>NC_092131.1:95455796-96110796 GCF_043159975.1 Macaca nemestrina
TATGGCCTTTGCTTGCTGCCAAGAAAGAGATGCAATTACCAAACAGAATCCAGGTGCTCTGATTCTGAAAACCAGGGACACCTAAATGTTCATGGGTGCAGTGAGAGCCTGGGGCCTAAAGTGCTTTTTCACCTTGAGAATGTACTCCTTCAGAACACCAAAGAGGGTGTGGACAAGCTAATTGAGGTGATCTGTTTTATTTCATACTGTTCCTCCTAGGTCTGTTCTTCATAGAAAAGCCATGAAGACTTTGAACTATTAATCATTTGTCACAAAGACTGATTTTACCCTTTTTTTGTCCTCCCACCTTCATAGACACTTACCCAGAAAAACATCCTGAGAGCCCTACACTGGCATTTTCATTCTTTGATGTTTCTTCCAGTGTCTGAAGATCAGGGAAATTACCAAGAGATATGTCACAGTTGTTGGAATTACATTGTTGTATTCCAGATTTCGCAAGCACCTTATAGTTGAGTGTTAAAATGTAAGAGTACTTCAATTGGGCTTCCTTTTGACAGCTTTCTGTAAAAAGTCATATGTATCAGGGAGCCACCTAATGTATTTTACTTTTTAAAATAATTTTGAAAATTGTACTTTAAAAGCCAAATCCCTACATTTATTTTCTGCTTTAATTTAAAGACTTATGTTAGGGTGTAATATGAAACCCAAATTTAAATTTTTTTTAATTATTTATTTTTTTCTGTCAATTCTATAAAGGTGAGACTAGGACTCCTTCACTTTCCAGGTAAAAATGGTAGAACTGGGAACTTTATTCTTAGGAGTTTCCCCAAAATTCAACACTGACTTGCCACATTCCTCATAAGTTTGCCAAAGATGACACAAGATGGCCTCATTTCCAGAGGAATCTTTCCAAGATGCCACCTGCCCCTCCCTCTTTCCCAGAACCACCTCTCTGCCTAGTTTCATGCAGCCTCCTCATCCCCTAGGCCAACAGAATCCGAGATGAGTGTCCTTGCATGCCAGGGTTGAAAATCTGTCAACTTCTGATGCAGTCCAGTGATGGATTGAAATTTTGACTATGTGCTACCTGCATGTGAATACTTGCAATTAAACTATCAATATCTGGGTTAGGTTTTTATATTTGTTTCAAACACTGTAGTTGGTTAGTCCTATGTTCTAGCTTCCTTTTATCCACTTGTTTCTCCGCTCCTGTTGCCCCTTTCCTGCCCCCTCAACCATGTGAGGTAGGCAAAGCCCCTCTTATTCCACCTTTCCCAAGCCTCTTCTTTCCTGAAATATTCTTGCCTCAAATATATATTTCTTCTCCCCCGCCAATTCCTAATCAAAACTTTCTCTTTTTTCCAGTGCAGTTCATCCCAGCTGGCTATTCTGCAGAGAAGCACATGCTCATTATGCGAAAGTTACTTCTGCCGAGATGTGAAGAAATGATCAGCTAGTTTTAGGGTGAAAAGGAATGACGTTTTGATTCACATGAGAACCAGTGACCATGTTTATCCACATTGAACTCCAAGAGGAAGAAAAGACAATGTCATATTTTTGACAGGGGAAGACTTCTGCAAGACTCTTGCCTCTTCTGGAGGACAACTGCTTCCCTCCCTTCCTTCTTCCTGATGCCTGTGCATTAAATTGCATTAGACCAATATGAGTCAGGCACTTGGTGCTCCTCCTTTGAATGGCCACTGACCTTTGCTCTGTCTGCTCATGCCAAAAATAAGTTTAATGCATAGTTTCCACTGGATTGATCTGGTGCCTGGTTAGAGTTGGCTGGTTGGTTGGATATCATATAGTAATATTCTGCATTGTAGCTCATAGCATTTTTGAAGATGCTGTATAGCTATTTTTTTTTCTTTTGGGCATAATCACTCAGAAAAGAGTTATGGAGTAGTTATGGGTTCCATTTAGAATTGATTCCAAGTGCACAGGTACATCCTCTAAAGATGGACTGAGATCTCTGATTGATGTGTTGCAAGACAGGGTGAAAAACTTACCTCTTATTACAATTCCTAAAAATTCTGTAACTTTTCCAACATGGTTCCCTGTACTGCTGGGCTGATTAAAAAGCCCTGTGAGGCCATGTGTGTGTTTTAAGTGGATGTATAGTATAATAAAAGCTAATGGTGATTCTTGATGACTTTTGTTGAAGTTGAGGCACCTGCATTTTAATTGACATTTCCCCCCCTGAAGCACAGCTTTGGAACGTCTACTTCAGCTCACTTGCAGCAGGGTGGAAAATCGCCGGATTTTTAACTTCTCCAGCCATCAGATGGTATTCATTTGTGGTGGCACAAGGGTGGCTTAACTTCAGCTTGGATTCTGAAACTTAGAGGAAAAGTCTGCTGAACTATATGGGGATTTTAAACTGTCTAAAGTTAGAAATGCTCTGAACTTCATACGCAGCTTCCCTCACCCCTATTTTGACATTTCTAGGAAATGTTACATAAAGAGAGGCCAAAAAGTAAAATTTAACTCTACATTACAACTCTGGCAAATATATCTGTTATTGTGGTAAAACTACATGGAAACTCTAAGCAGCACAAATTACTGCCATGTGCACAGAATTCCTACTTGGGTTAGCACCCTCCATGCAGACAAAGAGAGACAAAAAATATGCAAATTTCAAGTAAAACAAATTCACACTTTTCTTAAAGAAAAAAAAAAAAAAAAAGCCTTCATATAATTTGGAGCAACCAGTCTGCTTCAGTAATGTTCTTATATGTAAGTGGAAATCCTTTTTGATATTTACACTACTGATTTCTTTAATCTCCACTTTGGAATTAATAGACAATAACATCAGATTGCTTCCTCGGCTGCCCTAGCACATGTGCATATTTACCCAAGTGTCTAGAGTGGGGATTGTACACATATCTCTAATCCACCTGCCTGTGTTAGTTAAAAGCCCAGATAAAATCAGCAGCCCTTAGATCTTAACCTTTTAAGTCTGAAATGTTTTTAAAGTCTGGCCATGGCAACTGAAGCTGGGGTGTGCTTAGTGGGGGAGGAGGAATCAGGGGAGATGGGAAACAGTCAGAGAATTGGTATATAAAAATTGTCTCAGCTTGAACTACTGTTGCATTCAAACAAACCAGGAATGTTACAATAATAGTGACAATAGCCATAAAAACTGGGAAGGTGAAACTCAATAGATAGAAATAATTTACTTTATGATACAGTGGCATGGTACTGTGCCTGGCTACCCTGATGTTTAAACAAATAACTTGCATTTACCTTCAACTTTATCTGTGTGTACAACTTGAGGAAGGGGTAGTGAGAATAAAAGGCCCAATTATTTTCTAGATCCAGGTACCCTAATGACAAATACTGAATACACTAAAACTACGAAAAAGAAAACATCCTTTTTTTTTTTTTTTTTTGTAGCATTTAAGTGTCTGGAACAATCACTCACCATAATTATATGCATCTAAAATAACAGACTAAATCCAAACAAAAAGTACTTTAAACCTTTATCGAACACAAGTCATGTGTTAGGAAATCAACTTTAACTCAGTATTTTCTATATTCCCTGGAGAAATCTTTCCCTCTAAGTGAATTAATTCATCATTGACGTTGTTTCTGAGTTGGGAATTTACACTTTTTTTTCTTAATCAGTTACTTTTTTTTCTTAATCCGTTACTTTATATTACTTAACTAAAGAAGAAGAAATCAAACTCAACTAGAAAAACAATTACAGTGTGTTGATATTTCTCTTATGATATATTAACAGAATTAAAATACCATATGTTTTCTAAACCACAGATCCAAAGCAAAACTGGGAATTTTTCATTAAGCAAATGATCAAAAGATTGTGTTCTACAACTGTTTGTTTTACAGATTTAGTTAAATGGATTGATATTGTCAATCTAGGTTTTCTCTACTTGAAGAATTCTCTATTAGTGACCATTTAAACACAACGTGTTACTGGGCCTATGCCTTTGGGGCAGTGATGTGAGGACTTATCTTTCCATTTCTCATTTCATCTCCATTTTTCCTTGAAGTCAGGCTGTATTTTCATTATCTCTGTGCCACTGGCATAGAGTGGATGCTCAGTATATATTTATCAACTCACTGCTTGAATTACTTAACAGCAGAAGCCTATAAACTTTTGATTGAAATCCTTCCCTGAAGTTAAGACTCCAACTTTGGTTTTATTTGACTCAGCCACTACCTGGCGAAATGTGCCGGTAGGTCAATGCTCCAGGTTTCTCCACCGGGGAGGTGAGCAGAACAGTCATTCTGTCAAGAATGGTTTTGGTCCTAGGTTGCCATACATTTATTACTGAATCATCAGGTTTTTTCTCTTCCCTGCTGCCAGCCATAATGGCAAGTTGAATATTCAAGCCATACGTTTGCTTGGAATTACTGCTGTATGCCAGGCACTGAACCAGTAGCTTTATGTACATGATCTCACTTAATCTTCATTTCAACCCAAGAAGGCTAGTCTTATTATTGCCATTCTATCAACAACACTACGAATTGTGATGTTAAGAACTTGGCTTAGTTCATCGACTTCCTGAATGACAGAGCAAGGGTCAATGCAGGGTCCTTGGATGCCGTGGCTCACAATAAATATAGTCTCATTTCTGTTGCTCACTACTCTCTCTTACAGTGCTGGCCTTCCAAAGTGTTTGACACCATTCTGTCAAAATGTATTAACTCTACAACCAAAAGACAAACAATCCAATTTTTTAAAAATGGACAAAGGACTTGAATAGGCATTTCTCCAATAAAAAAAGAAGAAATATGAATGGTCAATAAGTATATGCAAATATGCACCACCTTATTATTCATTAGGAAAATGCAAATTGTAACCACAATGAGATAGCACTTCATACTATCTAGCATGGCCTTTTAAGAAAATGAAAAATAGTAAACGTTAACAAGAGTGTGGAGAAATTAGAAACCTCATATTTGCTTTTGGGAATGTAAAAATGATGCCACCATTGTGGAAAGCAGTTTGGCAATTCCTCAAAAAGTCAAACATAGAATTACCATATGATTCAGCAATTAGCTTCCTAGGTATATACCCCACACATACATTGAAAACATGTTCAAACAAAAACATGCACACACAAGTGTTCATAGCAGCATTGTTCATAAAAGCCAAACAAGTGTAAACAACCCAAATGTCCATCAACTGATGCATAAATAAACAAAATGTGGTATATCCATCCAAAGGAGTATTATTCAGCCATGAAAAGAAATGGAGCATTGATACACACTCTAACATAGATGAACCTTGAAAACATTATGCTAAGTGAAGGAAGTCAGATGCAAAAGAAAGCATGTTAAATAATTCCTTCTATATGAAATGTTCAAAATAGGCACTGCCATAGAGACACAAAGCAGATTAGTGTTTGCCAGGTACTGAGGGAAGGAGAAAAATGAGGAGTGTTGGCTTAATGGGCACGAGTTTTTTTTGGAAAGGTGATTAAAATGTTCTGAAATTATATAATGGTGATGGTTGCACAAAAGTGTGAACTAAATGCCACTGAACTGGGTACTTTCAAATGGTTAAAATAGTGAATTTTATGTTATGTGAATTTTACCACAATAGAAAATGCATTACAAATGTGAGACATGGCCAATATTCAGTTTTAATCACCTTAACTTCACCCCTCCTGGACAACTTGACAATAATATCTTTCGATAGCTTTCTCAGAAAGGAGGGAGACTTACGAGGTAACCTCCATACTTAGCTGGCAGGGGGACAGTTCTACTGATTTTGGGAGGTGAGCTAAGGCTGTTACTCTGGGGATGTCAAAAGTTGAGATTCATGACAAAGTGCCCAGTAAGTTCTTTGTACTCTGAGTTCAGGGAGGCCTAGAAGTTGAAATTCATTTTCCCAGACATTTGTGTTTGGCAGGAAAAAGAAGTATCAATTCTTCTTAGGGCGCTGATGTAATAAGGTGGAAGAAGAGTGCTGGGTGTACAAGCCTCATAATATGTCTAGAAAAATAAGGACCTGGAGTGCTCATGCAGATTCTTCTTTTTAACCAGGATCCTAATACAATCCCTTCGAAATTGTAACAGATCAAGACATTGAATGTGAGAAAGGATTTAGCTTTGTGTCCTATACTTGGGCTATTATAAAAAGTATTAGTGAGGCACTCACAAAGAGCATCCTACACTCTTACGTTGTTGCTCAGGGATGCCCATACATTTACCACATTTCTAGATATGTGTTATATTGCAATTTTATTGAAGAAAGTAAATCGGATGAATGTGGAAAAAAATATCCTTTTGACTGTGTGAGTGCATCCTTCTTACTCTCTTCTTCTGACTTTCTCTCTCAATCTAGGCCCAACAAGGGTCCCCATAGACATAGAATAAAGCAGTATTGTTTGGTGGGGGATTTAATTTCACTCCATCACAAGCGACCATCGCAGCCCTGTCATTGCAATTTGTCACACGTTTTTGTGTGCTCTATCTTCCTGAAGTCCCATCTCCTCTGCAATCCACTGCATAATCTTCTGTGGGACAAAGCTCCCCAACATAATGAAAGAGGTGGAATTGGGAACGGAAAGTCAATGGACACAATTATCAATTTGGGCCCCACACCCGCCGGCTCCTGGGATTTGGCCCCAGCAGCCAAAGAGGCGCTAGTGGGGCCTGCTGTGTAGGAAAAAAAAGGCACCACTGCAAGGTTTGCTGAGGCCAAAGGAAGAGCTGGTGGCTGCCGGACGATGTAATCCAATGCCCTCCTGAAGAGACCACCACATAGAGGAATGCTAGCGGCTCCCCCATCAGCCCGCTGAGACCCAAGCCCTACAGTTTGTTAGGATGCAGCTGATGTTTAGAACTCCGTCAGTTCATTCTGAAACGAAAAGCTTGGCGGCGGAAGGCATCCCAGGAAGCAATAAATAGAATCCCAGACCTTGGTTTTGATTTCCACACAAGTCTTGTGACTGTTAACACAAACCAGAAGAGATTTTGAGATTAATTCTGGAATACAAATCTATCTAAACCAAATCAGAACTTCACTCACTTGTGGAAACTCCAACTCCAGTTTTAACTGTTTGGAGGAAAATTGCTTTAGCACTCCCTCCTGAGCAAGGTAACAGGACTTACTTAATTTAAAACATGTACAGGACATTATATATGACTTCTTCCTGTTCATTTCTTACTACTGTTAAAGGGATGGGATTTTCCTTTTTTCAGTTGTTTCGTTGTTGTTCTAGACATTTCCAAAGGATCACCGTTGAATGGCTTAGTGATTCACAACTTTTGTACGTGTCTATGGATTTTTCTATATTCCAAGCCATTTGTATGAAAGGGGCCCAACTGCCATGACTACGAAGAAGAAGGTGGATGCTGCAGGTGATAATGCACTTTTATATCATAATAGTTGCCATCAAGAGCATTACTGAAGTTCCCGCACAAATGCAATTACTTGATTCACCTCTAATTCTTCTTAGCAATTCAGTCAGTTATGCTATTTTTTTTTAAATGCAACCATTAGATCAACAAAACTGCTATAACCTGAGATAAAAAATAATTGAGTTTTCTGTAATAATTTTTGCAAACGTATGGTTAGGGGAAGATGTGGGCTTCACATTTGACTCTGTCTCTTGTGACTTGTATGATATTTGGGAAAATATTTAACTTTCATATACAGGAATCCTCATCTTTTAGGGGTGTCTCAAAATTCAATAAAATGAATTGTAAAGCCAGGATACCACCACCTATAGTATTATTTCCACAGGCCCAAGAGTGATAGTAATGATTTTTGATTTACAGATATGCATGTGTGTGCGTGTGTGTGTGTGTGTGTGTGTATGTGTGCATAGCCTGGGCTCCTAGCCAGTTCTCCTTCTACTACTATTCAAAAATATTTATATCCAATCTCATTTTCTATCTTATTTTCTACCATTCACATACTCTAGTAGATTAGCCTCTTTTGTTTTAATCAAGATGAACTGTCTACATTGTGTGAACTTCTCACTAACTTCTCTATCTGGGATGTTTTTAGCTCAACTCCACATCTGCTAGGATTCAATTCAAATTGAGAATTCAAATTTAATTCAAAGCTCTTCTCAAAGAAGCCTCCCTGAACCACCACATCTAACCTAGCTCCACCCTATTGCTCTTGATCACACCACCATGACTATCATATTATTATGGCACTAATGGTCTGAAATGTATAGCAAAAATATTTACTGTCTGCTCCCTTCTCGTCTAGACTATAGCACTTGACTGACAACACTCAATTACTTAAACATTGTACTATCCTCAGCAACTAGCACAATGTCTAGCAGAATAGTTGCTCGATAAATACTTGTTGAATAAGTGAATTTTTAAAATTACACAATTTATTTTTTGGTGTCCAAGTCTTTCCATATGGAATGAATGAGCAAGCCATACTTACCCCTATGCCTCTGTCTTTCTTTCTTTTTTCTTTTTCTTTCTTTCTTCTTTCTTTTTATTTTATTTATTTATTTTTTTTGAGATAGAGTTTCACTCCTGTTGCCCAGGTTGGAGTGCAATGGCGCCATCTTGACTTACTGCAACCTCTGCCTCCCTGGTTCAAGCAATTATCCTGTCTCAGCCTCCCGAGTACCTGGAATTACAAGGGCCCACCACCATGTGCGGCTAATGTTTTGTATTTTTAGTAGAGACGGGGTTTCACTATGTTGGCCAGGCTCGTCTCAAACTCCTGACCTCGTGATCTTCCCGCCTCGGCCTCCCAAAGTGCTGGGATTCCAGACGTGAGCTACCATGCCCAGGCGCCCCTCTGTCTTTCAAAGAAGATTCATAACTTTTTTCTGTCTTTCAGAGAATTCTCATTCTAGGCCTATTATTTGCAGAACAGGATGATGTTTACCTGAATTGGAAAGATGAACAGGAGACATAATTTTACCTCTGGAGCCCATTTGGGAGAAGAGAGATCGGTTACAAAGACCAACATTGCAAGCAGTGGAGAAAACATTGACTTGAGGGTTGCTCAAATCTTCACTGAGGAATTGTTCTCTGAGCTCAGCCTTGGCCTTAGAAAATAACAGAGTTCTTCAAAGTAACTAAGGTGGGAAGAAGGAATTTTTGAGCTGAAGGAAGCATGTGAGTAGCTAATTGTCTAATAAATTATATGAGTGCATGAAAAACAAGCAACAGCACACCCTTGTTCATCTGGTATGGCTGGAGTATGAGCCTTGGGGAAGGGCAGAAGTACAGAATGCGTTTGAATAGGTAGGTTGAGGTTATATCGCAAGACCCCTTGAGTGTCATACTAAGGAGGTTTTGCTTAATGTAGTAGGCTCTGGAAGGCCAAGGACTCTTGTTCTGCTGATTCTCTTGCCTGAAATGTGCTCTTTTTTTCTCTGTCACAGATTTTGTACTTTCTCTCACTTCAAGTCTTCCTCACCTCCCATTGTTATAGCAGAGGTTCTCAACTGGGGGTGACTTTGCCTCTCAAAGGACATTTGGTGAAGTCTAAAATGAGTTTTTGGTTATTACAACTAAGAGGAGTGTACAGGCATCCAGTGAGTGGAGGACAAGTATGCTGCTAAACATCCCATGATACACAGGTCAGTCCCTACTACAAATATCTATGCAGTCCAAAATATCAATAGTCCTGAGGTTGGGGAACCCTAATCTATAGGGATGCATGCTCTAAATTTTGTCTGCACCTCTTTGTTCTATCCTGCTTTGTATAATTGTTTAGTAGGGAACCATGGATCATCCTTTATCCCTTTCAGGCCTCAGCTCAGAGAACTGTACCTGAGACCATGTACAGGATGAACACTGAGCACTTGCAAACTGGGAGTTCTGCACAACACATTTCCATTTCCGGGGTGTCCTCTGAAGGACAGAAAGCTTCTTCTGTTTCTTCTATCTTCTTTTTCTATGTGACTCACAATTAGTCCTCATTAAGTCCTTGTTGAGCAGTCACTACGTATTTGGATGTTTTGCTCAAGAACCTTCCAGAAAGCTAAAAGGCAGAGACTCTGAGTTCTAATTTGAGTTTGCTACAAATTACATCACCTATCTGGAGCAGCACTTTTTAAATTTTTTACAGCTAGGGAGTCTGCTTTCCCTTGACGTTTTTCTCACCCATGATAACAATAGCATGGCTTGTGTAGTCATGGATAAGAGACAGGCCCCTGTTGGCCCCTGTGCCTGAGTCTCTAAAATACTTGGTTTAACCAGAGAATAGTGCAATGCTACTTGGTAGTCTGGTAGCTAAGGAGAGTGAAGAGATGGCTCTCAAAGTCACTTAGGAACCTTCAGTGTGGACACTTGACTGAAGAGGAGCCTTCAGTCAAGTGTCCACACTGAAGGTTCCTAAATTACCAGCAAAGAAACTATACAAAGACACAATCCTGCTTACCAAAGAAACATCTGAATTATCAATTTGGAATTTTCTTACTTGATCAGGTAAGGAAATAGGTAGAGGAAAACAGGAAACTTTGTGGACGGGGGAGGTCCCTTATGTAGAAAAGCTCATTCTGAACAGTTCACCCTCTAGTGAAGTCTCTGTTTAGAGAGGTAAGCAGCTTGAAGGAATCCTTTTTTTGGAAATGGATATCATTATATGATGAAAGGCTGGTAGGAACTTGTTATGTTGTAGCTGGCATCGAAAACTGTGATAAGAATTAGTGTAATTAGAAACACTTGCAAGATAAATGATTTGTTGACACAAATTGCTAAAAATCCACCTAGTTGTGGAGCTGAGTATTGGGGAAGGGGCAGAGGGACGGGTCAGGAATAATGTGAAGTCTGTCTTATTTACTTTACTCCTGTCCCAAAGAATCTTCTTCTCTATCCTAGCCTGGGCGAGTTTTCAGCTCCACTGTGCTTTCTGGGCTAGTTTCTAAGCTCCAGACCCAATGGTTGGTGTAGCATTTCTCCAGGCAAACCTCCGGGTGGTCTTGTCTTATGCAGAGAGAAAAGTAGATAGCAGGAGGCTTTCTAGATTGCTCTTCCAAGCATCAATCTTCAAAGGAAAATGACCCACTTGCAAGAAGATACCATTTGCAACAGACACAGGAGGCAGAAGCCCTAGGTCAGGAAAGCCTGGAACAGAGGTCTTGCCCTGAAACAGCTGTGCCGCCAAGCTGGCTTCCACTTTGGGATGGAAAGATAATTTTTGTATTTCAATTCTTTTGCATTTCTTTTACATGATATATGCCAATGAAGCAAACAATAACAAAAAATTATTGTGTCTAAAATGCAAGCCTCTTGGCATTTGGAAACCCTGAACCATCTATGACTTTCAGCTTCTAAAGGTTGTTTTTCTTTCTTTTCGAAAGTATTATTGGCTTAATGTGAAAGGAGTGATGCTGATTTTGTAACTTATTCCAAAAAAAAAAAAAAAAAAAGATTTAGAAGTCTCTCTGGGCATTTTAAATACAGAGCTACAAACTGCCCATAAAAAGGTAATTATGAACTTCTTTGAACTGAATCAAATATCAGTCCCTCTATATTGATGAACTAATATCTTCACTTTTTGAATTATAAACTATTGAGAGCATGTTCGTAGCATGTTCAGAACCAGAAGTATAAAGAAATGAAACCTCTTAGTGCCCATTTGGGGTAACAGTATTATGCTGTGGCTTTATTTGAACATTCGTTCCTTAAACATGGAGTACTGGTTATGGCAGGCACTAGGCGACCTAGGTTGTAAGCAGCCTAGACTGAATTTTCACAACTGTGTGAAGATATATGGTGACAGGAAGAGAGAGGAATAATGCCGTGGAACAGTAGAGCATGATCCTCTGGAACATTGGTTCTCATTTATAGATATTCCATTGTTACATGTCAACATAAAGAATTCCATTGTTTAAAAGAAAATCCAAAAGAGAGTGGGTCAGTGGCTTGCTTGAGGGCATGTCCTTTGCAAAAAGAAGATTCAAATTTATATCCAAGTTCATACTTCTCTGCCCCATTTCCATACCTCTTGAACTAGACACTAGGCTCTACTCAACTTTACTTGGAAAACACAGCTCGTTCTTGAAGCAGAAGACCCTGAGCTTTTTCTGGCTTCCTAGTGTTCAGTGCTCACCGTAATCTGTATCCTTAGACCTTCATGCAAACAGGACCATGGTTATGGTGGGGGGTGGTGCCTATGGTGCCGGAGTGAACTCAAGAAATGAGGTGAAAAACACTTTTGCCTTAGTCCATTTGGGCTGCTACAGAATATTTTAGACTGGGTGACTAATAAACAATAAACATTTATTTTTCACAGTTCTGGAGGCTGGAAGTCCAAGATGAAGAGGCAGGGAGATTTAGTATATGGTGAAGGCCAGCTTTCTCATAGATGGTAACTTCTTTTTGTGTTCTTACTTGGTGGAAGGGGCAAAGAAGCTCCCTCAGGCCTCTTTTCTAAGGGAACTAATCCTATTCATAAGGGCTCCAGCCTAAAGGCCACATCTTCAAATACCATCCCCTTGGGAATTAGGATTTTAACACATCAATATTGAGGAGACCCAACCATTCAGACC
This sequence comes from Macaca nemestrina, assembly GCF_043159975.1. NCBI lineage: Eukaryota > Metazoa > Chordata > Mammalia > Primates > Cercopithecidae > Macaca > Macaca nemestrina. Next base: position 95,468,213 of record NC_092131.1, read on the forward strand.
ATAACTACTTTCAATAGGAGTATTGGAAGGATCAAGATGGGGTAACCCATGCAATGCCCTCAGTACAGAGTCTGGCAGGTAATAGTGCTTTACGACCATTAGCAATTATTATTTATTAGCACAGATTGAGAACTCTAGAATCAAGATTTTCTAGTCAGAGTACTCTTATGATTCAAATCATTTTAGGTGGCTTGGGGAAAGAAGATTTAACAGCAAAAACCATGAAAGGTAATGACTTTGGCCGAGTATGGTAGCACATACCTATAATCCCAGCACTATGGGAGGCTGAGGCAGGAGGATCACTTGAGCTCAGGAGTTTCAGACCAGCCTGGGCAACATGGTAAAACCTTGTCTCTACAAAAATAGAAAAATTAGCCAGGCATGGTTGTGCACATGTGTAGTCCTAGCTACTTTGGAAGCTGAGGTGGGAGGATCACTTGTAACTGGGAGGTCAAGGCTGCAATGAGGAGTGACCACACTGCCTGCACTCCAGCAAAGGTAATAGAGTGAGATCTTGTCTAAAAAAAAAAAAAAAAAAAAAAAAGAAAGAAAAGAAAAAAGAAAAAGAAAGAAAGAAAATAAAAAAAGAAGAAAAAAATAATGACTTTGGCTTGTGGTAGCCACAGGAAAGAGAAAATACAAGTGGAGATCTTCCCAAGGCTTGAGATAATGATCGTATCTTACCTAATGAGGATGGTTTTCTGGGCTATAAATTGACGTTTAGTCCAAGTGTCACACATAATATCATTTAGCTCTTCAGAAGGGGTTTACTCTTCAAGGAAAATGAGGGTGACAAACAGAGGTGGCAGATCTTGTGAGGAGACTAGAAATGCTGTGTCTGTAGCTCATGAGGAGTATCAAAATGACACCGTGAGTGCATCCAGCTCTCTGTCCCCTGGTCAGGTGACCTGTGGAATGATGCAATCAGACAGGGTGCAGAGAGGGGGAAGGGGAAAACAATCATCCTCTAAAAGCAATCATCAAACGCTCTTCCAGAGAATTGGCTACTTTACAGGTGGAGTTGCCCTGCTCTTACTTTGTCAGAGATGCTGTGCATTTTCAAACAACCTGAGTTTCTTTTGGGGAGTGTGTGATTACACTGAGGTATGTTTCTTTTCTCCCTTCCCTTCCCTTCCCTTCCCTTCCCTTCCCTTCCCTTCCCTTCCCTCCCCTCCCCTCCCCTCCCCTCCGCTCCCCTCCCCTCCCTCCTCCTCCCCTTCCCTTCCCCTTCCTTTCTTTTCCTTTCCTTTCCTTTCTTTTTTTTTTTTTTCCAGGGTCTCCCTCTGTTACCCAGACTTGAGTGCAGTGCCACAGTCATGACTCACTACAACCTCTGCCTCCTAGGTTCAAGTGATCCTCCCACCTCAGCCTCCCGAGTAGCTGAGACTACAGGTATGTGCCACCACACCTGGCTAAATTTTTTTCTATTTGTTTGTAGAGATGGGATTTTGCCATGTTGCTCAGGCTGGTCTTGAACTCCTAAACTCAAGCTATCTGCCTGCCTCGGCCTCCCAAAGTGCTGAGATTACAGGCATGAGCCACCAAGCTGCAGACATGTGTTTCTGAGAACATTTTGCTTATGGCCAGTGAAGGATGCTAAGTCTGGGGTTCTAATTAGGCCCATCACTGAATTACATTATGCCTCCTTTCTTTTCTTTTATTTTTCTTTTTTCTTTTCTTTTTTTTTTTTTTTTTTTGAGATGGAGTTTCGCTCTTGTTGCCCAGACTGGAGTGCAATGGTGCGATCTTAGCTCACCGCAACCATCCCCTCCCAGTTTCAAGTAATTTTCCTGCCTCAGCCTCCCTAGTTGCTGGGATTACAGGCATGTGCCACCATGCCCGGCTAATTTTGTATTTTTAGTAGAGACAGGGTTTCTCCATGTTGGTCAAGCTGGCCTCAAACTCCGAACCTCAGGTGATCCGCCCGCCTCAGCCTCCCTAAGTGCTGGGATTACAGGCATGAGCCACTGCGCCCCGCCACTATGCCTCCTTTCTAATCTCATGTTGGCCAGTTCTCTTTTCTCACCTGACCCATCCACATTGGATTGCCTGAGAGGGAAATGGATTATTCAGTAAAGTGTGTGGAATTATTCTGTGGTGAGTCCTATGTGCTGCATTGACCGTTAGTAGCGAATACTGCTCTTTCACTTATCAACAACTATGTTCTTAAGCCTATCGATGTTTCTTCTTGTCTACTATTTATAAGGTCCTGTGGTTGGCATAGGATGAATTATACCACAGCACTATCCCTCTGCTGGGAATTTATAGTCTATGAATAAAAGATAAGATAATATCATAAATGTAATGTGGGGTAGACTAAATGATTCAAGTTAGCTGGGTGGAAAGTGCTGAGAGTGTTGAGAGAAAGGAGACGTTCCAGCATGGGCCTTCCAGACCTAACCCATTATAATAAGCATTGCTAGTCCAGAAATCTCTGAGAACCGTGGCCGAGGGTCTAGATGTAATGTGCTACCACAATTCTAGGCATGTGGAAGTGATCAGGGGATAAATTAGACAGAGTTTTCTCTCATGCTTCTTAAATTCCTGTGGGAAGTGAGGAGGGTGGTGATAGGCAATGACTAATGGTCATAAAAAATTATTTCTGAACTTGGTAAGTCTTAGGGCAGTGGAAGAGAGAAAAGCTTTCTCCAGAAGCTACTTCACATGGCCTGGAATCATTTGTCTGGCCTGCCAAGCAGTTATGATTCTGCCCTTACTACACTCTCTATTATGTCAGGGCTAGAAATGAAAAGTGCTAGTGAAATAAATTAATAGGTCATTAAATTATCTTATTTGGAACTAGAGTTTTACAAATGGATGATTTACTATGTGCTATACCATTTATAAATTACAAATGTAACAATGGTTAATTGGAAGAGATCCTCACATATACAGGTACATATGAATATATGTAAATTCAAGGTGTTTTGGCATCTGGAGCTAGAAAAATGAGGAAACAAGTGTGTTAACAAGGCAGAGAGAGGAAAACCAATGAGGGTGTTGATTCTGGCTTTGTCCAATCACAAAACCGGTTTGACAAGTTTTGATGGAATCAACTGGTGGATTTAGTCTAGCACCTGGTCAATTCAGTCAAAAATGTCAAAAACCCTGTGACCGAGTTGACAGGTGTTAGACTGACTGACTGGTCAATTCCATCAAAGCAGTAGAACCATTTGTGCTTGTAGATACATTTCAGACCCAATATAGAAAAAGAGAATTTGGGGAATTAGCACTGGGGTAATCTCTTTGAGGGACAATTTGACTGGGAGAAGGGGCAATAAGTCATCATTTTGTAATATCATCCCATATCGATGGCAATTTTAAGTCACAGAAGCCCCCAAAACGAGCCTATGACCGTTATTGGAAATAAATCAAAGTTATTAATAATATAGTGTCCTGATGCCCCTTGTAGTTGACTACGGTGACTTGTTTGTACTTTATTTGAAAAGCACAGGCATTCAGGGGACCAGTTTTGACACTTCTGTTTTGCCATACATGAAGACCCATGAATGTGGCATTAGGACTATGGGTGGAAGAGATCTACATTTTTATTATCATGGCGTATGAGTCTCACAGATTAGATACAAACATGCCCATTTTAAATAGTTTCAACTCAGCACTTTCTCTTCTCACAATGATAATTTCTTAGTGACAGAGAGAAGGTCATTACAATAAAAACTTGAGACATAACAGGTGCTAAAAATGCTAAATATATTCACACCCCAACTTCTGGTAAGTGGTCCCTGTGCTTGGTATTTGGCCTGTGGGGAAAACTACGAATTTTAAGAAACCTCATGATGGTCCCAGAGCATTCTCCCGCGAGACATGTGCATCTGCATAAAGTCTGCTACATTAGAGACCAAAAGGGTTGGCCTGCTTCTCCCACGGTCTTAAGTTAACACTTGTCTTTGTGTAGTCCAGTCTTTTCTGAACTTGAAATCCAATTGGCCAACAATTAAAGCCAATTAGCACGTGAGGAAAATAAACCAAAGACTCTCTCCCTGTGTTTTCCATGGCTCGATAGAAAGCTAGTTAGCTCAAGGCATTAGCATAGTTGTGTATCAGGCCAGGCATATAACGGAGACTAGTTGGCTTAAAGTATTAGAAGACTGGGGTAGCGGCTGGCGCAGCAGAACTGTGTTATTCTGAGCTAACAGCTGCCAAACATTCTTGACAGGAGATGAGGCAGATGTCCAAGGACAATCAAAGAGAGAAGAAAGTTTAAGCCAACGTTTGCCTATCTCATATTCTCCGCTTGATCCTCAGCCTCAAAGACAACGCACAGCTGCTGCACTTCAAGGTCTAGAGGCTGATCCCAACTCCCAGGCTGCCCCCACACCCCTGCTTATTCTCTGAGAGCTGGGCTCAGCTTTCCTATCAAGCCTCCCTTACAGGTCATCTTGTTGGAGAGAGTGGGACTTCTTGGTGACTTTTCGATATTCTGAACACTCACAATGTTTAGATCAAAATTCCACAGTGTGTGATAATCATAAGATTCAGGACCGCAAAAGCCTCTCGAGGACAACCCTAAATGGGCCAGCTTATCAGGAGACAAGATAAGTGGTGGCCAAAACAGCGTGTCCTTAGAGGTAAGAAATCATCAGTTCAAATACAAAGTGAAGAAAAGAGGAGCAATCCATGTGAAATCTAAATGTTGCGGATTTACTCTCAGAGCTGCAGACATTTTGCTTCAGCATTTAAATAATATAAGGGATGTGGGGAATAAAAATGCAAGTACAAGTGTCCATTATGGATAAAGAAACACAATATGCATCTGTACTGAAAGCGTTTGCCAAAACGTTGGCGTGTTATCTCTCTTGGGGGAGAGGCAGAGGGACTTTATTTCCCATCAGTGCTAAGAGGCATTTCATGTCCTATAGTACGGCAATATGCTTATTTACTAAAATCTTTTATTGTTATACTTTACACAGCATGTCAAAAATAGGCAACTCTTTCATGTTGTTAAACAACATCTGCAGCTAATGAAACAGTAGAATCTTCTCAAATAAAGAACCTGTGTCATTCTCAAAATCTTTACACATACCATTGTTCCACAGAGGGGAAATAACTCAACATTTTATGTTAATTTTGTTTTCTAGGTACCCTCATCTCTCGTATGAGATACACACTTAGAATACTAAATCATAAATATTTGATAAAAATATTAATCCAGATTTCACCCCATACTCATGAGTCTCTAGCCAGAGGTACCCTTTTAAATATATTAGTATCCCCAAAGCAAGGGCATAGTCTGGACTTAGTGTGTTTATTGAGCAAATGCATAATGAATGAATGAATGAAAAACAAGTAGACTTAATCACATGCCAAACCTATTGAAAATACACACAAACAATGCTCCTATAATTGAGTTGCCTATAGAAGCGGTAGAAAGCTATATTTTTAGAGGAGTAACTCAAAAGAACACAATATGAAATAGCTTCTTTTAAAAGCACTAATTTGTTAGTTCTTTTATTTCAACAAAAAATATCTATTTAAAAATAACTATTGGAATTAGAGAAGGTTTTAAAAATTACATGTATTTCTACCCTGACGACTAATTACAGGGATAACTTTCACACATACTACCATTGCAGGTGCAAATATTTAATTATGTGTGCAAGCCAGGTGGTGAGGTGGTTCCTTAACTACGTGTTCAATTGTGTCTGCTCTAGTTGCCCCTTCAATTAGCTGTGGGTGCAAAAAACAGAGACCTAGCTGAGGCCCTATTAAAATGAGGCCTATATATTCCACAGCCTTTTATCTGTGAAGGGGGAAGGGGTTGTGCATTTTGTATTTATGTTAGCTGCTCCTAGCTGGGGCCTGGGGGAATCACTTTTGGGGAGCTAGTTAGCCCAGAGCAGCTGGACTTGTCCTGATAAGAATTGCACACAGTTGCATAAAAAGTGGTCAGCTCTCCTCCACAGCAAGTTTAGGTATTAAACCAGGCTCTCTCTTAAAAGCCACGTGGCTTGCTTATTCTAAAGGTGCTTGCAAATCACGTGGAGACTTTCCCCAGGAGATCAGAACATAAAAGTTTGTTCAAAACATTTGACACAGGCAGGCTGTTGTGACTGAATCATTTTAATTATTTTAGCAGCTCTTCTTCACCCTTAGAGGTGAGGTTAAAAGGCTATTTAGGGAGATAAAACTATTATACACAATATGGTCTGAGAATCCGCAAGGTTAAGATTTGATCAAGGATGAGACTTATGAAAAATCAACTTGGTGTTGAGTCCTATACATTTGGGAAGGGGCTGGAGGGATTGAACTGAAAATTCAAAGTTGACAACTGAATTCCAGTTTTCTTCTGCTAGCTGTGTGACTTTGGCCTTATTATTTAACTTCTCTGTTTCTCAGATTTCTGCCCTGGGAAATGGAGCCACTAATATCTACATCATACATAATATCTACATCTTCTAAAGTAGGTGTACTTAAAGCACCTTGTTTGGTGCTAAGTCCAGGATGTGTGCTCCATAGAGGAAACTTCTTTGCTTTTCTCCAGAGGAAAAGAATGCTGAGAACATTTCTATTCAGCTACACAGCAAAAGATCCAGGGGAGGGAACTGCTAGACATCCTGGACATGTATGCCATTTTTACCCTTCAAAAGTTGATGACCGTGTTCACATCTGCTGTGATGTATTATCGGATTTTTAGCTAGAGAAATAAATCACAGCCCTCTAAATCTTAATGTTTACATTTTTAGAAAAATACGTTTCAATAACCCAACATCATTCCATTTTTAATATTTTCCTCAATAACCTCTGGCTGCTCATTCTTAGGGGACATTCAGGTTTAGAAACATGGCTTTCACGTTTTTGCTAATAATTCTTATATTTTTATCTGGTTTTGAAACTCATTTATTTAGAGTTGCAGATTTTTAGGGTGGTTATAGGGTGCTATGTATGAAAGGTGATTTGAAGTTTTGTCTTCAAGTCCAGGGTTCCTAGTTACATCATTCACGCAGGGGCACACACACGCATTCATGCACACATGCACATACACACAGACACACATCCATTCCCCCAAGGCTGTACAATAATGTATCATAATGACTTGGATGCATGAGTGTGCAGCATTTTGGAGGGAAAATACTTGACCTGGACACAAGGATTGTGGGAGTGCTAACATCAAGTTGCCCACAGAATGCTACATTATAATAATGATGCGTTTCCCTACAATATGTTGACATGACCAAGGAAGTCATCAAAACTGGCATCAGGGAACCTCAAAGTAGTGACTCCTCCATTAGAAATCTTGGTAGTCATTTTCACTGCCTGGTCTGGATATGGGCATTGAGGACATGGCTTGAATGTTTGTGTCTCCTCCAAAATTCGTGTTGAAACTTAATTTCTAACTCAACAGTATTAAGAGGTGGGGTCTTTAGAGGGTGATTAGGATATGAGAGCTCTGCCTTCATGGATAGGAGTAGAGGTCCTTACAAAAAGAACTTGATGAGGGAGAGAGTTCTCCCTCTCTATCTTCTTTTGCCCTTCGGCCTTCCATCGTGCGAGAACACAACTTTGGCCTTTCTGCCATGCAAGGACATAGCAATAAAGTACAGTCTTGGAAACAGAGACCGGGTCCTCTCCACGCACTGAACCTGCTGGCATCCTGATCTTAGACTTTCGAGCCTCCAGAACAGCGAGAAATACATTTCTCTGCTTTATAAATGACCTAGTTTCAGATATTTTGGTATAGCAGCACAAATAGACTAAAACAATTGAGGAAGGATTTGGGGATCTATTGTCTTATATGTTGGCATTTTCTCTCAATAGTGATGAGTTCACTTAGAGAGTCTTTCAAATTCAGAAGGAAAAGTAGTTTGCTCACAAGATGCTTGTATTTGTGATATAACTTGGGGTGGAGGTCATTCTCCTTTGAGTGAACTCTGACTTCCCTTGATCCTGTTTTCTCTCTGGGGTGTGGAGGGGTAGGATGGGATGGGATTTCTGCTATAAGGAAGATAGTCACACAAGGCCCCATGTCTAGGTACCATCAGGTACCTTCCATTCACTGTGAAATGTGAGAAGCCAACTACTCCCCAAATAACATTTAGGCTTTGACAGTGTTTCCCGGCCCCCCCCCCCCCCGCCCCCCATTTTCCAGCTCCTGTCCTAGAGAGCTTGTGGACAAATGCTTCTGGGTGCCCGGGAGTGACAGAATAAAACCCATTTACAAAAACTCTGGGGGCTTGATGAGACTTCCAGGTACGAGAAAATCGAATTGGAGTCCAACAACACTATTTTTTCTGTGATAATTGCTTGCAATTGCTAAAACTTGCTGATGATAAAGAGAGAAAATAGAAAACCCTGTGTCACTTTGAATGTAAAATCATCATCATCATCACCATTTATGAAGAGATTATCATGGGCCAGGCTCTGTGCTAAGTGCCTTGCATATATTATATCTTTGATGTGTGAATTAAAAGTGACCTTGTTGAAAATTTAAAAGGATTTGGGTAAAAACCTCTATTTTATTTATGTACAGTGGGAAACTCAGCGTCTCTCCCTAAATTTCAGAGACTCCTCAGTTTTCTCTAATGTCTTTTGACGTAGTCTGAGTTCCGACTTTTTTTTTTTTTTTTTTTTTTTTTGGAGACAGAGCCTTGCTCTGTCACCCAGGATGTAGTGCAATGGTATGATCTCGGCTCACTGTAAACATCTGCCTCCCAGGTTGAAGGGATTCTCCTGCCTCAGCCTCCCAAGTAGCTGGGACTACAGGCGTGCACCACTACACCTGGCTAATTTTTTGTATTTTGGTGGAGACAGGGTTTTACCATATTCCCCAGGGTGGTCTTGAACTCCTGAGCTCAGGCAATCTGCCTGTCTCGGCCTCCCAACGTGCTAGGATTACAGGCGTGAGCCACCGAGCCTGGCCTAGTTCTGACTTTTCTTAACCCTTCACTCTCACTGGCATGTCGCCTCCTGTGCCTCTTCCCTCTGTTTCACATTGACAGGCCCATGGACCATCTCTTTCCGTGACTTCTTTTAAAAACCCACTTGCAGAAAGCATTCGTATACACAACAAGGTTTAATAAGCTGGAATAAAAGAATTGCACCACAACAGAGCAAACAACTCAAAACTTAATGCTGGATTACTGGCCACTCCAGCTGACTAAGTCCTCCCCTCAAACTCCAGCTCTGAGACAAAGCAGCTCTCCTGTTAAACTAACATGAGGCATTTGGGTAAGTCTTTTGGACTTCAACTATGCTCAGAGTAGAAATGGGACGAGGAAGGTGGCTTGCTTCTGAAGGACTTACCTACTAAGTTGTAGGCTGCAGAGAAAGAATAGTTGACAGAGACGATTGGAGATATCCTTTATCAAATACACCAGGCATAAGAAAGGTGAACTTAAAATCCGGCTTTCTGGCCAGGTGTGGTGGCTCATGCCTGTAATCCCAGCACTTTGGGAGGCCGAGGTGGGTGGATCACCTAAGGTGAGGAGTTTGAGACCAGCCTGGCCAACATGGTGTAACCCCAACTCTATTAAAAATACAAGAATTAGCCGGGTGTGGTGGCACACACCTGTAATCCCAGCTACTTGGGAGGCTGAAACAGGAGAATCTCTTGAACCCAGGAGGTGGAGTTTGCAGTGAGTTGAGATCACGCCACTGCACTCCAGCCTGGGCAATGGAGCAAGAGTCTGTCTCAGAAAACAAAAACAAACAAACAAACAAACAAAACTGGCTTTCTCTAAACACTTACAAAAGAATCAAAAGGACAATTGTATTGGGTTAAAAACAAAACCAAGAACGGAACAACCTATCTATTGGAATGCTGGCTTGTAGAAAGAGTTCAATGCTAATTGTATGACATTTCCCTAGTGTGGGGTATCTTGTATAGTGTGTTGTGATTATTTTCAAAATCAAAATCATCAGAGACAAGTGGGTGTCTGATTGATAACCTTTTATTTTATATAGCTGGGCCATTAGGTGGCATGTATATAGGGAAATGATTCTAATCTGTATTTCCTGTAATACAACAATTTCCGTTTTTCTGTATTGATTATTTGCAATATACCAATTAGTAAACCCAACATGTTTGGCACAGGGGCAGCCAATCAGGACACAGACAGCAGGAAAAACAATGAACTGGAAATGTTGCAATACCTTTCATGGGGCTGGGTTTATTTACTCGTCAAAAGCATTAATATCCACACACCCATGTGAATTCTTTCCTTAGGTAGTTCTCTTTTTTGTAGACGCAAGCATCAGCTTTAAGAAGAAAGGTTTGAGGACCACCTGATTATCTCTTAGTTCCCGGAATAAAGTCACCAAGGCCCAGGAAATATCCAGGAGATAATAAATCAGTGAGTTTCCACAATGAAGGAAAGGGGAAAAATAACCACAAAGGAAATTGAAAAGAATTACATTTCAACTTTAGGTTTTGAAAGGATTATTATACAAACAGCCTTAGGAAAAAGGACATATTGGTCAACATTCCATACAATTAAATATTATACAAGTTGTTTTTTGTTTGTTTTTTTTGAGACCACGTCTTGCTCTGTCACCCAGGCTGGAGTGCAGTGGCGTGATCTCGGCTCACTGCAACCTCCGCCTCCCAGGTTCAAATGATTCTCCTGCCTCAGTCTCCTGAGTAGCTGAGATTACAGACGCGCACCACTATGCCCAGCTGATTTTTGTATTTTTTCGTAGTGATGGGATTTCACCATGTTGGCCAGGCTGGTCTTGAACTCCTGACCTTGTGATCCGCCAGCCTCAGCCTCCCAAAGTTGTGGGATTATAGGCATGAGCCATGGCACCCGGCCTGCAATACAACTTTAAAACAATGATACACATGCAAAAAGTCACCTTAAATGCTCGTTCTCAATTCTCAGGATGGCATTCATCTTCCTGGGACTGGCGAAGGCCTTTACATAGTTTTTATTCTTCTTCTTCGGTTTGCCTCTAACTCTAGTAATCAATAGCAGAAGCAGAAAAGCTGAGGAAAGCCAAGATGCTTCCATTTCTGAGCATCCCTCCTTGTCTGTTCCCTGTGGTTGGGCTTGAAATCCAGTCCTGCCCACAGAGAGCTTCGTGTTGCCCCACCATTCTCAGCTCCACTACCCGCTCCTTGCTTGGAACAGTGTGAGCTGTCAGTAGCTCGCAGGCTACAAAGATGTTGTGGGACTTTGAACTCTTTTTATCGTGAGCTCAGTGGACTCTTTCAAGCCCCTTATGAGCCTAACAGGTGAACTGCCAACAGCAAGACTGCGGAGAAGTCTTGAGTGTTAGGGAAGGTGAGCTCTGGGGGCAGTATTTCCTGTGTTTCTATAGGAACTAGTGGAAAGAGATAATTTTGTGTGTGTGTGTGTGTGTGTATGGGGGTGTGTGTGTGTGTGTATGGGGGTGTGTGTGTGTGTGTGTTATAGAATTTAACCATCTTAAAATGAAATGACTAGTCAGATCCTGAGGTGAAACTGCAGTTAGATTCCCAGCCTTTTATAGCTACTGAGCAACTGTTCCCCAACCTTGGTTGTGAGGTGTGTCCTAAGTCATTTGTTACTAATAAAACAAAGTGCTACGGTTTGTGGGCAACTTACTGATATTATAAATTAGATTACCTTCTCCTAGAATAACAACATTCACACCAACTTGCTTTCTGATATGCTTTTCTAAAAGGTGCTTTATCTCATACTGATAAGCAGGTATATCGCCTATGCAAACTGACTTTGATAAATACAGATGAATATTTAGCCATTGACGTCACCTTTATTATTAGACTTTTTTTTCCGAGACTTTCCTTATTGTAAATATCTGCATCCTATGATATTTTTGCAACAGTGGCTTTTGTACATGGCTTCATGGAGACAGGTAAATGGGCCGTGAGGTCTCCCAGATGGGACTGTGACTTATTTTCTCGTTAACCAAAAAGCCTAACACAGGCTCTTCTATATAAAAGGTGCTCAATATATTTTTTAAAAATAACTTTTTTATTTCTTTAAACTCCTGCAGATAGATTTCCTTTCCTTTCTTTCCTTCTTTCTTTTTTTTGATGGGGTCTTGCTCTGTGGCCCAGGCTGGAGTGCAGTGGCACGATCTTGGCTCACTGCAATCTTTGCCTCCCAGGTTCAAGTGATTCTCCTGCCTCAGCCTCTTGAGTAACTGGGATTACACGCGTGCCACTACGCCAGGCTAATATTTGTATTTTTAGTAGAGACGGAGTTTCAATATGTTGGTCAGGCTGGTCTCAAACTCCTGACCTCGTGATCCACCTCTCAATGTTCTGGGATTACAGGCATGAGCCACCGTGCCCGGCTCTAGCAGATATATTTCAATTCGCATAACAAATGTGCTCATAAGCTGTAAGTAAACTAAGATATTTTTCCCCTTTAACTGGATAAAATTTGAAGGGGGTGACTTTTTTTTTTTTTTTTTAAAGGTGTGGTGGTTTGGAGTTGGGTTTCCTTTGCAGTCCAATACACTGCTCTCAAATTTATCTACTTTGTAAATACATGCCTTTATATGAAGTATTATTCTTGATAGCATTTGCCTTTCAAGAACAAGTGTTAGTAGATGAGGTAACTTTGTCTTTTTTTCATTTTATTGAACTCATACTATTTAAGACATTTGTTCAAGTTAGTGGGCTGAGGGACAGAGCTCATAAAGGTAGTTCTAAGTGTAAAGTTCCATGTCTGAGCCTCAGTTTCCTTGTCTGCCATCAGCTGTTCTGATGATTTTTTAAATGAGGGAGTAGTTGTGAAAGTACTCAGAGCTATACAAATATAAGCATGATGTCATAAGTGAGGTGCTCAGGCAGAAAGGCTGCATGCACGGATATGTAGGGGACACGTGTGCCCAAATTGCAGAATTACAGGAAGTGGCCAGGGAAGGGATATCACCTTGAACCTCTGCTGCAGCCTGGAGTGACAGACCATCAAGTTGGGGGAACACTTGAGAGACAGGCGTGTCTGTGGAGGACTGACCACCAAGGGAACCATTCCTGCCCCGTGTTTGTCATCTTAACAGCCTGCTGCTCATATCATTGGTCGCATCTGAAATTTTCAGTTTTATTTAAAATTCAAGCTGTGAAAAGGTTCCCCAGGCCTGCCCAGACTGTCCAGGTCGCATTCCCTGCTTGAGTCCTTGTGTGCTGTCTCAGTGCACATGGAAAAAGCTCTGACTGAAGCCACCGCCCTGGGTTGGAGCTCCAGTCTCATCATTCGCCTCACTTGACTTTGCTTCTCCATCTGCAAAATGAGAGTTGGGAGTTGGATGAATTCTAAGAGTGTGTTGATTTATATTAACATTAGCCCAAATAAAACACAATCAAAGACACATTGGCAGACAAATATGAAGATTACCTTTATCCTAAAGTTAAATAAAAATGACTTTATTTTCTATTTGGCATTCATCATACACATCGTAATTTTCTTCTTGCGACTGGAGAAATCCAGAGTAAATAGCTAACACACAGAAGGATGTCCTCTGGCTTTTACTCCCTCACTCTTTCCCACTAGGTCTCTGTCATTTGCACGTGTCTTCTCCAATATTTGCATTTTTAATCTGTGACATCTCTTTTACCTGAATTTAAAGGAAGATGGTGTTTTCTCACCAGATTTATGAAGAAAAACAAAATACGAATATAAAAAGTTAAACGGGAAATTGTCATCGTTTCATTGTCTTGGCTGTGACAGGGTTAGCAGAGTGTGCTATTTTAATGCAAGGCCACTACTGTACTCCAATTCAAGCTTGCGTTTCCCAGAAACTGGAACAATGCATAGAGAAAGTGAACCACTTCGTTCTGTTGCAGTGCTTTCCAGTACCAGTGAAGTTGTGCCTCCACTTTCTCCTTACCAGGAATGTCCTGGGGAGGAGAAAGAAGGACAGATGTTTGACCTCTGCAGCAAAGTCTTATCTTGGGTGGAAGAAGAGGCTGATTCTAAAAAGCTGTCGATCTTCTCTTTCACATGTCTGACTCCTCAAATGAGTCCTGATGGTGAGAGAGAGAGAGCATTGAAACCTGTTTTAAATGTGTAACAGACCAGAAAGAAATTTTCTAACCATTTCATTTTCCAAAATGTGAATTGGAACCATGGACTGGAAAACCAAAACTATATTGAATGGAACCCCCGCCCCGCACCCATCCCCAACAAGACATTGGCAGCATTCGCCCTGGTATTTATTGCTTATTTTAACTACAGTGCCTAGCAAGCACTTCCCCAGCCTGTATTGCAAAAAATATATATGTATATAATTCATATACTTAATATTTTGCCCCAGCTTTCCTTGCCTATTTTACAGTGTTAGAGACTGTTTGTGTGTTTGCTATATATCAGTTGACACCTCTGTAAAATCTTTATATTGAATGCCTTTGGCAACTATGTGCCAAATAATAGCATTGCCATTTGTAATTTTTGTAGCTCCAGTTTTCCTGTAAGCTTGGCTCTGTGCATTACAAATAGGAAGGGTTTAAAAAGCCTTATTGATGCTTCTTTCTAATGACCTTCCTCAGTGGTATGAGTCAAAATCTCAATTCCCTGGCTTTTCTGTTCTTTTCTTCCATTAAAGACTCTAACTAATTAAAGAAATGTGTCCTGTTTTGAAGATGCATTGCTCATAACACAATTCTGCTCCATGAGTCTCTCTTATTCTTATTCAAATTGTTCTTAAGCTTGGGGCTTTTAGACATGCCTGCTGCACTCTATAGTGTCCAAAAGCATTATTTATTTTTATTTAAGAACTTCCCTGCTTTCCTAAAGATGATTTGAGGTTGTTTACAGAAAAGGTAATTAAATGATGAGGTAGACGAAATCACATAGAAAAGAAATCCAAAAATAAGTTGGATATGGATACAAATTTTACTCCTAAAGTGTAGGTTGATATACTTCTGTGAGTTAAGTACAATGCAAACTCCGTGAAAGCAGGAACTTTGTTCACTGATGAATCCCCATTGTCAAGTTTAGTGTCTAGACATCAGTATGTGCCTCACGTATAATTGTTATTTGTCGAACCAACATTAAATTCCGTTTGGATTTTCCCAGAAACTAATACCTGAAGGGAAATGTGACAGGATATATAAAGTTATTGTAGAATATTATACACTTAGAGCTCTGCTGGTAGTTAAAAATACTTCATCTTACAGATGAGAAAACTGAGAGCAGTGAAAGGACTTGCCAAAGAAAAGTTCTAAAACTCAGACCTTTAGATTCCAAGGCCAGGGAGCTTTCTACTGTATTAATGTTACAGTAAATAACCATGTTCACTCTATGCATAATAATATATTGATATGGGCACAGAGTATGTTTGTGTGTGTATGAAGAGGAAATCGTTTTGTTCTGATTCACCTAAAACCTCCGCCCATTCCCTCTGGAAGGGACATCCTTACATAGTTGTAATGAGGTCTGGAATATCTTGCATATGCCTTTGTCTATACCCAGTTGTCCAAGAGCAGGCACAATGAAGTGATTAAACAGAGGCAGAATGCTGCCTGTAGTTAATAACCTACACCTGCTATATAGAGAAATCAATTTCTTAAAAATATTTGAATTCCCCTATGTTGAAATATTTGCAATTCGTTTATGAACAAAATTCAGCCCCTTACTTTTAAAAAAATTTAATGTACTTTGTGATTAGCAATGCCAAAAAGTTCTGTTTCTAAATTTTATAGAAAACATAAGCAAATTATAAAGTCTAACAAGTTGGATTACAACCAATTAATAAAGCAACTGTATCAATCAGCTGGGGGTGTGTGTGTGTGTGTGTGTGTGTGTGTGTACAAACATGATGCCAATTTCATCTTCTTTGAGGGCAGGGAATCAGCATTTTTCCACTCCCAAGCTATGTGCTTGTAGTGGGACAGCTCCTCACATACACATTCTTTCAATATGCACACACATCAGTGATGGACCTGTGACCCAAGTCAGGTTAGTGAGAGCCAAGTTCCTTACCAATTCAATTCAACTTAATCTCCTACATGTTGAGTGTCTACTTCTACAGTCCTCTAGATCTTTAGAATCATGATACTTATATAGCAGGACAGCACCTCACTTACACACTTATTCAATATGCACGCACATCAGTGATGGACCTGTGACCCAAGTCAAGTCAAGTTCCTTACCAATTCAATTCAACTTAATCTCCTGCATGTTGAGTGCCTACTACCACAGTCCTCTAGATCTTTAGAATCATGATATTCAGAATGATAATTCAGAGGTATTGTGTAAAATTCTAAATGATGGAACAAAATTTAATTATAATCCAAAGCAATTCATTGTAAAATACAAAAACATCCCCATACATTTAAGACAAATTCCCAATAATAAGTTGAAACAAAAAGGCTTTTCTGTTTAATTTTCTGTTTAAAAAATTTAATTAACTGGAATTTTAATCCCCTGAGGATCTTAATTAATTTAGGTTTGATTGTAAAAAAATTTCAAGCATTTTGCCTTTTGGAAATATAATTAACAAAATTGGTTTAATGAACTGTTTTCAATGAAAGAAGAAGTTAGAAAATATTATTTAAAACATAAACTGCCCTAAAGTTACAAGGAAGATAGACCCTTTTAAGCTTTAAAATTATATATTACTAATTATTTGAATAGTTAAACCACAATCTTTAAAACATTTTTAAAATCTCTTATTCTAACCACATATGTTGCCTATACTTTTTTCTCAGTTACAACGTGTTCCAGTGTACTATGCAAAAACAAATGAAATGCATGATCAAACGGTTTTAAAATTAGTGCCATTAATGCAACCAGTATTTGCCCCAGAACTTCTCAGAGCCTTTAATATGCAAATACGCACAGCAAACAATACTATAATTAATACTATATGCAAAGTTTTTAAAATTTATTTGGCTTTGATATATGTTTTATGAAGCACATCTTCTAGTAAAAACACTTTAGAAAACTCAGATCTAGGCTCTCAAAAAAATTAAGAAGAGTTTTGAGCTCTTCCTATCATCTTGTTACCTATTAGCCTTGTAACTTGTACAGATTCATTGTGCTTTATTAAATAAACACAATTATTTACACTAAAGACCATATCTCCACCTCTCCAACATGAATAAACAATATCCGCTTTTGAGCAACTCATGTTATTCTGAATAAGAGGGGTTTTATAAACCTAAGTCCTAGTCCAAAGCTTAGGGATAGATGGCCTTTCTTTCTTTCCCAAGCATTGTCCTTAGATTTCCTGGCCAACTGTCTTTTGTGGACATGCATTATTTGATGCCTGTTGCTGGGGCCTCAAAGCGATGATAAGCCAGAAAAGAAAAGTGTTGAACAACAGGAGAAGAAAAATAACTAAGAATACACTGTATTCAACAAGGAAGACCCAGAAAAAAATAGTTACATGTACTTGTAGTTACTATTTTTTTAAATGCCCAATCGTCCATGAGACAAATTCTGCAGTATAGCCAATAGCATTGTATTCATTGATAAAACTCTCAATTAGATATCTGCTTTAAGACGGCAATTTCGTGCCATCTCATATCCATGAGGCCTGGGGGAGGGGGAGGCTGCAGATCACATTTTGCATCATAACGTGATCATTTCAGCATTCAAACTCCAGGTTAGAAATTTGACATTTTAAAAATTCCACTGAAATTGGACTACAAAATATAATAGGTTTAGGCACCTGCTCTAATAAGATTGCATAAAAATATCCCAACAGCCTTACCATAAACATATTTTACAATATCAGAGTCAAATTTTATTACATCATTATAAGAATGTTCCACTGGGCCACATGATTGGCTGTTGTACAAGAGCAGGATGCTGATACTGTAGCACAAACATACTATCACACTTCCCTAATAAAAGTTTTATTGTATCCCCATGCACGTTAAAAACAACACTAACTGCACTAATACATTGTAATTTACTTTTTTGTTGTAGAACAAATAACAAACCTGGTGCTAATGAGCTCGTATTTTCCATTATCCCAAAGCAACTTGTTCGTATATTCAGTCTTCTGAGATTTTGCCTAAAAAGTGAAATTCTCTCTTATTGGACAATGGTGTGCACTAGTCTAGAATGTTTTTATTCCCTACACCTCTTATAGACATCACATCATGTTCTAAACATCTGTTGGTTTAAATGACACAGTTATAACATACATCATTTGACTTTCATGGTACTATACTTTTCTTCGAAAGGGAACACACAAGATTCTTTTGTTAAAATTGTCTTTTTCTTTGATAGCTTTTTTCATGTTCCAATAAACATATGTGTATTTGTAGCTAAATTACTAATATGAGGATGCATTGTCATCACTTTCCCTTTGGCTGTCATCTGAGTGGTTGTACTTTTTTTAGTACATATTTTCAATTTGACAGGTATGAAGTATCAGAAAGAAATCAATTTCTTATAAGACAAGGATGCTTGTTTTTATGCCTTCTTCTAGTGTTGTTTTAATGAAGCTATTAAATGATTAAGCATTGTACTTTTATAAATTAAACCACTAACAAGGGACATGGTGACTCCTATGTTTTTTTTTTTCAGCTTAGAGTAAATTGGCTTATCACCCAGCTTCTCACCAATGCAATCATTCTCTTACTGTCAAAGTTCCTGGGTGTTTGTTTGGAGTAGTGGTGATGGTGAGGTGGGTGGAAGGAGCAAAATGTCGATTACACTTGAGGGAAGAGATTTCAGAAATCTGAGAAGAAAACTAGGAGTCACCACAGACCCTGCTTATCCAGAGATAGGACATTTCTCTATTGTAGACTTCAAACTGTGGTTATCTCAGGCCGTTTTTGTTTGTGTGAGTGTCTCTTTTGCCTGTACTGGCAGCACTCTCTGTAGAGTGGATGGTGGAGGTTCTATGGGATAAGATAGAAAAGAACATTTCTGTGTGCATGATCTCAGTGACTCTCTAAATAAAGTTTCCTGGTGAGTAAATGTATTGGCTATCTATCATCGTGCCTCTGTTGTCACTGTCTGCTTTTCCAACATTAGGCAATTTAAGATTGTGTCTACACTGCGTGCGCGCGCATGCGCGCGTGCACACACACACACACACACAGACACTTGCACCCTGTCAGACATTTGGGTTTAGAGACTTATAATGATGTTGAATAATCTGTTTTTTTAGGTTTTGACTTTCCAACACGATGTAAGCACTGCCAAAGCCCATTCAGATGTATTCATTATAAAACTTATTCCTGATTCAAAATGAGATATTTATGAAGCAATCTTGATAAGTACAAAAATCGTGACTTGTATGAATTGCACTGTGGCTAGTTCTTTTAGAAAATGTTTAAGTATAACTTACACAACCTGAGAACATCTTGTGTCCCAAAAGACTGAATTCTCAAAGTTAATTATAGACCACTGGGGCATTTCTATGTTCTCATACTTTTTTTGGAAGTGTGTAGAGTCATGTTAATGAAACAAGAAAATTCCTGTGCAATTTTTCTACTGTTTATGAAAGTTATTATTACATATCACATATATCTGTAGCATAGAAGAAAATAATAATAACAGCTAAAAACATTTATTTATCACTTATTATGCTCCAGGCTCTGTTTAGAGGGGTTTCCATTTATTAATTAATTGATCTGCAAAAAACAAAAACAAAAAAGCCTGAGCCTTTAAGTGTTATGATCCCCATTTTACAAATGACAAAACTGAGGCACAGAGAGGTTAAGTAACTTGGCCAGAGTTACAAAGCTAGGAAGCTAAGATTCAGGTTTGGACAATCAGCTGCATAAGCCCTTGCTTTTAACCTCTACAAAACATCCAATTAAAGTGCTCACTGGTGGACTGACTATGGCATAAAAGGATGAATTGTTGGTCTTAGGAAGTATGAATTGTTGGTCTTAGGAAGTAGAAAGTGTGAAATCTCCCATCCATGCCAGTCACTTTGACCCTAGGAATCTCCTGAGTAGTACCATCATAATATAGCTTACCTGGAGGCTGGAGGATTGTGAAATGATTGTAGGCTAAACCAGACTGATGGTCTACCAAGCAGGGAAAGACATTTTTGTCAGGCTGATAAATTGCCTCTTTAGACTATTAATTCATCCATCCATCCATTGATCCATTCATCCATTCTTCCATCTTTTCTTGAGCCATGCATCTCCTATTCCTACCTATCACTTTCTAGTGATGGTGATACTGGTCAATTTTATGATTCAAAACTCTATCTTCTTCTCATTTGAATTTAACTAAGCACCCCTAAATTTGACCCACAACTGATCCGTTTCACTCTTTTTGGTCTCTGGGCAAGTCCAGGTCTTCATCTGTGAAAAGTGTTAACAGCTGCCCTACTGTTTTAATTTTTTTGGCTGAAGGTAAGAGTTATAATTAAATGAGATAATGGACATATATCTCCAAGAACATAGTAATAGGTCCTAGGTCAACATTTTCCTTAAAAGAAAAACTAAACTCAATTAGCAGTTACTATTAAAATGAAATAATGAAACCATTAAGAGAAAATATGGATGAATATATTCTAGCTCTTTTCTGAGTATAAATGGAAACTAAGAAAGTATAAACAACTACATTAACATTAAAATATATAATGCACATATGAAAATTAAATATTATACAATTTAATTTGAAAATCACAACCTATAGTGAGTTCTCAAAAATTAAGTAGATAAACAAATGGAAAATGGTAACCAATAGAACAGAGGACATAATTTGATAATTCAGAAAATTTATAGAGATAGCCAAAGAAAATATCAAAAATTTTTTCACTTACAATGGTAACGGAAGAAATACTTTTTGGGGAAAATAAATTAAATTATCAAATAGATTTTTTAAAAAAATACATTTTTAGTTTTTTATTGGCCAAGGCAAAAAAAAAAAAAATGCTTGTTGTGTCCTTATTGAAGTGAAAATTCGCATTTTTTTTTCAGAAGCACAGTTGGTTGTATTTATAGAAAGCCTAGAAAATAGCCCATTTTTACTCAGTGATTGTTAGGACAATTTTGAGATATTAACAAAACAGAAGATGCTCAATGATTCATTGGGAGGGTTACAATCAAGTATTCTTCAAGACAGCAAAACTTTGAAATTAATTAAATGTGCAACAATAAAGAATGGCTAAATTAAATTAATTACGGTGAAATTGTAAGAAAGAAAAATATATTGCTATTAAAAGAATCTTAACTGAAATGGTAAATATTCAGGATGTAATAATGAGTTTGATGTGGTATGCTATGGAGTAGACGCCATATAGAGTGCTGTACTGATTTTGCAGTGTGTGTATATGTACAGTGTGTGTATGTGTAATGAGTGCTTACACGTTTTAGTTATTATGTCAAATATTTTCTATGCTTTTTGTGAACTGAATATCTTATTATAAAGAAATAGCAAACAAAGAGGATAAGTAACTTATCTAACCTCTTACTACAATAAAGGTCTTATTACTTTATGAGTGGTGAGACCAGGAATTTAACATTCACATGTTTCACATAAAACATATCCTATCCACCAGTATAATTCTAATGCATACCTCAATATACTTCACTTTACAACGAAACCATCCCCCCTCCCTACACAATGGATAAAGAGTGGATATGTTGGTTTTAATGTTCCTCTTTCTATAACTGCCTGCTTCTTGCCTGTTTACTTACCTGTCACAGATAGGTAGGGATAAAAATTGCACCCTCTAGAGAAAGATGGATCTACTCTAAGTCTGGACTCTGTCACTTTTATAATTCTGTGGTCTTGGGTAAGGTATTTCCATCACAAAATTGTTATGAAGATTAAGTGGCATATGCCTGCAAGCCACTAAGCTTTACAAGGGTCTTGCAAATAATAAATGTTCAATAAATAGTAGGAAATATATGTGTGTGTTTTTTGCCAAGCATTCTTTAATAAACATATTACTCTTATATTCAGAAAAAAGTGCAATAAATATTGTCAAAAAATGAAGTAAACCAATGAACTAATGTAAGCCTCCAGAAGTTGCTTAAAAAAAAAGAAAGAGAAAGAAAAAGAAGCAAAGCCACCTTTGTCTGGACATTATATCACAGTTGTGGCTGCTAACCACAGGTGGGTATGGAAGCCCGGAGGGAAACCAATTATGTGCAAATCCTTTGACTTAATGAAAAATAAAATTAAGCAGACTAATACCCAGCAGGTACTTAAACATCACCTAATATTATGAAAGCCAGTGTTTCTTAAAGAGAAAAAAAGTCTCTGGAGGAGCTGGAGGAAGAAGAAGCCCTGACCTAGGAAGAAATTTCATATGTGCAGCATGATTTTTCACAGCACACCTGAAAATCGCCAAGCAATTCCTCCTATAAGTGACCTATTTCTCTGCCAGGGCAAAGGAATTGACTCATACCTCAAAGCAAACGATTTTGGTCTATGACAAATGGTACTTAAATTTAGGTTCTGGTGTGCTCTGTAGGGGGTGATAATTAACATTTATTGAAAAGAATTATTTATTGAAAAGCATTATTTTATTTTTTTAATGTACCAGATAATGCCTTTTATATTTTATTTACATTAACTCATCTAATTTTTGCAATAGCTCAAGGGAAAGATGTTATTATTTTCCCCATTTTATAGATTGTCAAAGGTCACACTGTTGAACCAGAGTCCATGACCTTGCCACTCAAAAATGCTGGCTCGTGGAAATTCATGGAGTTTCCAAAAAAATTCATTAGAAGTAAGGCAAACCCAAAGCTGAACTTCTTCCTACTTTGAATCACCACTTCTGGTGATCAAAGTCCCCTACTAATTGAAGACAAAATCACCTGTTAAATTTCACTGTCCTGTTTTTAATAATATTAGCTAAGGAAGGGTTGGGGAATCACAGGACAGAAGTCAAATTGGGAAGACCCAAAGATGGATGAGCGAGTCTGAAAATGGCGGACAGTTCTGGGCTCTGCCGGGGACTGGGGAGAGGCCTTGTGAGAATCTTCCAGCCTCCTCAGCAGGAGCTTAGTACTACTAGCTGCCCATTCCCTCAGAATCGTTGCTGAAGATCTGCCTCACCCTAGACATGCCTCTTAACTGATTTTAAAACAAACAAGTTCGTGTATCTGCCGTCTCTGAGCTGGGGTTCACTAGGTAGCTCATCAGTAATTTCTTGCCCACCAGCGTTTGGGAATGTTTGCAGAATTTCCCTTTATGGCGTGAAAGAAGACTCTCCAATAGAAAGTCACACAGGGATATTTTGAAATGACTGGGAAGGTAATCTGATCCACTCTCTGGAATGTTTTCTCAAACCAGCAAAATGGCGTTTGTCACCGGTTGCTTTTACCAGTTGTTGGGAGGACCATTTTTTGTAGCTCTTCTTTCCCTCATTCTTGTTCCACTTCGACTCTGTCTCTCTAATTTTCTTTTCCCCTTCTTTCTATTTCTAGGGCAGTTTCTCGCTGTCTCTGAATGTCCCTCTCTGTGTCTCTCCTACTTGTCCCTTTTCCCTAACAGTGCCTCTCCTACTTGTCCCTTTTCCCTAACAGTCCCCTTCCCACCGCTGGCTCAGGTCCTTCTCCTGGAAGCAAAGGCATTCCTCATCCAGACCAGAAGCTTGCATTTTCGGGACTCCAGCTACACAACACATACTGCCTTCAAAGGTTTCCGTGGAGCTTTTCATGTAAGATGTAGTTATTAATTCTCCTTCAATGTTTAAAGACTCAGCCGGTGGGAGTGAAACGTGGCCTATCCGCGCAAGCTGAAGAGCTGATGAAATCTTGGCCTGATCTGTTATCTCCCAATGCTTTAAAGGTCTTTGACTGGGAGATTAGAGAACAAGGTTACAGGGACAATTTGTTTACACGCAGGGAGAGATTAAGATCTCGTTGAAAAGGAATAAAAATAACATCATCTTGAGCTGTCACAGCATGAGCCCCATTGTAATCAACACTGGTCTGATTTCAGGGATAATTTAAGACCAATTTATTATCTTAATTAAAAAAAAAAAAAAAAGAAGGGAGAATTTGGTGTTTCAAATGCCAGTTAGATTGTTGGACAATGATGCCCCTGGAGGTTCCACATACAAAATAGAACACTCACAAGATGAGAGTCTCCTCGGGGATAAAAATATACAACTTTTTTTCCCTTTAATTTATTTTTTAAGGTACCAGCATCAAGAGGAGATGAAAAAGCGAAACAATGTCCTGTTTGAATATTGTGACTTTTTTCAAAGACAGAAGGGTAAAGACAATAATTCCCACTCATCCTTTTGTTTAGTTTTTGGCATTGTAGTTAAGATTCTCCTAGCAATTGTTTTCACCTTCTGCCTTAATGAAATCCACTAAAAATCTTGGGTTTTGGCGGGCTCGATTTTCTCATTTTCCCTCATAACTAATTCTTCTACTTCTTAATCCAGAGAAACTAGGAACAATCCGGCCCAAGATGGATATAAGTCTGAGAAGTTGAGAAGAGTGTGATTTGCGATCGCACCACCCACTGGCCTCCCCCTTCAAAGTTCTCTTGCCCAGTGTGAACCTCACTTCTGGCTTTCTCTACAAAAGTGACCATGAGTGCCCAATGCACAGAATGAATTAGGCCACAAAGAGGCCTTTGAGAGCTTCCGAGGAAATGCCCCACTGGGAAGCCAGGTGGATGGCAAACGTTCCCTTTTCATTACAAATGAGTTCAGGGACAGGGCCACTCCGACAGGACTCTCAACTCCAACTGAAAGCCAAGCCCCACCAGCCCACTCATTTGAAAACCAAACAGGTTTCCTTCTGCCTCCCCTCTCCCTGTTTACAAACACGTTTACAAGTGCTTGATAGGTGACCTTATTTACTTAGTAACCTGTGGATTCATTTATCTTGAAATTAGTAGGTAATGAAGTGGAAAACCTCAACAGCCCTCCCACTAATTAACATGATAATAAGATTGTTTTGCTACAGAGGTACAATTAGTATGTATGAGCCAAAGGGGAAGAAAGATCAATAAAATGTCTGAAGGGTACTACTCCCAGGTCTCCAGAAAAGAACAAAGAAGGGAAACCACAGATTTTAAGATCCATCAGTGTAAAAACATCCAACTCTGAGACCGGACCCAACCAAAAAGATTTGATGCCTGCTGGAGAAGGAGGTGTGGAGGTGACTGAAAGGAATTAATTACAAAGCACACATTTTGGTGCAGTCGGTGGCCTTTGAAAAGAAAAGGGAAAAATTGTGGTGAGTTTCAGCTGCTCATCTTAAATATGCTTTGATGGGGGTGGGTGAGGGTATAGAAAGTGGCAATTACCCCTAAAAAATGGTTCCATTTGCTCCTTTTCTCTATCCCCCAAAGTTAAATGGCTCAGATATAAAACTTAAAAAGGAGATTCTTCTTGCACATCTAGTGTCAGCATACATTTTCATGAGGTGCTTTAACACACAGAGTGTACAGCTCAAATATTTATTTATTCCACAGACTGAGGTGTGTAGAGTAAATAAATATGACTTTAAAAATTACCTCAATATGTATTTACCCAGTAGACTCATTTCTTGGGTAAATTACATGGATTTTGGTAACCTTCCATGACATTTTTCCTTGATTTTAAACATACACAAACAAAGAATTTAAATGTCCAAAGTGTCTAAATAACCTAATTGAACTTGTGACACAAACCAGGAAGAGCCAGGAGACTTGGTTGTGGCAGGAAAAATGCCAGGGTTCTTTGATAGATAAAATGAAGGAAATTTTCAGATCCACAGCAACCCATGTTGACTGAACATCACTAGTGTTTTGTAGGAGGCTCAAATTGATAGCGTTCTTCATAAATACAAAAATATTATGAGTCACATTTCACCATTTCCTGTCTTCTGTTCTCTCTTGAAAATGTAGATTTATGTTTTCAGGACAGTAGATGGTGAAATGTGACACATAATATTTTTGTGTCACACATAGATTTTCCTGCGAAATTGCCCAAATGATCACCCCTAAAATGAATGCTCTCCATTGCACTGACCATCTGGCTTTGCATTTGATTTTTATGATAATAATTCTAAAATCCCTGTATTGCCCACCACCTTTAAAACTGGTTGGTCCCAGTATATGGACAAGAAGTTTCTGTTGCTGACAATGGAACATTCTCAACACAATTTCAAATAGGAAATCTGCTTAGCTCTTACCAGTCTGAAAAAGAATAATCTTTGGTGGATTTTTCAAGTGACCAATTCAGTAATGTTTTCAATTTGGAAATCATATCAACTGATGGAAGTTGTTGATTTGCTTATATCATGAAAGGAGACTTTGGAGGGAAGTCGTTTTCCATTTCTTTGTTTTTCTTTCCTTTCCTTTTCTTTTTTTTTTCTTCTGTCTCTCCCTACCCAGCATCTGTAGGTTTTTTAAAACCTGGCCAACATTTACATGCTTTGCATTAATTTTTAAAGGTAGATTATAATTACTTGAAATTTACAGCTTTGGAGTGAAGAGGAGAACCCATTCTTATTTCTGAAAGGCATTTTCATGATTTTCTGAATTGTCCTGGATTTAATTAGTAGTATTTGGGGGCAGTGAGTGGCAGAGGTCTGAAAGAAGGGCTAAGCATTCCTGGAGAAAAGCTGAAAGTTGCTTCCTGAATGGTTATCCTATCAGACATTAAGCAGGGCTGGGGGCCCATGTGTGTTGGTGGACACCAAGGAATGCTTTGAGCAAAGGACCCAGGGGAAGAAGGAAAAGGGAATGGGCTGTGCACACAAGATCTTTTTGCTTCCTCCTCTGCACACTGGCTTGGTGAAAGGCTCACCCTGATGATTATCCACTACTTAGTGAGAAAAACCAACACTTCTAGCTTTTAAGTGACACACAGACACCCGCACAAGCCCCTCGTTTTTTTTTTTTGATGTTGTTAACCTCATGACAGACCTTACCTTTGACTTACTGGGTTGTAAGAATGTGGTAATTCTTACAATGAGAAACCAAGAGAGCCATTCACAACCATGAGTAAAAAGGATTACCAATCTTTTGGAACTTCAGCACACTATTTTTTCTCCATTCTATAGCATTGTCACATAACCAAATATGCATGCCCATATAGGGCACATGCAAATTCTAAAACCCAAGTGAATTTACTTTAAAATAATTCTTTTTTTCAGAATAACTTGAGAATTTTCCAATATCTCTGGAGATCATTGGAGGCACCCTACGGTGTCATACAATCTTGTCTAGGTAAAGCTGCCGTAGGAAAAAAAAAAGTATTTTAATAACCAAAGTCGATTCCTCTTAGGAAGAATTCCCTTTGTGTTCTATAACTTAGCTTTAAATCCAAAGTCTTCATCTTTGAACAGTCAGAGCAATATGATGTAGCCCAGGAGAGTCAGAAGTTGAATTCCATTCAGAGAAAGGTACAACTCAGAAAAACGAAACGAAACTGCATTTGTACTGGCTAAGTCTTTAAGGGATAAAACAGTGGTCCCCACTTGTTGGGTGCAACGCATACCCTCTAGTTTTCTCAATCCTCAAAGCTAAAGATTAATGCCTCCATTTTACAGATGGCAAAACTGAGGCTTAGAGAGCCCTGTGGCCATCTCAAAGTCCAACAGTCAGTAGGAAGAGAGGTGGAATTAAACCTAAATTCTTTTGGTTCCAGCAAAAGCCCCTATCAGTATCTCACCATCTTTCTTGGGATGATGAACTATCTTGCTGGAAACCCCCTTAAGAGCCAGTTTTGAAATTGTTTTGAAGTCCCCCTGACCTCTGTCTCCAGAAAGCATTTATTCTTTGGTGTACTTGCTATATTGGCAACTTACGTTAATAATTTTTAAAACCATGACCCACTGTGAGGTGCTAAACATTTCTTCTGGCTAGGACTTCTCCAAAAGTATATATAAAGCTTCTCACAATTTAACAGCAAGCTTACTTCATTTGGTTTTAATGGCTTTGTAAAATAAATACCCACGATTGTCAGTAAAAAATAAAATAAAGTGTTTCAGTGGGAGAATATAGAAGATATAAATTTAACTTAATGTAATTCCCTTACTCCTTGTCAAGGGTGAACATGTGACGAGAAATTTTTAGAAGGGCTCCGATGAGCTGGTTGTAATAAGTAGCCTTTTTGGCCTAGATTTGTATCTTCCTTGAGAATAGTAGTAATTTTCGAGTTTCTTTCCAGATTTTTTTTTTCCTTGCATATCCACTGTACAATTGGGATCTTGTCTCAAGGTGTGAAGCTTTTGCAAATTTATAAAATCACGTCGTCTGCCTTGCATTCTTGGAAAGTACCTGACATGAACAAGACTGAATACCCAGACAGCTCACAGGATCACAACTGCCTCTCTTGTCACCTGGCTCTGTGAGCGTGGGCCATTTTGGCATCATTCTGCTGTTTGGACAGCCTTGCGGAGGCACAGGTCGCTGAGCATTGTATTTCATCCACACGTTTTCTCAGCAATGTTGCCTTGCAGTTTGAAAGACAAGCAGGGTGGCCCGGGTATCACATTTCTCCAAGTCTCCTGGGCAGGACTGAGCTTTAAATGTGAGGGGACCAGTAGCACATGAGGAGCCTCCCAGGTCAAGGGAAGGTGGGATTGGGAGGTTATCACTGTTGTCTACTGAGGAAGGAAACCCAGCCCCAACTAAAACCTGGGCTCCTGGAGAGCTGGCTGGGAGAGAGGACATGTGGAGGTTAGGAGCCGCTGGAACAGGTGTGATGTTAGAGTCTCAAGTAAGAGAATGGCCATGGTTTTTCCTCATCTTGGGGCTTACAGTAGTTTTAGAGGAAGAGCTTCCAGGTGCTTCTGTGAGTCAGGGTTCTCATGCACTCATGCTAGTCACCCCGGTAGGTGACTTCAAGGCGCTCTGTCCATAGCCTCTGGTTGCACACTCACAAACAGAAAGTGAAGGACCCATGGGATGTGTAAGGAGAAGCACTCTGCCTACAAATCCATTAGCATCCTAAGACTGGTCACCTTGGGACAGTGATGACATGA
Organism: Macaca nemestrina; assembly: GCF_043159975.1. NCBI lineage: Eukaryota > Metazoa > Chordata > Mammalia > Primates > Cercopithecidae > Macaca > Macaca nemestrina. The sequence continues at coordinate 95,496,993 of NC_092131.1, forward strand.
CTTTTGGCTGTCAGTCAGTCCTTTTGAAATGGAGCATTCAATTTCTTTCTCCCGCCCCTGCCATTCCCCCTCCCTTCCGCCTCCCCTCCCCTCCCCTCCCTTCCCTTCTTTTCTTTTCTTGACAGAGTTTCACTCTTGTCACCCAGGCTGGAATGCAGTCACATGATCTCAGCTCACTGCAACCTCCACCTCCCGGGTTTAAGTCATTCTCCTGCCTCAACCTCCTGAGTAGCTGGGATTACAGGCACCCACCACCACATCCAGCTATTTTTTTTTTTTTTTTTTTGTATTTTTAGTAGAGACAGGTTTTCACCATGTTGGCAAGGTTGGTCTTGAACTCCTGACCTCAGGTGATCTGCCCACCTCAGCCTTCCAAAGTGCTAGGATTACAGGCATGAGCCACTGCACCCTGGCCTGTATTCTTTTCTCTTTTAAGTCAGTCAAACTTAACAGTGGGTAATTTTGTATTCTTTATTGGGGTGAATGATAGTTACTAAATATGATCTACTATTATCTAAAATAAATCATCAGTGCCTTTTATGTGGTTATTTTCTTTCTCTTTCTTTCTTTCTTTTTTTTTTTTAATAAAGAGGAGGGGTCTATTTGGCTCACGTTTCCGCAGGCTGTACAAGAAGCACGGCACCAGCATCTATCTGCTCAGCTTCTGGTGAGGCCTCAGGAAGCTTTCCCTCGTGGTGGAACACAAAGGGGAGCAGGCACATCACAGGGAGAGAGAGAGAGGGAGCGAGAGAGAGAGAGAGAGAGAGAGAGAGAGAGAGCAAGAGAGAGAGGGGAGGGAGGTGCCAGACTCTTTAACGTGTTTGGTTATTTTTAAATGATGAAACTCATGAGCATGTGCTGCAAAATCTTTTATTTACGTCTAGCATTTATATGTTATTTAGTGTTGCTTGTCTCCTTGCTGTGCGTGGTGACCAGATGGCACAGGGTTGCAGGAGTGCATGGAATTTGGAGTTAGCCTACTTCTCAGGAATTGTTGCTCCTCACTGAGCCTCTATGTCTTCATCTGCAGAGTGAGGACAAGCGGTTTCTTCAGGGTTGCTACGGGGACCTGAACATTGATCCTGGCATGTTGGGGACCTTCAGCCGGAGGCACCTTCTGTGTTTTTTATTACAAGTACTCTTGAAACAGGTTTGAATCCATAGAAAACACCGGGCTTACTGCTAAAGAGAAATAAACTATACAAATGGTCCCAACGTCTTCAGAGATCCATTTGGAGGAGAGCAAAAATCCCTAAGATTCATGCTGAGCAGGAAGTCCATGGATTGAAGTCCCTTACAACTTTGCCAAAAGAGGTGATTTGGTCTCCTTGGTGCCCATTCGCAAGTTACAGAAACTCCCAGAGCCATAGTTGCTCCTCCCGCAGCTGAATCAAGAATTAGCCTCCAAAGTCAGGGCATGACCTTGCCAGATGCTATTCATTCATTCCCGCCTGCATTCAGGCACCGTGCTAGGCAGTTTGAATGCCACAATAAGACAGACAAGACCCCGCCACTTGGCGGGGGTGGTGGGGGATGGTGGGGGGGGAGATGAAAAGGAAAGATATGTTAAATAAATGGAACAAACGGTGCACTTGGGATTGTGAAGAAAGCTGGGAACAAAGCCTAATGAGGTGATTATGCCGCTGGGGGGGGGGGGTAGGAGGAAAGGGTGGCTTCAGATAGTGAGGCCAGAGAAGGCTTTTCTGAGGAAGGGACATTTAAATTGAGACCTGAAAGTGGTAGAGGGGCCGGGTGAAGCAACTAGTGAGGGGAAGAGCCTTCCACGTGGAAGGGAGTGCGTGGCGGGGAAGAGACCTGAGGAGGAGACAAACTTGACACTTCTCAGGAACAGAAACAGGGCCAGGAAGGCTTGAGCTCAGAGGGTAGAATGGATTTTAAGAATGGTTCCAGCTGAGCAAATTACTAGGTGGGGATTGAGGAAAGATACTTTCTTTTTCTTATTCCGGATAGTGAGTTATACTGAGAAAAATGGAGGGGGTGTTCTGGCAGATTCTTGTTATCTTTCATGTCCACAGAAGCTTTTTTTTGAAGGTTGCGTTTTGAAAAAAAAAAAAAAATGAACTTGATATGAAGACAAACCCACCTGTATCTGAATACCTGTTCAGGTGCTACTGGGTGTGTGTTCTTCTTCTATTTTTTTTTTTTTTTTTTTTTTCTGAGACACTCTTGCTCTTGCTCTGTGGACCAGGCTGGAGTGCTAATGGCATGATCTTGGCTCACCGCAACCTCCACCTCCCAGTTTCAAATGAATCTTGTGCCTCGCACGACCATACCTGGCTATTTTTTGTATTTTTAGTAGAGACGTTTCGCCATGTTGGCCAGGCTGGTCTTAAACTCCTGGCCTCCAGTGATCCACCTGCCTCTGCCTTCCAAAGTCCTGGGATTATAGGCATAAGCCACCACTCCGGGACTGGGTGTGTGTTCTTGACTAAAGTATTTAATCCCTCTGGGCCTCCAGTTTTTTCATCTCTAAAATGGATTCAAGACTGAAATAGCAAGGTGAGTAATACAGTACCTCCAAGTATCTACTGGTTAGGAAGAATTAAATGCATCATTCAAGTTGCCTTATCCACATTTCTATATGACAGTACTCACCATATTGAAGAACCTCCCAGCAAGTGTCCTGGGCCCACTGCAGTGATCACATTCAGTGAAATATATGTCGAATGTGTGGGAATAAAACAGAGCAATTGACTGAAAAACTGATTGAAATGGCCCAGGATTGAAATAAATAATTGCAAGGGCCTTCCCATCGGGATCAGTTTCTCAGGTGACCATGGTAAGAGTAGTGTCAACGCTTTGCCAGACATTAATTCTGAAATTGATGACCATCATTGCTTTTGAAATATGTGATCTGTTTGATCCTATCAAAAGGCATGTGAATTTCCATATAAATCCTTTCAAAATACAATGTATCCTTTTTGGTTTTTAATGTCTTCAAACTGGGCAAGTATGATATGATAGATGTAAGTTTCTAAGCACATTAGTGATGTAACAATTTCAACTCAAGGTATTTTGGGGCCCTGGGCAACATCTTCAGTCTCTGGAGATACTAGAAATTAATGGTGAGAGGAATACAAACAAAATTGTGCTTACTGGTTTTCTGCAAATGAACACCTATGCACATCCTGGGAGGGTGTTTGCAATAGGACCGAAGGCGAATGCTCCATTTATACACATGCAAAACTGCAAAAACATTCTCCTGAATTACAGCGAAACCGTTTTAATTCTTCTAATTTTTTTCCTACTGTCTGCCTGCACCATGCAAATATCGATTTTAAACACCTGACAGGTTTAATCTTGAAAATGGAAGCATATACCAGTTCATGTGCATAACAGACATCCAATTTACTACTCTTCTTGCAAGGGGAAAATGAGTTGCCCACACATCTTTCTTCTTCCTCTTCAATTTGATAAACTCTTGCCTCTTTTGTCAGGTCAGACCTATTCTAGTCGACTTGTGTCCAAAAAAACCCCTTACAAATGGATTTTCAGTCACCACTCAACGAAGCTGGTTGACAGAGCTCCACGAAATCCTTCTGGAGGGAGGCAGGCTTTTAACTTGATTGATGAAATTATATCTAAATCTAGTAGATTTGGGACTTCAAAGGCATTTTTCCCTACTTAGGGCATCCCGGATGAAGGGCGTATGCTATTTGTACCAAACTCCCAGGCTCAAGTGGTTCGCAAATTGACCCCTTTGTAATAGGTTAAAGGTTTCTTGCTAGATAACAGTGGTTCATTTTGATTAATTATGTCAGGGAATTAATGTATGATTACTAACTTTTAGCAGACCCTGCTCTTTCTGACCCCGGGCTGCTTGTTTGTGTGGCTGGTTGTAATTTTCGACCAGTGGGTTAGGAGAGGTCACTGTGTGGTCAGCATATTTTAAACAAAGGAAGAAAAAAAGAAGCAGAGACCTCCAAATGGAGTGGACACTGCAGTTCACAGCCTTGACAGAGAAGATCTGTTAAGTGTTTTAGCAGTGGGCTTTTATATATTTACTCATGCTAATAAAAGATAGTTCCCCAGAATGGAGAGTAACCTGGGAAGATATGGAGAATAACAGTTAAATGTTAGCCCATAAATTTCATTTCATACTGGTTTCAATAACCTAGGACCTTGTTAAACATTAAATGGCAACGTGTTGAGTTTTGGCTTTTGATAGGTCAAGAGAATCAGGATGAAAAAGTCTTGTTAATAATGAGGTTTTCTAGTAGATGGTGTGTAGTTTAAACAGTTATTCTTAGATTAAGTACTAGCTATTTAGAAGGAGGGTAACAGTATAAGCTGATGACATTTCACTTCAAATTTTTTTATTCCATTAATTTGCATTATTTATGTGACATGTGACACAACTCCTTTTGATGGAAACAATTTCATTCTCCAGCATGAACTAAGAACTTCATGGTGCATGGTCCCCTCTCAAGAATCAGTTCAGAACGTCCAGTGGCCTCTGAAATTAAGCTGGTGTTCCTTGTGTCTTTGTTTCCTTCAGAGTAAAATATTTACCACCAGAATTAAGTTCTCAGGGTCTTAGAAAATACTTTAAGGATTTGTTCCAAAAAAGAACTTATTTTTTCTCTCTTGGACTTTGAGGATTTCTCTATCCAGAATGCTGTGGATATGACGTTGTCAGTTGTTTTCTAACTGTGACCTTGTTGAAACACAGTTACAAGGCTCAGAGGAAGAAGGGCAAGCTGAGGAGAGAGAGGAGAACTTTATAGGAAAAACAGAAGTGCCCAGGGGAAATAGCAAGGAAACAGAGAAGGGCATAATTATGAAAGGGTTTGGGCAGAGCATTGAGAGGAAGAGGGAATGCCACAACTGTTTGGTTTTGGAGTAAATGCTGCATATTAGAGGACTTGAAAGCAGAGAGTTTAAAAAAAAATCAGAAAAAAGAGGTGTTACAAGGGAAGGTGTTACTTAGATGCTGTATTAAATTTTTAAACATTATAAAACATCCTTTCTATAAGGTTATTCAGAAATAAATTGTGCTTTAGCGTTCAGATTTAGTTATCTCTGCCCAGAAGGATATTGGAAAGGCACTGGGCATGCTGACAATTGCTGATCGCCCATAGCCTTTATGGACAACATAATCACAATTACTGTATTTCAAACAAGCCCCTTTCAAAAATTAGAGGTGTTGATGACTTTAATGGGGACATAGACCATTTGTCTGTTCCATTATTGCAATTACTGTCTGGCTTGGTATCTTCTCCCTGACAGTGGCTAATGCTGTATACTTCAAAGGAAGATATAAACCCTCAATAATGCACTTATGGCCCAATTCACATCTAGCTCTTCATCTCCCCACTGGGCTTGCCCCACCTCTTTCACACACACCCACACACACACGCACACACACACATGCACATGCATGCACACACTCACACAGAGTTATAAGTATAGGATTCTGTTGAGGAAATACATTTGCATTGCATTGGAGTTACAGAAACAAGCAACAGCACAGGAGAAGAGAGATAAGGTCACAGGAGCACAAGTTGCAGGGCTAGAGAGGTGGAGAGGTTGCCTCATCTAGTTTTTCCCCTGTTAAGGCACAGCTGTCCTCATATCAAACAGAGATCTCAGAAAAACAATAATCCTCAGATACCCCTGTAACACTTTTTAAAGGTTTTGAAACACAACCCACTTAAATAATTATTTTCTCTCTCAGTTCAACCTCTCACTTTCCTATGTTCAGTTGTTGCAAATAAATATGGAAATATATATACACATATATCATATGTGGTTTATGACATGTATCACCTAAATATCTCCTAAGTGATATTTTCTTCTTGATTCCCAGATCACACAACTTTGAACTAATTTGACTATTTCTGTACTATAGATGTGGTCATGGTTTTAATCGAATTTTTATTTTTAAATAATAAGATTTAAAATAGGAAAATTTCTCTACACATAAGCAAAAAGATAGAGTAATCTGAGGTTAGGACTGTACGAGGACAACTGTGTATAAAGGGGTGAGTCGGTTCTCATTTATTTTTTCCTGGAGAAGAATAACGCTTACCAACAGTGCAGCCCCACAAGCTGCAACTACTCATATCCTTTCATTGGACAGACAAATCGGGTTCCTGCTCTCTACTGCCTGGATTTTGATGGGAAAACAATGACACTTCTGCTATTGTTCCAGGACTTCATGAAGATTCAGAGTTTCCAAATCAAAAGCAGAGCAGAAAAGCATTAAAAAAGAATAAAAATTTTTAAAACTCTTGAGTTTAATATAGTTAAGATGCATTTTATCCGAGTTAACTGATTTTGTCATCCTGAAATGAACTAAAATGGACAATTAGTGTTCTTGTTGTCTTCAACAGGTTAAGTTGAAGTTCCATTCATTTTCACTCCAATGAACAGGCCAGTGAATTTATTTAGATTTTGATGAATGTTTATGTCCATTAGCTTTTGAAGACAATATTTATATTTAATAGATACCCTGGATCAACTAACAGAAAATGGAGGCCAGGTGCGGTGGCTCACGCCTGTAATCCTAGCACTTTGGGAGGCCGAGGCGGGCGGATCACGAGGTCAGGAGATCAAGACCATCCTGGCTAACACGGTGACACCCCATCTCTACTAAAAATACAAAAAATAAGCCAGGCGTGGTGGTGGACACCTGTAGTCCCAGCTACTTGGGGTGTTGAGGCGGAAGAATGGTGTGAACCTGGGAGGCGGAGTTTGCAGTAAGCTGAGTGCCACTGCACTCTAGCCTGGGCAACAGAGCAAGACTCCGTCTCAAAAAAAATAAAAAAAGAAAAACAGAAAATGGAGCCGGAAACCTCGCCAGGACGATATGGGGACTGTAGAATAATTAATCATCTCAGTTTGCCTGGACCAGAGGGAGTTCTTGAGAGATGAGACTTTTTATTTTCCAACCAAGAAACTCCTGGACAAACCTAGACAAATCAGGTCATCTTAGTTTTGGGAGTCCGCCTCCAGCAGCCAATTTCTAATGTTATGGAAGTTGGCTCTCACCTTAAAGGATCCAGCCGTGCATGGTGGCTCATGCCCGTAATCCCAGCAGTTTGGGAGACCAAGGCAGGAGGATCACTTGAAGTCAAGACTTCAAGACCAGCCTGGGCAACATGGTGAAACCCCATCTCTACTAAAAATACAAAACTTAGCTAGGCATGGTGGTGTGCGCCTGTAATCTAAGCTACCTGGGAGGCCGAGGCAGGAGAATCGCTTGAACCCAGGAGGCAGAGGTTGCAGTGAGCCAAAATTGTGCCACTGCACTCCAGCCTGGGTGACAGAGTGAGACTCTGTCTCCAAGAAAAAAAAAAAAAAAAAGGATCCGAATGATTGACACAGATTGGATATGTTGTATCTTCAAAGTACTTTCCTCTACACATTATTAATGGTATGGAACTAAGCAAGCAAATTAAGGACGATTTTCACTCACCCTGCTATCTTCTATCCTACACTCACTCTGCTGTATTGTATTATATATGTGTGTGTGTGTGTGTGTGTGTATGGGGGTATATATGTGTATATATGTGTATGTTTATGTGTGCATTTATGTGTGTATGCACACACACTAATAATTTCTTAAGTTTCTAAACCAGAGATTGCTTACTGAACTTTACTAATTCTCAGAACCAAAATTAAACTGTGTGTCAAATCTTATGAACCTTTTGGAAATATATTATTTTGCTTAGCTTTAGAGGATCACATTAATCTTTTAGAAGAGTCACAAAGCAGCATTCTAAAACACAGAGTACAATAAAGGTCTTCAATGAAATTTAAAAGAGAATAATATTTTGTATTTTGTTTTTTAAGTTCAGAGGTGACTTTCAACAGAACTTCAAAACCAAATTGGGGAACAATGAACATAGAACTGTTCTTTTTAATCATGAGCAAAATCTATCACACATGTTCTTTCAAGTAAAGTTTATTAGAAAGAAACTGCTACTAGAGAACCACATGTTAACTCTGACTTGGCAAGGTCAGGCCAGGGCAATAAACCCTTGAACCTTACAAATATGCAAAGCTGACATAAATAACAAATTAAACCCAGCCAGGTATAACACTTTGGCCAGTTGCATGTGAGGCAGATACCAATTCCAGGGAACAAGAGCCTGTTGATTTGTAAGGAAAACCCGGTCTTACCCTCTTTGTTCACTGCCCATTAGTTTTGCATCTGGGGGTCACTTTGCTCCTTCCTGCTGAGGCAAAACCTAATAAAAGTGATTCTGCTGCATTCTCTGCCAGTGGCCCCATGTTATAGCTCACGGGCTGTTGGTGTGGTACATTGGACTTATAATGTAGCATGTTTTTATAAAGGAACACAGGGCCTTGGGTGGGATGAACATAAGGTATTTTTTGGATTTTAAAGCCATTTCTAAGTGATGAGTATTGGGATCCTCTCTAGGAAGAAGTTAGCTCTGTGATAACTGCAGAATCAGCATAGTGGGAAAGTCAAATTATATTTGATCCAATTCAATGTAGATAAGGGAATAAACAGCTATGGAGAAGAAAGCAAAAGAACATATATTTTGTGTTTAAAGTAGGGCATTTTAGTCCAATTTTTAATGTAAATGTTATTAAAAGAAATTCAGAGTTAGCAATCTGGAAGAAATAAAGAGAAAAAAATCTTGAATAAACTGTTCACAATTGAAACTAGAATGTATCACTGGTGGGGCAATGTACGACTGAGGAGTGAGGAGTGAGATTTGTTTTTGTTTCTGTTTTTTTGAGACAGGGTCTTGCTCTGTCAACCAGGCTGGAGTGCAGTGGCACGCTCATGGCTCACTGTAGCCTCGACCTCCTGGGTATAAGCCATCCTCCTACCTCAGCTTCCCTAGCAGCTGGTACTAACGGGTCCACCTGGTACAGGTACTATCGGTACCACCATGCCCAGCTAATTTTTGAATTTTTTGTAGCGAGGGGGTTTAACCATATTGCCTAGGCTGGAGACTTGTATTTTTATTTGCTCAACACTTACTTGTGCTTAAGGAGGAATGTAGAAGTTTCCAGAATTGTTATTAAGCTCCAGTGTTAATTTGTGGTACTATTGCTTCTCTTACAGAATGAAAGTCTTGACAGATCTAATTCGTAATGCATTTAATTAAGCAAACACAACCTATCAAACTCATGAGTTGGAAGCCTGAATTCTTCAAGGCTTTTGCTGTGGGGTGTGAATCAGCGTTCTCGGTAATCATGGTGAGATATCAAGGCCTGTTAGACTAAAGCGCTCCTTTTAAGTAGTCTTATTGAAAGGGAAAATGTTTCTTAGGAGTTACACTAGAAGTGGCCAACTACAGGATAGTGATTCTCTTTTTAAATCAACATTGTCTTTGCCAGTGAGGACAGTATAAGGACTATGTCTAACTCTTTTTTAGGGGGAAAACTATTTGACTACCTGGTAGAGGAGGAAATAGTCAATTTCATTGCCCACGTTGATATTATATAAAATTTTTGAATTTTGATAATTACCTGTGGAATAAGATATGAGCTTATAAGTATGGTGAAATTTTCAGTGTTTGTTTAAATATCTTCACAAAAAAAATCTTCATCTTTAGCTCTGATTGATTTTTATGTAACTTAGAGTTGGTTGAATTTAGATAACCATAACTTTACCTTTTTGAACACAAATTTACAATAATATTTAACATGAGTAACAAAAGGAAATATGATCCAGTATCTGAGGTGAATTCTAAAAAATAGTTTCCCCAAAATAAAGAGGATGGCAGAGTTCATAGTGGAAATCCAGGTGATAGATGAATTGAGCACTTTCTCTGTGATTCCTGCTCAGGTCTAATGAGGTGGGGTAGTTGCAACTTCAAGAGAGGGAAGAGAGAGGCAGACTTTTTTTTTGTTTGTTTCAATTGGCCCAATTTAACAGGAGTGAAAACACATTGTGATAATAAAAGAAAATACCAATAATGAGCAAACAGGGTGGGGTGAAACCTGTAGAGATTTTCAGAAAACTGGATGACAAAAAAATGAGAATCCACTGCCATTGTTTTCTGATTCATATATTTCCTTTGACTTTTGAAAGTGCACTATGTATTCTCTGATAATGTCGGTGGCTTTTTCAATGGAAATGCAACTAGAAGGCAGTTTGACTTTTGAAGTACAGAATAATCTAAATCTGGTCTCACCTCCATTTTATGAATTCTATATAGATGCTCCCTTGAAAGCACATAAAAACAGCAACCCACTGCAGGAGATGACGGCTCACGATGTTCTCTGAACAGCTCATTTTTAATGTTTATTGTGTTTTTTGGTTGGGCCAGGTGGCTATCATTTTATTTTATTATTATTATTATTATTATTATTATTATTATTATTATTTTGAGATGGACTCTCACTGTGTCGCCCAGGCTTGAGTGCAGTGGTGTGATCTTGGCTCACTCTAACCTCCACCTCTCAGGTTGATGGCATTCTCCTGCCTCAGTCTCCCAAGTAGCTGGCACTACAGGCACCCGCCACCACGCCTGGCTAATTTTTTTGTATTTTTAGTAGAGACGGGGTTTCACCGTGTTCGCCAGGATGGTCTCTTATCTCCTGACCTAGTGATCCGCCCATCTCGGCCTCCCAAAGTGCTGGGATTACAGGCGTGAGCCACCGCGCCTGGCCCGGCTATCATTTTATGGTCTTTGGTCTAATTCATGTGCGTTGTGAAGACCAGGTTCATAGACTGGCAAACCAAATTCTCTCTTCTGTTTTCTTTGATTTGGTTGGTACAGTTATTTTAAAGTTTGAAACTGAATGCATTTAGGAGGTGGGAGTATGAGTATTCCAATTTGCCATTAGGCTGCCCTCTTCTTTGTTATCTTATACCTGGACCAATTCACACATGAATGGTACCAGCCAGCTCAGTCCTTTGAGATTTCATGACTTGATGCTGCTCTCAAGCTGTCCTTCCGTCCTCAGGCCTGGTGTGGACTAATTAGCTAATCCACCACTCCAACCTTGACCCACATGAGATTGTTGCTTCTGGGAAAACTGGCTACCTGACAACTTTTAAAGTTTAATGTCAAGTTAATCTCAAGGTATTTTGGCAAAAGTAGAATAGCCTTATTGCTAGCTTCTCTGTTTATTGTAGGTGGGAGGTGACTAGAGAGTGGAGAGCAGCAATTAAGAGGCTCTTGTACAGGAAGTGGAATCATGAAGTATATTACTACCTTATGTATTTTTGGATTCTTGTGGATCCAAGGCTGTTGCCTATAAGTCTCAAGGACTAAAGGATTAGGATGTGTAGAAATGCATATATATTACCAAGGAGGAAGGCTTGTTACCCTTGTCTATTCATCTTTAGCCTCAGGGCACATACCCTTGAATTGCATTAAATATTATACGAAAATGTTTATTTAAAGCCCTTTCAGCTGACAGGTTATTAAATGCTAGATCAAATGACAAGAAAATTCAACATCAGACTTGTTAGTGGGTGAGTTAAGGGTGGAATATGTTGATTCCTGTATAAACAAATAGACATGAAAATTTCCTCAACTCCATTTAACCTGCTGAACAGTGGTTCTAAAGAAGGAAAAATGAGCAAAGCAAAATTTTAAAAGCCATCCAAGGGCAATCAGAGTTGGCAGAATTTCATGTAATTATGAATAGACTTAGAAGGTATAAACTTAATTTTTATAACAGATGTTTGGCAACTAATTTGAAATAGATGCTTTAGTGTGTAATCCAAGTCAATCACCTCAGACCACAGTATACTGTGAATATTAGCCCAGTCATTTTTAAAAAATGGCAATAAAAATATCAATAGCAAATAATGAACAGAAAGCAATCTTTTCAATTGCTTCTTTCTACAAAGCAGCTAGTATGCTTTTGAAATTTGAGTTCCTATTCTTTATGTGGTTTTAGTCAATTTGTGTTTTTGGAAACAAAAAAATCTCCCTTTAGTCCCATAATAGGTCAGCAGAAATGACATTAATGACAAAAAGCAGTCTCCTAGCAGAAGGTCAGTGGAGAAGTATAATCAGTTTAGAACTCGATGTTGTAACTTACTTGAATGAAAGATTTTTCTTAAGGTGACATTAAGATGAAATATTTAAGATAAACTGGAAGATTTGACTGGAAATTCACAATAGCTCTCTGAAATAGTCTGCCCTGATTTACAGATCCTCAATTTTCAATTTATGAGCTGAGACCAGAGTATACCACTAGAGGATGAGAATAGAGTAGTCATATTAGAGGCAGCTCATATATCCTAAAGACAGACTTTGGAAGAATTAGAAAGTATAATAAAGTGCCTGTCCCTTTAAGACAGGGCCTGGCTCACTGCCAATTTCAAACCTAAAGTATTAGATATTTTTAAAGCCCTTAAAACTGTCACTTTTCCCCTAGACTTTTTGTCATCTCTAAATGAAAAAACAGTACCAGAGAGATTTGCCCGTATTGTTTCCAGTCTCCTCAGGATATTTTTGAAAAGTAAATATTTATTGCTGACAATAATTTTTTGCTGAGGTTAACTAGCACTCCAAGTACAAACTGGGGCATCTGAAAGACAGAGAAAGTCCTCAGCCACTTTCTAGTTGCTCATCTGGGCAGGTCTTGCAAACAAGATGACCCAAAATGAAAATTATTAAAATATCTTTATCCTTTCCCAAAGAAGACACTAGAAATTTTTTTTTGGCCGGGGCGACCAGTCAAAGGATATTGGGGGCTCAAAATAGCTTGAACTCAGGCTAGAGGCCACAGGAACATCAAACACAGAATTAGCAGCACCAGTGGTGTCTTCTCAACCTCTACATTCCTTGAGCTACATGAGGAGGATTTTGACAATGTGGTCTCTAAAAGGACCCTTCCTCCCTGAATGTCTCCTCTCCTTTGGCTTCTGTGGAGAAACTTCCAGAACACAATTATTTAGTAAATACTCTGTGCTTTCCTGTTGGATATTAAAAGAGATCTAATCACCTCTCCCAAATATTTTGCTGACAACTTGCTTTGTGGGACGTTTGGGGTTTCACTTTTGAGAAAATTGTTTTATAATCAGGGAAGTTAGGAGAAGACAAAGTTAAACAAGTTTCTCCAGTGCAGATTTTCTCAAAGAGATTCATACGTACTATGAGCCTCAAATCCTAGTGAATTCATTTAGTGTTACTGTGGGTGCCACAGAAGGCTGCCTCAGAGAAAGGTATGGCTGAGCATTCAGTTAACAACTCAGTTTATGTAGGAAACAACTGGACCCACTGATTTTTAGTCGAGATTGTCAAAGATCACAGAAATACATTTCCAGATTTTCAACACCCAAATTGCTTGGAAGTCAACTGTTGGGAAAGCTATTGGGGTAGGGCAGAAGTGCATATCTTCCTAGTCACTTCTGATTCAGGGGAAGAAAGACAATAAGACTGTCATGGCTGAAAGCATTTTAGAATGTTTCTTTTTTCTTTTCTTTTTTTTTTTCGAGATGGAGTCTCACTCTGTTGCCCAGGCTGGAGTGCAGTGGCACGATCTCAGCTCACTATAACCTCCGCCTCGCGGGTTCAAGTGATTCTCCCGCCTCAGCCTCTCAAGTAGCTGGGACTACAGGTGCCCGCCACCACGCCCGGCTAATTTTTTGTATTTTTAGTAGAGACGGGGTTTCATCGTGTTAGCCAGGATGGTCTCGATCTCCTGACCTCATGATCCACCCGCCTCGGCCTCCCAAAGTGCTGGGATTATAGGCGTGAGCCACCACACCCAGCCAGAGTGTTTCTTAAAAGGCAGTTGAATACTAAAAATGGCATTAAAAAGTTCCAAGGTGTAATAGGTTTTATTTTATTTTTATTGCCAAAACTCGAATAACGTTTGTCTTTTTGCAATCCATAAAATTCATCAATATATACATTAGTGTTAATTAAGTAATTAACATTAATTAATAAATTACTTTTATTTACTAAATCATTGTTGGTTTTTAAAAGATTGTTGAAGAAATCTTCATCAATCAGTGCCTAAATATGTCTTTTGCGTCATGCCTCGGAAACCTGTAGTGTTATGTAGTGGTGATGACCTTGCACCTGTCGATACAAAATGCTTGGGGTTTGGAAATAGGGATCAAGATGACAAAATCTGTATTAAAATCAGCAAATATTATTGTTTTTATGACCTTAAGCTGTCCTGGCCTTTTCTTTTTCTTTTCTTCTTCTTCTTCTTCTTCTTTTTTTTTTTTTTTTTTTTTTTTTTTGAGACAGAGTCTTGCTCTGTCACCCAGACTGAAGTGCAGTGGTGCTATCCCAGTTCACTGCAACCTCCGCCTCCCAGGTTCAAGCAATTCTCCTGCCTCAGCCTCCCAAGTAGCTGGGATTACAGGCATGCACCACCATGCCTGGCTAATTTTTGTATTTTTTAGTACAGACCAGGTTTCACCATGTTGGCCAGCCTGGTCTCCAACTCCTGACCTCAAGTGATCCACCTGCTTTGGCCTTCCAAAGTGCTGGGATTACAGGTGTGACCCACCACACCCAGCCAGCTTTTGTTTTTCTTTCCCCTGGTTCTTTATCTTCCTTTTGCTTCCAAATTATGGATCTTCTTAAAAAGCAAAGTCCTTCGTCCTTCCTAGCTTTCAAGATGACTGTATCTGATCTTTCACATGTGACCTCTATATGGATATGTATATAATCTAGAAAATATTAAGCAGTTGGATGGTTACTTCCCAGACCCACTTCCAAAATTGAAATATCATATTTTTTTTATTATTATGACTTCCAAATTTAAATATCTGGGCCTGTTACCATTCCTGAGCTCTGATCACAAATTTCCAAATGCCGAATTGATATGTCTGCTTGTGGGTTCTCCTCTCATACACATCAGTTCTCACAATGAGCTTGACCCCAAGTCTAATAAAAAGTCTTTCCTATCTTCTGTTAGTGGTCTCATATCTCTCTTTCTACCCATTTAAATTAGTCTTTAAACACTGATGATTTTTCTTTCATTTGTTTTCTTCATGATAAGTGGGAAAATTGTACTTTGCAACCAGCCTAATGACTATTTGAATCCTGGAATGCCAGTTACTAGATGCATGACCTTGGGAATGATATACTATGTTGGTTAAAATAATAAAACATATTAAAAGGCAAAAATTCAAGAAAGTTTACAATCTAGTATTCCATGAATGAAACAGAAAAAATATCATGGGAATAAGGAGGACAGCTTGGTCTCACCAATTACTAGATGCATGACTTGGGAAACATATACTATGTTGGTTGAAATAATAAAACATATTAAAGGCAAAAATTCAAGAAAGTGTATAATCTAGTATGCCATGAACAAGACAGAAAAAATGTCATGGGAATATGGAGGAAAGCTTGCTCTCTCCTGGACTTAGGTGATCAGGTTTGCTATTTCGGTTTAGACGTTTGTCAAGTTTTAAAAAATGGCATAGATAAGAAAGATGGCATGTTGGGCGAGGAGACTATTGTGAATGAAGTTATGGAGGTGGGATTCTACACAACATACAGCAGATCCTTAAACAATGTCTGTTTTTTAACAGTATTTTATTATAATGTTGATGAGAAAAATAATCAATACTTGCCCAGGGCCACCATCTCTCTGGAATCTGCATGTTTTCCCCAGGTCTGTGTGGGTTTTCTCCAAGTACTCTGGTTTCCATTCACATCTCAAAACTGAGCCCACTAGGTTCACTGGTGTGTCTACATGGGCCCAGTGTGAGTGAGTGTGGGTATGTGGATGAGTATGCCCTGTGATGGAATGACATCCTGTCCAGGGTTGGTTTCTGCCTTGTACCCTAAACTGTGGGGGATAGGCTCTGGCCATCCAAGACCGTGAACTAGAATAATTGGGTTGGAAAGTGAATTAATGAGTAAATATACATTCATCTACAATAATCATAGAGATCCGTGACAATAAGCAATGCGGTAAGAAAGTGCTAACGGAACTCATCATATTTGTGATGGTTTTGGAACTGCTTGATGCAAGGACATGCCCCTTTCAATTTGCACTTTACGAACATTTATTCCTTGTTTTAACCACCACCACTACAACCACTGTCATTTACTGATTCACCAAAAATTGGGTAAATAATTATCATACTCATTTTTATTACTTATTCTTAAATGTATGTGTAGCTCACATTTATTTCAATGTCCAATATTAGAAATGTTTTGAGTCTTTACTTAGAAGTTTTGTGATGTTTTTGTGACTAGAAATATACTATAGAAACTAAACTCTTTTTTGTATCGATTAGCCTATGGTAAAATTGGTTTCGTTATATTGTTTTGCGTAAAGTTGCAGTTTCCAAGAGACTACCACTGACGTTAAGTGAGAACTTACTGTATTCAGGGGACAACAAGGAGACTTGTATGGCTGAACAGGAAGAAAATATTTTGAAATGTGGTTCGACATTTGAATTGTCTTAGATTATTAGCTTTGAACCTCAGGTCTAGGTATTTGCATCTTGAGATAAAGTGGTTTGAGGATTTTGAGTAATAGAATAATTAAATAGTGTATTATTAAACATACATTACAGCTAAGTGAGAAAACTTCTTTGTGAAATAGAAGACAGAAATTGAAAACAAGAAGAAGAGAGAGAATTAATACAAAAGAAATTGAGGACAAGAGGGCAATGGGAAGTGAACAGAAAATGGGAATAGAAAAACGATTTGGCAAGAACTCTAACAATCTGAAGGAAGACTTGAATTGGGTCAAGCTAATTTGGACTGGGAGTCAGTAACTTAATGAATATGTATCTGTTTTATGTCCTAAGAAGTGTAGTAACTCTGATTGGCTGTCCAATGTGTGGACTGAGGTGATGGGCTGGTAAATGTTCAATCAAACCTTGTTGAATAAATGAATGGCTCACTAAGGTCACAGTCAAATTCAATCAATCTGAACTCAGCAATGTTCTGAATATGCATTTTCATGCACTCAAAAGGTAGTTAATATGGCGCTTTTAAAACAAAAAGTAAATTATTAGCCAAACATAATAATTGTACTCACCAAGAAGTGGTCCACAAATGGAAAAGAGAAATATGATGGAAAGATTTTATTAGATTATGCAAATTGACAAAATTAGGACAGTTTGGAAGAGTGCAACCTGACTCTTTTGTGAGCTGTAGGGGGCTCTTCCTGCTGTAAGAATGACCAGAGAACCATCTGCTTGAGGAATCCTTTAAAAATTGCCATGGATTGTTTAGTACTTCATGGTTCTAGCTTGCTCCATTCTTGTAATCAGAAAAAGAACTGAGTTATACACAGGTAAGCACGCACAATGTGATTACTCACTTAATACTAAAAATTATATTTCATAAAAATTGGAAGGGAATTTGAAGGTCAGCTAGCCCCACCTTCTGTATCCCCAGCATTACAGAGTGAGGAAAAATGGACATAGAAAAATTGTAAGACTCAGTGGCAGACTAGTGTAAATATTTATCTACTAGACTATGATTTCTCTGAAAAGATTCATTGGCCATTCATGTTATGTTTGAATAATTGTAAACCTTGTCAAAAGTTAAAGTTTTCCCTAAAACATGTTCAATAAAGTGGCAGGCCACATGACTCTAAAACACCTTGAGTGCAAGAATCACTCAGAATCATTCAGAAAATGCTGCTTTCCATAAGTACTTGTTGAATGAATGAATGCTCTTTTTACTCTGTAAATGAGAAGACTGAAACAAAACAATGCTAATAATTTTCGATAGAGATGAAGACATGAAATTCTTTATTCTTTAAAAATATTGGCACATATATTACAACTTCTTTCTTCTAGACAGCAAATCACTTTTACGATTGATTACTTAGTTTATTCTCTTAACCACTTGACTACTCAGATGATTGAATTAATTAGATTTAATTACAGTATGTATACTCCATAAGCTCCTGTTGAAGCCCTACTCTTTGGTTATTAAACCAAAAACATTCCCTTGCCTTTGGAATTTAAAATTGTTTACCATTTTCCTTCTGGTACAATGTATTCCATTTTTAATAACTAGAGCATGAATCATATTTAGAATCAGTACCTGTCCTTACTTTGCAATGTTTTAAGAATTTGAGAGGAATTCTGATTCTTGCCTTGACATGGGAAATAGGTGAGACTTTTCCTTTCCAGGCAGAGCAGGGATTAGACATGGCTATATCTGTTCTTTCAGGGAAGATCCTGCCATGCTCCTTCCTGCTGAAGGAGCCTCTTCCTGAAGATTAGGAGATAATGCATCTGGAATAACATGAGCTCATCCAGGTTTGTGATTTATCTGAAAATCAAATCCTAATAATCTCATAGTTCATCTGGCTGCACATACCTTTGGATAAAGTTGAAATATCTATCACGACACAGGGCTAACAACTTTGAAAATGGGAGAGAAAAGGAAAGTTCCATTTTTCAGTTGGGGCTAAACATTCCTTTGCCTCTGGTGGTGTGTTTTTCTTTCAGTAGCCTGGAGAGTGCTGTTGGCAGAAGCCTCTTTGGTGTGTTTGTTTCTCCTGTGGGTATGTGTGCTCAGCAGGCCCTTATAGGTGTGAACAGAATGCAGATCTAGTAGAGGCACTGACTGAAGCGAAAATGTTATGGGTGTGAAAACATGAGTCTAGAGATTGAGGAGATTAGTCATTTGACATTGGTTTCAGGAAGAGCATCTCTATCCTGGGTTATGAGCCCATTCCTGTAAAAGCCGAAGAGTGTGGTAGAGCAAAATGTTTGATGTTGGGTTAATGGATAGTTAACAGTGCAAGATAGAAGCAGTCAGTTTAGTACTAATTAAATGCCTGCATGCTGATGTAAAACTGACTATGGTTCAAGGTCAGGCTTTGTCACATGCCAGATGTGTGACTTTGATCAGGTTACTTGCCCTCTCACTTCTTATAACATGAGGGTGAGAACAGAGCATATCTCATGGGATTCCTGTAAGCATCATATTGGATGATGCTGTGTGACACACATGAACAACAAAGAATCTACAAAAAGTAAGTACATAATAAATAACTATTGATCAAACCGAATTGATAGACTGTTCTGTTGAGAACATATTTCTGAGGGTTTGTAGAATTCTTTTTAAATATTAAGATTTTAGAAAGCCCTAAATGGGTCAAAAACCTCTAGACATTATTGATGGGTATGAAACTTGGTGTAGCACAACACTTGTGGAGGACAATTTGTTGATACAAATCAAAAGGCTTAGCCAAGTGCATACACTTTATTTAAAAATTTAAATTTTGACACTTACCTTGAGGAAATAATCAGAAGTATAAACAAAGACTAAATGTAAAATATCTGTTACAATGTGTTTTTTCCCATTACATGGCAGGTGGCAAGTACCATTTGTATAATAGTGAAAATCCAAAAACAAAGTTCAACACAGTATCATGGGATTGATATATACATATATTTAAAACTGTTAGCAATCTTCGTTCAAAATCTTTCACAAGGAAGTGCTTTTAATATATTATTAAAAGAAGAAAAACATTTACAGAACAGCATATATTCTATGAAAGCAACAGTTTCCAAATCTAGCAATATATATGCCAAAGTGGTAGAAGTCACTGGCTGGATAACTTTTAATATAATTATGTTGAAATGTAAAATTACAGACTTCCTAACAGCCTGGTTGACTAATCCAAAAATGTAATTGTTAAAATGACAAATAAAATCATAACTATCGTTTAAAAGTTCTCAAAATTTTCTTTCTTTCTCTTTCTCTCTCTCTCCTTCTCTCTTTCTGACTTTCTTTCTTTCTTTCGAGATGGGGTTTCGTTCTTGTTGCCCAGGCTGCTGGAGTGCAATGACTCGATCTCAGCTCACTGCCACCTCTGCCTCCCGGGTTCAAACTATTCCCCTGCTTCAGTCTCCTGAGTAGCTGGGATTACGCATGGGCCACCATGGCGGGCTAATTTTGTATTTTTAGTAGAGACAAGGTTTTTCCATGTTGGTCAGGCTGGTTTCAAACTCCCGACCTCAGGTGACCCACCCGCCTTGGCCTCCCAAACTCCTGGGATTACAGGCATTAGCCACCGCACCCAGCTGAAATTTTCTTTTTTGTATTGATCTTTATGGATTTAAATTTTAGCTGAACAAAATACAAAGATGCATCCCTTCCATAAGGGTTAAAGTCTTAGCAAGTATTTTAAAGATGTTTCTAGAAATATGAATAATTAAAAACTATCCCATAGACTATACTGGGACGTTTCTTCGTGCCTAAAAATAACTTTAGCTGCCAGATCATTCAACTGGTATCAGAGTTTAGTGAACATCTGATAATTTTCTTAAGTTAATGGTATTTGTCATCTGTAGCAGGTGAATGATATTCCCCAAATTCACTTTCTAAAATTTATATTTTTCACTAAAATTCCTCAATAATTTTATGAGGAAATATGAAAATCACAATAGACTAATTATTTGCCTATGAGTTAGAAGTCAGGTTTAGATAAATTTATAAAAGATAGTGAATCATCACTTTTGTGTGATTAGAAATTACCTGGCTTCAGTCCAGAATGGGAGAAACCAAAAAATGGAAAACTCCAACCTCCTCTTTCACCCCAACATCACATAAAACAAAAAACAAATCATTCTCAGCCATGAATTATAGAAAGTGACTGTTTTTAAATGGCCTATCTAGCTATGTATTACATTTTAATTTCTTTTGGAAACTGGATATCTATATAGAGGTTTTAAGAAATAAGGCTCTGAGGTTTTGGTGTCTCAGAAAGATTCTCAATTGGTTGTTTACTATGGTTTTTGGCCAATTACCAAAGAATTATTTGGTGGGTGTGGAGAACAGCCTTTAATTAATTTTCAACTGCAATGTAGAATCCCATGCAGCTAAAATTTAAACAAACATAAGCGTCAAGTGTTCTCTAGATCACAGAATTTATCACCTTCTACCAGCCATCATGAAAAGATACAACGTATTTGCATAGTATCTGCAGGACACCAAAGGGGCTAATTTTTTTTTAGATACCACATGCAAAACATGACTTCATAAGTGGACCGCGGCAACTTTTCCTAATGTCATGCCGTGTCTAACCAGTGCTTAACAAGTAGATCACAGCCCAGCAAATTGTAGCCCACTTTGTATAGTTGTAGAGATTTTGTGACTCCAGATTATTTACCTGTCTGACCTCTGTCAACTCTTCCAGTTATTGTTGTGTTAATTTTGTGCAGATTGGTACTTCTAATGCTTTAAAAACGCCAGACTTCCATTCCAGTGCACTCTCGATCTAAACTGCTCTAGGCCTGCCCGGTCTGTTTTCTAGGTTACATAACGATGCTCTTGATGATCCACTGAGACACACGTTTTAATCCTTAGGAGAAGAGCTTGATTTGGGATTACATACAATTTCTCACCTTGTTGACCTTGTTGAAGTTAGAAGAGCTCTGAGACTATCAACAGAACTCGAAGTCCTGACCTTGTGACATGCCTTCCAATTCCGTGTGCTGACATACCACAATAAAAATACCTTGAATGTCTAGATGCAACACATGAGGTGTAGACCACGGAAATCCTGACTCCAAACAGGAATGCAAATTCTGTGTAAAACTGAAAAATTATTTATCAAATGTGCTTGCATAATCAGCAGTCATAAATGTGGAAGCAAACAAGGTTAAACATCATGTTACAGCTGCAAATTGGAAGCCACTCTATTACGTGCAAACAAATAACATTCCTTGAACATCCCATAAACATCTCCTGACATACTATTTCTGCTAGTACAACACTGAGAGGCCATATGTGCATAAACTGAGGGTGAAGTGTGTGTCAGAAGTTGGTTTCCTGGGACGATCTCATTTGGGGAGACAATGTGATCATCGCTAGTTCACGGAGCTTGAGCTCCATTCCGTAGTCATGCTGGCCTTTAAGAGCCTTGCGGTTCAGCATCTCTGCCATAAAGTGGGAGAACTGGCATTCTTTAGGACCTGGGGGAGTTGTTGTGTTCCACTGGAATGTGTTGAATGGCTTGTAAATTAGAGTCCCTAATGAAAACTCGCTGGTGTCCAACTGCAGCAATCATCTGGTTAAAATCAGGCAGTAATTCCACTAATTTTACTGCCCTTCTCCCAGCCCTCTACGCCTCATTTAGGAAAAAATGTTTATGTTCCCCTCAAAACACCTGCGTTTTAACTTCAGTCCCCAAAGCAATTATAGTTTTTATTTTATTTTTTAAGTCTCTCTGTTATGAATGAAGCATTCCCCTCCATTTTTTTTTTTTTTTTTTTTTTTTTTTGGTAAAATGCGAGTAAATAAAATCAATCTTGAAATCTTCAACTATGGACGTTCTACGTTGTCATTTGTGTGTGTATGCCCAGAGCCCAGTTCTGCAGCTGTTGCCCAGACCCCTTTGGTTATTTTTCAGAAAACAATAGCAAAAACCTTCGCAAAGAAATTTACATTGTGGCTGAGTTCAGATTTGAAGGCACAACGGTGTGACTGCCACTTATCCAATTTAAAGCCTTCCAAACAGACTGTGGTTTTTATCAAAATTTAGTTCCACTAAGATTCTCCACACTTTTCTCAGTTTAACATCACTAAGAAAAAAAGGTGTTCTGATACTCAAGGAAAAGGAAGTTCTATGGCAAACGTTGGAAAGATAGTATGGAAGTCTGTGGAACTCTCTTTTGTCAGAGTGGATTAATAGAACATTCCCTGGTAGGGGAGTTTTTCTGGTTTCAACATGTTTAAGTTTTCTGAAAATAAGGTGAAAAACTTCTCTTGAAGTTAGATAAAAATTCATAACTTTGTATGTTACATTTTATTTCTTGACACAAAACAGAGGGAAAAGAATTTTGAGTAACATACACACAACTCTCTCTATTTGTCTCCAAAGCGTCACCTTTCCCCCAATCTCCCTCCACCCCATGTCTGGGAAACATCTGTGAGCAGGGTAGGCATTCTGGGTAATGACATGCAAATGAGCCCACCAGTTAACAGAATTTCCTTGTCCATTAATGGAATTGGACCAACATGCAGGTTTTTAAATTGGAGCCAGGCTTGCCCAGGCCAGATGTGCAAACAAGAGCACGTGTTCCTGGCTTTAGGGATTGGAGCAGCAGTGCCCTGTGGGGGAGGGGTGGAAGATGAAACCATGTGACGGGCTGGCAAAGAAAGAACCAGAAATTACTCCATAGGCTCTCGTGGGTTGTCTGCCTATCAGTCATGTTTAGGTATTCATAAATATCTGCTAAGTGGGGTTGCCCCCATGATGCCTCTCTGCCCTGTGTTTCCCAGGCCTGCCAGCTCGGCTGAGGGAGGGTGGCTGCCCTGGTCTGGGTATCAGAGGGCTTGCTCTTCCTAGAGTCCTGATAGATGCGCCCATTTCCAGAGGCAACTTGAGGCACTTGGGTTATCAGGAGCCTACAGAGCTCCTCTTTTCCTCATTTACCCTCATGAAACACAGAACGGGGAGCAGACTGAACTCCTGTCTCTTAGGCCACCCATTGGGCCTCTTTAGAAAAATCTGGTTGCCACAACTAACCATGAAGGTCCAGAATCCCAACTGCAGTCCCTTCCAGGTAAGAGGCAAGTTGGTCGGTACCTGGTGCTTCCTACTTAGAAAACAAAACGGATGCCATTAGCTCTGTAACAGTAAAAGGGAATAAAAGTGGCTGTTGAAAGATTAAAATAACTGAGCAAGGAAACACCAAATGAGCTTAAACCAAAATTTGGCTTTTTCAAAATGGCTTGAAGGAGAATTTCAAAGCTTTTCTTGTTTGAAATGAAAAGATATCTTACTATTTTTTTAAAAAAATGAAAGCCAGCAAAGTATTACATTATAGATGTCACAATTAATGATCATCATCCAACCAAGGCTCATTGAGGATCAGAAAATGAGCAAACATTTGGATATACTTCTCAAGGATGATGGATATATTTAACTGACGGCTATTGAATTTATCAGGGTCAGTTAGCATAATGAAAACATATTTTATTAGGCTGTTAAAAGGATAAATTGTTTTCATATTTATTCATCTGTTCCCAAGGCTAATTTTGGGGTTTTTAAAACATGCTTTTCATGTTCTTAAAATGAACAGCTAAATAAATAAAGCATTAGTTTGAAAACAGAAGTAGCCACCACAAATATAACATAGCACTTTTCAGTACAGGCCTAAGTAATGATTTTCTGACTTGATGTTCATCAACCACAGTCACCAGAATTCCCAAGCTAATAGAAAATAAATAAAAGTAAAAATATACTTTCATGATATAAAAGTAAGGGAAAAAAAGAACCCCAACTGAGGTCAGGTTGATGTTTTTTACATGAAACACAAAACCAATATAATTCTATTTATGATTTAAGCTGAGAACACTTGCCTCAACTCAATGCTGGGTACATTTTCATGGTCTGAAGAATACGAGGAATCTGGAAATGCTCCAGTTTATTTGCTTATTTAAATAAACAACAACATTCTCAATTAAGATGAGAATCCTTAAATACTGGCTCCCAAAGCATGTTTTGGGTTGTAGACACTTTCAGAGAGGAGACACTGTCAGAAGGGGCAATATCCACTTTGCCATTTAACAATGGAGGCTACACACTCCTACACACTCTTCATCCTGAGCCCAGGATTAGCAAATAGTCCTAATGTAGTAGAGTTCAGAGGGTGCTTAGAAAAGATTGCTAAGCTATGGTTCCTGGGATTGTCCTAGGCTTGTTGGTGTTTGTCATGTCTCTTCTTCCATTTAATAGTCCTGATTCCACATGCATAAATTCAAACCCAGATTCAATTTGATACTCACTCTCACTCCAGTCCGTCTGCCGCAAGTTCCCTCTTTGTATATTATAGCAAGAAAATTGTGCCCCGATTTTTTCTTCAATTAGTTTATTCTCAGCTTCAATCATTGGCTCTTCCCACTCCCTGCTCTTTAAATGCTGATCGTTTTGATGGTGCTGTTCCCAGGTGTGTTCACTTTGTAGTCTCTCAGTAATTTCAATACATTCATGCCTGTGATTATCACCTGTCTCTTCAGCTCTGACACTGCTGTATAAAACCAGTCTTGTATTTTCAGCTGTCTATAGGTACCCTGTTTGGAGAATCCGTAGGTATCTCAGACTCACTGCAACTAAAAAAATACATTTTTTTAAAATATCATTCAGCAACATCGCTTCTTTTCTTGTCCTCTTTTGGTTAAAGAAGTCGCTCTCCACTTTGACTCCTCATCCTTTACCCATCACATCAGTCAAACACTAAGTACCATTGCCTGTGCCTCAGAACCATTTCCAAAATAAGCCCCCCTCCACTCCATGCACATACTCTCACTGCCCTAAACTAGGTCACATCATCTCTTGCTCTGATAGTTGCAACAGTGTTTCTCTCACTCATTCTCTTTCTCAGTTAATGTTCCATAGCATGACCAGGTGTTATTTTGTTTTCCCTAAAAAAACCAATGGATAATGTCTCTGGAGAAAAATATTCATTGATCCTTTTCTGCTGCTTACTGGATGAGATGCAGATTCTTTACTGCATCATCAGAACATAATCTTTCTTCTCAGCTCCTCTCCTGCCACCCCTAACCTGAACCGTCATTCACCACATTGATGTCTTCCTTGTCCCCGTCCTCCCGGCACACTGAGTCTGCACATCTGTGTCTTGGCACATATTCTTCCCTCCTTTTTGTCTTGAAGTAGTCTTAGAGTTCAGAATAACCAAAATCCTTCTTTGGTAAAAAGGTCTTAGAGGACAGAAGTGAAAGTTTGTGTAGTATAATATCATTGTCAATTATGCCATAACATTTTGTAGTAGCTGCTTACTACAGATAGTAAGATAGTTGATTATTGGTGGAAGAAAATATTGGCAGGATTATCCTTCAGGCTTTATCATGGGGAAGTGAAAGAGCAGCAAGTTTCAAAGTGAAGTAAGTTGGCTTGGAGGTCTCAAATATAGAGCTCTCTCTATGCCAAGAAAAACACATGAGAACTACACATAATTGGCCAAAGAAGACAACTGGATAGGAAACCCAAATGATGGATACAAGAAGAGTTTGTCAATATGCAAGGACCTGGAAGTTGATGCCCGACACATCTAGGCTATTACAGAATCTGGCATCTCTCTCCACACTGCGGTAGCAGCAATCTAGGCCACAATTTACATTTTACATTTGTGTTAGCTCCTGGAATTGGGTAGGGGAGGTGTTAGACGCGTAGATTAGAGAGAAACAGACCGAGCAGCAG
Source organism: Macaca nemestrina (assembly GCF_043159975.1). Classification (NCBI taxonomy): domain Eukaryota; kingdom Metazoa; phylum Chordata; class Mammalia; order Primates; family Cercopithecidae; genus Macaca; species Macaca nemestrina. The sequence continues at coordinate 95,523,084 of NC_092131.1, forward strand.
TAGTAGAAGAACAGGCAGGCATGCAAAATGTGCAACAAAGGGCAGATAGAAGTATTTGCTTCAGCTTTAAACCAATGTGTGTGTAATTAACAGCTCCAATTCATGATTTAATTTCCCCAACATATTACTCTTTATTGCAAACCCTTCATGGAACATCGTGAATTGGCTGTGAATCAGAAAGATGGTTCAAGATGGGCCTGACATAGTTTCCTTCGGTTTCTTGGAATTAAACTTGGTGCTGATGACAGACAGTACCCTAGTAGCAAAGTTGAAATCCCCTCTGTTCCTCAGCAGTAGATATATTCAGGAAATTAGCTGAACCACCTAGTCCTGTCCTGTTAGTATGACACAGCACGGGGACCAGCAGGTTCACATTGAGAATGGTGACTTTTTTCCTGTTCAACTGCTAGTCTCTCTATCAAGACCACCTACAATTGCCAATTAGCAGGAATTGAAAAGGGATTCATGCTAAATGAATATCTGGATTTGGCTTCATTTTCACATTCATAGTTGTAACTTTCAGATGGGTACAACTTCCAGTCCCCTCTAAGGAAATAAAATTTATAACAGAAACAGAAACTAAATTCTTCATCTCTAAAGGGAAAATAAGAGCTACACACACACACACACACACACACACATGCTTGCATGCACGCACGCATACACAGAGCAAACCCACCCTCCGTTTGAATTTTTTAAAAACTCTGTCAATTTGATGATACAGAGTGTGGTAGACGCTGAGAGTGAACATGTTTTTCAGAGAGAGGAAAGAATAAAAATATTGGGATATCACGAAATTCACTGAATGAGTCTTAAATTTTTGTGGGGACATGCTGCAGGTTCAGATTCTATAATCATCTCTGAAGTACATATGAGCAAAGGAAGAAAACTTGATCATAAGGAAATATGAATTATTTAAAATATGGCTCTACTCACACAAAAAAGAAATGAACAGCCCATGATTCTCTTAATAATTCAAACAAAATTCTCTACTTTTCTTTAATAAGTTTTGCCTTAAATATTTTTTCTGTCTGAAATAGCCAAGTGATTTCTTTAAATGCCCACTTTGTGTACACACAGGCAGAGTGTACACATTTGAGTATGTTGTATAATTAATTTTCAAGTGAAAACAGAATATGCCAGCATTTAATGTACTGAGTTCATTACTAGAACAATGGAAACCTCACTTATAAATGTGGGTAAACTATTTTTTTCCTTCTTCTTAAACATACATATATTGCATAAATAGAAAAAAATTCCATTGTTAAAAGCTTCCTTTTGTTTTGTACATCTGCAGACACCAAAAAAGCTATACTCAATCACTAATTTGATTAGAGAGCTGAAATAAACTCAGATTATAACAAGCCACAAGTCATGAAAAATATAGTCAATTTAGGTTATTTTTTTAGTAAAGCAGAGAAAAAATCATTTTATGACCAAATATGATATTATCTGTTCTTGTCTGTAAAAAATTTGACTGAACTGATCCAATTTACAATTAGTCAAAATGGGTAGATCTAGAGTCCTTTCTCCTTTACCCTTTAGTTGTTCAATGTGTGTATGACAATACAATTGGAGGAAGAAGAGAAAACATGGCACCACTATTTTTAAATCCTAGGCCTAATTCCTGCCTCTTTGTGGCATATACCTGATATGTTTTGGGAGAAGCTCATATGTGTGACCTGCTTCTAGAAGGAATCACCTTCTATCCAACGTTAAGTGGATACTCAACCAAATAGTGCCCTGATACCTTAATTTTAATCTAGAAAGTAAGTTAGCACTTAGAAATACTCAAAACCAGAACCTCAAAATGGCAAAGGGTTGTCTAAAGTCCTAAATATCTATGGTTATACAACAGAGTAATGCTTTTCAAGATTGTATCAAATTATAGTTTTGTTTTGCATAAAACTTATGTTGGTTGCTGCATTTTCCCAGCGCTGATTATAATTTTACTGAACTCTCAAAGGACACTGTATATAATAGCTGGACCATTCCCCTGCATCCTTATTACGACCCACCAATGGGTTGTTAGGTCTCTTGTGGGAAAACCAGCATTACAGCATATTCCAACCTTGCACCATTTTACTCCATGCAAATTACAACATAATTAATTTGGCCAAAGGACAGTTAAACATACACACACACACACACACACACACATACACACACACAGAGTCATATAAATTATACACACACATAAAATCCTCATTGCATTTATCAATGTGTTGTGTCTTGATCTTTTATGAAATTGCCTTCAGAGTGCAAAGAAGTATTACTAGCTATCTATATATTACCTTTGTATTACATCCAGTATACATCAAGAATAAAAACGATATCTAAATAGGCAATGAAAGGATTTGGTGGAAGAGAATAAAATGATGATGAGTCTATTGGGAATGCTTTTAGTTTTCATAACTTTAGTTTTTTTTTTTTTCCTTTTTATTTTGAGATGGCATCTCACTCTGTTGCCCAGGCTGGAGTGCAGTGGCACAGTCTCGGCTCACTGCAAGCTCTGCCTCCAGGGTTCACGCCATTCTCCTGCCTCAGCCTCCGGAGTAGTGAGTAGCTGGGACTACAGGCGTCCGCTACCACGCTTGGCTAATTTTTTTGTATTTTTTAGTAGAGGCAGGGTTTCACTGTGTTAGCCAGGATGGTCTCGATCTCCTGACCTCGTGATCCGCCCACCTCAGCCTCCCAAAGTGCTGGGATTACAGGCCTAAGCCACCGTGCCTGGCCTAGTTTTCATAACTTTAGTTCTAACTTGTTTTTTCTCTTCTAGAACTGTATTGTGTTATTTAGCTTTGATCGGTCATCTTAAATAGATGATTCTGCTTATATTTTAGGTGGGTGCCCCACATGGATATGTGCTCCATATTTAGCCTAACTTCTCAGCTTTACTGCATGCCAAGTTTCAAAAAAGCTTTCAGTTTTTAAGGATCCTGGAATAATCCTACATCTAAACCTACAGAGTCCTTTGGCTCAAAGCCCTAAAATACCTAATACCATGCATCACTCTCACAAGGCCACCAATCTTTTAAAAACTGGAATACTTCGTTTTATCTCCCTTCTAACCCCAAGAATGGACAAACCAGGCAGCCCACACACTCACAATTTTATGGTGTCCTATTGTAGATTGTAGATGAACACCACGCAAAAAGGACAAGAGAAGGGGAAATCTTCTTTTTTTTTTTTTTTTTTTTTTTGAGACGGAGTCTCGCTCTGTCACCCAGGCTGGAGTGCTGTGGCCGGATCTCAGCTCACTGCAAGCTCCGCCTCCCGGGTTCACGCCATTCTCCTGCCTCAGCCTCCTGAGTAGCTGGGACTACAGGCACCCGCCACCTCACCCGGCTAGTTTTTTGTATTTTTTAGTAGAGACAGGGTTTCACCGTGTTAGCCAGGATGGTCTCGATCTCCTGACCTCGTGATCCGCCCGTCTCGGCCTCCCAAAGTGCTGGGATTACAGGCTTGAGCCACCGCGCCCGGCTGGGAAATCTTCTTTTAATGCTGGGATAATTTGAAAGACAATGTGAATACTTTAGGCCTGAATTATCTGGTTGGGCTTTAGTGCCAATTAAGTTAACCCAATAAATTATTCTAGGGCTGATAATCTGCAGTGAACAAAGGGAAGCAGAGGGTGAAGATAAATACCTGAAGGATTCATTTACAAACTCAGTTAATAATGTTTTCTGTCCTAATTGCTCAGTTTGGCTATCTAAGTTGATCTATTTGCTGTGTAATTATATAATTGCTTAATTCTCCACTCCAGGTTGTTGAGAGGATTAAATGAAATAGTATATTTAAGGAATTAAGTAGTGCTGGTTCCACCTATTTACCTCTGGCCCATTCCCCCGCATTCTTAGTACAACCCACCAATGGGTGGTCAGGTCTCTTGTGGGAAAAACCTGCATTACAGCACATTCCAACCTTGCACCATTTCACTCTGTGTAAATTACATCATAATTAATTTGGCCAAAGGACAGTTACACAGATACAACTACCAGCCAGGATTGCATCCTGAAAACCAAAGCTATAGAATGAACTCCCCAAGCATCAGTGAGTGAGAATGTCTAAAAGACTAGAACAAAGGGGGCTCACATTTTGTGGATACATTATATGTACTGTCTGATTTAATCTTCATGAGAAGTCTCTGAAGGTTAAATGAACAATTTTATAGAAGATGCTAAGATTCAGCGAGGTTCAATAATGCTTCCCAAGTCGCATAACTATGAAGCGGTAGGAGTAAAACATTTGCCCATAGCCTCTATTCTTTCCAGTACACCGTGGGCCCTTCAGATGCAGTGCTATTCACCCAAGGGGGCATAGCATCTTATATTTCAACTTGAAAAAATGCACTTTAGGACAAAGATACACATTTGACTAAATTTTATAGATTGGCTAACTTACTTTGGATTTAAATGATAGCAGCCAAAGATTCCATTGGTCTTTAAATTGGATTATTTTCTTTTCCTGTTTTGAAAAAATATAAACCAGTTTAATTGAGCGCTATAGTTCTTATGGAAAGGTGTGTCAGCTTCAGATTAATCATTTGCTGTGCCTTATCCAGTGAGGTCCTGCTGGTCCTCTTGGGGACACCCACAAAATCCTGTGTGACTGTAGTGACAGACAATAGAAGATCTATAGAGAGGAGGGAAAAGAGAGTAAAAAAAAAAAAAGGATTTGGTATAGTTATTCCAAATTTAAATGTTAGTGGAGAATTCTTTGGTCTTGCACTGGAAAAGTGAGTTTAATTTTTCTGTTATAATCCTCTTTGACTCATGCCTTTGAGCAAGTCTCTTATCTCTCTTTATCTTGGTTTCATCAGCAGCAAAACAACACCAGCCAGGTCTACAAGGCTTCTTGTGAGGATCGAATGGAAGGATCTATGTGAAAGTTCTTTGAAAAATAAAATCAAAAAGCACTGTGCAAACGTGAGGATTATTTGCAGTCAGTCTGTTCCATTTCTGTTGCCAGGCAAATCCTTGGCCACTTGCCCCGACCACAACATCCTCATGACGGGCATGGTGCATGGTAGAAACCGGAAACAGGCCACTTTCACATTATTTTAAAATTTGTTATGAAATTTTGCCAAAACTTTATAAATACCAGCCAGGGCCATGGGGTGTTGTACCACATTCTTTCCACCTCATGAACCATTGTTTTTTGTTCTGAACTCGTAAGTTGAAATGCATTGAGTTGCAGTTGCTTAGCTGGGTCAGCTTGTGAAATGCCTGATATGTAATGCTTGATTCTAGCCAATTATCTTTAGTTCCTCTCTTTTATTAGTGTTAAATTTGAATTACAACAGGAAGGGTGGGAGTGGAGTGCGTACTATGCTCTAAACCTTTAAGGCGGTGAATTCATTTGTATTATTTTATTATGCCTCTTTATAACCATCATTGGTTTCAGTCCTTTGTTGATTTTTAGAAGACTCCAAACCCATCTTGCCCTCTATTTTGTTTTAAACTTGTTTTCTAAAAGCAAAAGATGAACTTTTCTGTTGCAAAGTTTGATAGGAAAAAAAAAAAAAAAAAAAAAAAAACAACAACTCACGACAATCTTAAACTTGTAGTTAACAAAATAAACTGCAGATAAAACCCCTGAAGGTCTTGGCAGCAAATGTTTCCCACTAAAATGGAACTCTGTGCACTCATAGTCTGAAACAAATTAGGAAGGAGGGGGAAAAATCAACAGCTCTGGGGTGAAACTGGGGTTGGTGCTGCCTCATCATTTTTAAACCAAAAATAAAACAAGCAAATTTTGTTTAACTGCAGGTCAAAATAAAAAAAAAAATTAAAAAGTCCCTCATCTGTTCAGTGTAATTACTAACAGAGTGCAGTCTTACCAGCTGCAGGGTTCATGGATAAATGGAAAGAACCATAATTTTCTCTCCCTGGGGTTAAACCTCCAAACTAAGTCTGTTCCTCTACAGTATGCTTTTAATATACCATGAGAAGCCAAGTCAGAACGTTTTTAGAGTTTGTCTCTATTTTTTTTTTTTAAACCAGAATGAAATAATTATGTACACATAAGAGTTAAAGCTCTGGGAAACAAAAAAAATCATTTCTTCAATATTCTCAGTTAGGACACTCTATCTTCCCTAATGATGACTGTATGGTCTCCAGGTTTTTGTCACCAAGAAATGGGCGGAATTGGCTGTACTTTAGATTTCTCAAATATTGCCAATTTCTTTTCAAATGTTCTTGCTTCGTCACCATCAGAGAAAGTGTTTCCTCATACATTTCATTTAATTTTAAGCCCGAGTGTATATTAAGGAAAATTTGACCCATATGTTCCTGATTTATTTACACTTAACTCATTGAACTCTTCTTTTATTACTATTTTTAACATTTTTGGTGTCCAAAATACCCAGTGATTTTTTTTAAAAACTATCCTTAAGCCTTATTTCATTTTATTTGCATAAAAATGTCTATTTTGAGCTGAAAGGAAATGGAATTTGAGCTTAAATTTCTCAATTTGGGTTTGAAATTGAATTCATCAGTTTCCTGTGGGGATTTGCAATAGAAGTAGAAAAACTATATTTTTTTCTCCTCGAGCTAGGCTTTTCTTAATGCGTAATTTCACCTTGTTGACAGGATCTAATGGAGAAACATACATTAACCACTGGGTGTAAGTATTCATTTCATAGCAATGTGAACGGTAGGCTGGAATTGTGGAATAACTGAAGCTGTCAAAAACCCTTACAAGGGTATCCAGGATCCAATTAACTTCCTAACTATCTCTACATTTGACCCAGAAGGAAGGAATATACATTCAGGAAGGGGACTAGCCTACTAGAAGGTGGGTCATAGGTGAGTCAAATATAAATGACTCTGAGAGACTCCGGAGAAATTCACAGAAGATTCACACCTGGGCATACTGTGTTCACCCCAACCCTGACCATGGAGTACGGGGAAACATGCCTTTGGGGTTCTGACCAAGGTAATCTTCTTTACAGCAAGAAGAAAGGTATTTGTAGCTCTCTGTATTTGGCATTGTCATTGCAACAAATCCCAAAGGAAAAACACAACCATATTTGCCCTGTTCAATTTCTCTATTTGGGAAAGGTTTACAATCCAGACCTGAAATGCAGGTTGTAATTAAGTACAACATAGATCTAGATTGCATCTTCATAGGCCAAGTAAAAGAATATTGAACAATAATCCCAATTTTGCCACACAGAGTAAGCAAAATCACTCAACAGCCTTGAGTTTTCCTTTGCCACCTGTAAATTGCTTGTGATTATTTCTCCCCACAGCCTCGTATTGTAATGCTTGAGAACTAGACAAATCAAGGTTCAGATTACAGTTTTTTTCTTATCAAGATTCTCAGTTTGGGAAATTCTTCCTCTGGAGGTAGGTAGATACAACATCTACCTTGACATGTTACCAAGATTAAATGAGTTAATCTACAGTTATTAATTCAATATCTGGCACAAGTAAGGACTCAGTACACATGGCTACCATAGTTATTCAATTCTAGTATTTTCTCACATTTTAACAATCTTGAAAGCAGACTGTGTCCTACCATAGGAGGTATCTTAAAATCACGGCTTTCCAGGTAGCAGTTGTGGTCTAATCGTCTCAGCTTGCAGATGTGTAAACATCAAAATCTTCAGCCTCAAAACTAGCAGAATGATTGTTAATGACTTGGAAAAAAATGTCAGAAACTATAGTGAGCTCCCTTCTAATTATTAGAAACCAAACAGGTAGGGAGAGAGAGTAGGGTGAGATGACAAATCAGGCATGTTTAGCAACATTCCTGAAGTGGGAGTCAAGAGCAGGCTGACTCTTCATTACTGAAGAGCTGGCCTGGGAGTCCAGCACTGGTGGTGCATAGTTATTTTCTTAAAAGAGTTCATCACCATCTCTCTTTATGGCATTGAGATGGGTATTTGGCAGGCCTGGTTTCACAATATACAGGTCACAACGACTCTGCTGATAAAACAGGATGTGGTAAAGAAGTGGCCAAACCTGCCAAAACCAAGATGGCAATGAAAGCCACCGCTGGCTGTTCTCTTTGCTCATTATGTGCTAATTATAATACATTAGGATACGAAAGGAAACTGGCACCAGTGTGATGCCAGCTTACAAATGCCATGGCAACATCTCTAATGAGAGGTGAAGCCAGCTAGACTTCCTGGGTCGAGTGTGGACTCGGAGAACTTTTCAGTCTTACAAGAGGATTGTAAAACGCACCAATCAGCACTCTGTAAAATGGACCAATCGGCGCTCTGTAAAATGGGCCAATCAGCACTCTGTAAATGGACCAATCAGCAGGACATGGGCGGGGATAAGTAAGAGAATAAAAGAAGCTGGTCAACCTTGCTCCCACCCCGCCCCCCAGCCAGCAACGGCAGTGTGCCGGGGTCCAGTGCCGAGCTGTGGAAGCTTTGTTCTTTTGCTGTTCAGGCTAAATCTTGCTGCTGCTCACTCTTTGGGTCCGTACTACCTTTAAGAGCTATAACACTCACTGCTAGGGTCTGTGGCTTCATTCTTGAAGTCAGCAAGACCACGAACCCACGGGAAGGAACCAACTCCGGACACAGTAAGTTTACCCTATATGGTCTGAAAGGGAGAGGAACTCTCAGTTCCCAGAATTCCCAGCTCCGTTCCTGGAAAATTTACAAATAATTCACCCTTTGTTTAGCATATGATCAAGAAGTAACAGTAAAAATAGCCAGCAGCCTTTGGGGCTGTCTGCTGTGGAGTAGCCACCCTTATATTCCTTTACTCTATTAAACTTGTTTTCACTTTACTTGTGGGCTCCTGCTTGAATTTCTTCCTGTGCAAACCAAGAACCCATGTGGCTTCCTGGGCTGAACCCCAATTTTGGCATTTGCCCTGTGACAGCATAGAGTGCAATACTGGAAGTGAAAACTCAGACATTGGCATCAATGATTTGGAGTAAATACGTGATTCAGTAGAGTCATGCTCTGAATGTAAAAAAGTATTAGGAATTTCTTAACTCATTTATTTTGCATATATATGCAAGCACATACGCACACATACACGTACACAAGAATGATAGATGACAGAAATACTGGGGTCTTAAAAGAGCCTTCTCAAGTATAACATAAGCATTCTAAGTGGCAACAAAGTGTATTTCCATAGTTTCATTGGCAGTGGTTTTTCCTTTTTTCTTTTCTTGCCTAATAATACATAAACTAAGGATTTGATTTACTGTGGATGGGATCTTAGATTTAATAAAATGTGGAATTTGTTGGTGAGGATCAAGTGCTGTATTGAATGAAGTAACTAGAACAACAGTGGGCACATTGTGGGTATTTACTGAATATTTGTTAAACGTAGGGAACATAGTGTAATGGACACTGCACCATCTGACTTCTACCTGCCACTCCAAACCTATTTCCTGTCATGGTTTACAATCCTTTCCGTGCTGCATCCCCACGCAGGGTGTTTGCACAGGTTTTCATCTATATCTGTTCTGTATCTGCCTTGTTCTTCCCTCTTCTGTGTGGCCTCCCATAGTAGTTGTTCCTGTTGCTCAGTGATGTTCCTGTTTCTCTTCCCCTGCCTGACTGTGCAAAAGGATTTTATTGAAAGTCACCAAGCCTGTAATCCCAGCACTTTGGGAGGCCGAGACGGGCGGATCACTAGGTCAGGAGATCGAGACCGTCCTGGCTAACACGGTGAAACCCCGTCTCTACTAAAAAATACAAAAAACTAGCCGGGCGAGGTGGCGGGCGCCTGTAGTCCCAGCTACTCAGGAGGCTGAGACAGGAGAATGGCCCGAACCCGGGAGGCGGAGCTTGCAGTGAGCTGAGATCCGGCCACTGCACTCCAGCCTGGGCGACAGAGCGAGACTCCGTCTCAAAAAAAAAAAAAAAAGAAAGTCACCCATGGCTGTGTGATTTGCTTTGGCCAAAGAAATGCAAGGGGAGCCCATGTGTTCTACTGGAAGGTGAAAGTAAAGAAAAGCCAATATTTTCTTCTCTCTACCCCACGGAATTGACTGTAGCGAATTCCGAAGCACTGTGTTGAGGCAGGGTTTTTAGGATAGATGGAAGTGTCATGGAATGCCAAGCTACCATGGTTCACATCATATAGATATTTGCAAAGATGTGGTCTAAAAAGCATTTGCAATCACCGAAACAGCATGTCTAAGGAATGAAGCACAGTCAGAAAGAATTGAGGGCCAGAATTAGGAACGTGATGTTTTATCTGTGACTTAATAAATTTACCTTGCAACCTTTGCTTATTCTGTGGATGATGTGTACTTCTAGGCTGTTCAATTAAGTTATACTTTTCTGTACAAAGAAAAGCTGATGTAAAGCCCCCATTTGTAGCACCTCAGATAGCTGTATCCTGTAAAACTATTGACAGAAAGGCTTGGAAATGAAAATAACATCAACAACAACAGAAACCTTCCTGAATTCTCATCCTACTTGTTCAGCCCCTGTGCTTTTGCACTCGGATGAACCTTTGCCATGAATAGCCTTACTGTGTCCTTTTAACAATAATATCTTAAACTTTTATAGTGCCTTATAGCTAAGCATCTCTAGACATTTTACAATCACATTAAAACGAAAGCTGGTCCTTTTCTCAGAATTGCCACAGGGGCCACACTAAAAGCCAGCAGTTTGCTACTTTATTCTGAAAAGGAGGGGAGGCTAGCGGGCTGATAGAATAGAGGATGACCCCTGTCTCTCAGCATCCCTGGCTGGAACTCAGCCTTTGCTGCATGATGGTAGAAGGCAGGAGAGTGAATGAGAATTCACAGCCAAGGAAGACTTGTGACCTGCAAATACGTGCAAAACACAGGGATGGTGTAAAACCACAGCTCTCGATTCTCATAGCCCACATCCCTCAGCCTAAGCTTTAACACACACACACACACACACACACACACACACACACACGCACACACACACACCACCACATACTCTGGGTGGAATTCTGAATTATTTGTAATTACAATCAAAGATTTACTTGATAGAAAATGAATATTCTTATTTGAGCAATCTCAAAGCTTGTGTTGGGAGCTGTGTGAAAATATTTCCGCCTTGAAAAGCTATTTTTACTTCAAGTATATGATGAAATTATCTCTATCTATCTATCATCTTTCTTTTGGCTCTTCAACACATTGTTAAAATGTTTAGGACTCATCAGGTCAAACCCAGTTTTCTGGTATTTTTTTTTTTTTCTCAATTACAAGGATTTAATGGATAAAGCTTAAGATTCAAAGCTGGAGCTACATTAGTAAAGTGAAGAGAGAATTAAGGCAATTATCTCAGTAATTAAGGGGATCAGCCAAACCTTTTTTGGCTGAGATGCCTAAATAAATGGAAGAAAACATGGATTGGAGGAGGTTGAATCACTTCCATTTTTGGAATAAAAGCCGCAAATGGCCATTTCATATTGGTAATCTAACTCGAGTCACAAATTGTGACTTTTTCCCCTTCACGTAATAGAAAGGCTTTTGGTCGTTAGTAATTCATTATTTAGGCAACTCTTTCCGCACAGCTGTAGAGAAAGGCAGGCGATGAGCTTGTTTAGCCTTCCCGAGTTCTCTAGAAGGCTTGCACCCAGAATAATAGAGCTCACCTACCTGGGTGCTGCAGCCAATTCCTGCGCAGGGCACCCTCGTGGCGCAGTCTGTGAAATGGAGCTGAGCGCTGTAACACCAAGGCCCCGGGACAGCATACAGTGGGATTTCTTAAACCCCTTTTACCATGCCTTTTCCGCCAGGGAAGTTTCTGCACAAACCCAGACTCAGGTGGGCTGATACTTCTCTTCCTAGGCTGCCACACCCAGAGAGGGCAGGCCCAGGGCACAAGTGTTTCCTTTGCCTCTGGTTTTATTGCCGAGCTCAAGTTGAGTGTAGCTGCCATTAAAAACGACAAATGTGTTCTAATTTTAGAGCATCATAGCAATAATTGTTTTTATTTCCGTGGTGAGGAAAAGTGAAGGAAAAACAGCTTGGGACTTAATAACCACCTTAGCCTGCAGCCTTCGACTTTATTCATGAGATTTTTTATCTTCCTTCTCTCTCTCCCCGCATTCTTAGGATCTTCTTTAAGGCACAGCCTTAAATTACCTTTGCAAAGGTTATATGTTTATTTACAAAGAGCTAGCTCTGAATGTGCCTTCCAAGGCGAGAGGGGTGGCTTCTGGCAATAAACATCTTCCGCTCTCTTAACCACAGAGGCCAACTGCATAAGGTGATGTTTAGTACTTCAGACATAGTATAGTTTATGGCTTCATTAACCATCTGACCTGTATTGTGTGCAAATTTCGTGAAAGAGTGATGCAGATTTATTCCCTGAGGTATGGTGCTTGGTGGTATTTTATTCTCACAGGGAAATTGTAGTAATTATCCTTCAAGGTAAGAATTTTCATTTTTATACAACAAATTAGAAATTCATTCATATATATACAAGGTATTTATCTAACACACACCTATTCCCTAATTATATACATAGGGATGGGAATCTCAACTCCACCCCGGCTCATACAGTCATTTAAGTGAAATAAAAAACTGTCATGACAAGCTGACTCATACGACATAAAGATTTCTATTGGGGTCTCAAATATCTAGTGATTTAAAAAAATTGGATATATATTTTTAAATTCAAGATTTCTAGTTAAGTAGTATATTTGGCTAAAAATAAAGGAAAACATAGACAGTGATCTGATTAATTTTATATTAGGAACAGCCAAATGTGGAAACAAATACTCCTGGTGTGTGTGTGTGTATATGTATTAGTCAATATATCACTGAAAAAAATTATATGGTAAATTTGTGTGTGGGAAAAAGGGAAAACATGGAAAGTTGAAAGTTATGGTCTAGGTTTTGTTTATGTGAATTTATGCAGCATAATGATAATCATTGACTTTTTCACTTGTGTTCAAGACCTTCCATAATTATTTGAGCCTTCTGGGGGAGCATGGTTTCCCCAACTGAATGTTCACGCCTGATCACTTTTGTTCTTTCCAAAGTTCTCATATGTGGAGAGTTCTGTATACTGGCCAGAACCATCCATCCAGGTCTTTCCCTCCGTCTCCTGCCAGTCATTATCACTCAGTAACATATGAATGTGTACTTCTTCATGTGTGTGTGCTTACACATCTTATTTCCCCGGTTATATTGACAAGCTTTGGGAGAGCTGAAACTGCACCTTTCTTTTATTCCCCTTTTGCATTTCATTATTGTCTTCCTCTCCCATAATAAGGTCTCAGTAAACATTGTTTGATCGAGTGATACTAAATCAAATAATGATTACCAAGTACTTAGTGTACATTTGGCACTTAGTAAGTGTTCAATAAATGTTAGCAATTTAGTCAGGTTGTTAACAAGAGGGAAAAAGAAATATTTCAGTATGTTTCTTGCCTAACATAGTTAAATGAGAACTTGATGTGAAGCCTTGTTTGTCATAGCCAAGTAAGAGGATCACTTAATATTTCTCATGCATTTCCCTTTTCCTTTGTTATGAAACACTGAGCACTTCACCTAGTGGAACCCTCGATGATCCATCCAGTTATCTCTAGTAATGTCTGACGACAAAGCATACATTTTCCAGATGCCTGTCAAGAAACGGTCACTCTTCCAATCTCCCGCAGTTGTGCATGGCACTGGAGAATTTGGATGGGAGCTGCTGTTCCCTGACTCTTCCCAGAAGCCAGAGGCCCAGCATAGGATTCCTTCTGAGCCTTTTATGGCGCATACGCTCTCTTAGTGTGGTTCTGTTTAACTACACCTTCCTAATCATAGCAATTAAATAAACTAGAACCTTTTAACTTATGTTGGAATGTATACAGTTCTTGTTTGAGCAATGCCTAAAATAAAATGCCAAGCTGACAGATTTTATTTGTTTTTCCTACAGCAGTGGATGTCTTCCCCTCTTTAACTCTCATTTCATGTAGGAGAAATTTGCAATGAGGCATGGCCCTAACACACTGAGGATAATTGTGACCAATGGGAAACTTTGTCATGGACCAAGTCTGTAGAAGATAACTGGGAAGTCGATTGCCTTAGAAATTGGGGTGAGGTAACACAGATAAGTCAAGCCTCATTTTTTCATTCTTTTAAAAATTTGATAATTTAAGTGAAACATGAATGCTTTTAAAACTTTTGTTGTGCCTTCCTCCTCTTTGGTCCACAGTCTTTATCTGAAAGATCTTTGTTAGGTTAGATCAGAGTTATTAATAAATCCCCTACTGAAATATTTGCTTCAGAGAAATAGAAACTAATTTTAATGGATGGAAAAAATGAGAAACTCCATTTCAGTGAATTATAAGCTTTTAGATGGCATGGCAGAGCTGACCCCAGCAACCCAGTGGCAAATAGACTTTATGGTGGGAAGAAAGTTGTGCCACAATGCTCATTAATAGGATTGAAACTTCCCAAGGAGTAGAGATTTCAGGTAGGAGAAAGCAAAGAATAGTTGCTAGGAACTGAAGATGGGAAAGGTATCATGACAGATAAAGAGATTTCCTCTTGACATTACCTATCAATTTACATCTTTTTGTGCAGGTTGTACACTGAGCACATTTAGAAGGCATTGTTTAGGTGTGAATTGTGTCTCCTAGAGGTCTGTACTGCACAACCTGTTGTATCTCTTCATCTCATTCCACTGATCTTAACATGGTAATCATGGGGATGCTGTGAGGACTATGAATGTGGCAGGGACTTTGAAAAGTGATTTTGCACATGCCGTGCCTACGTGACAGGCATCAGACATGAGAGTGTGTGCCTGGCAACAGTGAGGAGGCTCAGTAGCTTGGAGTTCATGAGGTCTATATGCACCAGGGACTCAAACCCTCTGGTAGTAAAAAAGGGGGAAAAGATAAGGAGAATTGCTGGGGTAACTATCTTTGTTTATGGTGATAATGGCTATTGTAAATGACAGTTCTTCCCCATGTCAGTGGCTTCATACAGTATGATTTCTTTGTCAGTCATGTAAGTTCCAAGTAGGCATTTCTTCAAGAAGTCAATCAGAGGCCCTGGTGCTTTCCAGTGTGTGGCTCTCACTTCTTCAGCAGGTGCCAGGCCTGCTACAGGAGAAAGGGCATGTAGGATTGTTCCTGAACTATCTGAATACCTGACCTCAAGTGATGCACCTGCCTTAGGCTCCCAAAATGCTGAGATTACAAGCATGAGCCACCATGCCTGGCCCTCTTACTCTTTTTTAAAACCACACTGGGGATGTAGAGACGTGTGACATCTTTCAGCTGTCTACACCACATTTGCGAATTTTTTTCATCTTTTGTTTAGTTTTGTTTACTAACAGGTACAAAGTCTGAAATTCTGTTGGCCAGGTCTGGCCAGGGCTGACATTATGTTGCTTAAGTTCTATTAGTCTAATCACTGTCATATGGCCACAGCCAACTTCAAGGGAAGTAGAGAGATGCAGACTGGCTGTCTGTCCAGGAGGAAGAGGAAATTAGGCTCTTGCATAATTTTGCCAACACCGCCTGGATGTCTTCTTTTATGCTGGTAGAACATATACCAGCATCATCCTTGATGTGAGCCTTCTGGATTCAGAAGCCAGACTGCATCCATACAGGATGTTTCCTTCCTCTGCAAAGACGAGAATAAAAGTAGTGACAGAGGTGGAAAGATCACACACATAAGCACACACGATTTAAATCTAAGTGGAAAATATACTTAAAAAATTAAATTATAGTATTGTATTTAGTTTTGAATGTTTACTCTTTCATACAATTTATAAGTTGTCCTTCTACTACTTTAATGGGAAAACATCTCTTTCAAAGAGTTTGGACAAATATTGATTTATTAATCTGAAAGAAAGGGTTCGATTTTATTGGCTTTCCTGATTCCTGATCCAACTGGAATCTGTAGGAAATATCCATTTGATTCTCTCTCTCTCTCTCTGCTCCTAATGTTATTTTAATTTTTATTTTTTGAGACAGATTCTTGTTCTGTTTCCAAGCTGGAGTGCAGTGGCATAATCTCAGCTCACTGCAAGCTCTGCCTCCTGGGTTCAGGTGATTCTCATGCCTCAGCCTCTCAAGTAGCTAGGATTACAGGCATGCACCACCAACCTGGCTAATTTTTGTGTTTTTAGTAGAGACAGGGTTTTGCCATGTTGGCCAGGCTCATCTCCAATGCCTGACATCAAGTGATGCATCCACCTTGTCCAAAGTGCTGGGATTACAAGCGTGAGCCACCGCACCCAGCCCTCTTACTCTTTTTTAAAACCACACTGGAGATAGAGAAACGTGTGACATCTTTCAACTGTCTTCACCACATTTGCAATTTTTTTTTCACCTTTTGTTTAGCTTTGTTTACTAACAGCTATAAACTCTGAAGTTCTTTTCTGTTTCACTGTACTCACCACATTAAGCTTAATACTCTGAAAATACACACAGCTTTATGGAAATGTATCTGACACCTCTGTGTTCTCCCCACACTTCATTTACTGCTCTCTTTTGAAACTCTAGCAAATAAACCCTTGCTTGGAAGTAGGAAACCTGGGATGTTTAGCCAGAGGGTCTTTTAATTTTCTTTCCTTCCTTTTTCTTTCCTTCCCTTCTTTCTCTTCCTTTCTTCCCCTTCCTGCACATGCCCCTTTTTCTCTCTCTTCTAGGGAAAAAATAGACAGTGACTTTTTTCTTTCTTTCTTTTCTTTTTTTTTTTTTTGCCTGAGACAGAATCTCGCTCTTGTCATCTAGGCTGGAGTGCAATGATGTGATCTCCGCTCACTGCAACCTCTGCCTCCCGGGTTCAAGTGATTCTCCTGCCCCAGCCTCCTGAGAAGCTGGGATTACATGCACCTGTCACCACGCCTGGCTAATTTTTTTGTATTTTTAGTAGAGGCTGGGTTTTACCATGTTGGTCAGACTGGTCTCGAACTCCTGACCTCAGGTCATCCACCCGCCTTGGCCTCCCAAAGTGCTGGGATTACAGGCATGAGCCACTGTGCCCTGCCAACAGTGATCTTTTAACTTGAGCACTGGGGAACCTGGATTTCTTGTTCATGGGCTCTCACCTATGAATATTATTTGTGCTTTTATTTATGGCTTTACTAAGCTTAAGAATGTGATTCACATGTCAACTGTGTGGCCAACTGCATCTGTGCCACTACTTGCAGTTCTTGTAGTGGGTGGGCATTGTGCCTGTGGTATTGCTGGGGTTTTCTGCATCGTGGCATGCCTTTGTCTCTGTTTGTCTTGCACAGCTTCTCTGCCATTGTCAACTTTGAATGTTTTATTTAAATTCCACGTTTTTCCATTATCCTCTGTAGGAGCTTTCTTAAAGAAATACAATTGGATAAAAGTTAAAGAACTTGTTATGTCTCCAGTTAAACACCTTTCACCCACCTTGGAAAGCTTTGCCCCTTATAGCACTCAGGTGTGTTATGCTTTTAATTAAATGTGGTGTTTGCTGTCATTTCTGTAAGTCATCAAGCAGCAGACCCTAGGACCGACACAGAATCCCATTAAAACCTTGCTTCAATGGGAAAATCAGATTATACTCACCTCCTTTTGAATTACAATGCCTTTCCCAGGAATATAATTCATGGTAAATATAAGGTCATCTTGTACATTTGGTGATAGCTGCTCCTTCCTCTTCAGTGGTTAAGGTTAAACCGCTGGGCTTGGTTCTTGGGGAGTGACTGCCCATGCCTACGTTGGAAGTTCCTCTGTTAGGTTTGCCCTGGCCACTCTGAGAAGACAGTGCTGGAAAAACTGCAGTCTTTCTCATCCTACCTCCCTGACGTCTGATGCTAGACTGACCTCTGAGTGTTTGACCAACACTGTTCCAGCAGGTTTCTGTCTGCATAATAGCCTGGAGATGTCAGGTAAACACAAGCTGAGTGCACACCTTCTGAGGACTGATGAGATCTAGAATAACCAAGAGAATGTAGGCCTGCATTTTCACTGATTCCATTGAACAGGCATGGCCCCAACACTCCACTTCTGCCTGATACTCATAAGGCACGCTCTGTTCTGAAGTTACCTTAGATGGTCAGGCCATTTATAAAGTTACTGTCTACTTCCTCTGGGGCATATTCAATTAAAAATATTGAACTTCTCTTACTATTGTGTGCTAAGATTCAAGGATCAAAAAAGCAGTAAGACAGTGTGTATTTGCCCTAAAGAAGCCCATATTCCTAAGTGGTACTTATAAGGGGAGACAGACATAAACACAAGGATTTGTAATAGAGTGAGAAAATGAAGTGAGAAAGGGTATGTAAAGTGTAACTCAGAATGTTCTCTAAAAGTCTGAACACAATAGGTATCTTCTGGATGGACAAAATGAACCCTAGTGTCTTCATCCTGTATCTGGGGTTACTCAAAGGAAAATTCAGCTTGTAGAGTGGAGAGAAACTTTCCCTACTGTTAAACTGGATTATGAAAATACCCTCAGTGGTGACAATGACTTACTTGTTTAACTTAGTCATGGCCCCATGGATTATCATGAGGCTGCGGAGGGGCCACTGGCTGCTCCTATTCTAACCCCACATAGAAATTGGCAGAGTTGATGACCATTTGGGGGTGCAAACCCAGGATGTACATATCGAGGCCATGGTTTAACCTGGGTAATCTCATTCTACATTCTTTTTAGCCTGGATAGTGGTCCTGTAATACTTGTTACAGCCCAGGTTTACACAACTAAATATAAGAAACTTTCTTTGTACTTTAGGGTCCATTTGACTCAACTACGTAAAATAAATTCTCTCCTTATATTCATCCAATCTCCTAGGACTCTTTCTTTAGAGCCTGTCACCTATTGTAGCTGGCACTGTGTCTTACACATTTGGGGTCCTCACTTAATAATTGCCTAATGAATAGATAGATGAATGAATGGGTGAATACATTTATCAGTGCCAAATTTCCATGTTCTCATCTCTGTAAAAACCTATTGCGTGCCTGTTTCTCTATTTAGTCTGTGGCTCTCTCACAACTTATTAGCTAGTTATTTTCCATTCAAAGTCATGGTAAGACATCTAGTCTTTAAAAACAGATTCAGCAAAAGTTTTTTCTCCTCTTTGTCAAAATCTCAAAGAAAGAAGGAAGAGGAAAAGAAGAATCTAAATGTGATGCTTAAACTGTGGCTGTGTCCTTCGTTTGCCTTGAATATGCTTGTTTTCTTTCCTTCTTCTGAGTAGACACATAAAGAATCACATTTGAGGGCTTTTTAAATTTTTTTAAATATGGATGAGTAACATCTGTTTTAACCTGAACGATTCAATGTGTTTTTTAAGAATCATGTTTACAGAATTAATTTGGTTATAAATATGAGAACATATTTAGGATACAAATTTAACTCGATCTTTCCCTAAGGCAAACTGATTCATAAAACCTGAAATATTGTTTTGGCCATGAAGTAATGTTTCCTCAAGCTTAATAAGTAAATGGAAGGAGAAAACCTAATAAAGCTGAAATCCCCAGCAGCTAAAAAGTTAACACCTTAGTGATGGAGAGCCAAAATAAGAATGGATGGAGTCGCGCCAGCACACAAGAGGTCCCAAACCTGCTAAACCTCTTTCTTAAAATTGTAACTCTTTTCTTTCAAGTTATTCAACCTTTCACCTAATAGGTGCCTTTTGCTGACCCTTGAACTAAGGTTATTTGTATAGCATTGTGGTAATAGAGTTTGGAAATCTGAAAAACATTAAGCTAAATGCAAGGGTGTTGAGAAGGTGAAATTCTTTAAGTGAGCTGAAGAAATTCTAGCTGGAAGATTTAAACATGTTTCCCCGTAGGAGTAAGGGATAAGAAAAATATTGTGAGTCTTTAGAAACATTATCAAAGCGTTTTAAGTGAAGAAAAAGAAAGAATATTATTGACAACACAAATGTGTGAAGAGTGAGGAAGAGTAATGTTCTTTTCAGGCGCTATTTTAAAATTTTTACCAAATAAAAACAGACCAGTCAAAATTTTAATTGATATGAAATGTATTGCCAGTAACAACAATACTAAAAAAAAAAAAATTATTATTTTTTCAAGTGATCGCAATTCCCAATCTGTAATATGACTAAATGAGGAAGGCACAAGATTCCCAGAGAGGTTTTTCTTTCTTTGTCGGACTTAGTTTGATGGCATTGTTTTATTATTTCTTCAGATGGGTTAAGGAGAAGAAAATGAGGACAAGAAATTGTGACTTCTTTGAAATAATATTAAAAGTATGCAATTGTCAGTTGTTTTGACTACCCCAAAATATCATGATCTAAAATGAAAAAACTTGAGTCAAAGTGTCTTTTTATTTATAATATCATCATCATCATCATCATCATCATCATCTAGATTTTGCCCCCTTCATTCACATTTTTAGCTTTAGGTATCTGTGGGTTTTCTTCTGCCAGAATTTTGGTGCTAATTTTTCTGTATTATTTGTGATTGTCTAGAAATTAATATCTAGTTGACAAGAGAAGAGCTCCTAGTTTTTTAGTTGGGAGATGGGGATTGGCAGATAATGAGGGTTAAAATCAACCAGTGTATTATAATCTTGAATGACAGTAATAAAAGTGAGTATTATAACACCTCTTGAAGGGTCAGCTTTAGATACGGATTTCTGAAATAATTTGAAAGATTGAAAAGTGTTTCTAAGCACGACACCTGTAACCACATCTGCCTGTCTTCTGTCTTCATACCTACCTGCCTTCTCACAGACTTGCTTTGTGCCTACATTACACAATTCGTTCATTTATTCAATCAACAAACATTTTTGAGTATATATTTTATGACTGGTCCTGTGCAAAACCCCAGAAGGAAGATTGAAAGACAAAGGCAAACCCCAGGAGGAAGATTGAAAGACAAAGCTCTCACATAATTTTGGATTAAGGTACTAAAGACTTTGGATAAATGCAAAATCTGATAGATAAAACACTGCTCTCTCTAAGTAGGTTTGGATCGATATGGGTTTTTAGTAGCAATAACACTGAAGCTGAAATGACGACACTTGGGTTTCAGGCCTACATTCTAGACTTAGGTTTGTCACTAACTGTCTGGTTAAGAACCTAGAATGGGCCAGTCCACTTCCCTCTCTCCCACACTCCAACCCAGTGATTAATTCTGTGCTCACCAAGTTTTATCTCTAAAAGGACTATTGGAAACACGAAGGCATTCTGGCACTTCTTAGCGCTGTCTTTCCCATAGTTGCATTCCCAGAATATCATGTGTGAATCTCCAATATAGTAAGGAGCATACTAGGTGAGATATTTGCTAATGTATCATTTTCTCCCATGTTCTTCTCATCTTCCTGCCCCCAGCTTCTAATATAATGCCTGAAACATAGTATGTACCAATAAATATTTGAATCAATGAGTGAAGGTAACAACTATAATAGAAAGGAACTCTAGAAACAGAAACAATATGAATTTGGCAGTGATTATAATCTCACCTAAAGAATATGCATTATGTGTTTTGCATATTTTATTATATAACAGAAATCATCTGTGTTGGTGACATTTAATACAGGAGGCATTTTTCTCCTGCCATATGGCAGTGTAAGCCTATTAGAGTATGTTTTACAATTTGTTGGAGGATGTGTCAAAGCAGAGAAGAACCAATATATGCCCACCCAGTCACCACTGGCATATTCAGGAATAAATGTCTCCTTTCCAGGTCCCCACTGTACAGTTCATTCGTTGACACATTATCAGTTGCCTTCATGACAACAAATAATCTGAAACTTGTTTGATAATTTGTGTAAAACTCTCAGATACTTACATCTACTGACATTAAGCATCTAGGTCTATTCAGGTATTGATTACATTGCTGTTTCTATACACAGAATTAGTTGAATCATTTTTACACATCCCTCCAGTGAGTCTGTTTGGTTAAACAAGCAGGTATAAGTCATCTAAGAGATTAATTCATCCAGTGTGCTTTATATAATGTGTACCCAATAAATGTTTCTAGAGTGTTGTTAGTGAGTTAACGATTTTGAATAAACTCCTAACTATGAGTGTCTGAATATTACAAATTCCATGAGAAAGGGAGACTGGGTTGTCATCTAACTACAGGGAAACTCTTCAAAGAACAACCTCTATGCATCAGCATGGGGCAAATGGTTGTATGTTGAACTGATGTGTGTGTCAATTTAGCAACCCATCAATGTAGATACTAACCAAAAATATAGAATTAGAACCTACTAACACTTTTGAGGTGGGCGTATGCATTACTTACGCAGATCTTTGCCTACTCTAAGAAGATATGGTCCTTGTCTTCATGTTTTCATTTCTTTTATGGGCTTCTTATTGGGTTGGATTGTGTAGGGCTGCTCAAAGGAGAAATACTGTTTTGAACTCCACACAAACTTCATGAGTTAACACTTTTGAAAGAGAGGCATATCATATACTCTGATGGTGTTAGTCAATACAAGCTATAAAGGGAAACTTCTCAGTAAATCATAGTGACTGCCTGCAACATTTCTTAATGTATTTCTGTAATCCTTCTTAAGAAAAGTACATAGAAAGGCACACAGTTATCAAATGCACACACTTTATTATTAAAAAAACTTTACTATCCACAGTATTTTCTTATACTTTTTGTTCAAATCGGGAAACAACATTGACTAGATTGATATGTTTCTTGTGTTAGAATGATATTCAAGCAATGAAAATTGAAATGTTAACATGTTTATTGACAGTTGTACTTTAGTAAAAGGCATGCATGATTCTATTTGTGGATTTATTTAGGGTAAATTAAGGGCAAGTATAGTTTTTCTTTCTTAGATGAAAAAAAAAGTTCAGCCTATGTTTTAAAGAACCATCTGTCTATCCCCTTTCCTCATGGGGTTTTAAAAATGTAGAACCAAAGAATTTCATTGATCCTATTTTGCATCCCCAAGGATTTGCTTCTCTCTGTCCTTTCCCAAGTGTTTGTCATTTCCCATGAAGCTATATCCAACTTTTAAGTACATAGAGTTCCTTTCTTGCTTAATCCCATCATGAGGCTAGAACTATTCTTAGCCAGAGTTAAGCTTTCTTATAATGATTGATGTTATATTTTTCCCTGTAAATCAGTATCATTAGAGATTATGACCAAAATTATATCAAAGCATTCTACAGCTCACTGTTCTTTAGAGGGCCAGTTCTTAGTTATAATTTTTTAAAGTGATCAATTCCAGTCCAAAACAGAATTATAACCTCCTCACCACACCTCCTAGTTTTCTTGTAGTATTTTTATCCTCATTTCAGTTTCATGGGTATGGAGTCTCAGAGATCCTCTTTGTTTTCTACATATCTCTTAGCCTTTTACTTTGTCACTGACTCCTATCAATACACCTTGGTAATTTGTTTTCGTTTGTCATATGCTTTTCCTTCCCACTGAGAAGGCTCAGGTTCAGATCCACATGGTTGCTCTTCTGTTCAGACTAATCTCTTAATTGAATTCTCAAGTCTTACCCTTCTGTAAGCAGTTCTCCACACAGCTCGTTAAAATACAGCTTGGAAATTCTCATTTTTCCCAAGCACAATTCAAGAAACCCTTTGGATCCAACAACATAAATAACAAAAGCTACATTCTTACCTCTTGACCTTGCAACACAGTATAACTCCTACTTAAACTCTCTGTACCTCCTTTTCCTGGTCCCTCACCCAGCACCAGTTCATTTTCCTTCTCGTCTCATATGAATGGGGTTTGCTAAATGGTGGAGAATGGGAGATGCTTGTCCATTACCATCCCTCCTACGTGGAAGACTCCTTCAATGGAAAATTCAACTATAGAATATATTAAGGGTTTTGGGGTTGACAAGTCTGGATTTGAATCCCACATCCTCTTCAAGTCATGCCAGTTTAAACACCTTAACTGGAAGATGGAGATAATACAGCCTTTGATGGATGAAATATGATGTCCATGTGAAAGTATGTGCTGCAATAATGGGGACAATTATTAATGACTATTATTTAGGTAGTAATCAGGGTGAAAAGTTGTTTCCAGTTCTGTTCTTAACCCTGATGTGACAGTCTAACCAGCTGTGTTCAGTGGGCTGGGTCCAGTCATCTTAAGGCCAGTTCTTCAGAGAGGGTCAAAGCTTGTGTTTCCGCTTCCCTAAGGGCCCCCAGATTAGCAAGAGTCTTGCTGGCAGGTGGAGTATCCATGCCTGGCAATTGTTCTCACTGGCAAATACCTTCTCTTTAGTTTCTTCTAAATAGCATCTCACTTCAGATTTGCTCAAAAGAGCAGATTAAAGAAAGTGTGTGAACTTCGGCCTGGGTGTGAGATTGAAGAAGGAAGGGCAATGACAAAGTGAAACTCTTTTTCCAAAGCGATTTTGTCAGGACTGAATAGTTGTGAAAAAAGATCTTCCTCATTTTTTAAAAAATTTCCCTTCCATTCATTGAAGTCTGTGTTGCAGCCTGAAAAGACACTAATCAAAAACTGAAACCGGATAACTCTTTTTAATACTTCCTATGAATACAGGAAAATATCTTGAAATTAATCAAAGTAAGGTGAATAATTTAATCAGAACACATAATAAATATGTAACTCTGGTTATGTTAAGAACCCATGGAGAAATATATTAGTCTCCACTTACAGCAAGTGAGTAATAATATTAACAATAATAACAGTACTTGACACACCATCACGTTTGGTCCTTGTGGCAATCCTACCCAAGAAACAGACCATGAATCATGTTTTTCAAAACAAAGATGGCACTTTCGCCAAACATCAGTCTCTTCGTTACGGATCAAAAAAATAATTTTTGATTTACAGCAGCTACATACAAGAGTCCATATTTTGAAGTATTACTTTCTTTTGAGTAAATCTAATTTTAAAAAGAATATCAAATATGTTTTATAGACATATGTAACATTTTTATTATGGAGAAAATGTAAGGTAGTTCGTGTTCAAGGGAAAAGGTTTAGAAAATACGCATTATGAAAATATGAACTAAAAATGTTTGCTTATTACTCGTAGAACTCTCGTTCAATTATTGGTGCATTTCTTTTTGTTGCATTTTCTGCTATGTGTGTATATTTGAAATTATAGTTTTACGTAACTCCTTTGATTCCATTTAATATCATAGCATGATGTATTATAATATCTTTAATAATCTTTGAAAACAAGATTCTTGACAGCTTCTTGACATGGCATAATAATGTAATTAGCTAATCTTTTTGAAATGAAAATCTAGGTTTTTCACAAAAAAGTGTTTTTACTAGGATGAAGTTTTCCAGTTGTTTTCAACAACTACCTTTAATTACGGAGGAAACTTTCTCAGAAGCACAACTATTATGTCAGAAGATATAAACATTTCAACAACTTTTTACATATTTCCTCCAAGAACAGTTTTATTTAAACAAATTCATAATCACTACAATATCTTCAGAAAGTGTCTTGAACAGGTAGTATATATACAGTTTTCATTCCAAAGTTACACATATAGAAAAAGAAGCAAATAATTATTTAAATAAATGTGTTTGATCATCACTGCTGCCTGAGGACCCGGCACTCCTGTAAGTCATCCTATACATTATAATTATAACCCATACCAGGAGAGGAAAAACCAGACAACTTCCCTTGGGGATTAGTCAGCACATAGTTTGTACATTACCTCTATAGAGGAAATTGAGTGCCAAGTGAGGTCTGGGTAATATAATACAGCTCGAGGGCCCTCATCTTTTATTCCCACGTCTTTCTTGGCCTCCCGGTGACCAAAGTGCCTCTCATCCTCCAAGCTCATCAGTTCCTTGGGACCTGGGTTGGATCCCCTTTTCTGTGCACTTTATTCTACTCATCACAGTGCATTCCACTTAGGAACTATTGGAGATCAATAGTTTTGTCTGGTTCTGTTTTTTAATACCAAGTTCAAACTACCTGTCTGCATTAAAATGAGTGTTCAGGAAACTGTGTTAAATGAATGAATGTATTTTCTAAGTTATTAGTGAATGGAAAAATTTTCAGTGACCAAACTGCATTGATGAAAATTTCTCAACTCTAGTAGAGCCCCCGATTATACTGTGTTTATCCTGAAAAGCCTTAATAGGCATGAAAAGACTCAATATATTGCAATCATGCTTCCTTCGGTATCCATAGCATTTCTCCTTTTTGTCTATTTTTTAATGTAATGAATTTTTTATTAATAAAGGTGGTGTTTTAACTGCTAATGTCTCTCCTTTTTCTGTTTTAATGAGAAAATGGAATATGTTGAAAAGGAAAGGTTTTAGCCGCATTTTTCTGGTTGAAAATAGAAACGTATAGCTTGCTTTTTTATTTGTGTGCTAAGGATATTATTTAGGAAATCAGCTTAGTGTTCAGGAAGCCTTCTCATGAACACTATCTAGTAGGGTCACCATGGTTAAGCATTTGGTCATCAGTTAAATTATTTTTTAATTAAAAATTTTCTTTTAAGTTATTTATGCATTTGCTTCTTTATTAAGTGGAAAAAAATAAAGTGAGTGCTTCATAAGACTGGCCAAGGGAAAAACACACAATAGTTTATCCTTTGCTTGGAGAGAGTGAGCCTAATGCTGAGAATAGTTTTAGATCTATAGAAAAATTGAAAAGATAGTGCAGAGAGCCCCCATGTATCCTGCCTCTATTTTCCCCTATTATTCATGTTTTACATGAGTGTGATACACTTGTCACAATTAATAATGTATCACAGTTGATACATTATTAAGAAAAAGTATACATTGTCAGATTTTATCCAATGTCCTTCTTATACCATATTACGTTTAGTTGTCATGACTCTAGGCTTTTCTTGGCTAGGATATTTTCTTAGATTTTCCTCTTTTCAATGACCTTGAAAATTTGAGAAGTACTTGTCAGATATTTTGTAGAATTCCCCTCAACTGAGATTTGCCTGATGTTTTTCTTATTATTCCACTAGAATTAGAGTTTTTAGAAGGAATACTACAGAGATAAAGTGCCATTCTCATCATGTCATGTCGAAGATATCTGATATCAACATGACTTGTCAGGTTTTTCCTCGGTATTGTTGTTATTTTTCTCCTCTTCCTGTTTTTCTCACTCTTTGGAAGACAATATTGTGCATAGCACAATAGTTCACACACTAAAGGTGTGAGGAGTTAGAATCAATCTCATTGAGTGTGGATTCTTACGTACATTATTTGGATTTTTTTGCATAGGAAATTTGTATCTAATTCCCACATCATTTGTTGAAAAAATTATCCTTTCTCCATTGAATTTCCTTTGCACCATTGTCAAAAGTCAGTTGACGATATTTGAATGGGTCTCTTTCTGGGCTGTCTATTCTGTTTCATTGCCTTGTGCATCTGTTCTTTCACCAATACCATGCTTGCTTGAGTACTGCAGCAGCATTTATTAAGTTTTCAAATCTGGTAGTGTGAGTCCTCCAACTTTTTCTTTTTCAGAATTACGTTGGTTGTTGCAGTCTTTTGTCTTTTCACAGAAAGTTTAGATGCAGTTTCTCAATATTTATGTAATAGTCTGATGGAATTTTGATTGTTGATTGAGATTGTGTGGAATCCCTAAATCAAATTGGGAAAAATTTACATTATTGAATTAAATCTTCCAATCCATGAATATGTAATACCTCTCCACATACTTAGATGTTCTTTGATTTCTTTCATCGTGTTTTGCAGTTCTCTATATATGGGCCTTGTATCATATTTCGTTAGTCTTGATTGCTTTTTTATGTTTGTGCTGTTGTAAATAATATTTTTTATAAATTTCAAATCCCAATTGTTCAATGCTGATATATAGAAAAGAAATTTAGGCTTTTATATATATATATATGTATGTATGTATGTGTGTGTGTGTGTGTGTATATATATATTTTGTTTTTTTTTTAGATGGAATCTCGCTCTGTTGCCCAGGCTGGAGTGCAGTGGCACAGTCTCGGCTCACTGAAAGCTCTGCCTTCCAGGTTCACGCCATTCTCCTACCTCAGCCTTCTGAGTAGCTGGGACTATAGGCACCTGCCACCACGCCTGGCTATTTTTTGTATTTTTAGTAGAGATGGGGTTTCACCTTATTAGCCAGGATGGTCTCGATTTCCTGACCTTGTGGTCCGCCCGCCTCGGCCTCCCAAAGTGCTGGGATTACAGTCGTGAGCCACCGCATCTGGCCATATATTGATCTTAGATCTTATGATCTTGCTATTCTAGCTTATTAGCTCGAAGATATTGTGTTTTATGGATTTTTTTTTAAGATTTGTTGGATTTTTTCCACATAGATGATCCTGTCATCTGCCAATAAAGACAGTTTTACTTGTTTACTTATTTCTTTTTAATAGTATTAACTTTTTTTTGAGACAGAGTCTCATTCTGTCATCCAGGTGCGTGTGCAGGGGTGTGTTCATAGCCCATTGCAGTCTTGAACTCTTGAGCTCAAGGTATTATTCTGCCTCAGCCTCCTGAGATGCTAGGATAAGAGGTACATGCCACCATGCCCATTTTTTTTTTTGTAAATTTTTGTAATTTTTTTTTTGTAAAATTTTGTAAAATTTTGGTAGAGATAATTTTTTTTTTCTTTTGTAAAATTTTGGTAGAGATAAAATTTTGCTATGCTGTCAAGGCTGGTCTCAAACTCCTGGTCTCAAGTGATCTTCTGCCTTGGCCTCCCGAAGTGTTGGGATTAAAAACGTGAGCCACTACACCCAATTCCTTTCCTATTTTTATACTGTTCTTTTTTCCCCACTTTGCTCTAGCTAGGACTTCCAGTATAATATTGAACAGGAGGGGTGGGAGAGGACATACTTACTATGTTCCTGATCTCAAAGGGGGAAATGTCTAGTCTTTTACCACTCTGTATGATGTTAGTTCTGAATTTTTGTCGATTTAAAAAAATGTTAGTTTTGCTAATCATGTTTACTGTGAGTTTTTATCATGAATTTTGTTGGATTTTGTCAAATGCTTCCTCTGTATAAATTCATATGATCATATGATTTTCCTTCTTTAGCCTATTTATGTCATGAATTGGTTTTCAAATGTCGAAAATCATTCAATACAGCCTTGCATTCCTAAAATACATCCCACTTGGTTGCAATGTATAGTTATTTTATACATTGTTGAATTTAATTTGCTTATGTATTCTTGATGTTGTGCCCATTTCCATGAGACATATTGGTCCGTAATTTTACTATGCTGTACCGTCTTTCTCTGGTTTTGGGATTAGGATGATGGTAATGCTGAACTTAAAGAATAAAGTTGGGATGTATTCCTTCTGCTTCTATTTTCTAGAAAGGATTGCAGATAATTGGTGTTGTTTCCTTTTGAATGTTATGTAGAATTTGCCAGTAAAACCATTTGGGCCTGGTGCTTTTTCTTTGAGGCTATTAATTATTGACTGAATTTATTTAATAAATGTAGAGATATTCAGATACTCCATTTATTTCTGTTAGTAGGAAATTTCACAGTTTGTGCCTTTCAATGCATCAGTCCTTGTCATCTAGGGTAGGAAATTTGTGGGCATAGATTTTCTCATTCTGTTCCTTTGTTATTCTTTTAATGCCCGTATAATATGTAGGAATAATACCTCTTTCATTTCTGATATTGGTAATTAGTGTCATTTCTCTTTAGTTCTTGGTTAGCTTGGCTAGAGGTTTCTCTATTTTATCAAACTATTCGAAGAACCAGTTCTATGTTTGGTTAATTTTTTTTTTCTGTTTTCATTTTCACTGATTTTTGTTACAAGTTTTATTTCTTTTCTTCTACTTGCTTAAATTGTTCTTCTTTCTCCAGTTTCCTAAAATGGAAGCTAAGGTTATTAACTTTTAGTATTTCTCCTTTTCTAATACACTCCTAATACATTGAATACTATAAATTTGCCTCATGCATTGCTTTTACTATACATAAGCTTTGGTAAGTTGTATTTTTATTTTCATATAGTTTAAATAATGTTTTATTTCTCATGACTTCTTTTTGACCTATGGATTTCTAAAAATGCATGGATTTGGTTTCGTGGTTTAATTCCCAAATATTTATTTCTATTGTTATTAATTCTACTTTAATTACATTGTGGCCTGAGAACATACTTTGTATGATTTCTGTTCTTTTAAATTTGTTAATACAGGTCTTCAGTTTTTTAAGCCAAAATTCATGTTGTGTCAGTGTACTCAGTTTTGGTTTCTAAGGTTTGAGTAACTCTAACCATACTTGTAAAGTGGCATATTAAACATAATGCCCAGTTATTGAATTAAATAAAAATTGTAATGGCCAAGCAGATTATCATTGCTGGCATTTGCTGCAGGAGGGCGTTATAGAAAGTAGGTGTGGCTTCCTTAATGTGGAGATTGAGCCTAAAGACAAGGCAGGGTACACTCTGTGAATTAAGTCTCTAATAAGAAGCAAGGAAGCTATGATTGTATCTTCAGTCTTCTAACTCATCAGTGGGAAATCTTATGGGTTAGAGGATCAAAAACTCTGTGTAAGGACTTGAACTGATTTTGGAAGCTATAAATAATAATTTGGCCCTCAAGCTGTGAGCCTGGGATGTTCCTCATCCTAAAAAAAATGAAATGATTCTGGTACATTAGTAGGAGTCAGTGAGGATATCTTCCTCATAATAGATCAAGAGACATCTAATCCTGTATTTTTGTTTCACCTGTCTTCAGTTCTAGTTGATTATTATATTTTAATCATATCTTCCTTGCCTCTGTCTTGTGCTCTTTCATGTGACTGGCAACTCAAACTTGCTGACTTTCCCTGAACACCTTTTGTGCCTCCATGCTTTTGTTTTATCTGTCCTACTGGGATATTATACACATATCCTCGTGGGTTCAATTCTTACATCTTACTTAAGACGTAAGTCAAATAATCTTCCAAGCTCTCATAAAAGTTGGTTAGCACCTCTGTCATGACACATTCTATTTAATATCTTGTATATTTATCTGGATACTGCCTAATCTACTCTAGTAGAAGGAAAACTCAGGTATGTAGGTATCTATAAGTCTTATTAGGTAAATAAGTAAATTAGGGCACTGTGTGATTATGTTTTACTTAATAATAAATGAACAGCTATATGATGTAGTTAAATATACAGTTTAAAGTGTGATAGTCCTGTATCTTCCTAATGGGATCAGTAATAACAGGATCAGAGTTGTGTCCAAGTTAGATGATACTAAAGAAATAGTACAGATAGGACAAAATGAAACGAACCTGAGGGAGAAGGAGGAAAAGTTTTGACATGTGCTGATGGAGAATTGAAGCTCAGGTTAGGACACCTGAATGGGAGGTCATTTGCCTAAGAGGGAAAAAAAAGTGTAACAGTAATGTTTTTAGACAAGTGCAGTGGGGAGTATGGCTAATGACATTAACCTGTAAAAAGTTTGTGTTAGAGTGGTACATTTGGGAAAACTAGGGACGCTATCCTTCAGGGAATGCATTTTTAGTAAACTGATCTAAAACCGTTGTCCTTTCAGTGATCTAAAATCAGTGAAACCATTTTGATGTCAACAAATGGCTTATGAGACTGGAGAAACTTTATTTCCTGAGACTTTTCTTCTCCAGAGGGGAGAGCTATGAAGAAGAATGCGAAGTTGGCTCCAATCAGCTCTTTAACATCAAAAAGATGGAGACATGATCAGATCTTTATTTTAATACACTGATACAAGGAAGTCTCTTAGAGTTTGAATAGAAATCCTAAGGATTTGAGCTAATTGTAGAAATCTTAAATGGTAGTTCAATCCTCACATTGTGGCTCTGGAAAGTTCAGCCAAATATAAGGGGATGACTTCTATACAGTCTGTACCCGGCACAATAATACATCTTCCTCCAGTCATGGTTATGCAGTTGATCTCTGTGCAGTTATTTAGAGGAGTGGATTTCAAACTTAGCTGATCACAAATAACCTGCTTAAAAATAGGCAAAGAAGTTGAATGGGCATTTCTCAAAAGAAGACATACTTATGATCAATAAATATAAGAAAAAGTTCTCAATATCACTAATCATCAGATATCTAAGTGCACATTAAAAGCAGAGTGAGACACCACTTCATTCCAGTTAAAATAGTTATTATAAAAAAGATGAAAGATAACAAGTGTTGGCGAGAATGTGGAGAAAAGGGAACACTTACGTACTGTTGGTGGGAAAGTAAATTAGTAGAGCCATTACAGAAAACAGTTTGGAGGTTCTGAAAAAAATTAAAAGTAGAACTACTGTATGATCCAGCAATCTTACTTCTGGGTACATATCTAAAGGATGTGAAATCAGTATGTTGAAGAGATATCTGCACCCTGTGTTTATTGCAGCACTATTCACAACAGCCAAGATATGGAATCAACATAAGTATCTATCAGTGAATGAACGGATGAAGAAAATGTGACATGTAACCACAGTGAAATGTTACCCAGCCGTGAGAAAAAATAAAATCCTGTCATTGTCAACAACATGGATGGAACTGGAGGACGTTATGTTAAGGGAAATAATCCAGGCAAAGAAAGACAAATACTGCACGATCTCACTTCTAGGTGCAATCTAAAAAAGTGTAACTCCGAAGCAGAGAATAGAATGGTGATTACCAGGGGCTAGGACGGGGGTGGTAGGAGATTGGAGAGATACTGATCAGAAAGACCCAAAATTTCAGTTAGATAGGAGGAATAATTTCAAGAGACATATTGTAGAGCATGTTGACTGTAGTTAATAATGTACCATATTGCATTTTTTGAAAGACAGTAAATTTTAAGTGTTCTCACCACAAAAAATAAGCAAGTAAGGTAATACATATGTTAATTACCTCGGTTTAGCCATTCCACAGGTATACATATTTCAAAACCTCTTTTTGCACATGATTAATGTGTGCTTTAGTATAATTAATTAATTTCAAAAGGAATCACCTGGATAATGTATACAGTGCATAAATTCTCTAGAACAATCAACAGATATACTTATTTAGTAAAAAATGGGATCTAGCCCAGAAATATGCATGTTTTAGAAATGATCAAGTGTTTCTGATGACCAGCCAAGTTTGAGAAGTCCTGAGTTAGATGCCATTGGAGAAGCAAGGGAACATAACCTTTAGTGGTTGAGTGTTTGTACATAAACTCTTAAGAACCTAGATGAAAACAATGGAAAACATAATAGAAATGAGGAAGAAGTATCATCTCTGGGCTGCCTTGTCCAGTAATAGAGATTCTGAGCATAATTTCTTTATTCTTTCAGCTTATATTTTTTTAATACTATTATCTAGCAACAATATCTCCAGTATTTAGTCAATGCCCTCATCACCTTCCTGCCAACAAAAACAGCAACAACAAAACGAAACAGATAAGGAGCAAAAAGGGAATGAAAGAAAAAGCAAGGAAGCAAGAGCATTTTTGTTTATTAACATATTTTCTAAGCAAATGGAAATATTCCTATTTTTAATTTTATATCTTACTAAAGTCAATTTAATGCAAGAAATGTGAAGTTAGCAAAGCCTAATATAAGGCCATTTTTAAAAAGCTTTGATAAGACGATATGAACCAAATTTTTTTGCAAACCCACACTATATTGGAGAGAGTATCTTGTTCCTTAGTTCCTCTTTGAATTTCTTAAAATGGTGAAAGAGAGGCCGGGTGCAGTGGCTCACACCTGTAATGCCAGCACTTTGGGAGGCCAAGGCGGGTGGATCACCTGAGGTCAGGAGTTAGAGCCCAGTCTGACCAACATGGTGAAACCCTGTCTCTACTAAAAATACAAAACTAGCTGGGCGTGGTGGCACATGCCTGTAATCCCAGCTACTTGGCAGGCTGAGGCAGGAGAATGACTTGAACCCGGGAGGCGGAGGTTGCGGTGAGCCAAGATGGTGCCATTGCACTCCAGCCTGGGCAATAAGAGCGAAATAAACAACCAAAAAAAGAAAAAAAAGAAAAGGTGAAAGAGAATCACAACAATTAATTCTTGGATGACCTGTAAATTGGTGGATTCCAAACTGCAAAATCAGGTTCTGGTCCACACAGTGTGGCTCCCTTGGGGCTCCTCTTGGGAACCATCTTAGGGCTTCTTTCATGTTGGAGCCTGAACAGTCAGCTGAATCAGCCTACCTCCTGCATTTTATGCTCCCCAGTGATATTCTCAAACCCTATCTTTCCTTTGGGCTACTGAAGACTCTCTGAATGACGGCAGATAAAATATACATCACTCACAGATTAAAAGTCAAAACCAGAACGTTACATATAGAAAAAAGTAGAGCAATAAAGACTCTCAAGCCTTCTAGGTAATTTAGGAAGCTGTCATAGGTTCCAACCCTTCCGTCCCCATTCTACCATGATGGGCTTGTCTTAAAGGAGACATGTATGCATGATTTATTATTAAAAATTAAATCACCAATATTTTTCTAAATTATAAGCAAAAGAATTCTGAATAGTTCATCAAAATCCTCTGGACCAAACTCATTGCAGTGGGGGAAAAGCACACACTTTTTCTCTTGTTTTGTGAAACGTGGCTCTGAAAACTGAAACCTAGGGGAGGATTCGTGTGTGTGTGCTCAAGAGTGCCTATATTTCTCTCTCTCTCTCTCTCCTGAACAGTGTCCCATTACACAACCCTGAAGCCTGGCGTTGCGTTCTTGTTCTTATTTATTCCATCCTAGTAAGGGAGACCTTTCTGTCCCTCCTCTCTTCCCTTCTCCCTATGGTTCCCAGAGAGGAACGTGAGTTTTCAAAGTGTCAGAACAACGTCAATGCTGATGTATAGGCCACAGTTGTTTCTCTCAAAAGGCCTTCAGAGCCCTCCCTTCTCCTCTGTTCCCTTCAAGTTGGGAATGATTCATCAGCTGGCCTTTAGCAAGAAAAGAGGCCAGCCTAGGGTCTCGGGCCTTTGACCTCTGTGAAGAGAAAGGTCACACTGAGAGCAACTGTGCAAGCTCCAAAGCTGGAGACACAGGCATAGAAACCCGAGGCGGAGGCGCCGGGCGAAGCGGAGGGGGATGGTGGGAAAGAGTGGGAGTTTAGAAAAGTTAAGAGTATATTTCTAAGAG
Organism: Macaca nemestrina; assembly: GCF_043159975.1. Classification (NCBI taxonomy): domain Eukaryota; kingdom Metazoa; phylum Chordata; class Mammalia; order Primates; family Cercopithecidae; genus Macaca; species Macaca nemestrina. The sequence continues at coordinate 95,557,904 of NC_092131.1, forward strand.
ACTCAGTGGATCAGCTGACAACTGGGGTCAAGGGTCATATTTATGCTAGATTCCCTGAGCATGTTACAGTAACATCTGCTTGTTAAGAGTCTTCAGGGAGCGGACCTGGGGACCAAGTGCTTCTGACCTCCTTCCACAAAAGGGGACAGTCGGCTAAGAGATTAGGGGTTCCTATGTGTTTGACTTAACGACTCTCCCCGCCCTCTCCTGGGCGTGATTTGTCAGCTTCACCCCATTTCATTTTATAATCTTGCTAAATATTTAAATGAGCCCCCTGGTTGTCAGTGGAGCAGCATCTGAAACTGCAGAAAAGAAAATTAGATTTCTATGGGGGCAAATCTTCGTGAAAAGTATAGAATGAGAAAGATTAAGAGAGGAAGAAGAAACCCAGGAACTGCTGTGTGGTAGAATGGAGTCAGTTCACAAAAACTTCTCAATTTACCACATCACCAACCAGAATGAAAAGTCAGTGGTAATTGTGTGACAAACTTCCTAACAGGAGAGACAATTTGATCATTCATCGTCAGGAGGTTATAACTTTACGTGGTTTTTTGCCTCAGTCATTGATGTCCTAAACTCAACATGAGGACAGAACTCACCATCCAGGGGAGGTTGAGCTGTGAACATTGATTTCACTCTTTTATTGACCTTTTTTGTTTGAGTCACTTTTATGCTCTTTATGCTCCTTTAAAAGTCTTAGGTTTTATTTTCTCATGTCACCAAAGACAGAAGAAAATAAATAGGTTTATAAATAAAAATAAATACATTTTAGATATGTAAAATGCCCTATTTCCATTGTCTCTGGCCAAATTAATAATTAATGAAAGCATAAAGTAGTTACTGGAAAATGGGACTGAAACAACAAAAAATGCACTAAGCTGCTAAATTCTTTTTATTTTTTTAAAAATTATTTTGTGAGTACATAGTTGGTGTGTATATTTATGGTGTACATGAGATACTTTAATGTAGAAATGCAGTAAATAATAACCACATCATGAAAAATGGGGTATCATCCTCTCAAGCACTTACCCTTTGTGTTACAAGCAATCCAATTATACTCTTTAACTTATAACATGTACAATTATTGACTGTTGTTAGCCTTTTGTGCTGTCAAATACTAGGTTTTATTCATCCTTTCTATTATTTTTCTTACCCATTAACCATCCTCACTTGTCCCCAAACCCCCACTACTTTTTTTTTTTTTTTTTTTCCCAGAAGAACATTTGTGTGTCTACTGGCTTCTAAAACACACATTTTGCATTGGTTACAATTACTCAGGTTATGTGTTCCCATTTCCCATAATTTTTGCCTGGAAGTTTCTGGAAGGACTCAGCTGGGTATTTTAAAATCTCTTGGTGCCACTGCCAGCTTTTATTTCAGAAGCATAGATACTTGATGCCTTAACCACTAGCATGACTTTCTGTTTTAACCTAAGGTCTCCCATAGAGGAATAAAACCTGGGAGTGGGAGAAGCAGCTTAGAAAATAGAGGCTATTATTTTTAGCTAGAAAAAAAGTAAAAATAAGCAAGTAAGTGGTATCACGTAACACAGCCTCCTCTGGGTTCCATGCATAACAAACTTCATGCAGTCTAACTTTCCATGTAACTGCATGAAAACAATCTGTTTGCTATTTATATGCAATTGCCTTGGGGAAACCAGCTCCATGGAGGAGAATAGATTGTTCCAAGGTGAATTGGATGTGAGCGTATGGAGTCTCTTCAAAGGCAAGGTCTTGGATGTCTGTGTTCATGTGTGTGCACGCGTGCGCACACTTGAGGTCAGGGTAGTTGGTGGTGGGGTGGGTGATGGGAGCTGTTCAAAACCACTTTGTGATTATAAATAATAAAAAAAATTCAATCGGAAGTGCGTTCTGCCAGACTTCACAATAAACCTCCTAGCAGGACATTGAGATTTTCTTAATCAGGGTCAGACCCACAAGCATAAGGCCAACGAGTTCAGTGGGAAAAACGACTCTTCTTCCCAGTTTTTTTCTTTCTTTCTTTTTTTCTTTCATTTGGAAGGAGCCTCCTCATATACATGCAGAGCAATTTTCCAGTACATTAACCTAGGAGGGATCCTCTCTCCATCAGCTCAAGAGACAGAAAAGTTGAGAAACAGGGTGAAGGGAAGATGGATGGGCCTGGGATATGAGAGAGGACAGTTTTTCCACTGTCCTGCCCTGTACACCTAGGACAAAGACTTCATTGACTGCAATGCTTGACATCAGCCTCATAAACTAGTAGTCAGCACAAAAGGTCTGACACTTGAAAGTACCAGTCCCTGCCTTCTTTCTATTGCAGCTGTGCACGGGGGTTGGGCCCAACAGTGGTGTCCCTTTGTCAGCCCACAGGACAAGAGGTGAAGATAAATAGTGTTGACTTTAATGTAGTCACACAATTTTGCTATTTCCCGAAAGACAACATTTCCTCCCAGGCCCCACATCATGGGCCCAGGAGAAAGAAGTATCTTCCCTTTAGTTGGGGAGTAAGGGTGGACTGGGCTGGGATCCTGATGAGGGTGTGGAGTGGCCATGTGGCTTGAGAGAAAAGGGTAGATGAAGGACAAGTGCAGAGTCATGGGATCTGCTCCTCATCCTCTCTGGGGAGATGGTTTGGTTTTCATGCATTCCAGCTTGGTCACAGTGGTTTCTTTTGTTTTCTCGAGTTCTTTGGAAATGGCCCTAGAGGGGCAAAATATGGACACGGGAAGGAAGGCTGAAAACATGAACAAGTATATGATTTAAAAGAGTTTTAAAAACCACTGTGGTATCTTTCTGTTTATCACAAAGCCAGAAAGTAAAATGCTTCCCTGAGAGCTTTTTGGTAATCTGACTTTAAAACAAGCACCAAAGTAGATGCAAGAATTCAAGAGTCCTATGTGCTGAAGGGAGGAATTGATCAGGTGTGTGGTCTGCTGCATTTGATTGTTGTTACAATTATTCATTATTTAGCTGAGCATCAGGATAGGTAACAAGTTTTTGTATTATTTCCTCCAGTGTCAGGGAAGGAAAAATTTGAAATACTGAACACAGAACACATCATTGGGGCTTGATGGATTATGACCAAGTTAGATTGGCTGCAGAGGCTCACTCTGCCTGAACATCACCTTAACTCCCTTAACTACTCTGACTGCAGAGTGCCACTGTGATTCTGCCTTTTTTCGCTTTAGAGAGACTATTTGGAAGATAACATGTGAGCTATTCCCAGTCATAAGCATCTGTCTCCAGTCCGAGCTCTTCATAATCAAAGTGGACTCCAAGAGCAATCCAAAAGTATTTTAGGTGCAGAACGAGGGAAATGTGGAGGCTCAAATACTTATAGACCCCTCATGGCCAGGCTGAAGCAAAGTCAGAACTGAGACATAAACGCCAGAAAGGAGTTACATTTAACCACCAACAGTGGAACTCAGATCAATCACACGTTAGCTGGGTTTAACAACTGGCTGAATTTTCTTTTTCATTCACCTGTCAAGCTGACAAGTTTAGAGCTCCCTTCTACTTATGGGCACCTCATTGTGTCATTTGAGCATATCCTTTAGAAATTACTGATCGTGGTCGGGCCTGGTGGCTCAAGCCTGTAATCTTAGCACTTTGGGAGGTCAAGGTGGGTGGATCACCTGAGGTCAGGAGTTCAAGACCAGCCTGGCCAACATAGTGAAACCCTGTCTCTACTAAAAATACAAAAATTAGCTGGGCTTGGTGGCATGCGCCTGTAATCCCAGCTTCTTGGGAGGCTGAGGCAGGAGAACTGCTTGAACCCTGGAGGCACAACTTGCAGTGAGCTGAGATTGTGCCGCTGCACTCCAGCCTGGGCGACAGAGTGAGACTCTCTCTCAAAAAAAAAAAGAAGAACAAAAGTTACTGATCCAGGGTATTTTTAAAACTCCATTCTATACAACTCTGCTATAATCTCATTCTAGAGATCATTTCTTGAGGCTAAGATTTAAAGACATTTCCTTTGATGAGAAAATGGCTGAGATTGGATTTTTTTTTTTCTATGAATCTTTTCAGAGAAAAATGAATAGTTGCAATTTGGGAAAATAAATTACTTTTTTTTTTTTTGATACAGAGTCTCGCTCTGTCGCCCAGGCTGGAGTGCAGTGGCACGAACTTGGCTCACTGCAAGCTCTGCCTCCTGGGTTCACGCCATTCTCCTGCCTCAGCCTCCCGAGTAGCTGGGACTACAGGCACCCGCCACCACGCCCAGCTATTTTTTTCTGTTTTTTTGGTAGAGACGGGGTTTCACCGTGTTAGCCAAGATGGTCTCCATCTCCTGACCTCATGATCCACCCACATCGGCCTCCCAAAGTGCTGGGATTACAGGCATGAGCCACTGCCCAAATTTCTTGAAAGTAGAGAAAGTACTGACCAGCTTTGCATTCGTATCAGTTTAACCTTCTTTTTAGGAGAATACAACACATAGCGGATACATCTCTTCATGAACTTGGAGTATTATATTTTGAACTTACCGTGGCTTGCTTTTAAATGGTTATGTGGCAATAATTTTGACCTATTGGTACATGCTTCATGATTTGAAGAAGGTGAGTTTTAACAATTGTCTTTTGCTTTCGGAATTCATTATGTGTAGGATATACTTATGTTTATTTATACTTAAGTAGAGCCTGATTGTTCCAAAAACCTACTAGTTATCTCAGAATGCCACTCCTGTCTCTGTATCTCAGGTCTGTTTTCTGGGGAAACAGCAGTGTGAACCGAATTATGCCCATCTACCTCTGCCTAGTCAACTGCCCCCTTCCTATTCTCAAGGCCTGAGTTCCACCCTCTTCTGGGCTGTCGTACATAGAGTGTCATTTGGCAGCTCTCAGACATGAAAGTGTTGAGCTTCTTTGTAGCAGAGGAAGAAACAACTGAATATGATCAGACAGAAACTCCAGTTTGAAGGTGTAGGAAAGAGAAGAGGTTAGGGGTGCTTCAAAAGAGTGTGCATGTGATGCTGTGACATGAGCTACTAGAAAATTTGCTATGCTTTTCTGTGTCTTTGGATGCTTCCCAGAGGGCACATGCTTCCACAGATTTTCAGTGCCAACCTATGTCTAAAATAGAGGGGGAACTTTCTGAGTAACTCTTCTCACAAGCACAAAGTAATTGGATTTGTTTCTTCTCTTTCTCTTCCCCACCCCATTCACTCCCTGTGCTCTGACTCAACACATAGGAAGAACTCTCCACCACAGGTTATCTTGCAGAACCCAAAGTTGAGAAGGTCCCTCAATGTTTTCCTTTTAAGCTCTTCTGCCTGAAAAGTAACAAGGCAGTTGGGAAAATTCATGATTTGGGTTCTGGGGAGACCTCAGTTCTAGTTCATGCTCTTAATTGAACTTGGGCAAACATTTAACACCCGCCACCCTCAGTTTTCTTATCTGTGAAATGGGCAAACTAGACTTAAATCTGAGTGATAATTTCTTTCTCTTTTACTCCCTAAGTTCTCACGGTGACCTGAATTGCAAGTACTCATGGAAAACATATGACAAAGTGGTTAAGAAAACAATCAGATGTTAAAGAGTATAATCTCATTTAAAGTATTAGAAAGGCCAGTGAATTTGATGTGTGTGCATGACCAAGCACTTCCTCCACTCTATCTTTAGGCCTGTGTCATGGAATTGGAATTAATATGTCTTTGGAGTTTTTGTAGTTCTACTTGAGGACACTTAGTTTTGTAACAGTACCATTAAAAACCAACTTTCCAGGCAGAGATTTCAGCATGCAGATGCCCCCATGGGATTCAGCGATTGGCCTGGCGTCCATAGTCTGAATCAGAGTTTAAAAATTCTTTAAAATAAACAATGGTGTTCTGGCTTGTTGAAGGTCTTACTCTCTGGGGGGGGGGGGGGAAACCTCTATTTTTGCTTGCATGGTATAAAGCCTTTATTTTAGGTAAAATGGGTATTTCAATCCATCTGTATTAATGCTGATGTGGGCTGTGGACACCACTGTGAAGCTGGTCTTTGTACCGGGAGCTGAATTGAGTGGCCAGGGCCTTCCTTTGTTTCTCACTGACTTTGTCTCTGAGAGCTAGACTATTGCTGCAGAAAAAATGAAAAGATATTGTTTTTAGATCCAAAGATGGAAGAACTCCCTCTGTGCAGAGAAACCAAGTAGAACCAAGGGTGTAGGTGCACCATCAGAAAAATAGTGACTGGATTGGTTTTGTTCCTCTCTTCACTGATGCTGGCACCAAAAGACTTCTGCTAAAGGCTTATGATTACCTGTGCACCTTGATGCCAATTTAATTAGACAAGGATCAGTTGAATTAGGGAGCTAGTTGTTGTTTCTCGATCTCTAGCTTTGTTTTTTCCTCACTTATCCAACCTCATATGATAATGACTGAGTAAACATGTCTACTTTGACATCCTGCAAACCTCAAACTTAACATATCTGAAACTCAATTCCTGTCACTGGTTAGAAACAAAAGTGAGATGGGGGAGGGCTCTGCTTTCTGTTCATTTCCAATATGTATTATTCTCATTGGCTTTGTTGTCTAAACTCAGAAATTGAACCTTGCTTCTGAATTTTGTCTTCTCTCTCTTGCTTCCTATGTGTTAACAGTGATTCAATCCCATGGACTCTTTCTTCCATCTATGACCTGATTCTATCCTTTCTATTTCTGTTGCCCCATTTAATAAAAGTTCTCAGATTTTTGTGCCTAAACTACTGCAATAACCTCCTGAGTTCCCTTTTTCGTCACTTACCCAATATCATTCCTGCTGCAACTGTCTCTCTTCTCCTTATGCTTCCATGGTTTATGCCTCGTCTTGCTTTTTCGCCCAGACCGAGATACTTTCTATTCCCTCATTCATTTCACCTGACATTCTTCAGCAAGCTTGCTTTGACCCTTCTATGAGCCCAGCGAACACTTTTCCTCCAGATCCTAATTGTACCATGAAGATTTACCATATGCTTCACTATTTTCATTTGAGAAAACAGATACAATATTCAATGTAGTCTTCTAGGAGCTCTTAGAATTATGAACAAAATTACATGAAGATGATAAATCTGGTCAGAAAATTAGGTATAGAGATAGGTAGTCATAATCATCATCATAATAATATTGACACTGGTTATCATTGATTGAGTACCTCTCATGTGCCAGAACATATCCTAAGCCTTTTATTATCATTGACCCATTTAATTCTACAATTACTCAGTGGGGTTTGGTCCTCAGTATCCCATTTCACAGATGTGAAAACAGATTCAGGCGGGTTCAGTGCAAGGAGCACATATTTTAAAGGAGCTCCAAAGAATTATGAAAGCCCAGCAGAAGGATGACTGCCATCCAGTTGGGAGAAGGGCTGTAAAAGAGATGATAAAAGTAAAGGAAATTGAGTATTTTCCACTTAGTTAATGAGAAATGCTACATTGTTTAGTCTTACATTATTATAGTTCTGTAAGTTCAGGTTTTGCTTCTAACTGGATGGTAAGCTCCTTGAGCATGTATATTAATTCTTTTTTCTGCTCCACAGCATCTAATCCAGTGCTTTTCATATAGTAAGTGCATGTTGATTGAAAATTAACTCTGTCTTGTAATTTTGAGCACAAAGGTGCTGCATTCCAGTCTTTGTTGTTGCTGTTACAGTTCTAGGTATATACTTTGAGTTAGCCTGCTACTTTGATTGTTGGGAGTTAGGTTGCTTATCAATACACTATGTACATGTCAATATAATTATAATAATATTATTTTTGGATTTTTAATTTATTAAGAAACATTTTTGGACCTGTTTTTCCCTACTTATCCTATACAAAAGTATTTGCTAAGGAGAGTTTGATTTACAATGGAAAGCATTAGGGCTGGTATAGGTGAGCTGATGTGAGCTGTGAGTGATTTTCACAGAACTATTTCTATTCTCTAGAGTTTCTCATCCTGGTAGTGTGTCCTTTCTAATGTGTCAAGTGACTTTCTCACGGGGTCGTTGAGAGGATTAAATGAAATAATTTAAAAAAGTAAAGCAATTGGAACAGAGTCCACCACACAGTAATGTTATATAGGTGTTAAATATCACCATCACCATATTCACTATCATCATCATTGCTGTCATCATCACCATCATTATCATCGTCATCACTCATGTCCATACATCTTTAAATGCCATTGGATATCAGTGACCAAAATGATGACCTTAGTTTCAGTACTAATATCAATACTGCACTTGGTTGTGTGGTCTTGGGAGGATTTATAATAACAGAATTACCTAATCTTCCCAGAGCAAAGACAGATGTATTTTATCAATACACAACTAGTGTCATCACTTCTCATGTATCATATATGACATTCTTCTGGGGGGAGAATGCAGGGTCCTCTTTCTGGAAAAAGTATCTACGATTCCATGGACACACCTCCAGTCACTTCCTATGTGGCCTTCACTCAGCATCCTTGATCAAAAGTGGATTCCATTTACATTCCATTCAATAAATACAGCAAGTTTAAAGGTTACTTGGAAGTTACTAACAAGTAATAGCTCTGAAATATGTGAACTAAAATTGAATTTATGATTGATCAGCAACTTTTTTCACAAATAATTTTGTTCTTTAAATTAAATATAATTAATTGTTATGGAAATAGAAGTTATTTGTGATTTAAATGAAAAACAAATTTAGGATAAAACGTATTTTGCTAGTGATCCATTTGTTCTTTCCAAGGGTAAATAACACATATTTATATGACGAGAACTATTATAATTTTCATAATACCTGTTGAGATATTCCCATCCTGAAAGTTACATGTTCAAAAATATTGATTTGGTAGTCTTCTTCCTGAATTCTCCTGAAGTAAACATAATGCAGAGTTTTGGGTGCAGTTGCAATCACTAAGCACGTGGTTCTTTCAGTTCAACTTTCCTGTAATGCATATTCTTTTCAGTAACATTTATTGCCTATAATAAAATAAAATTTAAAAATAAAAGAGGTTTAAAATAAAGTTTTCACAAAAGTAAAATAAAAATCGTTGGAAGGGAGGCAACGTGAGTCTTCCTAGTTCACCCTTTACTTTTAATTCAAAATCAGACAAAGGTGGAGAAAATATAAACTCAAAATAAAGTTTAAAATGATTAAATACATGTTATTTTTAATTCATTATCCTTACTACTCTCCTATTGCTGCTGGCTGAGGTTTGGGATCCCTGGAATAGAAAAGCGTCCCTCTTTCTTAAAGTACTTCCTTAAATGAGAGTGCATTGAAACCTAAAGCAGTGTTCAGGTGGTTTTGATGAGAATTTCTGACTGTGTATTGTTTTTTCTTAGATATGGTGGTGATCTTTATAAATAATAGTTATTACCAAGCTGTTTTAAGAATTATAGATATAATAAATTCATTGCTTTTTCTGATTTTAATCAATGTGTGACCAAAGGAAATCGTAAATAAGGTCTACGTCAACTAGAACTAAGTCTCATAAAAGCACAAACTCAGCAGTAGGTTTGAAAATGAATTTGTGTACCTTAACACTCAAATTTGTTTCTGTTTTGGGTTTTAAAATATACAGTTTTCTGAGTATTTGAAAAATTGTAAATACTCAATATAGAAACTTCAGAATTTGAAAGACCATATAAAGATTACTTTATTATAATCCCTCTAGGGGAAGCTTGGTTAGAATTATTTCTATTTTAATTCTTCATAAATGGTGTATACAGGGAACATGCAAATATTTAACAATCGGTCTGCACAGGCATAGGAAGCATCGCTACATGAAAATAGTCAATCTGGATAAGTTATTATTTGCTGAATATCATCTCTATTGTGTGTATACATATATATGTTAATGCACGCATTTACAAGTTTATATATTTGCTATAATGCATACATATATAATACACAGTCTTATAAATTTACACACTTTGAATGTAATAATTACAATTTTGATATTTAGACTATTCCTACTATTGTTTAGTTCTGATTAATCTGTGAAAATAGAATAGTTAGTAGGCAAATTAGAAATGCAAATTGGGTTGATGGGGAGTATGAATTTTTAAACTACTCAACGAATACCTTCGAAGCACCTGTTTATTAGCAATGACTATGCGAAGTATAAATCATTTTTATCAAGATCATAGTGAAGCTCAGAGAAGAACTTTTGCAGGGCAATATTTTCTTATCATTCACAGGGTTACAGCATAGAATTTTAAATAATCTGCATGGCTTTTAAAGCTATGTGTTTGCGTTCTTCACCAATTAATTCTTTTCTTTTAGCGCCATGCCCAAGCGGTAAGTTCAAAGAAGTAAATATTTTACTTCATTAACATGTTATTTTACTATCTAACTTCCTTGTTTGAAAGGCAACTGAGCATATATAGAATGAATTTAACAAACTTTTTCTTTAAGAGGTAAAATTATGTGTATATAATGTATACAAACATTAAGATTGTATCAGTACCATATAACAGTGGAAGTTTTACAGATTTCCTTGAGGAGTTAAGTTCACCTTGCAGCTCGCATGTTAAGATATTTTCTTCCAAATGAGTAATCCTGAAATTAAAAATTCACGAGGGAATCAAAATATATTTGAGACATCAGAAGGAAAGTAAAGAGTTCCACCTTTTTGCTTATTCCTTTCAAGGAGTTAGTCTTGAGAATTCAGAAGGATTCATATAGGAAATACATGGGCTCATGCCAAGTGTTGACCTTTTTGATACGGAGTGACCAGTGTACTCACCTTATTCTGAAAGAGGATCTCTTTGTCATAACATATCCATCTATGTGATTTGGTTATTAGGAAAGAACACTTATCTGAGCAGTTCTTGAAATGCTGAAGCCTAATAAAAAATCAGCTGAAGATTAGGTTTCAACACAAACTTACACTTCATGATAGGTGGTAGCAGATCACAGAGTGCATTACGGAGTAGCTTTGCCTCTCATTTGATGTGAAGGTGCTATGAGAGCACACGCTTTTACATTTATTTACACCCCAAAATTCCTGTAACAGGAAATTCACTCCATCAGAGAAGAGCGATTTCTATCCTCATTTGTGTTTGAAACATGAAAACAATATAACAGCTGCATGCTGCATTGAATAAAGAAGATACACATGCATTTAAATCACTTATATCTTACTTTTTTATGATGCAATTGTGAATTATGTTCTTTTTGCATCTGTAATTAGAGGGCAGAACAGATGGCGAAGGCTTCGTTTAAAGTGATGTGTCCATTAAAATAACCTATGCTGCCAAATGATTGTTCACTCTAACAGGGTATTCATTCACTATGGCAGGCACTTTGCGGTACTGAAATATGTTGCAAAGGCCCCTGGACTATACATGACGCTTATTATTTTTAAGGGCTTTCCAATAAAAGGGTTCACTGTAGCACAGCTAGCTTTGTACCTCATTTATCTTCTGAGCATATGTTTTACTATATTGTTCTAATTAAAAAGTGACCTTGTATATAATGATCAGAACTCAGTGCTGAAAATGATTCATATAGGAGCTGGGGATATGAGAAGACAGTCTAAGTCATATTAAACTTGGCAGTGAGAGGGGAATGGGGGTGGTGGATTGTTGGGGAGAAAACCTTTTCCCAAGATCAGAAGTGCAAAGAGTTCAGGAAAATCAGTTTATCTCTAGGACAAAACAACCTGTTATTCCACATTATTCGGGGAGACTTTTGGAAAAAAAAAAAAAAGAATAAAAACTAAAGAATAAAGGTCATCATAAAGTTTATTGCAAAGCTCATATAAAATTTAGTTATTTTACATTCAGCCAAAGCATATTGACCTCTGTGTTTTTCAAAGCTGCTAAAGATGCACTTTGTTTTGCTTTGCTTTGTCAAGATATGTTAGAATTTTTTTTTGGCATGCCAGATTCTGTCAGCTTTCATCAGAAATATTATTGAACTTTCATTTTTGCCACCTTCTAAGGACAAAGAGCTTTCAAATGTCATTTCATAGAATGCTCAGAACTCGGCAAAATAGTTATAATTTCTACACAATGAAAGAGAAAATGGCTTTAGAAAGATCATGAGAGTGGCCCTACTTATCCAGCTGGTAAAGGCACTTAAAAAATTATAAAAATAAACAACAGAAAACAGCATAGATGACTTCTTGGTGTAATTTCTGGGAAAAAGTCTTCCTAAATCAAAACTGATGAAAAATATCAAAATCACATGTTAAAAATTTCACTAACAAAATTAAAGTGCAAACATCGAAGTAGAAGAAAATATGTATAACTGATATGAAAGGAAAATTGTTATCCTTAATATGTGAAGAAGTCATACAAATCAACAAGAAAAGTTCTGGGAATCCCAGATGGAGGGCAAGGGTAAAACCAGTTAGCTTAGAGGAGGAAATACAAAGCAATAATTAAGATAATAAATGTGTTCAACTTTATTTGTAATCAAACTATTTTTAAATAAGCAACAAACAGAATGTAATGTTTTCAACTAAAACTCTTAAGAGCCATTTTCAAAATGTTCAGTTACCTCTGGTGAAGACTCAGTAATATGTTAGTGTGGTTAAGAAAACTCATCTTGGAAACTCTTGTCTAAAAAGCATTTGATTAATTTGTATCAAAAACATTAAAATATTGTGTGCATTTTATCCCTCCATTGTACTTTTATAAGCAAGCACTGCTAAGGAATCAAGCAGAAACGTGGACGTAACTTTGTGAATTAGGATGTTAACAATAGTGTTATTTATTGAAATTAAAAAAACTTGGAAACCACCTAAATACCAACACTTGAGTTATGGTTTGGCAAATTTTAATATTTGCATATAATGCCCGAATATTTCAACATTAAAAGTAGTGTTCTTAAAATCTGGGTTCTGTTTGCCTGCAAGGAAGAAATTCTATATAAAGTTGACTTGCATGCAATTTTGAGTTCCAAAATTCATTATGAAAATTTATTTCTGCCAAACTGAATTCTGTCTCTCAAGCATTCTCTTAAATTTTGGTTCCTCAATGGGAGATTCTCATACTTTGGCAGGTTTTCTGCACCAGCCTTTTTGTGAGTAGTTAATGATCTGTAAACAACCGTTTAAAGGCACCAGGGGAGTTCACCACTTAAAAGAATTCTGTAGGGAACTCTTTTGTGAAAAGAAAAATCTATGGGTAATACAAATATTCGTCCCTAAACAATTTTTTATTTGTTTTAAATTTTACTTTAAAATCCTTTAGGTGGAGCTACCAATCATCATAAGAGTATTTTTATTTCTGAAAAAAAAAATCACTCCCATTTTACCAAAATAAATGTTTCCCCATCTTCTTTAGGAAACTTTAATTTGGCATTGTAATGAGAGGGCACACTGTGGAAGTGGAGAAATTCTCAATGACAATGGCTTGGTCTTTAGATTCTTTGCATTGCTATTTATGGAATTCTGTAAATATTCTTACAGTCTTTTATTTATTTAACTTAATTGAATGTATTTATTTATTTATTTTGAGACAGAGTCTTATTCTGTTGCCCAGGCTGGAGCGTACAGGCATGATCTCAGTTCACCACAACTTCTGCCTCCCAGGTTCAAGCAACTGGTATGCCTCAGCCTCCCCAGTAGCTGGGACTACAAGTGTGTGCCACCACATCTGGCTAATTATTGTATTTTTAGTAGAGATGGGGTTTTGCCATGTCGGCCAGGCTGGTTTCCAACTCCTGGCCTCAAGTGTTCCTCCTGCCTTGGCCTCCAAAAGTGCTGGGATTAGAAGCGTTAGCCACCATGTCAAGCCATATTCTTCCAATATTTTAATGAGCATTGGTGACATTGTGTGGAGCTTAGAAGTGAAGCAGCAAGCACAGTTAAATCAAGTAGGCTTTCCTGGGTCCTGCATTCTTGGAAGGAACTTAGAAATACCCATGAGGTCTACGCTGCTAGGGAGACACTGCAGAAAATCACAGTTTCCCCTCATGTGAGGTGCTATATGAATAGGGAACTGGATTTCCATGCATAGACTTCCTGCTTAACTCTCATGCAATCTCCCAGTCCCAAAATGTCCCAGTGTGGACTAAGATGATAAATAACACCAGTTTTATAAGAAAATCAAAAAGATTAACGAGACAGTGATATTGAAACGATTTTCAATCTTGTACAGGGAAATTGAGCACTTACCATATTATGTGTTTTCACTGCTTTCTTGTCAATTCCATCCCAGGTTGTAAAATTCTATGGAACAGGTGCGCCGGCACAGTGGCTCACGCCTGTAATCCTAGTACTTTGTACTTTGGAGGCTGAGGCAGGCAGATCGCTGGAGCTCAGGAGTTTGACACCAGCCTGGCCAACATGGTGAAACCCTGTCTCTACTAAAAATGCAAAAATCAGTGTGGTAGCACACGCCAGTAATCCAGGCTACTTGGCAGTCTGAGGTGGGAAGATCGCTTGAGCTTGGGAGGTGGAGGTTGCAGTGAGCCAAGATGGTGGCCACTGCACTCCAGCCTGGGCAACAGAGTGAGGCCCTGGCTCCAAAAACAAAAACAAAAACAAAAACACAGGTGCCAGACCTCATTCACCTTTTCTTTTCCAGGACTCACTGTAGATACTGCCTGAGAATCCACACTTCTGTGTTTTATAAGTAGGTATTTTCTTCTCTTTCATTGGGCTGTGCATAAAGTATCTGCCTATAGTTTCTGAGTAAAGTGTTATTATATTTCAAGCTCTTTGGAGGATGTCCATATATTCCGAGGATCAATAGTTCTGCCAGTGTTTATGCTATTTTTATTTACAGCATCTTCTCCATCATCATTAACTACTTCACACAAGGCCCTGGACTAAATTTAAAGATGCTTTACCTATCCAGTAGGATCTTAGAATCTAGTCCCTTCATGAAACAATATGACTAATCAGTAACAAAGAGATTAAGTATTCAGCATTCCAGATTCTGTCTTTTCACAGATGTAAAAATATTCGACATATTTTTTATTGATTTAAAATGGAATGAGGCATAAAAACAATACAGAACTAATACAGAATAAAAAATAGCTGAATATACATTGAAATGTGGTTGCCAAATATACCTAGAGAAAATGGGTCTTTTGCGTTTTTTTATTACGAAAACTCAATTTTAAAATATCAATATTTTACGCTTTCATTTTTGATCTCTGACCAAGCTATTTGTCAATGTTAGAATGGTGTTCTGCAACCACTCCTTCTATGCCTTTACATTGTGAAATGGGTCTTGGCTGGTCATTCTTTTTCATCGAGTGAATCTTTCTTTCTAGGTTAAGACTTTCTGTCTTTACCTCCCAAAAGGTTATATCTATAATAATTGTGTTATTCTACCTGCCACTGACCATTTCTCAATTGTTCTAACTCAAGTATTTGTGGTTTTCAGAAGGAATATGCTTCCCATTTATTCCCATACATAGATGCTTGCTTAATGAATGCCTGCGGTCTGCTTCCTCTGCCCCAGAAAATTAAGAGGCCATAGATCACGAGAGAAAATGCTAATTCAAAGGGTGAGCTTGGCACGGTTTGAAGCTTTTGTCAGCCTGGTGAGATGGTTTGGAAATCTATGGTTTGTTCGAGAGATTTCTTCTGCCTATGCAGGTTTTAATTCATTAAGGTCAATTCAAGAAGCTTTGCAACTTTACATATCTGGCCACCCAGGTAAGCCAACCGTGTGTGTGTGTGTGTGTGTGTGTGTGTGTGTGGGCGCGCACACCCTGAGACCTTGAGCACTGTTAATTCCAGTTGTGAGTGGAGGTGATGACTGACATGTTTTCACAGAGGACAGTTTTCAGGTCTTGAAGAGACCTGTTGGGATAAACACAGTCAAGATAATAGCATTGGGGCAGGACAAAAGCAGCATCGTTGTGAAAATGCCTTCAACCTGAAACATTCTGATGGGACTATGCGTGAACAATGGACACAAACTGCCTAATATGGTATGTAAAGATAGCAATAACCCTTAATGGCAACTGTAAATTGAAGCATTATGTTAGCCAGCAGAAAGGAAAATGCAAATTGATTCTCTTTTTGTTTAGATGTAAGTGCTTATCAAGGTTAGTAGGTATTCAAGGTCTGTGACACCAGAATAATTTGTTTTATTATAATACATGTAAAAGAAGAGCGCTTGGGGCTTTCTGAGTGACTCAGATGACCAGATAAAATTCTACAGTCTAGGCTTTAACAATCTCCTCTCAACATATCTCATACTCTATCTGATGGGGAGAGGGAGATTCAGAACTGAAACCCTTTCAACAATGAGATGGGAGAATTAATCGTTAAAATGGGTGATAGCTGTTTATATTTTGTTCCTTGGTGAGAATATTGAGTTGAAACTTGCATTTTGACTCGAACTGTTTCACAGCTGCCTTTTAGTAAAAGCCTTTCCAAGCTCTTTATCTCAGGCACTGCCAGGACACTGGCAAGATGTTCACTGTTGATTCTCCCCAATCACAGTGGCTCATTAGACAGCAGAGATTAGGGCGCATGCGAATCAGTTTGGTTAGAATATAAACCATACACGGCTCAACCACCACATCTCAAGCGCTACTAAATCTAAAGTCTTTAGGACCCTTTATTCTGGCCCTGTTACCACCCTGAAGTAACAGCTTAATCTATGGATGCTGTCACATAGTGACACCTATTGTTGGAAGAAGCAGTTTTTGGCAATGCTCTAATGCATCTCTACCCATATGGCAGCTCAGGAAGAGGGAAGCTAGGAGGGCAGAGGGAGTTCATAATGATGGGCAAAGCTTTTCATTTGGAATACTGAGCCACAGTGAGAGTTCCTGAATGTCTTCTCCGGATAAAACTCAGCTCAAATGACAGGCTCATTTATGAAGATGTTGGCAATGTTAAACAGGCTGCTCAGCATTTTCTTTAAGGTGTTAGGTAGATGCAAAATGCTAGTAGCCATTCTTACACATGCTAATGAACCAGATAAAGCCAGCTGTACACAAGTGGACATAAACATAGAAATGGATACACCTCTCTTATTCTTAAAATTTGGTATTAGGATCTTCCTTCTGGTAGGTTACTGGGTCTTAAAATTTTCTTTTCTTTCTTTTTAGACGGAGTCTCACTCTGTCGCCCAGGCTGGAGTGCAGTGGCGCGATCACTGCAAGCTCTGCCTTCCGGGTTCATGCCATTCTCCTACCTTAGCTGGGACTACAGGCGTACACCACTACGCCTGGCTAATTTTTTTTTTTTTTTTTTTTTTTTTTTTTTTTTTTATATTTTTAGCAGAGACAGGGTTTCACCATGTTATCCAGGATGTTCTCGAGCTCCTGACCTCATGATCCGCCTGCCTTAGCCTCCCGAAGTACTGGGATTACAGGCGTGATCCACCACGCCTGGCCAAAATTTTCATAAAAAATGATGTCTTTTATTTTGTGAGTGGTTGAGTGATGGAAATAGCTAGTTAGTTGCTACTCAGGTGTGATATTGAAAACATGCAAAATGTCATTTTCCTCAGGGAACTTAGAATCAAATTTTGGGCTGGATGTTTTCTGGCCTCTCATGCTATTACTCTGAAAATAAATGGGAGATTTTTCTTGGGAATGCATCGTTATTTCTCAAGGGAAAATCACTGAAAAGATTTTTATTAATTAACAGTAATAAACTGTAAAAATAAAACAAACTGAGTTATGTCTTTGGTTTGCAATTAACAGAAAAGAACTTGAGCTAGTTTAAGCAAAAAAAAAAAAAAAAAAAAAAAAAAAAAGGGATATTCATTGGAAAGATACTGAAAGTGTCATGGAAGGATTGAACCAATTGAACTCAAAGAGCAGTTGATTTTCAGCCTTCCCTCTGGAGACACACCATCAGTTGACTCAGCTCCCAATACTCTCTGTTAATGTAAAGAAGTTCATGTAAAAGAGAAGCCGACTGGCCAACTTGGACGAGGGGTTGGTCAGATAATGTCACATCCTGTGTCCAGGGATGCAGGATTGTAACACTCACACTTGGCCACTGAGGGGCCTTTCTTTGGATGAGGGAAGGTTCTCAAGGAAGGAAAAAGTGAGAGTTAGACACCCCAAAATATGGTGGTTATAGTGGCGGGATAATAAAGGTTCTCACTCTGCAAACCATTTAAGAGAAGCAAATGCTGACAGAATAAGTTTCAGAATGGTATAGAATTTACTTTTATAGAAACTAATGATTTGGAGCATGGGGGCAGTTTGAACCCTGATTGCATACTGTTGTCTCTTTCGATCTGTTGATTCTTGCTTTGTTGGTCAGGCTACTGATGATTCTGTATGTAGCCCAAATGGGTCAGCATTAGTCTCATAACCAAGTGATAATGTAGGCTCAGAAGAGGAGGCGATCTTGACTGTAGGATAAACTCTAAATAGCATAGCATGGCACTTGAGGCCTTTTGAAGTCTGGCTTTCTTCCTTTCACAATCTGATTTTCCTTCTCAGGATACCCTGTTCCCTGGATGTGTAGTGAAGGCAAGTTTCCAGTTGCACATAGAACTTCTTGTATTTCCTATAACCTGCTGCATATTTTCTATGCTGATGCCCCTTTGTTTATGCCATTTCTGTTGACCTGGAAAACAATTCCTCTCTTCTACCTGGGAAACTTCTGCTGGCCCTTGAAAGTGCATATCAGGGCTCAAATATCACCTCTTCCAGGATGACCCCTTTGTCCTGAGCATCTGTCGAAGTGCTTGGCTCTGCAGTGGTCTCACTCCAATCCTCAGAACACGTTCTCCCAAAGATGAAGAATATGTTTCTTCTTCACCTTTGCATTCTTCTCAACATCTAGCCCAATCCCGGCACAAGAAATGCTTTTTGAAAGAACGAAGAAGGTGGTGGAAATGTGACTGAACTGGTGACCTCCAGAACATCTCCTCCTGCTGCTTCACAGAGCCTTGCAGCTGTCACCTGGACCTTCCTTCTGCAGCCTATAGGTGGCAATGAGAGGTTTCTCTCGGATGCTTTTCTTTTCTTCAGGTCTGATGGTAATGACAGATCATTCAGAAGCATGCTGTGTTTGGAATGAAACCAACACAGCAACAGTGTTATATACACTTCAGTCCCTATCAATTGTGACAGGATTTTTAGATGGGGATTTTATGACGGAAGACTTCATATCCCTTCGCACCTTCCCTGAGCCATCCACTCCTGGGGGAATGTTTGTCCACAGTTGCAAAAAAGCCAAGAAAACCCGCAACATATTGTTGTTTCCTAGTGTAGGCAGCATCCCATTGTTCCTGTTATTGGCTACACAGACCCACATGCTATTTGGATGTGTGATGTATGCGCAATATATCCTGTGTATTTACATATTCATATGCGCAAATTATACAAGCATATGCATGTATACAGCCACCGTTTCCGGACACAGGGTGATAAATCACACACACACACACACACACACACACACACACACGAAAGGAAAGAAAAAAATGATCAGTGTTTTCACTGCTTTACAGATAAGCATCATTTGTGTATCAAAAGTGTGGGCAGAGGCACCGCATTTTAAGTGAGACGGGGCCTTTCTAAATTTTTTGCATATTTGATCTTTTTCACTGTGTCCATTTTGCTAAATCTGCTTACCAAAAATCAAGGCCAGTGTGCTAATTTGCCTAATTTGGAATTGGAGATAAATGTGGATTGATTTTCAACTTCTCTCAGAATACAGGGGAAGGGCCATCTGTTAGAATTAACTGGGTGTGTAAATCCCTTTTGACGCATCTTCTCTGACAACAGGGTGGAAGAGTAACTGGTCGACCACAGCGTTCTCTCTATTCACAGTGAGAAATACACTGTCCCTCTGAGAAGTCCATCAGTTAATATTAACAAGGAGAAAGAGAAGGAATAACTTGGCAGGAAGCTCTGAATCTCCCCCTGACTTGATTCAAGAGATCATCAAGGAAGGAGTCTAGCTGTAAAGTATACCTCCCTTCCTCTGATGAGAGTGACGACCGGGGTGCCTGGAATCAGAGGGCAGCCTGCTCTCCTTTGGCAAACAAACACCCACTCTGGTAAGTGCCTTTTAATGTGCATCAAGTCTTTGTCTAGGAAAAGGATGCACAGTTGGCAAGTACAGAGCTGTAAGGGGATAGCTTTGACATGCTGATAAAGCTTCTCAGTTTACTTTGGACTTGACTTTATCATTTACTGAAGGATATTATTAGTGTGGAGATGATAGCCATTCTCTGACTTCTCCAACGAAAGCCAGTGAAATGTATATGAACAAAAGGTCTGTTATGGAGAATCCTACCCTGTTTGTTCGGTGACTTTAGGATCCTAATCATACAACCTAACACAGATAAGGCCTGGAGCAGAGGGAAAGAGCCCACCCAGCTTGGGGCCCCAGGAAGACTGGGGAAAGTCAGTCGTGTTAAAAATGGAAGCTCATCCAACTCTGAGCATGTTTGTAGTTTTCCCTTATTGCAAATTTGATATTATAAAAATAGATTTGCTCTTTGGAGCCAGATGGCATGCAGTACTTCTGAAGTTAAATCCAGCCTTATGATGACAATGGCCATTGCCAACAAGGAACCACTTGGACTGTGATGCCAAACTCTTCAGCTCTTGGTGAGTCCTTTTCATCAGGCAAGCACTTCTGAAGCTGTTTGAGTGCAAATATACTTACATGTCCCTTCACAACAATGGGAATCTCGCTGGAGACATTTTCGTGATGATTGCTTTTGGTGGAATCTCTTTTCTGTTTGCTGTGTTTTTGCTTATGGTTTTCATCTGCCTTATTCTTGTCTGAAAAAAATAATTAAGAACACATAAATAATAACCTTGGCAGTGATCACCAATTAGCTGGTTGCTTTACAACATGATTTTACTGCTCATTTTCTGATGGTTTCGTTGACTGACTGATTGATTGATGCATCCATTCATTCTGTAACGTCTACCATGGCATCCAAACACGATTATAGGATCGGGTGTGAAAAGATGAACACAGAGCTTATCGAGACAGGGCATTGAAAAGCCGCGACATCTTCGGAAACCCTTTACAGTTTTCTCAGCTCTAGCTTCTGTCTTACGTAGAAGATAATAATAGTAATTGTACCTCAAATATCATTTATAAAAGTGACTTATAAACTATAAAATGCCATGCAAGGGCTTTTGACTCTCAGAGGCTAGAACTATCACTGGAATATTGTATACTTTAAGTGAATAAGAACATTTTAAGCATCTATTCCATGCTCAGAACTATGTGAGCAGTTTTGTAGGTAAAAAGACGAATCCTACAGGGATTCTGTATTCAAGAAATCTATGAGAAGAAAATAATTTAGTCTTAGAGAATACAAAAATGTAGTCATGGAGTTAAAAAAAAGTTCCTATATGAGTAGTTTATTCGCCAGACAAGGCCATCAGCATTGTGATTCTCTGTCATCCTCAGCTCTGATGCTGCAATAACTCACTTTTAAAGATAACACCAATTATTTTAAGATATGCTACAAGCCTCTTTAAACACAAGAAATGACTCACTTTTATTTCACTAGCAATATTCCGCTTGCTAAACAATTTTCTAATCTCACAGCAGGTAGGAAACTTGATGGTCACTGAATGCAGGCTCCTTTTCTCTATATTTTCCAGAAACAAAAGTGGTTTTCAGTAACAATTGGAAAATATTCATTTGTGATTAAGAGCAAATATGCAGTTGCTTAAGCAAAATTGCCAAATGCAGTCTTGCCCCTAAAACGTATTTAAATTTGGGCTATTTCATTAGTTATGTGATTTAAGAAGGTAAGTTAACGTTTTGAACTTCAGCTTCCTTATGTGTAGAATGGGATAACAATGCCCCATTTTCAAGATGTAACATAAAAATGTGTGCAGATCAACTGTATTAATTAGATGCAGGCTTTGTTTCTCTAACAGAGGGACCTTGAAATAGAGTGGCTTGAACCAACAGAAGTTTCTTCTCTTCTCATGTGGCAGCCTAGTAAGTGGTTCATGGACACTCAATGGTATGGGGACCCAGCAAGGTTCCCTCATGGGTTATAATAACCTGCTTCTAACATGGAGACCAGCAAGACAGGTAGACCAGACAGATAAGGAACACACTTAGTGACCAGAGGGGGTGGTCAAGGGCATCAGGGTCCTGGTCCACTCTGTTGCTACCACATGGATAATCAGAGAAGTGGTTGCCTGCAGTTTAGGGGATCATCTCATGGTCTTATGGGACTCACTGATGCCTGTCATGTCTCATCTCTTCTCAGGGCACCAATTGCATTTTTCTTACAGTAATGATCATCATTTGAATAATTATTTGTTAGCATTTTTGCCTTTTATGAGGGTGTACTTTGCACCAAAAGGGGCCTTACAATCTTGTGAGACTCGGGTTTAAAGTTGTAGGAACATTACATGGTGTGTGTGTGTGTGTGTACTAGTGTTGATGTGAGTGCCTGTGTGGGAAGGGATGCATTCAATCAGGTGGAAGGGGGCAGCTGTAGAGGAGGCCTCCTAAACAGTCACTGGGGATCGCAACCTGGGAGAGGGTTCTGGAAGGGTGTCTTTATCCTGGTGGGATTGTATAACTGGTAGTTGCTGCTGCTCTTTCAGACCAGGCATCCGTGAACTCAGGATCCATGGGGTTGCAGCGGAGGGCTCCGGCTCCCATTTCCCCCAGAGGCCACAGGACTTCCCAGCTCTGAGTAGGTGTTCCAGATGGCGCTGCAGGTAAGTGTCAGATGGAAAACCAGCATGCATCCTTGACACCTCCCCTTCCCCAGAAGCCACTTCCCTGAGTCTCTCCACACTGCCAGCAGAGGCTCAGGTGCCTGGCTGTCCGCCCTGCTCCTGGAGTTCTCTTTGACATTGCAGCTTGTGCACCCTGCCCTGGGGAGTGTGAGAAATCACAGACAGCAGAGGCCATGGGTCGTGCCACCAAACAGGGATTCTGGCCCTGGCTCTCATTTATATCTCTCCCCTCTTCTTCTTCCCTTGTAGCTGGAAAATTGCAAAGTGTCACACTGTGATACCTTAGCCAGGTGTTGGACCCTAAGACAGTAGGACGACAGGTAGTCACCTGATGTCCCTACACAGTCAGGGGAAGATGAATTCATCTCAGCGGAGTTTGCTTTTACTGTTACTGAGTTTGAAGTGATGCAGAAGTGGGAATGTCCAGGCAATTTAACCTGTAATAACAGAACCTGGGACACGGTCAGGTCTAGGGATGTAGATAGAGCCTCTCCAAAGTTCAAGGAGTTCTGCACCATTTTCAATTATTTTGAGCTTATTGGCATATCAGAAAATAAGGAATTGAAAAATAGGCTTATGGATTTTGTGGCATACTTAACATTTTTACGTTTATCACAATAACACCTTTAGTATATAGAAACAGTTCACCTGTGTTTCTATCAAGATAATTGTAAAGTTTCTACAATCTAGTTATGTATGAAGGATGAAATAGTTTGGCTTTATGAAAGGGTATAGGTCAGATGATCATTCATCTCACTCTGCCTGGGACAGTCTTGGTTTACACCTGTTGTCCCAGCATAATTATTAATAGCTCTCAAAAATGTGTCCTAGTTTGGATGATAAATGATTGGGTCAGCCTAGGAATATGTTTAAAATCTGTATGCTGAATGCCTTTTCCCATACTCTCCAAGTGGCTCCATAACGCTGTGTAAAGCTTATTTGGGGAAACAACAAAAGTCTCAATGGTAGGAACAGTGGGAGTGGGTCCTAGGAACCAATATGGGAGTCACCCACATAGACTGACACTGACTCGAATCCCCCAGGGCATTTCCTCAGTGCAGTACATGGATGGGGGATGCTCTCCAATACTTGACTTCTTCAAGTTGTTAATGATTTGAAAACCTTGTGATCCATGGTGTCCTGTGTGACAGTTGACATTACCAGTGACGGACTTGGCCTTCTTGGCCCTGTGGAACCAGGTTTCCATCCAGATTCTGCTATTTCTTGTGATCTCACACAACTTAGGATGTCTCTCTGAACCTTTCTTTTATCACTTGCATCTTGTGGCAGGATAATAATTCCTGCTTCAGTGGCCTGGCTGTATTAAATGAGATTTGTGTAATGTGCCTGAGGCATATTATGCACAAGGCACCAAACAGTCCATTTCTTCTTTAAAATATGTGTAAAATACTTATGGTTTTAGTACATCTTTAAGTTCCAGTTGAGATTTGTAAGACAGAGACAAGACACTTGCGGCAATTTCACAGTTTTGTGAGTGAAGTCCCTCTAACCTTAGGGGCCCAGTTAAACCAGAAGCTGAATTTGCCAGCAGATAGCAATGCGCAGGTTCCATCTCTGCTCCTTATGAACACTGCATAAATCTGAAATTCTCCACCACTGGAAAGAAATTTAATATTTAAAGGTAATTTGACCTGTACATGCGTGTATCATGAATATTTAATGAAACCTATAGCAAATGTATTTATATAGCGTTAATCTGAGGATATTTATTTCTTATTCATATTCTAGGATATTATTTCTTGGGCAAATGTGAAGTTACCCTCTGTAAGAAATGCTCAGCTCTAAATGTGCACTGAAAAATTGGAGACTGGAGCTATTCCGTTTTCTGCTATAACTTGTCAACACTGCCTTTGCTCCCTAAAAAGGAGAACAATTCTAAAAGGTTAAGATGTATCCCAAAGACATTATGGCCATAGGGTTAGACTATCACACCTGCACAAGGACCCCCTTTGATTCTTTTCTGTTTATTTAATGTCCAAAAATATAAAGAGCGGTTGAACTTTTTCACTTTCCTTTCATATCAGTGATTTCACTCCTTTGAGACATTTCAAATGGCCAGTGCTTTAAATTAAAAGGTATGCATGATTCAATGTAATTAATAATGTCTAATTTAGATAATTTTTTAAAATTTATTTTTTGAATAGGTTTGGACAGACACCTAGAATGCAGGTGCTTTTCTTGGATGTAGCTTCAATGTTGGGATTTTTCTTTAAAGCGAAAACAAACATCAACAAGAAAAACAACAAATGAAAAGCACTGTGTACAGATGCAGTTTAGCATTATTTTGTTATGTTTTCACCACATCAGATGTGGTAGATTTGGAAAGAATAAAAAGTAAGTTCTTGTCTGATCGTTAAAAATTTTTATTCTTAAAGTCAAGGTCTCGCTGTGTCACCCAGGCTGGAGTTCAGTGGTGGGATCATAGCTCATCACTCACTGCCGCCTCGAATTCCTGAACTCAAGCGATCCTCCCACTTTAGCCTCCTGAGTAGCTGGGACTACAGGTGCATACCACCACCATGCCTGGATAATTTAAAAAAACATTATAGACACTGAAGTCTTGCTGTATTGCTCAGGCTGGTGTTGAACTCCTGATCTCATGTGATCCTCCTCCCCTGGAATTCCAAAGTGTGAGTATTACAAGGACAAGCCACCATGCCTGGCCTTGATCACATTTTATAACTAAAAAATTTCTCAACATATCATATTTTTCTGTGAAAGGAAAAAGATCACAGGAAGATGAGTATTCACTCCTTTCTTATCCTGGCTGGTAACTGTGAGCTGTAGCAGTTGTCTGTCTCTCTGGTCAAAGGTACTGTGAAGAGCTGTGCGTCTGAGAAAGTATACTTCCTAGACAAGTAAGTCATGACCAGAACCTTTTTCCATGTTTTGAATCTTTCCATTTTATAAATAATCTTGTTCTTCTTTCAAATGTTACTCCAGCGAGGAAGACAAAACCAGTATTTATAATCAGCATACTCTTTTAAAAGATCATTAGCAAGATTTCATGTTTTGCTATCTCATGGAAAAAAAAAAATGTAAGATGAAAGCTTATGCTGCTGAACTATTTAGGAGCATAGAATTCCAAAGGAAGTTTTCAAAGACTATGTGTTTAAGAATTAGAGCCCAGAGGAATTGATGTGTTCACACTAAAATAAATGGTGTTGTTCATGTGGAAGGTTAGTTCACATGTGACTTGATTACAGTAGTCACCAAGCTCCACCCTGACTTTCCCTGATCTTCATTGTCCAATGGATCTTAACATCCAGCTTGGAGATGCATTGTCATTTTTTTTTTTTTTTTTTTTTAATCTGAGACAGAGTCTTCCTCTGTTGCCCAGTCTGGAGTGAAGTGGCGCATTCTTGGCTCACTGCAACCTCTCCCTCCTGGGTGCAAGTGATTCTCTGCCTCAGCCTCCCAAATAGCTGGGACTACAGGCATTCACCACTACGACCAGCTACTATTTGTATTTTTTGTAGAGATGGGGTTTCTCCATGTTGGCCAGGCTGGTCTCAAATTCCTGGCCTCAAGTGATCCACCCACCTAGATCTCCCAAAATGCTGGGATTATAGGTGTGCGCCACCACGCCTGGCCACCATCTCATGTTTATACCTCCTCAGAGGCCTCCTTTGTGGCTTTAGAGCCCTTTCTTTTTCTCCAATGGGGATAGGCAGTGTGTTACAGCCAATTGTTGTATCAGTTAGTATGACCCTAGGCTTTGAGATTTTGTGGAAAATGAGTTCCCCAAGCCAAAAAACAATTGTCAGTTTGTGTGACTGATTTCAGATTAATTTTCTGTTCTCAGCGCTCGGTGGGCCTAACATAGTAGTGATCTCGTAAACATATACACATATAATGGAAACAGAAAGCTTACAAAATAGCAATTCTTACTACATGTGATTACATGATGACATTTGCTGTTCTATACTCTTCTATTTTATTTTTTTTATTTTTTGGAGATGCAGTCTCACTCTGGTGCCCAGGCTATGGTGCAATGGTGCAATCTCGACTCACTAGAACCTCTGCCTCCCAGGTTCAAGCAATTCTCCTGCCTCAGCCTCCCGAAGTAGCTGGGAATACAGGTGCACACCGCCATGCCTGGCTAATTTTTTGCATTCAGGTAGAGATGGAGTTTCACTGTGTTGCCCAGGCTGGTCTTGAACTCCTGAGCTCAGGCAATCTGCCTTCCTCGGCCTCCCAAACTGCTAGGATTATAGGCATGAGCCACTGTGACCAGCATACTCTTCCATTTTATTAACAATACCACCACCACCACCACCAACAACAAAAACATGGTTCTCACAACCTACTAAATTGGTTTCTCAGCCCACGAATGACTCATGACTCCCAGTGTGAGAAGCATTGGCTCAGCACCTAACAAGGCACATTGCATTGAGTATTTGATCAGTGTGTATCTTGAATAACATAGTTTTTGTAATTTATTTTTATTTTTATTTTTACAAAGGCCACGCATAGATTTTTCCCACTGCTGCTTCTTCAGTGACCTTTCCTCTGTAGTCCAGCTCCAGTCTTTCAGTTTTAGTGCACAACAGAAATTTGCAGAACACTCAGAAAACTTTGGAGTAGGAGCTGTAAGTGGTAAGGAGACACAGTGATTTTGAAGCATAGATAAGACTACCAGGTAACCTACAGGACACCCAGTTACATTTGAATTTCTCATAAATAACGAATACCTTTTTAGTATAAGTTTATCCTGTATATTGCATAGATATACTTATGCTAAAAAAATTATCCGTTCCTTATCTGGAACTAGAATTTAACTGGGAATCCTATATTTTTATTTGCTAAATATAGAAACTCTAAACCCAAAGAACTGTGTTTCTCTCTTACAGTCAGCTAATTGAGCTGAATTTCATTTTTCTCATTTATAAAATGTGAGAGTTTACTTGAGAACCACTAAGGTCCTATTTAGGTGTAATTTTTTATGGTTTTAATTTTTTAGTTTTATTTTTCATGTATACATAAAAGTTGTACATATTTATGGGGTACATGTGATATTTTGAGGCAAACATGTAATATATATCCATCACCTTAAATATTTGTCATTTCTTTGTTGTAATCACTCCAAATCTTCTCTTCTATTTTGAAATATACAATTATTGTTAATTATAGTTGTTCAATTGAGCTACCAAACACTAGATCTTGTTTCTTGTAACTGTATTTGTGTACTCATTAACCAGCTTCTCTTTACCCACTGCCTGCTACCCTTCCCAGCCCGTTAACCACCAAATATTCTATTCACTGTCTCTATGAGATCCCGTTTTTTAGCTCCCCCATATGAATGAGAACATGTAACATTTGTCTTTCTGTGCCTGGCTTATTTAACTTAGCATAATGTCCTCCATTTCTATCCATGTTATTGCAAATGACAGGATTTTTTTTTTTTCTGATGGCAGAGTACCATTCCATTGTATGTATCTACTGCATTTTCTTTATCCATTCATCTTCTGATGGACAACTTAGGTTGATTGGCTTGGCTATTGTGAGTGGTGCCACAGTAAACATAGGAGTGCAGACATTTCTTCAACATACTTATTTCATTTCCTTGAGATATATACCCAGAAGTGAGATTGCTGGATCATATTATAGTTCTATTTTTAATTTTTTAAGGAAGCTCAATACCATTTTCTATACTGGCCATGCTACTTTACATTCTCACCTACAGCATATGCAGTGTATGAGGGTTCCCCTTTCTCTGCATCCTCACCACTATTTGTTATTTTCTGTCTTTTTTTTTTTCCCTTTTTTTTTTTGAGACAGAGTTTCGCTCTTGTTGCCCAGGCTGGAGTGCAATGGTGTGATCTCGGCTCACTGCAACCTCCGCCTCCTGGATTCAAGCGATTGTTCTGCCTCAGCCTCTCGAGTAACTGGGATTACAGGCATGCACCACCACACCCGGCTAATTTTGTATTTTTAGTAGAGATGTGGTTTCACCATGTTGGCCAGGCTGATCTCGAATTCCTGACCTCAGGTGATCTGCTTACCTCAGCCTCCCAAAGTGCTGGGATTACAGGTGTGAATCACCACACCCGGCCTATTTTCTGTGTTTTTGGTAATAGCCATTTTACATGGGGTGAGATAGTATCTCATTGTGGTTTAAGGTATAGAATACTAGGTGTTGAATGAATAATATTGAAGAAAATTTTGGTTTTTATATTTATGCTGTGATTAAATTATGGGAGTGTATATTTAATTTGTAAAAAACTAAGTGATAAATTCCTAAGAGAAAGAAAGAACAATGTGTTTAGTGATTTTGCTCAGTCACTCTCAAAATCATATGTACTGGATTAAACACATGATGTAACTCATGAATTTGCTATTTCCTTACTAAGTCCTAATTCTTGTAGGTTTCTCATCATGAGAGAATCTTGCTTGTATGGTAATCATGGATTGTGTGTCTGTGATCTTCCTTCAAAAAAGGGGTTGTCATTTAATTTCAAGGAGGGCAGTTAGCTGACAGCCTGTAATATGGCACCTTCAGGATCCACTGCAGCTTTTGAGCTGAGTTCATGCTCCTCTCACACAAGCCTATGCAGTGCCTGAGCGTGGCAGAGGGCACTAGGGCCTGGTGTTTTCTGCCCAAGACTGGGTCCTCTAATGGGCACTCTGCAGTGGAGCTCCCTGTTGGCTTGGCTACAACTTGTCAGATCTACATTGCAACAAGAGGGTCTCCTTGCCAATTTCTACTTTTTCTTTTCTTTTTTTTTTTGAGGGAGTCTCACTCTGTACCCCAGGCTGGAGTGCAGTGGCACCTGCAATCCCAGCACTTTGGCAGTCCAAGTCTTAAGGTCAGGAGTTTGAGACTAGCCTGGCCAACGTGGTGAAACCTCGTCTCTACTAAAAATACAAAAATTAGCCAGGCATGGTGGTGCATGCCTGTAATTCCAGTTACTCTGGAGGCTGAGGCAGGGGAATCGCTTGCTTTTTTTTCTCCTTTTGTCTTTCACAGGCATTAGTCTCCCTCCAGTGAGCCTCCCTCATGCACCCTGCAGATTCTAGGCTCCCTCCAAGTCCTCAAAGCCTCAAGAGGTGGCTCCCTCCTTCCTACTGAGAGCCAGTTTTCCCAATGCATGGGGAGGCACTGCAGACTTCTCACTCTTGCAACATCGCAGAGCCCACCTCAGAAGGTGCCCCACCTTTTCTCCTGGCTACCAAACCAAAACTAAAGTTAAGTCACAGCTTACTTATGATGTGCTAAGCAAGTTGAAGGTGATATGCCAAAGGATGACTAAGAAAACCAGCTATACTGGAGGAAACCGTGGCAGTTCCTATGGACTGGATTTTGAGGGTGCCTGATTAAGGTGTCCAGAAATAAAATGGGGACACTCTCAACATATGGGATATAACACCAGGGAAGAATGCAAACTTCTTGAGAGAATGACTCCTAGAAGTCTGGAAAACAATCTGGCCCCCATACTGGGTGAAGATCCAAGGCTCAATGGCTATGGCAGATGGTGGAAGAAAGGACTGAAAGGCTCAGCCCAGATGCCATGCTGGAGAGGGTGTAAGATTGGAGTCCAGGGAACCCACCAGAAGATTATGTTCCCCAGCAAAGCCCAGATAACTCAGAATTCCTGGGCTGCTGCACATGTGCTGATGAGACAGGCACCTGCATCTTTACCTTTTGTGAAAGTTCTGTTCTGCAGTGGGGATGATGGTGTCTCAAAGCAATAGATATCAGGCAGTAACATGTAACCACCAGCATCTAGGAGCAATTTGTAATGATTGAGAAGATCACAGTGACAAGGAAGATGGACAGACTCACGGAGAATTGTGGAGATCATTTATACAATGAAATAGAAACCGTTTTCTAAGGGACAAAATAGGTAGGTAGTGAATAACGGTACTGCCCAATACATGTAATCAAAATAACAAGTTCTACACCACTAGGATTATTTCTCTGATCCACAGTCTGTAAATTCTGAGTGGGACCTGGAGCAGGAAAAGGGTCTGCCCCAGGCTATGTGCAGGCATCCCTGCCATGCACGCCATGTGTCAGTGGTGGAAAGTGATGCAGGGATGAGTTCATGACAGTGGGGGATTCTCAATGTAGAGTCCTGGGGTTCTGCAACAAGGAGAAGCCATTTGCAATGAAGAACTATGCATCATCATCCCACTGTGCCCTGGGAGGAAGGAATGTTTGAGACTAAGTGACCATGCATCCAGGCCTTCTATTATGAGCTGGGTTCTGCCAGAATCATAAATTCATCAAGCCAGACAAGCATCATAATAATCTGTCACAAAATGGAAATGGAACAGCTGAGATTGAGCTCAAGCAGAACCAGAGGGCATGAGTACACTGCATGATAGCCTTGTGTCCCTCCCTCACTTCACACTGTTGGCCCTATGGGGGTCCCATAAAACAAACTGAGGGAAGGAAAATAAATTACTAAAGTTGATCAACAGGTAGATAATCTCCGTATAGAAGTCCAAGCTAAAATGGATGGTTGGCTGCATTGTAGCCATAGTCAGGGGTGGCCTTGAAAGATAGTGGTGATATAAGACCTTCCCAATGAGACAACTTTAAGTGATGCGCTTGATCATGCACTTTATGTAGCAGGGAAAATGGCCTGAGCAGAGACTATGTAAATATTCATGGGCAGTGACTACAAATGGCACTGGACTGGCTGGTCAGGGGCTGAATGGCCTGGCCTAGCCAGGCAGGGGCTGATATAGAAAAAGAGTGGAAGATCACAAAGAAACAAGAAAAATGAAGAAAAGTGAAGACATCCCTTACAGTTGCACTCCAGAATAATCTATAAGAAGGAAAAGGGTGAAATTAACTCAAGAAATGTTGATGGATGCAGGACCTAAGGTGGTGGGGGCTGGGATGATCAGTCACAAAATCTCAGATAATAGAACCCAAAAGACATCAGTATTTGAAGGAGACCAAGAAACAGCAAAAACATTCACACCAAAAAAAAAAAAAAAACCAATCACTGTAATAAGTCTATTAGTGCAATAAAATTGAACTACCTTACAAATGTTTTGAGAATTAAGGGTAAATTCTAAAATACTTCTACTGTGTTAAAAAGAATAAATGGAAATTAACTAGTAACAGAAAACCAAACACTGCATATTCTCACTCATAAGTGGGAGTTGAACAACGAAAACACATGGACATAGGGAGGGGAACATCACACACTGGGGCCTGTCAGAGGATTGGGGGAGAGGGGAGGGAGAGCATTAGGACAAATACCTAATGCATGCCGGGCGTAAAACCTAGATGATGGGTTGATAGGCGCAACAAACCACCATGGCACGTGAATACCTGTGTAACAAACCTGCACATTCAGAGCATGTATCCCAGAACTTAAAGTAAAATGAAATAAAATTAAAAATATGTATAAATAAATGAAATTAAAAACCTAACATTAATTACTATTAGTTTAAGGTTTGGATATCATCAACCATATCATTATTTACCATGCTATTACTTTATTGTAGTTAAGTACATTTTTGAGGGTTTTCAGGGATTTATTCCAGTTTTATTTTCACATCAATCATAGATTCCTTAATTGCCAAATTTTCCACTGTGGGAGGTTTCTGGAATCTAATATCTATTGTTGAGGAAAAGCTATGGTATCTTAAATTTTCTTTTGGGGTTGATGTCACATGCTGGGAATATATGATCTCAGTATGAAAGCCCCCTCTTACACTGAAAAATTTCCTTTTCAGCTCACCTTAATAGTATCTCTTCAGGGAATGTAATCTCGGTTTTTCTCTAACTTTACTCAGAGGTTTGTTTTCTGCTATTATAACCATAATTATTGTCATTATTAAAACATTTATAGGCTCTTGTGTCTCACTCAGACTGTGAAACACAAGTACCCATAATAGCGTGGCTGGGGTTGGTCGCTAATCATTGAAATGAAAAGTGACTCTTGTAGATTTTACACGCCTTCCTGTTCTAGGGCTCTCTTCATTTTTGAAAATCACTTTTTTTTTTTAATTACAAAAGTTCTTTGTTGGCATCTTCAGAAATGTGCAAATTTTTTTTTTAATTCCAAAATTACCTTTAATCCCACCACTAAGAGATGGTTGACTACAAACATCACCTCTACCTCCACATACTACTTCCTCCCAGCTGAATAAGAAATAGACCAAAATTGTTTTACAAGTAGTTCATCTCAGTATGTGAGTACATGCTGAAAATGGAGAGGAAAATAATAGAGCAGATGGAGAAACAATAATGGGAAATAATAGAGGAAAATTGTCCTGAAATTAAGACAAATGTGAGTCTTCAGATTAAAAAATTTAATAAGGGCCTAGGTAAAATGATAGCAAAGGAAAGATAACTAAATCTGATGTAATTCGAATGAAAATTCAGAATTTAAAAAAGAAAAATGTTATTAATATTACCACGGAAAAAGAAGGCAACAGAGAAAGGGGGAAGAGGTAAATTTGGCATAAACTTTTTCTCTTCATAAATCCTTTTCTTTTGGGGATGAAAAATTGTGATCCCAGGCTTCTAAACAAAGGGAAGCTATGACTTATTCACGCATGAGGGTTAAACAGAGTTCTCAGACACACAGGTCTCAGAAAATAAATCATTCTGAAACTTTTGTGAAAAAAAGTACTTAAGGATATATTCCAACCTAATAATTGAATAAAAATAACAGTCATAAGAACTGAGAGAATATGATGGAAAAGTAGAAACAAATGAAACTCATAAACCTTAAGAGTTTTTTTCATATTTACAGGCAAAATATAAAGAATACAATGATCATATTAAAAATAATCATTGAAAGGGGAGATTACTAAAGTAAGTAATTTATCAATAATCATCCAAATTGTAAATTACCGAGAAGTCCAAAGGAGGGAGAAAAATAAAAGCAAGATGATCGAGTGAACATACTTTGGGTTATAAATATTGTTTTATGATTTATATTAATAGGGGAGTCTGCAGGATATGTAACTTTCTAATCACTGGAGAGCACAAGAAATAGCAAAATGTGGAAAAGTGCTCCTTATTTATAAAGACTAATTTTTTTCACTAACACATTTTAGTGATTTTTTTTCCTACATGTGTAAATATTCCTTTTGATGATACCACAGAACAGAGTATTTATATAAGTACCCTCTAGGGTTCCCTCCCTCCCTCCCTCCCTCCCTCCCTCCCTCCCTCCCTCCCTCCCTCCCTCCCTTCCTTCCTTCCTTCCTTCCTTCCTTCCTTCCTTCCTTCCTTCCTTCCTTCCTTCCTTCCTTCCTTCCCTCCTTCCCTCCCTCCTTCCTTCCCTCCCTCCCTCCCCGTGTCTGGCTCTGTAGCCCATGCCGGAGTGCAGTGGCGTAATCTTGACTCACTGCAACCTCCACCTCCCGGGTTCAAGCGATTCTCCTGTTTCAGCCTCCCGAGTTGCTGGGATTACAGCCATGCACCACCACACCTGGCTAATTTTTGTATTTTTAGTAGAGATGGGGTTTCACCATATTGGTTAGGCTGGTCTTGAACTCCTGACCTCGTGATCCACCAGCCTCGGCCTCCCAAAGTGCTGGGATTACAGGCGTGAGCCACCGCGCCTAGCCTATATAAATACCCCAGAGTTTTTAAACCAACATCGTATATTTAATGTATTAGATAATGTTGCCCAGTTGTCTTTCAGAGAGTTTGTATTGTTTTCCAGTCCCACCAGCAATGAATGACAGTGCCTGTCTCCTCACATCCTAGCCAGCATGCTGCTAAAAAAAATCATTGTTGTCTCATTTTATCTCATTCACTAAATTTTTCATTCACACAGGAGATTTTTCCCGCCATGAAATAAAATTTTACTTTTGCTTAAAAATGAGTTAGTGATATATTTATGTGTCAAGCATTTTTTTTTCCACAAAATAATTTAAAATCTGTTTTTCAGAATAGAACCAACTGCTAAATGCTTTCTGGTTTCAGCAAATATTTTGTTTAGGGCCAAAATTATGGTCAAGTACCTTCAAAATATTTGGTAATAATGATCATCATTCCATTTGATAAGGCAAGAGCCCTTTGGTGCAAACACAAAAATTGATTGTGATTATGATTAGGTTTGGGTAATCATTTTGCAAATAATATTTCTGATTTTAATGTATAGTGTTCAAATATTCATTTTCATGTGTATCTTGCCATAGGGAGGAACATAATTGTAAATTACTATGTTTTTTTAGAGGTTTTCATTTTTTTTGGTAACACTTCTGTCACCATTCCACCACCACCTTCTCTCTTTTTTATAAAAGTGGAAAATTATATACAGTATAATCTGACATATCAAGAAATGTCAATAAAAACATATGGATCTCCAGTAAAAGCAGAATTTGACTACCCAGCATGGCTGATGGAGGAAAATATAATTTAAGAATTTTTATTATCACAAGAGAATCTTTATTATCACAAGAGAATGCCAAATTGTGGGCAATTTTTGATTATGTATAAGTTTATACCTATGAAATATAAAATATATTTTTATTAAACATCACAGATAAAACTGTACTTTGGTGGGCAGTTTGGTAATATGGATCCAAACAAACCAATGAACAAAAATATATATACACATTGCTCTGGCAATTCTAAGATGCTCCTTCCATTTTTGGGTATAATAATAATGTCAAAAAAAATCATGTGCACTGTCATTGTTGCATACTGGCTAAATAAGTTTAAGTGTATTCTTCTGAAGTGACATTATGTATCCATTAAGAATAAGGGAGAACCAGCCGTAAAGTATTATATTTTTATATCACATTGATTCCATGTAAGTAACACAAATGTTCCATAAACATATAAAAGGTAAACTGAAAATTAATGAAAAAAAAAATCTTTGTGACTCAGGGACATTGAATAACTTTTAAACAAAACATTCACATCACAGACCATAAGAAAAAATGTATTTAATGACACTAAAAGTAAAGATTTGAGATTAATAATAACATGCATAAAGTGAAGGAACAGATGACAACATAAGAAAAGATATTTGTAATATTGAAAATTGACCAAAAATTACCTTAATATACAAGAAGCTCCTGCAAATCAACATAAAAAGATACCCCAAGAGGAAAATAGGCCAAAATGTGCATAGGCAATTTAAGTGGAAATCTGAAACCGTACAAATTAAGAGAAATTCATATTACAGCAACAATGACATATCCTTTTACTTATTAAATCTTCAAAATGTAGAAAGCTGGGTGAAATGTAGAAACCTAGTAGGAATGGCGACGTGAGGATGTGGAGACCTTGGTGACCTGCTGGTGGGAAAACAAGCTGATGCAGCCATTTTGGAAAGCAATCTGATGGTATTTAGATAAATTAAATACATGCATTCTGGAAAAAACAGTGGTTTTGCTCTTAGGCATATTAACTAAAGAAAATTCTCATTGTGATTCATACAAGGACATGCATGAGTGTGTTTCTCTCAGTGCTATTTGTGGTGTGAGAAGTTCAAGGCAGTATCTGGATGCCTCTCCCTGGGATAGTGAATAGGTAAAAATGGTGGGGTGCACCACGGAGTACCATGTAAAAACAGAAGAGACAACATGCAGAAATAGGCATGTAAAACAGGTGTGGAGGGGACAAAGTAAGGTGTTGAATAGGATGTATAACAAATACAATCTATGTAAATTAAGAATGCATATAAATGTTGAATATCTTGTTGGCACGCAGCAATACCAAATTTGCTATAACCATCCAAATAAAATGAAAGATTGTTGTTAGAGAGTAGGGGTGTGAGGAGTGGGGGGAGTGGAGATAAATGGGATTAAACACATAATTAAAGAAGATCAATGATAGTACTGTGCCAGACACTGAGGAAGATGTTTAAAGTCCCACCACCTCACAAAAAATAAATCAGTAAATGCTAAAATGAAAGGTGTATTAATCAGTTAACATGAACAATTTTAAAAGAATTTGTTTCATGAAAATTACAAGTTACAGAAAAGAATGTGGCATGTTACTGTGCTTGATGTACATACAGTTGAGTATGTATACATGTGGATACATGTACAGTACATATCTTATCACATGAATATGAATACATTCATATATATGAACATATATGCAATGCATGTATATACAGACATGCATATATACATATATATAATTTGGAATTATGTAATTTTTTTTACTGTCATCACATATTGCATTTTTTTTTTTTTGAGACAGAGTCTCGCTCTGTTGCCCAGGCTGGAGTGCCGTGGTGCTGTCTGGGCTCACTGCAACCTCTGCCTCCCAGGTTCAAGCAGTTCTCCCACTTCACCCTCCTGAGTAACTGGGATCACAGGTACATGCCACCACGCCCTGCTAATTTTTTGTATTTTTAGTAGAGACGGGGTCTCACCATGTTGGCCAGGCTGGTCTTGAACTCCTGACCTCAAGTGATCCACCTGGTTTGGCCTCCCAAAGTGCTGAGATTACAGGCATGAGCCACTGCCCCAGCCCACACTTTGCATTTTTAAAAAAATAATGAACAAATAGCAAATAACGGGAGTTTTGAAAATATTTCAAAAGCATTGTTTTTGTCTACGAAGTCAGATGAGATCAGGAGCCTTCAGACTGGTATGGCCATAGACGAAAGCATTGTTTTCTATAAGAGTCATTTCAATAGTACTTTAGTTCACTTTAAAATCATACTTATAATGTTTAGAAGTAATTGAAATGACAGTTTGGTGAGTGAATTGAAGTGGAATTTTGCCAAATACATTTTATATACTTTTTCTTAGTTTTTGTAATTAAAGTTATCATTTCACACTAAAAGCAGCATCGTTCTCCAGTTCATTTTTCTTTCTTAAAGGGTTTTTGTTTTCTTTAAGCATAACTTAAACTCATAAAAGTCCTCAAATCATAAGTGTTATATTGGCAAATTTTCACAAAAATCACCCTTGTAACCATCACCCAGATCAAGATATTCCCAGTGTCAAGAGTACTTACCGTTCCCACTCTAAACTTCTAAAACCACAGAAAATGTCTAAAACCAAACTTCTGAAACAGTAGATTAGTTTTTCCCTTCATGGATATTATTGGAGTCATACAGTTGGTATTCTTTCATGTCTGCTTTTTTTTGTATAGCATTATATTCACGAGATTCATCCACTAAACAAGATGTGCAGAAGCTTTACATGTTCCCATTGCTGTATACTGTTCCACTGTAGGAATATTTCATAATTTACTTGCCCTTCCTATTGGTGGGCTTTTGGATGATTTTCAGTCTGGGATTTTTATGAATAATGTTTCCATGACATTCTTAAACATGCCTTTTGGTGCATATTTGTATGCATTTCTCATTTTTATTCCTCATGTTGGTTATCGTGTCTTTTATTCTTGATCAATCTTGTCAGGATTTCATTAATTTTAATGCTGTTTTCAAATATGCAACAAAAAACTGAGTGGTTTGATTCTCTCTCTTCTCTGTTTGTTTTGTTATTTCACTTGTTAATACTCATTATCATTATTCCCTGCCTTTTACTGTCCTTGGCTCAATATTCTACTATATTTCTAACTTCTTGTGATGTATTTGAAGATTTTTCAAAATATTTCAGGCTTTCTTCTTTTCTAAAATCTGTAGGTCAGGCCACATTTTTTCCTCTCAGTGTAATGTAAGCTTCATCACACAAGTTTGGGAATGTCGTATGTTCATTGCCATTTAGTTAAATAGATTTTAAAATTATATTGTTGGCAGAGCATGGTAGCTCATGCGTTTAATCCCAGCACTTTGGGAAGCCGAGGTGGGTGGATCACCTGAGGTCAGGAGTTCAAAACCAGCCTATCCAACATGGTGAAACCTCGTCTATAGTAAAAATAAAAAAAATTAACTGGGCATGGTGGCAGGTGCCTATAATCCAGCTACTCAAGAGGTTGAGGCAGGATAATCCTTGAACCCGGTAGGCAGATGTTGCAGTCAGCTGAGATCTTGCCATTGCACTCCAGCCTTAGCAACAAAAACAAAACTCCATCTCAAAAAAAAAAAAAAAATTATGCTGTGTGTGTTTGTCTTTACAAAATTGACTTCTAGTTTAATTCCACCACAGTTAGAAATATACCATGAATGATTTCAAAGCTTTGATATTTTTGAGATTTTCTTTCTAGTCGACCCTATGGTAAATTTTGGTAAAAATTTAGCATACACTTGAAAAGAATGTAAATAGAAGGCAATTGTTACATACAATGTTCTCCGTCTGTATCAATTAGGACAAGTTGGCTAATCATGTTCAAATTTTCTATATCTTTACTGACTTTGTCATGTTGTACTATTAGAACTAGAGAGAGATGCTTTAAAATGTATTTCTCCTCTTTGTGCTGTCATTTCAGGCACACTAAGTAGAGGCCACACCATTATATGCATACACATTTTTAATTTTTTTAATAGATTTATTTTCTTAATGTCATGAAATATCCTTATCTATAGTTATGTTAAGATCTTAAAATCTTCTAACATTATTTACACCAGTTTTCTTTTATTTTCTTATGTTTTCTTATATTTAATGCATGTTTCTGGTAAACAGCATATAGAAATTTTTCCCTAAGGTTTGACAAACATCTTTCATTTGGAACGTTTATTATTAATATTGCGGTTATGTTTCGCTGTATACTTATGTCTTATTATTTATCTGCTCAATTTTTCTCTTCATTTTATCTATTTTTGCCTTCTTTTATATTATTTTTAATATTCCATGTTCCCTCTGTTAGCTATTTCTCGTATATTATTTTATTATTTTGTTCATGATTACTTATACATAGCAACATGCATTCTTAATAAAAAATAGTACTTTTAACAACTTTTGGACCACTCAAGGAACTTAGAATTCTTCAACTTAATGTACACATTTTGTGTACATTATAGATGTTGTCTTATAGATGAGATGTATTTAAATAAGGCCTATATTTAGAATCTACCTATACATTATTATAGTCCTTAGTCATTTTTATTGAATCACAAAGTACTATTTTTCCCTGCGTTTCAATGCTTCCATTTAGACTCATTTTTCTTCTGTCTGAAGAACTTTATACCTTTTTTTTTTTTTTTTTTTTTTTTTTTTTTAGATGGATTCTCACTCTGTTGCACAGGCTGGAGTGCAGTCATGTGATGTCAACTCACTGCAACCTTTGCCCCCTTGGTTCAAGTGATTCTCCTGCCTCAGCCTCCCTAGTAGCTGGGATTACAGGTGCTTGACACCACACCTGGCTAATCTTTGTATTTTTAGTAGAGTCAGCATTTCACCCTGTTGGCCAGACTGGTCTCGAACTCCTGACCTCAGGTGATCCGCCCGCCTCACCCTCCCAAAGTGTGAGGGAATTACAGGTGTGAGGCACCGTACCCAGCCTGTACTTCTTTTAGTGCAGACATGCTGGCAATGAGTTTTCTCTTTTTGCTAGAGATGTCTCTGTTTTGTTTTCATTCATGAAGTATGTATTCACTGAAGTATATAGTATACAATTCTATGTTGGCACTAGAAATATTGTTGTGGCATTTCAAAAATCTGAGTCTATTATTGTATGCATATTGTTGTTTTATTGAGAGGTCTGTTGCTTCTTTAAAGATGTCTATCCTTTCTCTGACTTCTCCTAAGTTTATTTGCTGTTGATTTTCAGAAGTTTTGACATGATGTACACATGTATCATTTCTTTGTATTTATCATGTCTGGGGTTGATTTATTTAATCACATTTGACAAATCCTTAGTATCTCGTCAATTATGGTTTCTGTCTCATTCTCTCTTGCTTCTCTTCTCACTTCTAATTGAAGTGCTTCTGGTACTTCAATTACATATGGATTAAACATATTTACTGTGCTCTATATCTTTCTCATACTATTTTTGTTTTACTTTGTATTTTTCATTCTTTTCCTTTTTTTGTTCTCCATTTGGATATTTTCTTTTAACCAATCCTCTGGTTCACTAATCTTTTCTTCAGCTGTACCATCATTTGAGTTTTTAATTCTAGTTATCTTACTCTTACAGGATTTCTCCTGATTATTTCTTCATCTAAATTTCATTCAACATTTTAATCTAATATCTTGATGATATTGATCTTGAATGTATTAACTGTTAAAAATAGTTGTGTTGGCCGGGCGCGGTGGCTCAAGCCTGTAATCCCAGCACTTTGGGAGGCCGAGACGGGCGGATCATGAGGTCAGGAGATCGAGGCCATCCTGGCTAACACGGTGAAACCCCGTCTCTACTAAAAAATACAAAAAACTAGCCGAGCGAGGTGGTGGGCGCCTGTAGTGCCAGCTACTCTGGAGGCTGAAGCAGGAGAATGGTGTGAACCCGGGAGGCGGAGCTTGCAGTGAGCTGAGATCCGGCCACTGCACTCCAGCCTGGGCGACAGAGCGAGACTCCGCCTCAAAAAAAAAAAAAAAAAAAAAAAAATTGTTGTGTTAAAATTCGTGACTGCTAACTCCAATATCAGAATTTTCTAAGGTCTGTTTTTATTGTATGTTTATTCTGTTGGATTTTAGTGAGTTCTTTCCTTGTGTACCTAATACATTTTTAAAAACTGAATGTTTGACATCATGCATAAAAAACATGGAGACAATTTAAAGCTTTGAAAAGTATTATGTTCTTTCTGTGAGGTATTATCTTCTTTCTTTTGCATTGCAAGCAGTTTGGAAAAGGGAATAATACTTTCATTTAATTAATGCATCAATTGTGTGTTTAAAGCTAGGTTGAGATCTTTGAAAGAAGTTTTAGTTGCTGTCTATTGCTAGGGTTTATGTTTTTCCAGATCCCAGTTGAGAACCCTTGGTGTTTATCAGGGGCCCTTTACCTTCTGGTCTCCAATATTGTCACCCCAGCTACAAAAGACTGTGGAAGCTTGGCTCTGCTTCTCAGCTTCTCAGTTGTCACTTTCTTTTCTGCTTATCAACTGTTTTTGGGAAATCAGAAATTGCCTCTAGGAGAAAAGTGATGTCAAATGAGAGCTTAATTTCTCTCTGCTTCCCTTATCTCTGGAATCTTAGCCTCTTTGGCTTTGCTGCTTAAATAGCTGTTGGGTGCTTGTGTGTGTGTGTGTGTGTGTGTGTGAGAGAGAGAGAGAGAGAGAGAGAGAGAAAGAGAGATCCACTCTGACGTAATTTGTTTTTGGCACATGAATTCTTTAGTCATATGTGCGTTGCTTCTCAGACCATCGCTGGATTAAATAAATATCTTTGACTAAGTATATGGGCATATTTTTGCCGTTTTTCCAATTATTTCACTTAAAAATCTAAGTCAAAATTTCATTTCATAGAGAACCGTTAAAATATATGTATTCCAATTTTTGAGAGTTGACTGTAGTTTTAATTAAGCCTCAGAAACACTTCAAAATAATTTCTTTCAAGAGTGTAATTCACAAAGTAAGAAATATTAGTAAAAGAGTTTTTAAAATGAAAAAAATGATTTTCAGAAATAACCATCCAATTTATATTGTACCTAATGAATAATTAATCTATTCTGTTAAGTCAAAAAATCAGTAGGTATTACCAATAAAATTTTGCAGTACATTGATGATGTTACCATTTGCAGCTATATTAAAATAGTATTTGTCATTGAAATATCAACTTTTTTTTTCAGATTTTAAAGAGATTTTCCCAAACTATGAGGACATTATTGGTACTTAGGTTTGTTACATAAAGGTTTGCTTAACTATGGTAAGCTATTGGAATGTCTATGGAGTCCCACCCTAAATGTATTATCCCTTCTTTTGTCTATAAGATTTTTTGAGTTTATAAGAAAACAATATTAAATCTGAACTTGATTTAGTCTAACACTTTTTTTGTGAAAGTAGTATACAAGTAAATACAAAGTAAAAAGAAAAATTCAAAAGCTAATTTGACTGTGTTAAACATGCATTTGTTATTTTCCTACAATGCGGTTTTGTCATTGGTGATGATGGTGTTTTTTGGCAGTGTCACTAAACTTGAATAGCAAGAAAAGTGAATGAGCAGATAATTCTGTCTTAAAAATAAAGTGTTTTAGCTATTGGCAGATGTCAAGACAACCTGAGACTTAATGAATACTAAGCTGCATACCTGCCATCCTTATCTGTCTCCAGCACAGTTGACAAAACAAGGTAGTCTTGATGTCAAAACAGATTGGGAAGGAAGAAAGACAGACAGAAACTTGGGCAGAATTAAGAAGTCTTGCTTTTTCACTTCAAGTTTTCTTTAAAAAATTCTAATTTATCTCCTAAACAAACTCTTATTTGCACCCCAAATAAAGCATTTACTAACTCACAGGAAATTAATCAGAAAGCATTCTGTAGCAGTAGATGAAATCCTATTGACCCACTTTTCTGTGAAAACCATAGGTCTTTGTAATCTGCGTTTGAAAACCTATTCTGCATATGGAAATGGTGATCCTCACTTTCCTTTATGAAAGCACGCTTCCTTTCACTTCCTTTTCTCTCATATTTGGTTCTAGTTTTTTTTTGTTTTTTTGTTTTTTCCCTTGGGACTCATTACATGTTGGGATCACCCAGGTTCCGTCCTTGGTTTATTCTTCTACTCTATCTCATAGGTGAAAATGGTTTTCATGATAACGTGTACAGGCTACTTATACACAGTCTACATCCTGTTTGAGTACCAGACTCACAAATTAAATTGTACAGTAATCATTTTCTGTCTGTTTCAGTGAGTAGCTTAGACTCATCTACTGAAGCTAGAAAACTGAGAGTCATAATTGTTCTTGAATCTAAACCCTTCTCTCAGTGCCTGCCTCTTGAGTAGATTTTCTGCTTCTATTCTTTACTTCTTTACTTTCTTCATAAAGAAACTGAAATGAAATGATGTAAGCACATATTTATATCTCTTCCTATCTTAAGGTACTTCACCTGCTCATCACCCACAGGATAAAGTGCAAATCCCCTCACAAAAGAAGTGGTGGTGGATCACATCATGATCCACCACTACCTCTCCAACCATCTCTCTCAATTCTTTCAACAAATGTTTACTGAAGGCTTCTTACGAGCTATTGTGAGCAAAGGCTAGCATGATCCCCTCTTTGGGAAGTTTAGGTTCTGTTGGCAGAGAGATGTATTAAATAAATAAAAATACAATTGTAAATCAAGACAAATAAAATGCAAAGATATGTCATGAAGAAATCTAACCTAGTCTGGGGAGTTAGAGAAGGCATCTGATCTGATATCCTAAGGAGGGATAGCTGTTATTAAGGAGGAGAAGAAATGGAAATGGGAGGCAGAGTGAGCATTTAAGGTTTGGGCACAGTATTTGCAAGGCCTCTGTTATGGGAATGCCTTATGTTTAAAGAACTGAAAGGAGGCTGGTGTGGCTGGAATAGAGAGGAAGATGGAATATGAAGACATAAAGAGGTAAATAAGGACAAGACCTTTACCTGGACCTCATAGGCTCGGTTAAATATGTGGTGCTTTACTTAAGGGCAACAAGAATCCAATGAAATCTTTTACTGCTATAAAAATAACATGATATATTTGAATTTAAAAAAAAAGCCCTCTGGTAACAATATGAACAATGTGGAGTAAAAACTGGAAAGGGAAATACTGTGCACATTGTTGATGGAAATAAAACATTGTAAAGCCACCCTTGAAGAGATGGCAGTGCCTTAAATTTACCTTATGACCAGAAATTTCACTCCTAGGTATCTAAGCAACAGCAGTAAAAACATATGTCTACACAAAAACTCGTATGTCAATGCCTATCATGTTATTATTCATAATAACCAAAAGTAGAAACAATGCAAATGTCCATCAACAGGTGAATGGATAAAATATGATACATCCATACAATGGTATGCTATTCTGCCAGAAAAAAGAATAAAGTACTTATACGTACTACAACATGGATGAACCTCAAAAACACCATACTAAGGAAGCCAGACACAAAATACTACTTATTATGTGAGTTCATGTATATAAAGCATCCAGAGGCGAATCTAT
The DNA here is from genome assembly GCF_043159975.1 of Macaca nemestrina. Classification (NCBI taxonomy): domain Eukaryota; kingdom Metazoa; phylum Chordata; class Mammalia; order Primates; family Cercopithecidae; genus Macaca; species Macaca nemestrina. Next base: position 95,602,329 of record NC_092131.1, read on the forward strand.
GGAGACACCGAGTCTATTAGTGTTTGCCAGGGGATGGAGATGGGAGGAGGGAATGGGAAGTTACTGCTAATGGACACAAAAAATGTTTTTGGACTGATGAAAATATTCTAAAATTGTATTGTGATGATGGCTGCACATACTTTAAATTTACTAAAAAAAAAATCAGTGACCTGTATACTCAAAATAAATGAGTTTTATGATATGTACAATATCCTTCAGTGAAATCATTGAATGAATAAACAAATAAGGAAACAAATAGAGAAATAAAATGTGGATGTGCAAAAAGTAGTTAGGAGGCCCTGTGATAGCCTAGGTAAAAGGTGAAAGTTGAGTCCAGGGTGGTGGCCTAGATGTAAAGAAGGAAATAAGTTTGAGAAATATTTAGGAATTAAAGTCAACAGGAACTGGGGATAGACTGGACATGGAAACTTTGGTTTGCCTGCTCTCCTCTAGAAATGCTAAACTGCTAAGTATTTGAACGCTCCATGCTCCTTCTCACCTTTCTGTCTGTCTGTATTACTGTGTTCCCCGGGAGTGGCTTTCACACCGTCATCAACCTGATGCACACCTGATTCCATTAGAGACTCAAATCTAGTATCATCTGCCCTTTAGAACCTTCCCTGACCCACCCTACCACTATTGTGTTCCCACAGCACCTCCTGTGCATTTCTATATTAGCATTTTATTGTACACCATTGTTTACATGACTATCGCTTCACCTTGATCGCTGTTGTCAAACACCTGATACTTGGGTCTTCACTTCCATCAGAGCATCCCAGCCAGACATGGCCAATTGATCACAGCACTCTCCTGCTGAGCACTGAGGATACTGTGGATATCACTGTACTCAGGATGCTTCTCAAAACAGTGCCACAGACAGCCTCTTGTAACCAATTGGCTTTGATACATCCATAAAGTCTGCTTCTGACTGTGACATTCTTGATGCCATGCATATCTTATGTGTCCTCTGCACCTTGTACAGAAAATGGATACAATAAACTGATGAAAACCCTTTCAGGAAGATGCTTCCAAATATTTCTATACTTGATATGCAATGCAAGTTATTCCTACCTACTGTATATTTTGTATGGCAATGGCTTCTGATTTTTGCCCTCAGATAGCTAGAAATTTGCTGAATATCATAATTTTTTCCCATCTTTTCTTCTACATCCTGTGTTTTGTTAAGTGTAGGCACAGTCCATAGTATTCCATCATAAACTACCAGACTACAGTCCACAATGGGCCTTGGGCTTTGCACAGTAGTTTTTATATTTTAGACATTATGTCTTTGAGAGCTAAAGCTTCCTAAGTCAGGCATCAAGATAATGATTTAGTGATTTATTCCTTTGAACCAGCTACTTTGGTGACTCATTTTTCTCCCTAACCCATGCTATTATACACTAATCCGTGCATAACTTCCCTTTAATACAGATGACACAGACTGTTTACTTAGGATGGTTTTGCAATATGCACACTAACAAAGACTTTGTGAGCAGGAAGAATACCAGTTATTCAACCAACTTTAAGAAAACAGCTGAGTGGTAGACCAGCTTAGCAGGGTGTTAAACATCCATTAATAATGGCAGGGTGACAAACTTGAAGGTTTTGATTTTAGTTCACATAAGCACTCCAAATTCAAGGCTCAGCCCACTGTATTTCAGGGTTTCTGTTAGAGAAAACTTGACCTGAACATACAGGATGTCCAACTACAAGAATGTTACAAGGCAGATCTTTTCACAGTAGCTTCTATGATACTACTATGGTGTAATACATATTACATGTTAGGTAGAAATACAAGACACTTTCATTCTTCTCATTTCTTGCAATAGACATCAAGTGCAGAAAAATTATCAGGGTGAACTGTTTGACAAGGCAAAGAATGAGGTGATGCCTTAAGATAAATGTCTCTATGACTGACACAAAAGTCGAGTTGGGACAATTGAATGGTGTAAGCATCACTCAGAAAACTGACTCATCCACAGCAACACTGGGCAAATGAGGCTGCAGGTAGATGCACTAGAATAGAGTAACTTTTTTTTTTTTTTTTTTTTTTTTTTGAGACGGAGTTTTGGAGTTTTGCTCTTGTTGCCCAGGCTGGAGTACAATGGCGTGATGTCGGCTCACAGCAACCTCCACCTCCCAGGTTCAAGCGATTTGCCTGCTTCATCCTCCCGAGCAGCTGGGATTACAGGCATGCACCACCATGCCCAGCTAATTTGGTATTTTTAGTAGAGACGGGGTTGATCAGGCTGGTCTCGAACTCCTGGCCTCAGGTGATCCGCCCGCCTCGGCCTCCCAAGATGCTGGGATTACAGGCATGAGCCACTGCTCCTGGCAGTGTAACCCTTATTTTATCTTCCTTTTTCTGGTATCTTTCTAAATCCTTCCCAGCCCTTCTCCACTATGCATAGCTAATCATGCTGCATGAAAGCTGTCTGTTCTTCCTCTAAAACACATTCTCACCCCTTAGCTTAAGCCAAGGCATCATTTCCTTCAGGAAGCCTTCACGTCTGGCCGAGGAGATGGGTTTCTGCAAATCCTCAGACTTCCCTTCTGCACTTCTTTCCTTCTCCTGTTATAACATGTATGTATCTTAAATTATTAGAATTACTTGCTTGTCCAATTTCTCCAATAAGACTGTAAGCTCAAAAGGCTGGTATTATGCCTACCCTTCCCCCTTTGAGAAACCTCGCTAACACACTACCTGCATTTAAGTAGTTGTTTCATAAATATTAATTGAGTAAATAAGTTGCATTATATAAAATTGTACCTTAAATATTTGATTTAGCATGTTCATCTGCAATGATTAAGGAAGTAGTTAAGGCAGCAGTTAATTTTTAATAATTCACCAATACTTAGGTGGACAGGTTTAGACAGTTTTAAAATATCTTAGTTGAGTAGGGGGTAGGGGTCGGTTAATGCACGCCCGAGACACATAAGGTTTTCAAAGGACTTTGCATAAATAAGCAATTTATTTTATAATTATTGCTTGTATTGTTGCTCTCCAAATTTCCACCAACGTAGGCCGAAAGACCTTCAAGATAATTCAGATTAAGAAGAATTAAAATTATGAACCAAGAAAGGCAGAAGAAGGGAAGTATGTAAAAATGTACTTGTTCAGTCTTGCTACTATTTCCTGGAGTCAATCTTGGTTTAAAACATAATAAGCGGACCCTGGCTTGTCATACCTACTTTCTCCCAGGGGTTTGAGACTGTAATAAAAGCATTTTAACTCAGTGGTAACTGGATTACAGTAATGCAAGAACCTGCCACCTTGGGACCTCCTGCTTGTGTCTCGACCTGAATAAATGTGCATGGAAATTGTTTTAAACTGATGGCTGTGCAAGATCACAAGTTATAGTAATGTTGACAGTCTCAGCTTGGAACCTGGCAAAAAAAAAAAAGTAGAACACGGATTGAAAACAGCTCCTTTGCTGGCATCAAAGCAATGCTCAGAGGTTTAGATGTACAACCTTTGCAGGTCAATGGTGACAATATTTGCAAAGTGCCGCCAGCATCTCCGCTGCAAATTGAAGCAACTTAATACAAATTCTTGCTGCAAATCTGAAGCAACTTGATTTCTTTTCCAGCCTCTAGTACTCATAAGAAGCCATAAGGAGAAGTTTCTCAGACTTAAAGTGTGCGAAACGATACTAAATCTTCCATCTCCTGGAGGCCGGATAGGAAATGAAAAGGTATAGTTGTCACATTCTGTCACAGCTGAATATCACGGAAATAATCCAATCAGTTTGTTCCCTTCAAAAGTAGCCGGTGTTTCATTGTGAGTTCTGCCTTCATTATTTCACAGGTCGATTGTAGTCTGTCACAGAGGCAAAACATCTGTTGGCAAAGACAAGGAAGGAGAAGGAGACCCTCCATCTTCCTTATGAACGTTCAAAGAAATTCTGGTGAATTTCCTGCTGGTGAAAAGTGGCGGCTTCTCAGTTTCCAAGATCCCAGTTTTGGGGAGGCACCAAACAGTTACTGACTAAGAGCAAACAAATTGTGCATATTCTGCACAGTGTAACTGCATCTTAGTGTCAAATTCAGCAAAGTGGATACGGAAGGGATGATTCAGAAAGAACTTAAAATCGGCATTTTTGTTCCTCGTAAGTCAGTACAATCATATAAGTCCAGATCTGTTTATTATAAAGCCAAGTTGTTTCCCCAAAGAGATTCACTTGGAGTCTAACTTTTCATAGAATGCTATTTGGGTCCATAGAGCCAGGCAAAATTGCTCAAATTGTAAAACTATTTCAGCGAGAATTTAAAAATATCGTGTGGTTCTGTTTCCATCTTTCAAGCAAAATAGATAGTAGGGTCTCCATTTTACAGAAGAGGTAAGTGGGGTTCAGAGATCAGATGAGTTTTACATATGGCACATGGTGCAGTGATTCTATTCTAATCTATTTTATTTATTGTAGAGACAGGGTTTTGCTCTGTGCCTAGGTTGGAATGCAGTGGCACTGTCATGGCTTATTGCAGACTCCCCCTCCTGGACTCAAGCTATCCTCCTGCCTCAGTCTCCAGAGTAAATGGGCTTACAGGCACATGCCACCATGCCCAACTAATTTTTTTTCTCTTTTCTTTTCTTTCCTTTTTTTCTTTTCTTTTCTTTTCTTTCCTTTTCTTTCAGAAACCAGATCTTGCTATGTTGCCTGGGCTGGTCTTGAACTCCCGGGCTCAAATCACCTTCCCACCTCGGCCTCCCAAAGTGCTGGGATTACAGGCATTAACTACATTGCCCGGTGCCATGATTCTAATTGTAGATCAGGATGATATCTCACTCATAGCTCCAAGAACCAGTACCCAGGAGAACATCTGGCACAGAGATGCTTCACTTTGCTTGTACTTGTTGGCTCTTACTAGATCGATAACCACCATGAAAACCCCCTTCCCACAACCCTTTGAAAAGCGAGTGTCATTGTCTACAACTACTTGGAGTATTCATTTACGTGTTTATGAGTTTGTATCTTAAACTCTCACAGTTTAGAGTTTAGAGACTATCAGAATCTACACTTTATCCCCATTTTAGAGAGTCTGGATTTTCAACTAGTTTTGTCACATACTAGCATAGCTTGATTTTAAATTTTCTTTAATTTTCAAATCGGGATCAAAAATCCGTAAAGTAATTAATGTCAAGTTAAGAAGGCACACTCTGCTTTTCTTTAATTTTCAAACAGAAGTCATAACTTACTTTTGACTGAAAGGAAAAATAAAAAAACAGAAAACAACCCTAGATGTATATTATTTCTACCCTCTTTTTATTTCTGTTTGGCCATTTTGGTGTGTATATGTGTGTGTGTGTGTGTCTTCATTGTTTTTTTGTTTCATTTTTTAATACCTTGTACACCATATCTGTCTTCTGTTCTATATAGAAATCAGAGGCTATGACATTAGCAACCCTTTAAGTTGTATGCAAGGCACTAATTCTCAAAGCTTCCCAAATATGCCAAGAACGGGCAACTATTTCAACATCATATAATGGATGCAGGCAACTGGTATATTTAGTATCGAAGGAACAGCTTTTCCTTTTATTTCTGTTTTTTTTTTCTTTTCCCTCAGTAGAAGCCAAAATTTTATTATAAAACCACAGATAAGTATATCAACTGCTAGGAGGCTGGCACAGCAGAATATAAGGAAATAAGAGATAAGGGAATTTGGTCAAATACAAAAAGTACTGTGGAATTTAAACCAAATGACACGAGATAAGGCTTTCTCTGAGTTTCTATTAAAAATGTAATAAATAAGAGATCCAAAAAAATTCTTTCCAGGCCTAGCACTTTTGTTCCTATATTACTCGTCATAAATGTATGGTATCATCATCAATGCAGGGATTCTATTCAGAGTTGCAAAAATACACTTTCCTGAAGTCATGTCAAAGATATGACAGCTTCAGATGGATGTCCTGTGAGTCTTTCAGTAAAGTTCATCATTTGAATAAATAGACTTTATTTACACACTTAAGGATAATTCTCTAAGGATCCCAAGATACTGTGAGTAATGGATCTTACTGATATTTCATGTGCTGCTGTTGAATTTAAATTGACCTAAATCAGATAAAGTGAACTCCCTGCCACCTCCCCCCGCAATGAATTTGCATAGATTTATGTAGACCATCTCAGTGCCTTTGGCTCTTCTGACCCCAGAGAAGGGACAGAGATTGAGATCTGGACAAAAAGGGACTCTAGTGGTTCCCTAGGATGACAGCACTTCTGGGACCTGCAACTTGAGTGTGATCTGTGGCCTCAGGTGAAGTGGACCATGGTGTCTGCTCCATCTCTAGAGGGCAATAGCCCTGAGTCATAAAAAGTATCCCTGCATAATATGGCACATCTGTCAGCCTCAGCATCCCTCAAGCTCAGTTTATATCTATCTTGGGATGGTTCACAGAAGGAAAAGATCACCCCATTTGGCTAGTAGGTTTTCAAGCCATTTTATTTTACTCTATCTTTTGTTCTTATGTGATATGCGTATATATACCTTTCATCTGGTTGAATTTATGTTTTAAGGCATTTATAGATAATTTTAGAGCATCATGTTATGTATCTCAGTAGACTAAAAAAAAACAAGCCTTATATAATTCTTTATTCTAGGGTGTCTTCCAGCTTGGGGGATGGAGGTACAATGTTATCAACTTTCAGGAATAATTTCTATTGAATGTGGCAACAGATAGGTATAGTAAATTCCGTGCCATAAATAGTCTGCTAATAGCCCTGGGTATCAAGTCATGAGTGAGTATAGCTATCAATAAGCAAACCCACAGTCCTTCAGGAATAGGTTATGTGAATACTTGTGACATATATAATGTCATAGTTCAAAAATCAGTTCAAGTTTTGAATATTTTATATTATTATATCTTAGGTTTTCTGGGACTAGGAAGATGTTGGTCTTCAAAAGATATTGAGGAACAAGGCTTATGTGGAACATGAAAGATGAAGACCAGATCTCCACAAATTAACTACTAAGATGTTTAGAGAGTCATTACTTCTGTAAATTCTAACTCTAATCACTTAAAAAAGTTAGTCACTTTTAAAACTATCTAGTTTTCTTTCTGAAAGCAGTTTAGGATTTGATATAAATAGAACATTTCTACTCACTTATAAACAGGGTTCTCATAAATCTCTGTGGCTTCTGTACTATGGCCCAGAATAAGAAATGAATGTGAGGTTGGCTAAAGACTGAACACCTTGCTCTCCCTGTTTCTTACTATTTAAGTGAAAAGTCTTCCTCAGAATTATCTCTGAATAGTCCCATGGAATTCCTTCTTATCCCATGCAAAAATATTGCATTAATGAGTAACTTCAATTAAATGAATTAAATTAGTGTGTGTACGGTATCTAGGATCGCATCTGGCACAAGGTGCTGTGTAAGTGCTGATTATCATACTTAATGTTAATTTATTATTTTTATTTCTCAGTTCAGATTTCTAGATTAAAATACAATTAGTAGGGTCATGTAATTTGTCAGGGCCTCTTAGCAAAATGAAATTTATAAAACCTTAAACTGTTGGCAGGATATGGACAGAAGTCCTTACTCTCTTTACGTAAAATTTGACCACTAATGTTAAATTTTAAAAATAATCTGTATGTTTTATGTATTCATAACTGTATATGAGAAATATTTTTCTAAGGAAAATCTTGTCACTCTGAAAATTAATTTAAAATAATATTATTTAGTTTACAGATTAATGAAGCTATGTTACAACTTGATGACATCTTGAGTTTCACTTGAAGCTATAAACCTCATTTGTGAATGAACTTATATTACATATGGGTGTAATTATCTGGTTAGCTTCTATGTTTGTGAATCTAGAATGCCCTGTGGGCAAACTTGAGATCTTCCTTCGTGTTTCACAAATTCTGAGCATTGCTCACATATTAATAAGATTCTCTACACACACAAAAAAAAAAGAAATTTTTTTTTCTTAAAACTTTAGTTATTTAAAGGTAAGTTCTCTAGAGGCCTTTTCATATGTATATATGTTTCACATATACATACTTTACATGTATATTTTATACATATGAAAATATCATGTATTGATCCATTTAATCTTTAGTCATTATTTAAAGATCATTTTTAGAACAAGTTGTAGTTATGCTAGATAAAACAAAAAATAGCTTTTGTACTTCAAAATGGAAGCATTTTGTCAAATATTTTTGGGCTTTATCATACTGTTAACTAATTGCTCAGGATATATAATAGTATCTCTAAATATAATGGTATGGTTATTTGTTTAATTAGATAAAAGTAGCACGAATGAAAATTGCCTGCTTTGATTTTCAGATTTATCTACAACAACATCCATGCTAAAATAGTTCAAAATCTACCTTGTACTAAAGTCATAATTGGGGAATATATTGGTAGGAATACAGTTGATTTTAAATCTAGTTAATTAGTAAACAAAAATAATTTTTTCTCCTCAATAACAACACCTTTGTTTTCATGTACAATTCATACCTATAGTCTTGGTCATAATATTATTAAATGTAATAGATGATTTTTGAGTAGTTGGCCATTTAAGATAGCTTTAAAAAATTAAATAGTTATATAAGTCAAATCAATTAATAAAACTTTTTGTTTGCTTTATGTTATCAATTATTTTAATGACATAGTGGAAGGGTCATCATGTATCAAGCATTTGATCTGTTATAAAATTTGCTAAAAAATACTTTACAAAATAGTTATGTCTTGAATTAGTTAGACCTATTTTTTTTTAACCTTGGTAGTTTCCGTATTTAAGTAATTCTGCATTTATTTAACAAATGAATTCTGTGTTTTAATTATCGAGGAATGTAGGTATATTATATTGTTCAACTCTGCCTAGTAAAAACTTACAATAGTCTATTTCCACTGCTGCCATTTCAGCAGAGCTAAAAGCACACATATACACACACAAATGCTCCCGTTCATCAGGCCTTTACACTGTCAGTGAACATGTGTGTGTCTTTGTGTATGTCACACCCTCTAAATTCAGGTGGCCTCAAGCTGTGCCATATAATTCTAGCCTCAATTAAACTTTCCAAGGTCAGCAGTACTGCACCAGGTCAGACATAAATAAGGCAGAGGATAGTCCTAGGGTACAGGAAAGCCATATTTATTCTTTATTCACAGTTCAAGGCTATCAAATGAAACCAAGCAGAGAGAAAAGACAGAGGAAGAAAGGAGGACTCTCAAAAGGTACTTTCCACCTAAGTGCAACCTTTGTTAAAAAAATAAAATCAGTATATGTATAATTCAAGACCCAGTGCACTCTAGCCTGGGTGACAGAGCAGGACTCTGTCTCAGAAAAAAAAAAAAAAAAAAAAAAAAAAAAAAAAAAAAGACCCAGTGAATTAGTGGGGTGTGAGTCTATCTTTTTTTTGTTCCCCTAAGAATATATCTTTAACCAGAGCTCAGTGGAGAATATGTTGGTATGATGCCAAATCACTAGCACAGAAATTAAAAGACCCAATTTCTAATTTTCTTTGTGTCACTAACCAGCAGCCTAAACTTAGATACATATATCATCACTCTCAATTTCCTCTTCATAAAATCAGAAGTATGAGATAAATAAATCTATTGAGTTTTCAAGTTCTGAATTCTACTTGGATCTGAATTTCACTTAAATAGTACTAGTAAAAAAAATAAATAAACCAAGTTAAAGGTAAGAAATACACTGATAGTATACATCTGATCATATATAATGTAGAAGGATAATAAGTTTTTAGAATATATAGAGAACTCGTACAACAATAAAAGACAAACTTATTAAAATGTACAAATATAATGAACAGATATTCACTGAAGAGGGAATCAGGTTAACTGATAAACACTTGAAAAGATGTTCAATCTATTTAATAATTTGGGAAATGCAAACTAAATCATGTTAGAACATTTTACACCTGCTAGTTTGGCACAGTTCATAAGTCTGACTATCCTGCGGATATGTTAAGACTGAGATTCCCGAATTGTGCCCAGAGGTCTTCCAGAGCACCACAGAACAATTACAAAGGCGCCACAGAATTATTTTAAATGGAAGAAGCCACAACAGTATCTACTGAGCAGTGTGTGTGATCCACCAGCTTGAGGGAGCTCATAATTTCAGCTTTAGATTGTACTCTCTTCCCTTGGATGAAGTCAGATCTTTGCAAAGCTTTACAGAGCTGTAGCTGTAATAAAAAGAAAGAACTGTGTGACCAACACACAATTATGGACATTGTTAGGAAGAAATCTAGTCTATTGTTCTCCACTAGTATCTAAGCACAGTACTTTCAGTTGGGTAAAGTAGAATTTGATAATTTAAGCACAAAGCAATGGAATCATTAGTAGCCTAAGCTAGTATATAACATCTGTTATTTTTTTATAAGCTAAATAATAAATACTAAATAAGTAAATAAGTTAGAAAGGAGAGAGAAAGTAAAAATGTGCAAAATAGAGTAATATACTTTTGAGTAGATGATACAGGTTTCCATTGGAAGTAAGAATGACAGATTTAGAGAAAACAAAACAAAATAAAAACAGAAATAAGAGAACATGCTTATTCTCAAAAATTGCTCATTGTCTAAATTTCAAATTTAACTGGGCATCATTGATTTTATTTGACAGCTCAACATAAAAACGATCAATAGGTTATACAGAATGCAGACAATAACACTCAAAGTTAGGGAATTGATATCAGCATGGCAGGACTTTTGAAGAATTTCTGTAGGTGAAGGGCAAGTAATACCAGAATGAAGCGCTTAGGAGAGTCAAAGAGCTGAATCATAATTCCGCTCCCATGAGAAAAGAGGATACCTCTGAAGAAAATGCTGCAACCCCTGTGGGAAAACAAGGAAACAAACATGAGTTATTGACTCAGACAGGTGAGTATGGTACATGAGGCAGATGGCAATGACCTGTTGAAAGCTGAGCGTGCAGGAAAGGTGAGCACAGAAGAAAATTCCTCCACTTATAAACAGAAAATGCCAGTGATAGAAGGATGCTGCCGTGATGAATTCAGCAGATAATTAATTTTGGGGAGAAGAAGATAAACTTGAGATATAGCTTAGCTGCCCCAGAGATGAATCAAAGTAAGATTACTACAATGGGAGTTTTAAGATATGAAAAAATCTGCATGAATGAACATGTATGCCAGAAAACATTTGAAAATATGAAGTGTAAGTCATGTGAAAGCGATGATTTCTTAATTGGAATTTAGATTATGTGAATAAAAACTGCAAAATGGTGAGGGAAATGGGAAAAATATGTAAAAGGCATCCTGAATTTCTCAGCATGAACTCCATGGCTCTTGACTCTTGACATGCATAATTAGAGAAAAATAGATTCAAGTAGATTGAGGATCATCATAACAATAATCAATATAAATAAAGTGATACTATTCTGAAAAAACCAATTGCAGGGACATAGAAAAGTAAAGAGAGAGAAAATAGAACAAGCAGACAATTTCACAAACTATAGTAAAAAACAAATACAATCTGATAAATGTGACTGCCTTCGACTTTTCTATAAATGGAAAATGTTTTTAATTGTGAGTCAAAGAAACATATTAAATTTTCGCTAACTATAAGGAATCTTGCTAAAGTATAAAGAAAAAGACTGAGAATGTATCACAAAAACCAATATAAACACATGCCAAGGAACGCAAGTGGAATGGAAAAGTGAAATTCAAGATGTAATGTTAAACAGGTAATTTTATATTACTAAAAAAAATCACAGAGCCAAATAACAATCTGTGAAAGTCTAGAAAAAAATCAGATAAATATGTAATAAAACCACAACTGCAGTAAAATAATTTATCAAATGAATGTCAATTCTTTAATAATGTATTGAGACTTACTCTCCAAGATCAGAGAATACCTGTTTTTTCAGGTACCTTAGAAAATTTACTAAAATGTATCGTATTGACAAAATACCTCAAAATTCTAAAACGGATGAATTTCCTGATCATTATTTTGGAAAAGAGTCTTCAGAAATTAGAATTTTAAAAATGAAAACTGAAAATATATTCAATTGCATATGGAAAAGGGACTGTAAACACAGACACTGGGGAAATTAAAAAAAAACCCACATTTTAATTTTTATCAATAAATATTATTAAATTTGAAAACCTTAACATAGTTTTATAAGAAAGAACAGAGTCCAGCCTAGACAACACAGTGAGACCCCGTCTCTTAAAAACTATTGAACAAAAAGTACAAATTACCAAAATTGCAATTGTAAACATCAGTATGTCAATAACCTTAGAGTAATGCAACAAGGACTCAAAACAATGCACTTGGTCAAAATAGCTTGAATGCCAAGCTCAATTTATCAATGAAAATATGATATTAAAGAGGGTATAGCAACGAGAGAAAAAGATGGAAAAATTCTCAACATATTTCTGGAGGTATATAATTCCAATGATGCCAAATTCAGCAGGCATATACATGCTTATGTGCATGCATGTGTACACACACACACACACACACACTCACACACAGGATGTTAACCCTTTCAATGTCATGTTTACAAAATTAATAGCATTTTTGAAGTGCCCATATGAAGATTAATAAACTTTCATAAATTTTAGAAGCAAAATTTCAAAATACAATCCTAGCTTATTGTATTTGTCAGTATGAATAAAACAATAATATAATATGTCTAAGCAGAATTTAACTAAAATTGGCAAGAAGGACTACCTGATAGAAATCTATTAATGTAATTTATGTAATTGGTAACTAAAATAGGAAAAAATATATACCTAAGTACATGGATAAAAGCCAAACATACAAACATTACATTTTTATCACTTATGGTACACTCTTTATAAAACTCTTGGCAAGGCCGGGCACGGTGACTCACGCCTGTAATCCCAGCACTTTGTGAGGCTGAGGTTGGTGGATCACCTGAGATCAGGAGTTTGAGAGCAGCCTGGCCAACATGGTGAAACTCTGTCTCTACTAAAAATACAAAAATTAGCAGGGCATTGTGGTGGGTGCCTGTAATCTCAGCTACTCGGGAGGCTGAGGCTGGAGAATGGCTTGAACCCGGGAGGCAGAAGTTGCAACGAGCTGAGATCACGCCACTGCACTCCAGCCTGGACGATAGAGCAAGACACCATCTCAAAACAACTACAATAACAAACAAACAAACAAAAAAACCTAGGCACATTTGATGCAGAGAGGGAATTTTAAAAGCATCATTAAGATGATCTATAGCAAGTCACAAACATGTAGGTACTTAAGGGGAATGCACTAAAGAGAGCAGAGCGGGGCACAACTGTTTGGGTTGGATTCCGTGGAGTTGTAAAAGGCAGTGTACAATCAGAGGGGACTTACAACGAGTGGTAATACATGAAGCTCAAAACCAGAAATCTTAAACTTGGTTGATGTCACCTATTCCTGTTGCCAGGTGGTCCCCTGTCATTTTTGAGCTTCTATTTTCTGCTCTGGAGTGATTCCAACTAACGTTTGGGGCAAGATAAAGAGACTTACTATTAACATTTTTAAAATAGAGTATTAGAGATCTAGTATACAACATGAGGACTATAGTTAATATTATATTCATAATTTTTGTGAAATAGGTAGATTTTAGCTGCTCTTGCCATATACACACAAAATGGGTAACTATGTGAGATGATGGATATGTTAATTTACTTCACTACAGTAACTGTTTTACTGTCTATACGTGTGCCATGGCATCACGTTGTATCTTAAATATTCACAATACAATTTATTTAGAAAAAAAACTCTAGACAATATTATATAACAAGAAAACGAGATAACAATTTTAACAAAATGTTAGCAATGAGAAGACAAACATCACTATTTGCAGATCATTTTTGACCATGTAAAGAAAATAAAATAAATGCTATCTTATAAAGTGTATAGATATATAAAATATAAACAAACCTGTACTTTCCTTATATATTAAAAAATAAACCATCATAAATCCCTCCCAATAAAGAACCTATTTACAAAAGTAACAAAAAGTAAAAAAAATTCAAGAAATAAGCTTATCAAACATGCTCAAAACCAAGGCATACAATATCAGAAAATTTTTATCAGGAAAATGAAATTTTTAAAAATTGTAAATAAATGAATAGGTAGCAAGATTCCTGGGTTGGAAGAATCAATACTGATAACATGTCAATGATTTGTTTGTTCATTCATTCATTCATTCATTCATTTCTTCCAGATTACTTATTGAATACCTACTGTAGGCTATACTACAAACTATACTACAATCTTCCAGATTACTTATTGAATACCTACTGTAGGCTATACTGCAAATATTCTAACTGGAGGTTATTCTCCTGCCTCAGCCTCCAGAGTAGCTGGGATTACAAGCATGCGCCACCATGCCTGAATAATTTTTGTATTTTTAGTAGAGATTGTCTTTCACCATGTTGGCCAGGCTGGTCCCGAACTCCTGAGCTCAAGTGATCCTCCCACCTCGGCCTCCCAAAGTGCTGGGATTACAGGTGTGAACCACTATGCCCAGTCCTAACTGGAGTTTTGAAAGTAGTCAAAATGCTTCTGAAACATAAAAAGAAGCATACTTGAGGAGAAGCCTGCTCTGTCAATAAGATAATAGCCATCAGTAAATGTGTGTGACACAGTACAAGACGAGAAAGATGCTTAAGAGGATAAGATGAGAAAGCCGTACAATCAAAAATGACAAAACTTAATGTCAAATAATGCCAGTTGTTGGCAAAGAATTTGTGGGAAGGAACAATTCACGTATTGTTTGTGGAATGGAAATTGGCAAAATTGATATAGAAAGTCTTTTGGTAACACCTATCAAAGTTGAAGAAGAATTTACTTCATTGACTCAGATTGTTGCTTCTTGGTGCCTCCACTTCAGAAATGTTCACACTTATTCTCAAAAAGGCCAAACAATATTCAACATTATTTGCTGTAGGAAAATTTATACCATAACATAATTTTCACAGTTAAAATGTGTTAAATGAATTAAATGTGTTGACATGTATTGATGTATACAAATCTTTAAAAAATTGGCCAAAAGAAAGGATATATACAATATGACAATATTTTTATAACTTTAAAAAAATCTGAAATAATGATGTATGTACTTAATGAATCCAACCATTCAGAACCTCAGGAAACAGACACGGACTGATTGCCACAAACTTCACCATGATAGTTATCTTTAAGAAAGGACAGAGGAGGATTCACCAGGGTTGACAGGTTTTATACATTGTTGTAATATTTTCTTTTCAATTAATACTTAATAGTTATTAATATTGGTATTAATATTTAGGTGTCCATTATAAAGTTGGTTACAGATATCAAGTGTTTGAAATCTTAGATAATTAAGAAGTAGGTTAAAAAAGTGAAAGTTTCCCAACCACTAAATGTAATGTTGGCTAATTTGAAAACAATGAAAACAATGTGAAGTTCTTAACATTAAATTTTATGGAAAAATAGAATGACTTACTGATATTAACAATCACTCCATGAAAAAATCATCTAATGAGACGGGTAAATGTTTGTGATAGACTATGTGAAAATAGTCACATATCAACGAGACTTTGCATGCTATCTGATCCTGGTTTTATGATTCAAACACATATTCGTAAAGTATACATGAAGAATATACAAGAAAATTAAAACAGTGTTTATCAGAGTCAGAATGATACATTTTTCTTCTTATGTGTTATTTTTCCAACTTATCAAAATGTGTATGTATATTTAAAATCCATATTTTTGAAGGTATAGATGAAATCATAAAGGTTCAACATTATAAAGCTTGCTAATCTCCTACTATGCCCCAGGCACATCGCTGTACAAATTAGACGACTTCATACTCGAGTCCAGGGTATGAACTAGTTGCTAATGAGATACAGTTAAAGAATGGGGAAGAGGATCTTGTATCTGGAAATAACTCAATCATATGGCGTAGAATGATTTGCTCAGTACCCTTGGGTGTTTCTTCAGCGTGCATTTCTTTAGACTGTTGATAATCACAATCCAGGACATAGTTGTGACCAGAAGCAAAGGAGCTAACTGAGGCAGAGGTGGGAATTTGGCTAACGAGTGCTAGGCCAACCATTAGAAGGCTGTTGCTGTTGTTTTTTTTGTTTTGTTTGATAGATTTTTCTGTTAGGGCTTCAGTTTGGCATCTGTAGCCTGAGAATAACAATACCTGTTTCACACGCTTGTTTTTAATTTTACACCAGAAATCATTAACAAAATCTTTTAGCTCCTGATAGGCACTCAGTAAATGGTAATTTAATCTGACCCCGCTGACTTGCCTTTGATGAAGAATTTTAAAATACAGCTTCCACAGTTTGTTCTTCATTAACTGATGCATTTTAATTTTTTTCTTCTTCACAGCCAAATCAGGCCTATTTAAAAGAATTTCCATCAAGTTATGTTTCTTTTCCCCTTGTTTCTCAAAGTTCAGCAACATGCCTTGTAGGCCTGTCCTGAACCATTAAAATCCACCTCTGAATCCTGTGATGTGACTTCTCCTCTCCTAAATATTCACTCTTTAATACTGGAAGGTTAGCATGACATAAATAACATATCACTGGTCTCTGTTTCCTATTAAAGTCACTTTGTGTGCAATCATCTCAGAGATGTAGAGATATTAATGAAGGAATAGAAACCCAATACTTTCTCAAGTCCGAGTTAGATTAGTTACAACATTTACTAATTTGTCGATTGCTTTATAAAGAAAAGAAGACGTGTTCTGCACTTTGTTTTGCGATGTGGTTCCAGTCGGCTTGAGCTTGCCAGCTGATCTTTTATCTAGAACTTGGATTATATCTGTGAGGAAACTCAACAGAAGAGATGTGGCCAGCCCCTTTCCCCAGGGCAGACCTGGAACTTTGCAAAACAAAAGTACTCACATTCTCTTCTGCAAATTCACATGCAGCATGAAGACTGACACCCAGTTCACAACAATCCTTGTATTAAGGATACAGAAGCATAGAGAGTCATGCAGGAAAGGGAGTAACTTCCAATAATGGTTAAGATATTGTCAATAACACTCAAGGATTTTCCACTGATAAATTCTTTCATATACCTAATGTAATTTGATCATTATAATAACTCCGTAAGTTTAGGGATAAGATGGCTAAAATGTATTATGGATGTTCCATTGCCAGATAGTCTGCTGAGCATGTCACATGCACTAACCCATTTAAAACAGTGTGTGTTATAATTTTTGCTTCCCAGGTGAAGAGACTAATGTCTGGAAAGGAGATGGTGGTGTGACAGAGGCCACACAGCCACAGAGTGGGTGAGCTGGAACTCAAACCTAAAGTAGTGAGGTGGGCACAGTGTTTTTATTTTAAGAGCTGGCACCGAAATTCTTCTCAGGGAGAGAATGGTAGTAAGGATGTTTTGCTAAATGCTTGATGCAATAGGCTTGCATTCAGACCAGAGGAAGATTTGGACTTCTTGATACCATAGGGCAGGTGGGGTAGTTGATGATGCGCAAGGGAGAAGAGACACTGAATGAGTACCCAAGAAACACTGCTCAATGAGTGAAGGGCATCTTCATGCTAGATCACTGTAGCCTATTAAAGTTTAAATTTTGGTGTTTTGTTTGTTTGTGTTTGTAGTGGATATCAAACAGCAAATTTTATGTTGCCATAAAAGTGGTGGGACTAGAGAACAGTGCTTAGGAAGGTTGTGGGGACTCAGAGAAAGGGATTACCCTAAAGCCATGATGATGTGAAACGAGTTATACTGTGACTTTAATTGGACAAGCAAAGAAACTGAATCACAAAAAAAATGTTCCCAGTACCACCAAACCAGTCAGTGTTCCAGCCAGGATTTTAACCCATGTTGCTTGAGTCTAGGGTCTACATGGTAGGCAGCTATAAAATCCAAAACCATGGGATTCCTATTGCTTTGAGAAATTCAAAGAAGTTGAGTGCTTAAATGGAACAATTTTGGACACAAAAATGAGTAGAATTCCCTGGGCTTTGCAGAAAAGATCGTTTTTCCTGTGAAAAAGGGAACTGCGTATAATATTAGGGACCTTAAAATTGGGAATAAAAATAAAGGAAACAAGAAATGACTCCGGGAGAATAATTTTCATAAAACTGCAGTCAAAAAATTATAGCATTCTGAAACATTACTGAGTTGATATATATATTTTTTCTTACTATCTAGTCTTCAAAAATTTTTATTAGTGAAATCTACATGTCTGAAGAAAGTAGAAGAGAGATGGAGGGGCAGGTGGAATAATGTGGGGAGAATTCTGTGTTTCCTTCAATCTTGGCATGCAAAGGCATCCAAGTGTCCAGGGAAAAGGAGTAGGATTTGGAGACTAAATCTATTTTGAAGGATGAGTTCAGTATTCATTGCGATAAGACTCCTTTTTAGGGACATTTGGTGTCTGCAACATTGATGCGTCCATCAGAGGCTATAATTGCTGAGAATAGACATGATACTCTGGAAAATAAGCATAGTGTCCTAAATGGAACTACTCACAGCTGGCATATGGCAAAGACACATCCTTGCTTACTGAAGTGGGAAACACCTGAGTATTTCATATCCTTCAAAAGTTTCCTTGATGAGTGTTTCTCATTGGTGTGTCCCAGAGGTATGCCATCATAGGATCTTCATGCTCACCGTAATCACAGTGTAAACCCATTTATCCATGTTCTATTATAAAATATATATAAAAAACCTGAAACATTCATTCTTATGATAATTCCACACATTCCTCATGAACCTTCTAAAACTACCCCACAGTTTTTGGTTTTCTTTTCTGTAGAACAAATAATCTCATGTCCTTTTATGTTTCCCCAGAGGTCCCATTTTCTGATGCTTTAATCATTTTTATTGTTCCCATCTGTACCTCCTTTAATTTTTTCTATCCCTTTTAAAATGTGTATCTGTGAGTTAGATATTGGAATAGATTGGAATAGATCTAAAATAGCTATTGATGTGTTACTGGAATTCCTATCTCTATTTGGATAAGGCAATATAGGAATAATGATGGTAAAAACAAGGGGAAAAATTGGAGAAACTGCTGCCATATAAGAATATTTTCAGATTCAGAGGTAGTTCTAAGTGGTGTAACCTGCCCTAAAGATAAATAAGAAAAGGCAGAACAATATAAGAAAATTACTATTATTGAAGACAAAAAATGAAGAACACAGAAATTTTATCTATGAAATGATTACAACTGCAGATGTATGCCTGCATATAAATGACCTGGCACAGAAAAAGAAATATTCACGGGACACTCTTTCTTAGACTAGTATAAGTTCCTGCATTTATTTTCAATTTTAATTTCCCCAATTTTAGTAGTGCTACGTGTGCCATAACTAAAACTTTTAGTTTTAAAAGAACTATCTGAGGAGTAAGAACGGGAAATCTAGGACACCTAATAATGTAATAATTAAGAATAGTTAAAAAACAAAATAAAAAAGTCCTCAAAGTACATATAGATCTTTACTATTCTAATACATTTAGTAAATCCTACAGAGATAGACTTTAGCTGTTCATGCTTGCAATGCATAGACATTGAAAAAATAGGCTGGACTTGGTGGCTTATGCCTGTAATCCCAGCATTTTGGGAGGCTGAGGTGGGCGGATCACCTGAAGTCAGGAGTTCAAGACCAGCCTGGCCAACATGGTGAAACCTTTTCTCTACTAAAAATACAAACAATGAGCCGGGCATCGTGGCACACACCTGTAATCCCAGCAATGCTGGAGGCTGAGGCAGGAGAATTGCTTGAACTCAAGAGGCAGAGGTTGCAATGAGCCAGTGAGCCAAGATTGTGCCACTGCACTCCAGCCTGGGCGACAGAGTGAGACTCTGTCTCAAAAAAAGAAAAAGAGAAAAAAAAAGAGAGAGAGATAGAGAGAAGAAGGAAGGAAGGAAGGAAGGAAGGAAGGAAGGAAGGAAGGAAGGAAGGAAGGAAGGAAGGAAGGAAGGAAGGAAGGAAGGAAGGAAAATACCACCTTAAGCACCTGGAATTTCTTCCCTTATCTTCCAAATTAAATCATAATTGAAAATCAAACGAAAGGCTGGGCTCAGTGGCTCACGCCTGTAATCCCAGCACTTTGTGAGGCCGAGGCGGGCGGATCACGAGGTCAGGAGATAAGAGACCATCCTGTGAATGGTGAAACCCAGTCTCTACTAAAAATACAAAAAAAATAGCCGGGCATGGTGGCGGGCGCCTGTAGTCCCAGCTACTAGGGAGGCTGAGGCAGGAGCATGGCGTGAACCCGGGAGGCGGAGCTTGCAGTGAGCTGAGCCGAGACAGCTCCACTGCACTTCAGCCTGGGCGACAGAGCGAGACTCCGTCTCAAAACAAACAAACAAACAAACAAATGAAAAACATCTGATAAAGAAAAAGTTGGCTCAAAATAATAGCATTGTGGTTTGAGAAGTGCTCTAACACATCATCTTGTCTAATACCCTAATTTCACAGATGAAAAGCTAAGGACCAAAGAGTAGAACTGAATTTTCATGGGTAACATATCGGTAGAGAAATACAGGTCACAGATAAGTTCTGATACAAAGAATATCCAGTTACGTTATACTTTATTAAATACCGCACATGACTAAAGAGTAAAATAATCCCATAAAGTGAGAGCGTCAGGTCTTTCTTTGTAATTTCTCTCTTGATAAAGACCATGTTTCCAATCAACTCATATTTCTCACAAGTGCAGCCAATGCAGGGGATGAAAGATGTTTGATCTTGTTTTGACTCACAAGGGGAAAAAAACGAATATCATAAATACATAAAAATTATGATTATTAAAATTCCATAACATTTTGATGTAATTAAGGCAGAATTTTGTTGTAGTTTATCAGGTGTATTTTTTTATGTTCCTGTTAACATATATATACACACACATACATATATTTACACCCCCACACATATATACATGTATATATTTTCTCATTAAGTTAATTTTAATCAACTAGATTCTCATCTACTATTTTGTGCATGGCTTAAAATTATGTCTTGAAACATTCCTGAAACATTGGTGCCACTTCTCATGTCTTGGATCTGTAGAAAAGTTTTCCTCCTTAACTCTTAGTATCATTCCTACACTCAAGTATCATCTTTGTGACCTTACTTGAGTTAATAAGACCCAACCACTCTTTCTATCAACAATAGAAGATAAGAAAATGTGGTGGTAAGAAGAAGGGCACGAAAATGAGGGACTTAAAAAAACTTAGTACAGATGCTATGCAACCAAGGGCATCTTCTTTATCTGCGGGTGAGCCGAGGCTACTTTTGCTGCAGTAACAATCTCAGAATACCTGTAATTTCACACAACAAGAGTGATTTTCATGCATAATTGACTAGGAGTCCAGGCAGATTTTCAGGGCAGTGTTTTCCAGCTGTTGACACAGTGTTCCAGGTTGCTTTGCTTTATGGCACCACAGTGTCATCACTTGCTTCCACAATTACTGCTGCAGGAAAAGAGTAAGTGACATTAAGAATCAGAAAGTAGACTGGGTGAGGTGGCTCACGCCTATAATCCCAGCACTTTGGGAGGCTGAGGTGGGTGATCATCTGAGGTCAGGAGTTCGAGATCACTCTGGCCAACATAGTGAAACACCATCTCTATTAAAAAGACAAAAATTAGCCGGGTGTGGTGGTGGATGCCTGTAATCCCAGCTACTCAGGAGGCTGAAGCAGGAGAATCGCTTGAACCTGTAAGGAGGAGGTTGCAGTGAGCTGAAATCGCACCACTGCACTCCAGCCTGGGAAACAGAGCGAGACTCCAACTCAAAAAAATAAAAAATAAAAATAAAAATCAGAAAATAAGTGCCATAGTTCCTGCTACAGTTTAAATGTGTCCCTTCTAAAATTCAAATGTTGGCAACATGGTACTAGTAAGAGACAAGGCCTTTCAGAGGTGATTAGACCGCGAGGGCTCCTCCCCTGTGACTGGGCTTAGGTGCCTTTATAAAGGGAATTGACAAGGGGTAGGTCACTGTGGCCCTTCCGCCTTCCTCCACGTGAGGATACAGCTAGAAGGTCCTCACCAGATGCTGCAGGCTTGATCTTGGACTTGTTAGTATCCATATTGTCAGAAATAAATTTTTGTTCTTTATGAGTTACCTAGTCTTAGGTGTTCTGTTACAGCAACACAAATGGAAAAGATACCTCCTAAAGTGGTGCACATTACTTTCATTTTTATTTCGGTGTCCAGGAGTGATCACAGAACCTTGCCTCACTTCCACTGATCAGGGAAGCGCAATCCCCTTGCGAGCCTGCATTGAAGGAGAATTGAGTATTGATAAACAATAGTGAATTTAATCATATGTAAATGTAAACATTCATGCAATTTAAAAATAATATCATTTTTGACCCTGGAATCACTTGAGGATTGAGTTTGTATAATTATAAAATCTAAAGTCCACTGATTCTATTAGTGCTACTGCAGTTTACCTACTCATCTGGGAGAAAGATGTTTTTAAGATTGTGAAATCTTGCTAGTTTAGAATTAGTTGGATTAGAAAAAGCTAAGGACAGATGAGGAATCTATGAAACATTTCTGAACATTTCTTTAACAAAAGAATGTCCATACTAGTAAACATTCATTTATCAAATTATTTTGAGGACATATGTTTACTTATAATCTGAAAAATGTTATTTATCTCCTCCCAAAAGATGTCCATGAACAATTGTACTCAGAATATAAAAATACTAATCTCAAATATAATTATATGTTTTACTCTGATTTTTCATGCAAAAAATCGATGGCCACATTTTTGGAAAAAAATAGTTATGCAAATTTTTAAAATCTTACTTAAGGTAAAAGTTAAGTTAGTTGAGCAAATTACTGGTGTTGGGTGACAAATAGTATATTATAATTGTGGCCTGATTTGAACATGATAACATGACTGACATATTTCATATTCCCTTAATGTTGATAGCAACAGTGGCAGGAATGCTGTTCACACTGGAGTAATAGCAGCAAAGACAGGTAGAGCTCCTACAGCCGGCTTTGTCTTAGGAGGGTAGGCTTGCTTCAAGGGACAGGGGAATTCCCAAGATTCTTTGAATTAATTAGCAGTTTCTTTTATTTCCAGTTAGTGAATTCATTTTTGGTCAAGTATGTATCTTTATATCCACTGGATTATTATCATAAATATGTGTTTCATTGTTATCTGAATAGATGTAAATTTCAAGTGGACACTGCAGATTTCTGCTGGCAGAGCAATTGAAAAGAGCTCGGCACTGTGCCTGGCACGTAGTAGGATTTCAATAAAAATTTGATGCATAAATGAAAGGCATCAACACTCATTTCCACCTAGCAGAAATTGGTGTCCCATACAAAGTAACATTGGCATGGTTGTTTTCTTCCGCTTCTAGAGTGGCAAGTTGCTAATAAATCTTTGGAAGACATGTTTTCCAAATAAATATTTAACCATATTGAAGTTATTTATGTCCTTTTAAGTTTTCAAAAGGGGCTCAAAAATAAGAATGCTCCTTTGAAGTCATCTAAGTACTCAACAACAGATGGAAACCTGCAGCTTGCTATGAAGAGATAGCAGCTATTTCATTTCATTGAGTTCTATCTTAGCTGACAGACTATCCATGTTTGGTTCAAAATGTTAGAAGAAATGCCCTCAACTCAGGGATGGTGAGCCCTGCTTCAAAAATCTGCTACTTTAATGTCTGTGTGTTCCCAACCACACAAAGTTCAGCTATATACCACACATATGGCTTCCCATTTCCATGTGGTAAAATTAAAATCAATTTTGTAGAATATTCAGAAAACGGCTTTTGTATTGCAAAACATCTAAGAACTTTATGTCCTTTCTTTATCTGGTTCTCATTTTTCATTCTGTCTCACACACACATCTATATACAAATTCAAACCATTTAATATCTTTTCAGAAAGATATTAACTTTAAAATTGCATTATTAAAAATAAAACTTAACACCAAAAACCTACAGTTTTTTTCTCTCTCTAAAAGAAAATAAAAATAAGGCTATATAAGCTCTATCAAACTCCTGTTTATATATAAGAGCCTAATATAAAACTCATATAAACCAATAATCTTGTAATGCAAATGTATATGATACATAAGTATAGAAAATGTAATATAGTTCTTAAATCTTTACATCTGGGTTTGTTTCCTTTAAATCCTGTAGAATCAGCAGTAAATTAGTAGAATTCTCTGGAGCAGGATAATGGTGGTTCGTAGCTTGCCGTTAGAAAGTAACTTTCGATACCACCAACAGTTTGTTGGAAGTTAGCAATCTTCTACCAACGTGATTTGAAAAGAAAAATAATACTTAAGATCCTCAAAATATTACAAAAGATGTTTATTTGTCCTTGTTCACTTTGCTGTGAAGTTCTTCAGGTGAAAAACCCTGACTGAAAATATCATCTCTCCAAATGTGGTTTGTCAAAGTTTGAATTTGATGGTTCCATTACAGACACCTATTTTTGGTTCTGCCAATGTGCAAAACAGGGCAGCCTTCTTTCCAGCCCACATTGCCACTTTCTTACCTGGAGTGTGGCATGCTCAGTGGTTTGGTCATAAATCAAAACGCATCAGAAATACTGACTGCATTGAGGTTTTTGTTGTTATTGTTGTTGTTGTTTGAGACAGGGTCTTGCTCTGTCTCCCAGGCTGGAGGGCAGTAGAGCAATCCTGGCTTACTGCAACCTCTGCCTCCAGGTTCAAGCAATTCTCCTGCCTCAGCCTCGGGAGTAGCTGGGATTACAGGTGCCTGCCACTAGCGCCTGGATAATTTTTGTATTTTTTTTCTTTTTTAGTAGAAATGGGGTTTCACCATGTTGGCCAGGCTGGTCTTGAACTCCTGACCGCAAATGATCCATCCGCCTCGGCCTCCCAAAGTGCAGGAATTACAGGTGTGAGCCACCGCACTCGGCCTGCATTGAGATTTGAATGGGAGAAAGAGATTCTTCTTAATACTCACTCAGATATAAAAGAAAAAAATAAAACTGGGATTTGAAAAATGATGTTTTAATTAATTTATTTACTTTAGTTATTTTAAAATTCCAATGAAATCAATTTCCTGTTTTGGCTTCAAAGACATTTTGGAAAGAGGATTTTTAGTCCCAAGGTTTAAATACAATTTTAAATCCTGAAGGTCCCTTTGTTCTGTAGTATCAGAGTCTAACGGTAACTTTGACCATGATATGAACACTTTTGGAAAACAATATGAGAATAATGTTGGTGGCTCTTTTGTGTGTGATTACTGATTTTTTTAGGATAGTGTCTTGGTAATAGATCATCCTTTATAAATGCTTACTTTTAGTGTGAATGGACTTTACTGATAGTGTTGAAAAAACATTTTTTGAACTAGAAAAAAATGCATTTTGGAGCAAATGGGAGCTTATGCCTTGGTATCTTTCTTCTCCCAGGTATGATGGTTGTGCAGTGACAGAATACGAAAATGAGTTTATTAAGTTTACTTAGAAATGATTCAAAGATATCTGTGTGAGCTCCTTCAACTATGTCAACATTTTCTTGAAAGATACCTGAGATTATTTGATGTTTACTTTTTTAAGTATAGTATTTGTAAGTTAAAGTGCACAGGAACATTTTATTACATTTTAAATGTAATTCCTGATCCCCAGATGCCGTCCATATAAATCTGAACAAACCCAAGACATCGCTATCTATATTAGATCAACAAATCCTCTCAGTCCCTGGGTTAGTGTTAAGAATAAGCAGCAAAAAGTGAAATTCCTTGGTAATAAAACTTCTGTTTCTTGACAAGTGTGATGTAAGGACATTTTTTGCTATGCTGCCTACACCTTTCAAAGTAGGTTATATTGTATAGTACGATTATGTCTTCCTGTAACCTCTATTTCAAAAGTGCATGGTGTGTAAATAATACATTTTTCTAACAACTGTTTTAATGGTCCCTGTTTTTAAGGTCATCTTCATGTGAAATTCAAAACTGCAAAATGCTGAAAATCCAATTTTGCTTTAAAGGAAGGGATGTTTTCTTTTTCTTTTTTTCTTCCCTCTTTTGGGTTTTTATTCCTGTTTCTTAAAATGGTAATCTCAATGGGAATTGGCATACTCATACATCAAACTTCATTTATGCCAACATCAGGTTAAATAATTTCTCCAAGCTTTAAGTACACTATGAAATTGGGCATGCCTATATGGGCTATTGCTATTGACTTCCCATATTATTACATTACACTTTTCTTCTTGAAACCAAACAAATATGATATCTTCGGGGACAGAAGACACAAATTTATCTCTTTCTATTGCCCCCAAAAGACATTATAAGCTGCTGTGTCTTGCTGGTTCGTGCAGGAAACACCCAATTACTGCCAACTAGAACATCCATGAAATGATTTCTATTAAAATAGATTGAACCCCCCAATTACTACAGGTCTGTGTATACATTCCTGTATAACATTCATTATTTCTTCTTCTGATGACATTGTAGAAATTTGGAAAATTACATAAAATTACAGTGGGAGGAAAAAAATCATTTGTAATTCTGCCCAGATAATCATGATTTATATTTTGAGGTGTAATAATCCTGTGCCAACCCCAGCTTGGCCAACTGAAGTATTGAGATAACACTGTTTTGTATCACTATGCCAAAAATTAAAATTCTACAACCTATTTACATATACAGGATTCAGTTCAATCTCCTTAAACAAGTACAGAATGACAAGATTTCTTTAAATTACACCCCTTTGATATAAAAGTGAAAGAACAGATACGCAAAATTTTGCCTTTGTACAAAGACCGGGGGAGGGGTATTTACGTTGCTGAAATCTGTTCAAATAAAACAAAATGAAAACACAAAACACTAATAGGGGTTGAAACAGTCAACCTGGAGTAACCTGTACATAACATAAAATTAGTGCAACATGTTGCCTTTAACCAATAATGGGTGCTAAAAATAATATTTCCCTGGAAGATTGAAGAAAGCAAATTAGTAGTATTGTTAACTTCCAAAGCAGATATCTGTTAATGCTGTAGATCTCTTTCATTTAACAGTAGATTACTTTCCATGCTCCAAGTGTAGTACATTTTACTATTTTCCAGTAAAATCCTTATTTTCTATGAACACTTGATAAAATTATAGTTTTGTCATTCATTAGAGTGCCAGGAATTTAACTAGCATATGATAAGTATTAAATATAAATACCTTTTTACATTGATATACTTAAAAAAATGAAATCATTGTATTTTATAACTTGCTTTTTCTTTAACAATATATTATAGGATTTTTCTTTAGTGGTGTTCTATTTTCTTTTAATAATTATGAATGGCTGCATAGATTCTCATCAATGAAACCGTAGCTTATTAAGGCATCCACTCTACAGATCATTAGACTGCATTTAACTCTATTTTTCTTCCTAATTAATAAAACCACAATTAGTAACTTTGAGTTTAAATCTTGGGCGTATTTTTGATTTTTTTTAACATATATATATATCTCTAAGTCCAATCAGAAGGTCTACAGATATGACCATTTTAAGGTCTGTGACATCATTCTCCATTTTGCTCCGCAGAAATAATACACTGTTTTACTTGTCCCTTGGTTTATCCATGAATGGACTTTCACGATACTAGATATTATCATTAAAACATTTTGCCAATATTAATAATGAAACAATATATCTATTGTTACTAATTTCCATTTTTTATTACCAGGCATTTAAAACACTCTTTTATGCTTCTTTTCTATCTTCTTCTCATTTGTGAATGGCCCTTTTTCATGCTTTCACACATTTTTCAATAAAGACATTCTTTTCTGTGATCTTTTTGGATGTATTTTTTTTGTTTTATTTCACCTTGAAGTTAATTTCCAAGTTTTAATTAGAACAGAGAAGTTCACATTTCAATTCAGCCAAATCCAACCATCTTTTCTTCAGAGTTCTGTCTTTATCTTTTTGTAACCCAAAAATTTTTTGTCATGCCAGGACCTGCTTACAGATATCACATTCACAGTGATATTTTTATCAGCACCTATCTCTAAGTGTGTTGTGAACTTCTTTAGATTTTCCTTCTCTAAAGGAAACATTGAGGGGGTCAGCTCCCCTATTGGCTTGTGATGTTTGTGTTTAGTTTCTTCTTCCTTTCAGGTAAATTATTTCCTAAGAAGCCTCTAACTTCTTATGCACATATGTCTTTGCTAGGCACAGACCCACAGTTTGCCAAACACAGCCTGGCACATTTGAATGCCTTTTCTGCCCAGCTTAGACCCCTGTGGCATTTAGGTATTTGCCACCCAGAGGTGAGGTGCTCTCCCATATGCCAGAAGGATTCCTACATGCCTAGGGGGTGAGCAATTATCCTGGTGTCTGAAATATCACTAACTATCATTCATTGTTCTGTGTGGTGGGGAAATGGAGCATTTCTTTCCAAGTTTTTGTATGAGAAGGTAGAGGAAAAAACAGCAGACCACACTGTCGTTTTTCATTCCAAATGCAGAAGTTTTCCATGGGAAGAGTTTTAATATTTTTTAGTTGAAATTAAATCTCAAGCAATTGAAACATTTACAATTCAACACTATAATGTATTCAAAAATAAATTCTTTTAGCCAAAAGTAAACGATAGCAGATGGAACTCAAGATCCACTAAAGGAAGGAGTGAAGAATAGCAGAAAGGGTAAGTATCTTGGTAAACATAAAAGAATTATTTTTGTAGAACCTTCATTTTTTATATACATATGTATTTTAAAAACTAATGACTGCTTAAAGCAAAAATGATAATAACATGTGATGGGGTCTATAGCCACAAAATATAAGACAGTAGAAAAAGAGTGGGAAAGGATGAATTGAATTATATAGTTGTAAGATTCTTACATTGTTTTAAAAATAATATAATATTATTTGAATGTAGACCATGATTACTTAAAAGAAAAATTATGTCATCACTAAGGTGATCAATAAAAGTAGCACAAAAATGTAGCTAAACGTTACCACACATAGAATACAAAAATATACACAACTTACCCAACAGAAGGCAGGAAAGAAATGGAACAAACATAAATTTCAAGATGGCAGAGCTCAACTGTATCATTGATAATTACATTAGAAATTGACTAGACAGCTTATTAGGAGGCATAATTTTTAAAAATAGGTTTAAAGTAATAGAAGACCCAACTGTATTTTTGTAAGATGTACTTAAAATATAAGAAAACAAGTATTTTGAATGTAAAACTGTGAAAAATAGTACACCGTGGTGTGGCTATAATATTACACAAAGTAGACTTTGATAAAACATTACCAAAAGTTAAGAAAATTGTAATGTTGAAGGCACCATCAAGTTCATGGAGAACAATAAAAGTACTAAATGTGTATCTATCTTTAAACTCCTGTATACATGAAGGGGAATTTGGCAAAAATAAAGGCAGACATAAATAAATGCAAAGCATAGTTTCAGATTTTTATCAACCCTTTCTAAGTATTTGATAAAACAGGCAGATGAAAAAATAACAGTAAAAATATGGATGATTTGAGAAACAGTATCAACCAACACAATCTAGCTGACCCCTAGTGAATGCTACCACTAATCAATACACGTGGAACATTCATTAAAATAGACTGCACACTGGGCATTGAAACATATCTTAATAAATACTGAAAGTTTGAAATCATTCCATTTATACCATCTAAACACAATGGCATTTCATTAGAAATTAATAGTGATAAGACATATTTTAAAAACCCTAAGTATTTGGAAATGTATTAACACACCTCTACATAAACAATAAATCCACAAGTCACAAATAAAAATTAGAAAATACTTTTGGTTGAAAAGCAATGAAAGCACACTATCAAAACTTGTTAGATGCAGTGAGAGTATAAGCGTTAATACTTGGACAAAGATTTATAGTTTTAAATATTTATATTACAAATTAAGGAAGATAAAATATCAATATTTTAAATTCCTTCATTAAACAACTGGAAAGGAAAAGCAAAAAACCCAAAGTAAGTAAAGCAAAAGAAATTATCAAAACAAGAGCAGAAATAAATGATATAGAAAGTAGGTAAACAATATAAAAATCAAGTCAAAAAATAATTTTTGAAAAGATTAATAATATTGATTAACCCATAGCAAAAATGAAGAAAAAAAAAGGACACAGAAAGAGAGATTGAGAGAGAACCAATAGTAATAAAACTGTGATCCTCACTGAGACTTTATATACATTTAATATAAATATGAAATTAATACAAATATTAAATGTGTAAAATATATTAATATATAATCTTTATATATTTAAAGATTAATAATGGAATGTTATGGGCCAGGCACAGTGGCTTGCACCTGTAATCCCAGCACTTTGGGAAGCCGAGGAGGGCAGACCACTTGAGGTCAGGAATTTGAGACCAGCCTGACCAACATGGTGAAACCCCATCTCTACTAAAAATACAAGAATTAGCCGGGTGTGGTGGCGGGAGCCTGTCATCCCAGATACTCGGGAGGCTGAGGGAGGAGAATTGCTTGAACCTGGGAGGCAGAGGTTGCAGTGAGCCGGGATGGCACCCCTGCACTCCAGCCCGGGAGACAGAGCAAGACTCTATCTCAAAAAAGAAGAAGAATGGAATGTTATGAACACCACTATTATGCCAATAGCAGAGAAAAGTTAGATGAAATGGATACATTACTTGAAAAATACTATCAAAATTAACAAGTGGAAATAAAAAATCTGAGTAACTCATTTATTAAGGAAACTATAATCAAAGAACTGAACAAAAATAATTAAAAGGAAATAAACCTTCAGATCTTGACTGCAACACTGATGAAGTTTACCATATATTTAGTGAAAAATAAAACCACAGCTGAGCGCAATGGCTCACACTTGTAATCCCAGCACTTTGGGAGGCTGAGGTGGGTGGATCGCCTGAGGTCAGGAGTTCGAGACCAGCCTGGCCAATGCAGTGTAGCCCCGTCTCCACTAAAAATACAAAAAATTAGCTGGGCGTGGTGGCAGACACCTGTAATTTCAGCTACTAGGGAGGCTAAGGTAGGAGAATCGCTTGAACGCGGGAGGCGGAGGTTGCAGTGAGCCGAGATCACAGCATTGCACTCCAGCTCGGGCAACAAGAGCAAAAAAACTCTGTCTCAAAAAATAAATAAATAAATAAAAATAAAAAAAGAAGAAGAAGAGAAAAAGAACAAGAACAAGAAAACTTGCAGCGTCATTCTTTCATTCTTTCTCAAGAACATAGGCTTGACAAAGCCTCAACAAAATGTTAGCAAATTAAACCCTGCTTAATGATGTCTAAGTGGGTTTATCCCAGAAATATAAAGTTAGTTTAACGGTCAAAAATCAATCAATGCAATTCAACACATTAATAGATTAAAGCTCAGATAAATATACACTGATATCAAAAGATTCATAAGTGCATTTGCAAAAACTGAATACCTGTTCAAGAGAAACTCTTCAAAAATTTGGCATAGAAAAAATACTTAATCATGTAGAAGTTATCTACAGAATTCCTACAGTTAACATCACACTTTTGGGTGAAATATTCAAATACCAGAAATAAGGCAAATATATTCTCCATCACTGTTTCTGTTTGAAATTTTTCTGGAGGTTCTAGTCAATACAATAGGGCAAGAAAAAAGAATAAAAGACATAAATATTGGGAGAAAAGAAGTGAAGGCTTTGTTATTTACAGTGGACATTATGACATACATAAAAACTTCTGTGAAATCTACCAATAGTCTAGAAAAAAAGTAATTTCAGCAACATCAGTGAATAAAAGACCAATATATAGTTTGTTTTTTTGTGTTTTTTTTGAGATGGAGTCTTGCTCTGTCTTCCAGGCTGGAGCGCAATGGAACAATCTCGGCTCACTGCAACCTCCACCTTCCGGGTTCAAGAGATTTTTCTGCCTCAGCCTCCCAAGTAGCTAGGATTACAGGCGCTTACCACTGCGCCCAGCTAATTTTTGTATTTTTTAGTAGAGACAGGGTTTCGCCATGTTGGCCTGACTGGTCTTGAACTCCTGACCTCAGGTGATCCACCCGCCTCGGCCTCCCAAAGTGCTGGGATTACAGGCATGAGCCACCACAGCTGGCTCAATACATAATTTTAGTTGTATTTCTATTTGCCAGCAAAACACATTTGGAAAATATAAAATGTTAACAGCAGTATCATTTTCTTTAGCACCCAAAGCAATGGGATATTTGGGGATAACTTTAACAAAACATCTGTAAAATCTGTATGCTGAAACTATACATCATGTGTGAGAGAAATTAAAGAAGAGCTCAATATGAGTGAGGATGTATCATGTTAATGAATTGGAAGGTCCAATATTGTTAAGATGTCAATCATCCTCAAATTAATCTGTAAGTGAAACACAATCCCATTCAAAACCCTGGAAGGTGGGCTGTAGAAATTAACAAGCTGATTCTACAATGCATATGTACATTCAAACAACCTATGTAACCAAAACCATTTTGTGAAAGATAATCCTGGAGCACTTATACTACCTGATTTAAAGATTTATAAAGTTACAGTAATCAAGGCATTGCAGTTTTGTCTTAAGGATGAACATATAGATAAATGAAACTGAATGAAGTACTATAAGTAGATCCACATATAGAGAGAAAATTCATTTATTCATTTTTGACCAATTTCAATGAAGGAAGGGAATTTTTTAAAATGGATATTCCTAGAGCAACTGGATATCCATTTGGAGAAACACCTGTTTTACTTTATTAATATCAGATAAAATAGACTTTAAAGTAAAATAATTATCAGAGGTAAAAAGTCATTGAAAGAAGAAATAAAATTCATCAGGTAGAGACACCAATTCTATATTGGTATGCACCTAATGTATGCCAATATACAGAAAGCAATAATACATATGAAGGTATATAATATTGTATACAAAGCAAACTTTATATATAGAATTACAGAGATAAATGACTAGGTCTGAATCATAGAGGGAGAAACCAAATGGCTTATTAAGGACATGACTTTGAGCTGTGTTGTCTACAGTTTGTGTTGATGGAGCAAATCAGGTTTTTCAGATTCCAGGTACCCGGGATGTGCTAGAAGCCACAGTATCCTCTAACTGCCCTATGTAAGATCCCATAAGTGAAGGTCTAATTAGGGATATTTTCAGGCAACATTAAGAATTTTGTCCTAACTATATGTAATACATATAACTATTATGTGTATATATGCATATTCATATATAAGTAAATGTAAATATAGATACATAACTTATATAGTGTACATGTGTACTATTTATGTGTTTTGGCTCTGTCCCCACCCAAATCTGATCTTGAATTGTAGTTCCCATAATCCCCACATGTCGTGGGAGGGACCTAGTGGGAGGTAATTGAATCATGGAGGTGGTTACCTCCATGCTGTTCTCATGATAGCGAGTGGGTTCTCACAAGATTTGGTGGTTTTATAAGGCGCTTTTCCCCTTTGCTCAGCCCTTCTTCCTGCTGCCTTGTGAAGAAGGTGCCTTGCTTCTTCTTTGACTTCTGCCATAATTCTAAGTTTCCTAAGACTTCCCGAGCCATGCCGAACTGTGAGTCAATTAAACCTCTTTTCTTTATAAATTACCTGGTTTTGGGTGTTTCTTCATAGCAATGTGAGAACGGACTAATACAGCTATGTATAATAGTTGGTATGTATATCTACATCTATTTACACATACATGCTGTGTCTGTATATGTTTGTGTGTGGGCAAGGTGAGTCATTGGTTGTTGGCTTTGATAGAAGGCATAGGAGAGATATTTGTTAGATGCTTATTTTGTTTTATTTTACTCTCCTAATGGACTTTGGAAGTTGGTAATATTGTCCAATTTTACAGATCAGAAAATGGAATCATAGGATTAGTCATATAAAATATACCGTTTTTTCTTTATCTTAAGGGCTACTTTTATTATGCACTTTTATAGGACATA
Source organism: Macaca nemestrina (assembly GCF_043159975.1). Lineage (NCBI taxonomy): Eukaryota > Metazoa > Chordata > Mammalia > Primates > Cercopithecidae > Macaca > Macaca nemestrina. Next base: position 95,636,148 of record NC_092131.1, read on the forward strand.
AAAATGGGCAGCAAATGGTGATCTGGATTTTTAATTCAGGTTAAAATCCAAAGTGTAGTACCTTGACTGCCATCATTTGATGGCGCAAAAATGGATCAAGAAGCTAGACGTGGACGCTGGTGGAAAAGCACATACTTGAGGACTGGTCTCAGCATTCACACTGTAACTCACAAGTTGGAAGCCAATAATTTTGTGTCATAAAATCAGCATGACATTGAGTGTATGTAGGATGGTCTATTTTTTTAAAGTACATTTTGGTATTGCAAGTAATGGCAAAGCTGCAATTACTTTTGTATCAACCTAATAAAACATAAAACAAATTTCCAAGTCTCTCAGTGACACAGGAGCCAGAGGAAGATATTGAAAATTTACAAGTGAAGGATGGCCAATGGAAGTTAAGTTATGCAGTGCCCATTATTACTAATTTAACATATATAAAATGTCATTGATATTTTCTTTATTTCATGTGCTGCTTTTATGATTCTCTTTTACAGGACATAAAAATATTTTAAGGGCTTTCAGTTATAGGTTCATCGGCAACTTCTGTCTTTTAAACCTTTTTTTCCCCAGGAGTTATTAATTTCTTAATCAGAACTGATAGTCCCACCGTCATTGAAATGGACTGTGTGGTGAATATCAGGAGCATCTGTGCCTAGCCACACCCTTCGAAACTGCTGCAAATGCTGCCATTGACAGGAGGCAGTGACACCCCTGGATTGCTTTCACCTGAGCCTTGGGTTCTTTAGTCTCTAGTCTCCACTGAGTCACACTAGATCGAGCACAGGGCAAGAATAGCCTCCTTCAATGCAATCACAGAACCAAAATGTACCAGAATGTTTGGGGAAGAATGGAACAGAAGATACTTTAAGAGATTAATTTTCAGTTTGTCCCTTTCCCTATAACATGAAGCCAGATTTGTCCCCTCCCACTGAAATAGCTGTGATGATCTTGGGCTCTACATTAAAGTGTAGAACTCAGGCAACCAGGAAGGTGCTAAATAGTAGATGAGCCTCTCTGTTGAGAAGGTGTGGTCCAGGGAAAAACCATTCCATTTACTCAGATTTAAGAGCATGGAGGTGCAATCTTATCAACATGATTATGTGACTAATATAATTCCCAGAAGCCTCTAAATGTTCCATTATCCTGTTGGCCTCCCTACACCACTATTACTATGATTATATGTGTGCAGTTTGTGATTTGGGTTTGAGCCAATAATATCAATAAATATAGATGATTCACATACACTTTATTTTAATCTGACTTCCATAGGAAAGGTGAGAAAATCACTCTTGGAAATCCAGAGCTTGGAAGATCTCCAGTAAAAATTTCCAACAAAAAGATTTGAATATGGCTCAGGTTTGTTTAAAAGGAGCAACTGATGAAAACATTTTGTTATTACTCAGAAAACATTAAAAGATTTGCTTACAGCTTTGCTGTAGGTGATAAAAGCAAATTAGCAAAAATTCCACTAGGAACAAATATTATGAGCTGCCTTTGCTATTGTCTTATCATAAATTAATAAAGCCACATTCCAAATTACACTGGGATCTTGAGTTTGGTATAAAAAGGAGGAGAAGGTGCAGGACTTGGAAATCCTGATTCTAAAATAAAAAATGGATTGTTATGCAAGCAGCATGTGATATTTGCTGTGTGTGGTAGTGAAGGTGAAGATTTAATGGAAGAATAAACAGTTGAAGGGGGAGGGGGGTAACATCAGAGTGGAGCTCCAGTTACTTAGGGTAGGGACGATAATAGAATTACTAAGTTTGCAACTCTGTTGTGCCTTTGGACCTGTAGGAGCCAGAGAAGCATTTGCTCTATTAATTATACGGGTTGGAATTTTGTGTTAGCAGGACTCAAAACATCGTGGTCAGATGGGAGCTATTCATATTCTTATTTTGGAAAGAAATATGTGTATATGTGTTTGCATGTAGGTGTGAGTGTGTGTTTGTATTTAACATGCTAGTATTAATAGAAAGGAGATGGGGTATGGAGGAGTTTTAATTTTGGGGTGATATAGAGGTCAAAGATATCTGTGTAATATATAGAGCAGACTGTATGGCCTACATTTAATTATACACCAGCAGAAATATTTTATAGCTACTTCCCTCCAGTATGATCATGGAATCATTGATGATGTAAGATTAAGAAATAGCCTTATTGTTAAAAAAAAAAAAAAACTAATGAAAAAAAGGATCATCTATTGTAAAGATGAGAGACAGAGACAAAATAACTCATCTGTAATGCAGATTTATTAATAGTCATTCACTGATTTTCAGTAAAATACTCTTCATGTAACCTTGACTTTATTAAGGAGTCCTTAAGGTGCATTTGGAAGACAGATAATGAGTTTGGGGAATAGCCTTATCTACATCAAGCTAATCTTTAACAGCTTGGAAAAGAACTAGCATAAAGTTCTTCAATTTGAGTGACAGAATCATGTTAAGATGAAACCATTTAAAACGTCCTTTTAATATGAAGACTTTATGGTACACGGAAATATTTTTATAAGAATGCTTCATGGAGCAGTGGGAACATAAAATAAATAAGAAATATAGAAAACCATGGAGCTTTCATACTATTCTTGAGGGTCAAATGAATTGCTAGTTAAGAGAATAAAGAATTCTACTGTCCGAGGCCGCTGAGTGGCACTTTGTATCTGGGTTAATAAAAGCAAGTCAGACGTCCCCAGGGGGAAAAAAGGGTTTCATTCACGTTAGCTGTCTCCTTTAAAGGGAGGGACAATCTGAAGGGAGAGATTTTGAGTGGCATGTCATTGTCGAGACTGCACATGCCACATTGTCAGGACTTCTATGGAGAGAAATCCGCAGGAACCTTTCTGACCCTTCGCAAGTGCAGGACTCTGTGTGTCTGTGTGGGTGAGCGTAAGCAGGCTGAGAGCCGAAAGAAAGAGGGATGAAAAGAAAACTAATTGAGAAGTATCTTTCTAATGAGACAGCTCATATTTACCCATGTGCAGATTCCCAAGTTCAGATTTTTCTCCTTTAGTGAAAATGTGAGCGCCCTTCTTTAGCATAAGACTAGGCATGCCATGAGAAGCTTTTTTCCCCCCAGCTTCTATGCAAGAGTTACATCACACGGCAAGCTGAAATAGGCTACAGTTTTTCAAAGCTTGAAACATGTTCATTAGTGAAGCGCTTCTCATTCCTGTTGCTTCTGATAAACTTATTTTAAGTCTTTTACTTATTTATTATAGTTCGTTGATTCATTTCGTTTTGCTTTCCCCCCTCTTGTCTCAGGGGACTAAGTCTATTTCTTATTTCTTTCTTTAGTCCTTACAAATTTAGGATTTCACCAAAAAATACCTTCAGCCCAAAAGTCATCGCACAGAGGTTCAAACCAGGAAGTTTCAGTTGATTTTTGAAAATTCACTTTCCCCAGCAATAAGGCACTCCCAAAATTTGCCTGAGAGATTTAAAGACTTTCATGCTATTTCAATATTTATCTAATGTTCTTTCTAACTCTGGTATAAAATCATTTCTTCATCTTTAGAAGATCCAAATAGATCATTTATAGGTATTAGCGAAGGCTAAAATGTGTCATTACAGATTGACTTGCAGTTGGCAAGATGTGAATGCAATTGTGAGAAAAGCAAGAAGCAACTCTCCTTACACTCCTGAGAAATTTCAGTCTTGGGGATAAAAAAGCTGGGATTTAGTGATTTCATTGAACTTTTTTTTTTTTTTCCTTTAAGAAGCAAGTGATAATTCATCTGCAAACACACCTTTCTTTGCTCTGTTGTCAATAGAAAAGTTGTTTTGCTAATGGTTATCTGTCTACAAGTCCTTGACCTGCTTGTAAACACATTTCTGCAGGAAAACCCTGGGCCATGGCCTCAGGACTTTGCGTCAACAACAAGAGATAAAGTGACCACAACTTAACCTGTTCTGGCCTGGAGTGCCCTCTGCTGCCCCTTGACCAAGCGCGCCCCTAATCTCTCTGCTGAAGGAACAGATTGCTTGGAGGGCCGGCCATGACATGGCTTGACCTGCATGGTTCCCGTGTGCTATTTTCAAAAATTTGATCTATTCCTGCCAGGGAGCCATTTTAAACCATCTTTCCATTCACTAAGGGGAAAAAAAAAATTCTGTTGGCTAATCGAAGTTGGTCAGATCTGTGTCTTCATGGTTCTAAAAGAATTGGTAGAAAAGTAAAAAAAAAGAGGGTCAAATGAACTGGTTTAATTATATGGATGCCATTTAATTATAATTATTCCCATAATTTTATGGATGGGAATAAAAAGTATTCCCACCCCCCTAAAAATTTTTAAGTGAAACTGAAGAGAACTTTTAAAAACATAAAATGTTAAAAATCATTATGCATGTGTAGAATTAGTTGATTTTATGTTTAGTTTCAGTTAAAATAATTTTATACCTGTTTCTGTTCCCCAGTATATCTGCCTCCTGTCGTCATCCTCACTAAAACCGTGTCACTGCTTAGATTTCCCTCAGTTCTTTTATGTTCTTATTTGTTTTTCTTTCTTTTTTTTCTTTCACTCCCCACGCCCCTTTAAAGTTAATTTTGCAAAATAAATTATAGCTTAAATATTTCTGAAATGTGTGATTTCTAGTGGAACTCTATATTGGTCCTGTTCACTGGCTGACAGGATCAGCTCTATTTTTGATCAGCTCTTCTCGAGTCCTACCATATTTTCTAGCTATATTTTCTAGAGTTTTCCTAGGATGATCCTGCCTTTTCCTCTAGGCTACACTTTTCATCTGTGACTTTCCTGACTTCTCTCAGTATTACCTAAGTATTCATTCTTATCCAAGTTTTGCCTACGATTTACTTTGTTCAAAGTCAAGTGTACATCAAGTTAACATGTATCTACGAATGGTGCTTTTAGAAATAATAAAAGGAATGTAATGGGCTGGGCGTGGTGGCTCACGCCTCTAATCCCAGCACTTTGGGAGGCTGAAGCAGGCAGTCACTTTCGGTCAGGAGTTTGGGACCAGCCTGGCCGACATGGTGAAACCCCGTCTCTACTAAAAATACAAAAATTAGCCGGGCATGGTGACACATGCCTGTAATCCCAGCTACTTAGGAGACTGAGGCAGGAGAATCACTTGAACCCAGGAGGTGGAGGCTGCAGTGAGCTGAGATTGCACCACTGCACTCCAGCCTAGGCGATAGAATGAGACTGTCTCAAAATAAATAAATAAATACATAAATAAATATAAAAATAAAAAAACAGGAAAGAAAACTAATGCACATGTTCCACCTTCAAGAAGCATGTTAGTTTTGATAGATCTAAAGTGACAATGTAACTCATGAATGGAGTGCTTCACAAAGTATTTACACATCCTTGAGTATGATTTTCTTTTTGTTGTTTTAACAATTAAATTAGTACACCCAAGTATAATGTAACTGTAGATTATCTGCTATGCCTTTATCTGTTCCGTGCTTCCAGCATAGGTTCTCAAAGTTGTAGCGCGAGCAAAATTTTTTGGTACGTTTTCAATGACTGAGGTAATTATTTCCTAAACTATCAAATGTCCAGAATAACAATAAGATCTTAAATAAGAATTTGGCTTCCTATTGGATATAGGTTTTACTTTTTACACATCTCTAAAGTGATTTAGCACTTACTTGAGATGTAAACAAACAATAAAGGATGCTCAGAAAGTGCTGTTTTGCATTTGTGAACATGAATTACTAGAATGCTTTAAATGTCAATGTTTCACATTTGCGACATGCACATTTGATACTATAATCTTTATCTTTGTTTTGTGAGGGGAATATAATTGGCAAAGACTTTTAAAAATAAAATATAGGTGAAAATTGTGCAGAAAATTCTACCAAACATAGGTATGCAGCTCTATGGCTATCAAAAAATGAACAACTAAAAAGTTACCACCCATGTCCAGAAATAGAACATGGTCAACATCCCAGAAGCTGTCCCTTGTGAATTTCTATTCCTGTTGCTCTTTCCAAGAGTAATTATTATCTTGATGCTTATATAATCATAGTTTTGTTTGTCTTTAAAGCTTTACCATCTGAGCAAGTATCCTAAACACTGTGGTTTAATTATTTTTTTCACTATTTATAAATGGAAATAAATAGCATATTTTTTGGTATCTGGCATCTTTCAATCAGAATTATCTTTGTTTGACTTATCCCTTGTGTATGTGTAACTCCAATTAGTTTATTTTGTGTTGATGAGTAATATTTCAATGTATTAATAAACCACAATGATTTTTATCTATTTAACTATTGATACATATTTCAGTAATTTCTAGATGTTGTTTCTGCATCTGATGGAATATGCCTACAATTTTTCTCTTTTATTTGATTAATGTTGCGAACACAATGTTTTTTTTTTTTTTTTATTTTACTTCAAGTTCTGGGATACAAGTGCTGAATGTGCAGGTTTGTTACATGGGTATACATTTGGTTTGTTGTCATCTAGGTTTTAAGCCCCGCATGCATTAGGTATTTGTCCTAATGCTCTCCCTCTCCTTTCTCCCTAACTCCCAACAAGCCCCGGTATGTGATGTTCCCCTCTCTGTGTCCATGTGTTTTCATTGTTCAGCTACCAAATATGAGTGAGAACATGCAGGATTTGGTTTTCTGTTCCTGGAACACAATGATTTTTTAAAAATATTAAAACTACTTTGAAAAACTAAATTAAACCCAAATTAGTTACTGTGGACCATCATGTTCCTATTTTGCTATATTTAGTTTTCTAAAATTTTTACATTTAGGTACTGTAATTTTATGTTCTTTTAATCAAATTTTGGTAACAAGGCTTATGCTGTCTTCAAGAAAATAAGTTGGAGAATAAGTTCCTCTTTCACTCTTCTGTGTAACAGCATAAGTAGAATTGGCATAATTTCTTCCCTAAAATCAGTTCAACAGTAAAACTATCTGGATCTTCACATTAGTAAATACGCTCCCCTCTCCTACCCACCCTTCTTCTCTTTCCTTCATCTTTCCTTTTCTTTTTTGTGAGATGTCATTTATTTACGGATTAGGTTGTTTTCGTTTCCTCTTGTGTTCATTTGGTTATTTAAAAAATTATTTGTCTAATTTAAATTTTAGAGATTTTTAGAATAAATGTTCACAATATTTCCTGTGTTCTTTTAAAAGTGTAAAACATCTGTAATAATGTCTCTCTTTTCCTTTCTGACACTGATCATTTTTACACACTCTCACTTCTCTCTTTGATTTTCATTGGTCTTAATTCTAAGTCTTTCTATTTCTTTTTTTTCTTTTTTTTTTTTAGTGTATCCAGATAACATACTTTGGCTTTGTTGGTCTTCTCCATTTTATATTAGTTTTACCTAACTTAATAATTTTTGTACATTATTCTCATCCTTTTTCTTTCTTTGGGCTTAATTTGTCAGCTTTTTTTCCCCTAAGTTTTTGAGATGATTGAATTCCAGCTTCTTTCTTTTCTGATATATGTATTCTGGGTTATAGCTATCACACTAGATAGTAGCTTTCATTGCATGTTCAATAAACAATATTTAAAATTTTTCTTTCAATTGAAAATATTTTCTAATTTATATGTTATTTCTTCTCTGACCTGTGGGTTAGTTATAAATAGTTATTTTAAATTTCCCAAATATGTTTTCTAGTTCTCTTTTTCTTACCGGTTTCTAGAAAAATTGTATTGCAGTCAGATTATATTCTTTGCATGATTTTAATTATTTGAAATTTGTGTTGATCATCCTCATGGTTTTTAGAAATATTTCATATGTACTCAAAAAAATGTATTCTGAAGGTATTGGTTGCACAGAATTGGCTCTACAAAATTCCATGAGGTCAGTTTTGTGGATCTTGTTATTGAAAGTTTTTACATCCATAATAATTTTTAGTTCACTTATTGTTTTTTGGTTTTGGTTGATTTTAGTTACTGACAGTTGTATTTTAAAATCTTCCACTAGAATTGTGGATTTATCTTTTTATTTTTCAAATTTTGTTCACATCTTTTCTATATATTTTTAGGCTTTGTTATTAGATGTGTTCTAGTGTGAATTCTTGATAAATTGAACCTATTGTTATCATTATGCTGCTTGAATTTTCTTGCCTTAAAGTGCAATGCCTTCTATTAATATAGGTAAACGAGTATTTTTTCCACTTTTTGGTTAGTATTTTCATGGTATATCTTTGTCCATTCTTATGTTCAACTTATTAATATTTGATAGAATATAGATATGTTACTTATAGCATTTAGTTGAGATTTTTTTAATACTGACAGAAACAGTTTCTTTTTAAATTTGGAGCACCTTGTGCATTTGTATTTTATATAACTGCTGATATAATTTTACTTAAACATATCACTTTGCTAAATGTGTTTAATTTTTTCCTGATGATGTATCTTTTTCTCCCTGTATATATTTCATCTTATAAAATATTTTTGTACTCTAATTTCTCCTCTATCATGTTGAAAGTGATTTTTCCTTTCACTATTTTATTAGTGGTTAGCCTAGAGGTCAGAGCATGTGTTTTTTAGATTAGCAAAGATGTACTAGTTGGTACTCTGACTCTCTTTTTGGTCAAAGCAAGATAGTTAAGCCTATAATCTCAGTGCTTTGGGAGGCCAAGGCAGGAGGATCAAGACTATCCTAGGCAACATAGTGAGAACCCCATCTCTACAATTTTTTTGTTAATTAGCTGGGTATAGTAGTGCAAGCTTGTAGTACTATCTACATGGGAGGCTAAGGTGCGAGGACCACTTGAGTCCAGCAGTTCGAGCCATGATTGTGTGCTGTACTGAGCCATGATTGTGTGCTGTACTCCAGCCTGGGTTACAGAGTGAGCCTTGGACTGTAAAAAATAATCGTATTAGTATGATTTCTTGAAATTTATTTTAATTGGAAATATACAAACAATGACATTATTATCATTTTTCTTACAGTTGATATTAATATTTATCTATCTGTGCTTCTCATTGTTTTCTGGATCTCTGATCTTTCATTTTATATTAGTTTTCTTCTGTACAAACACACCTTTTGGCACCCCCTTTTGTGCAAGCATGCTGATAGTAAACCCTCTTAATATTTTTCTAAAAATTGCTACACTTCTCTTTTATTTTGAAAGGACAGTTTTTAGTGGATATAAAATTCTAAGTTGGAAGTTACTTCTTTTTAACGTTTCAAAAATACATTCCACTGTCCTTTTGCCTCCTGTTTCTATTGATAAGTTAGATGTGTATCTTATTGTTGTTTCTTAAAAGGAAATCTGTCTTTGCTTTCTTATATATTTAGTTTTTAAAAAGATTTTTCTGTGTATCTATTGTTTTTACCAACGAATAGATTTTTATATTTTACCCAACTTTTCTAGTTGTCTTCAGCAAGAAATTTGGAGCAAATTAACTAGTGCACTGTAACCAGAAGTCTAGACACTAATATTTATCCAACACTAGTATCTACTGATTATGAGATAACTCTACTGCCTTTAGTATTTCCCTTTCAAAAGAAGGAACTTTCTTTACTAATTAGAAATTTATACTTACTTCGACCTTCTGATTCCGACAGCCTTTAATTAATTGCTTTAATAATTTTATATTTCTTTACTCAAACATGAATCATGTCCAGTTTTGGGGCTGTTAGATAAGAGAGTCTTGTATCACCCTAAGCATCTGAACTGGCCTTTGGAAAAGTCAGTACTTTTTTAAAAAAAGTATTAATAATGTAATTGTTCCCATTTTTGGAAATGGATGTATTTGGGGCTATTTCTTTTCTGAAATTTGTATGGAAAATATGGACTTAGAAATTAATTGCAGGAAAATGTTTATGCCCAAGAGAGAAAAGATTTGTTTTAAATAATTCTCTCCTACAAATGATTTTCAAATATTCTAAAGAATGACATTTAATATTCTTCATGATTTGGCTCCTGCTTAACTATTTTAGAGGGTGGCATAACTGGTGGTGAGCACATCTCAAAACAAGCTGTTTAACCCCAAATCAAATTTGAAATATTGTATAGTGGATATAAATTTTGTACTGAAATACCTCATGCTTAATAAACATATGCTGCAACTTTTAAAATTCTCTAACATCCATATTTTGGGAATTGTTTGGTTATAAGGAAGAAAGACCATTTAAACAAATATATACAAAGTAAAAGAGATCATTTTTTCGATCTCATAACATCTGGGGTTAGATGTAAAACCATATTTCATTTCCATGGAACTGGGGATTGGAAAGCCAGAAACCAAGATAAACATACTGTTTATGTGAGTCTCAGAAGTTTCACCATTGTTTCCTTCCCAACTGCTTCATTTTCCTCATCCTTTTTAGTAGCATAGTTTCTCAGCTTAGACAAGCAAATGGGTAATCATTACTGCCATGCATCTGTTTTACATCACTTCCCAATCCAATTCATTAACAGAAACTTACCAGCAGCTCTGTGTCCTATTTCCATACTTCTAAGACAAAAATTTTATTTGTCTAGATTCAGCCAATTGGTTATCTGCACCCCAGTGACTATGGCCAGAATGCAAAGACGATATTGTACACATGCCCCTGGACCTTTGCATGGAGAGGAGCTCTGAGAGTATAAGGTGTGAGACCTAAAGTTGAACCTCATTTTCTGTTTCAAAACTGCTAATTCTAAAATAAGTAAAAAAAAAGAAAGAAAGAAAGAAAGAAAGAAAGAAAGAAAGAAAGAAAGAAAGAAAAAGAAATAGTATTCGTAAAGGAATCAACTTTATTTTAAATTTGTTCTGAAGATCATGTTTGTAGCCTTTAATTCCAAGATTCTTCTTTCTCTGTCCTCCTGAGGTAGTAATTCATCCATATTTGACTCACTTTCACTTCTCGAAATAATTCATATCTTCCTGAACCCTGTGATCCAACCTGCCAGCATCTTCTTCTTGTCAGTTTATCTCATCTACGCCATATTCATTTCAGGACCACTTCAACTATTTCTATTCTGTGTTTATGGATTCTCTTAGGGAAAGGGCTTTTGGCTTCCCCACCCTCCTCTTAACTCCCTCCTCTAGGTAGGTCCTTCATGTGCCAAGGATAGCCAAAGATGGGTTCTCTCATGTAATGAATAAGCTACCTTGGGAGAAGGGTTAAGAAATGAGAGAAATCACAGCCACTTGATCATCCTGGTGACTCCATTTGAAACAAGGAGTTGTCCTTCATTATTCTTCAGTTATCAGGGTAAAGAAAATTCTAAGGCATCTAAAAAGTATAGTGGGACCACCTAAGGCACTAATTTGGCAGGACTGGGTGGTTTCAGCAGGGATTTTTAAGTTTTAGTGGAGGTGATTGTTGGGGGATCTGGTCATTCTGTCAAGATGTCACCAGACTTCCCTGAGGTCCACTGAGAGGGAAAAAAGGAACAGAACCAATTTATCAGTTTGAGATATGGCTTCCCCATACACTTCTCCCAGGGTTATACCCTACTGGTAAATTTGCTAAAACAGCAGTATGATGAATTAACACTTATTAAATCTTGGCAGTTTTCTCACAATGTCCAGTGTTGACTACCTCCCTGTTTATTTCATGAGGCAGAATTATGGTTTTAAGTGGGACTTATTCCCTAAATTATGAACAGGCATTCTTAAGTGGGTATTTGCAACTCAAGCATTACCATGTATACATGAAATCTGCATATAGGGATATTCAGAGCATCTGTTTTGTATATATTAAAGAAATCTGTGCCTTTATTTTGGCTTATAAATCAATTCATAAATTAATTTACATTTAAGCAGCAAATGAATAACAAGAAATATTAAATTCAGGTATAATATGCATACATTAAATTAGGAAACCTTATTGGGATCCTGTTTTCTTAATTTTTATTATTGTTTGTCATTCTTGATAAGATTTTATATGGTATTTGTTATTGGTTTGCACTTTTTTTGGTCTTGTTTTCTGTCATTGCCCTAATTCCCCAAAATATTTTTTAATATCTTCCGTAATTGATTTCTGAGTCAATGTCTTATTTCCACATCTATGATTCAGAGACTGTCATGATTTGAGTGGTGATTTTAAAACATCCTAGCTTTGATATTTGTTACCAGATTCTGCATTCTGTATCCAATATTGTATATTTAGTTTATCTTAATGCTGAATTTATGGGTCTTTTGAAAGAATTTGTAAAGCGTGACATACATTTTTCCATGTTGACTAACCCTGTAGTTTCTGAGCTGACTACAATATCTTACCTTACTTTGACTTTTATTAAATTAGACCTACCTCTGGACTTCTAAATAGTACCATTCTTCCCATTTTCAAAGTTCAAAACCTTAAATTTGGGAAGCTTCTGGCCCAGCCGACTGTCATAATACTCAATGAAACAGTGTTTTTGTTTCTGTTGTATAACATGACTGTGAGGCCTCTCCCCCCACTTGAAATCTCTTAAGAATTTGACAGTATCCACTACCACAATTCTCTTGAAAGTCTTTTATTCTTGAAATTACCATTTGTCTAGGTTTCCTTGATGTTTCAGTTTTGATAGTTTGCAACATCCTAAATTCTGTAATATTTTGAAATCTTGTTTACTCAGGCCTTCCTTCCTTAACGACCCTCTCTATTTAATGTGCCATGAGTATTGCCATTATATTCATCATGTCTGTTGCCTTTTTTTTACTTTGCTTATCTGGCCCCTTGTGATATTATTAAACATTTTGTCTTCTTGGCTTTCATATATCTCCAATTCCACCTCAATTTCCCTAACTGAGAAGATGACTACCCTTTCCTAGTTTCATGCTTTCAAATCCTACAAAAATTCCATTTGTTTCCTCATGGCCTGCAAAATAAATTCCAAATTTTTTTCAAACTACCTATGTCACCTAATATTTTCCAAACTTTCCACACCCAGCCATTCATAAAGAATATTCACATGCTTTCAAAATTTTCGGTTGTGGTGTGCAGGTGCTCTGTTCCTGGACTTCAAAGCTTTACTCTCTTAAAAAATCATATCTATGTAATTAATGTGGTGAAATGGAATTTTTTATGTTATGTGTATTTTTCCACAGTCAAACAAAACTCCTCATTCTTAGAGGCCCAGATCAAAAACAATCTCACAGAAGCCTTCCTAGTCCCCTCTACCTAGAATTAGCCACCTTTCATTTCATCTGGCATTCCCTAGCAATTAGCACTATGAACTATGATTTACTTAGACATTTTATTGTTTAAAACAATAGCAGACCCTGAATATGGAACTACCTATGTGAAATAAAAGCCAGAATGTGATTCTTATCAGTAATATTTAATTTTACAAACATGTACATTGCAGTATCGAAGTAAGAAAATTTTAGTGACTCTAGTCAAACTCTTGTAAGGTGGATTGCCTTAAAGTTGCATGGACAGAGATATATACTGCAATGACCAAGACCTGGAATCCTTGTTTGACACTTTTAGGAAGATATGGCTTTTACTTGTGTGCCATTGATTAAAAGATTTTTTTCTTCTTTTTAAAGATTAACTACTTTCTAGCCATTGTAACTGATAGAAGAGGCTTCTTTTCTTTATCAACTATAATCTGTCTCCTCTCTAGTGGAGGACACAGAAAATTGTTTGATGAGTATCGCTTCTCCCCACTTAATCATTAATAATACTCAATGAGAACAGTCATTTGTAATGTCACAATTAGGTGGCTCTTTCTAAAAAAGTGAAATTAAAAATTTCTTATTTTTAAAATTGTTACATTGCAATTACACATATATATGGAATACAATTTGATGTTTCGATGCATATCTATGTTGTGTAATAATCCACTCGGGGTATGCTGTAGTTTGGAAAGGGTTTGTTTGTACCTACTAAGTCTCATGTTAAAATTTGATCCCCAGTGTTGGAGGGAGGGCCTGGTGGAAGATGTTTGAGTCATGGGGACAGATTCCTCATGAATGGCTTGGTGACATTCTTAAAGGAGTGAGTTCTCACTCTTGTTCCCTTGAGAACCAGTTGTTGAAAAGAGCCTGGCACCTTCTCTCTCTCTTTCTCTCTCTCTCTCTCTCTCTCTCTCTCTGTCTCTCTCCATTTGGCAGCCTCCCCTTCACCTTCTGCCATGAGTGGAAGCTTTCTGATCTCTCATCAAAAGCAGATACTGGTACCATGCTTCTTGTGCAGAGCCATGAGCCAAATAAACCTCTTTGTAAATTACCCAGCCTCAGCTATTCCTTTATAGCAACAAAAATGGACTAAGACAAAGTAGTTAGTGAATCCATCACCCCATGCATTTACCCTTCCCTTGCAGTGACAACATTCATATAAGTTATTTTCTATTATGCTATATTTTATTGCCAACCATAGTCACCCTACTGTGTAATAGAATACCAGAATTTATTCCTTCTAGCTGAATATAGCTTTCTGTCTGTTGACCAACCTCTCCCCATCCTCTATTCCCCATTCCATCCCTAGTCTCTTGTAACTACTGTTTCATTCGCTGTTTCTATGGTAGTAATAAAATGTAGAATTGTTGATAAATGCAGGTGACATTTAATACAAATCTTTTATAGATTTCAAAGTGACATCTTTGTAAAAAAGCTATGTTAATTCCACAGAACGTACTGTGTGAAGATGGTACCATTACCTTGTTCTTAAGGGCAAGTTATTTTATTTGACTCAAATATTCAAAGCTCTAACAAGATCTAAGCCCTTTTCAAAGATGACTTACTTATATTAGAGATTATTGGACCACCAGAATGTGATAAACGTGAAGACTCTGATCAGCGTAGTGTTGGTGGTGTGATGGTTAATTTTATTTGTCAACTTGACTGGGACATGGGGCACCTGGATACTTGGTTAAACATTATTTTAGGATGTACCTATGAGGGTGTTTGAATGAGTAGATTGAATAAAGCAGACTGGCCTCTCCTATGTGGGTGAGCCTCATCCAATGCTTTGAAGGCCTGAACAGGATAAAATGCTGAGTAAGAAAAAAATACTTTCTCTTTGTCTTTAGTTGGAACATTAGTCCTCCCACCTTTGGCCTCAGACTTGGACTGGAACTTGTACCACTAGCTTTCCTGAGTTCACAGCCTGGTGGTTGCCAATCTTGAACTTCTTAGCTTCCATAATTATGTGAATCCATTTATTATAGTAAATCTCTGGAGAACCCAGACTAATACAGTTGAAAATGTATGTGCATATATATATATATACACACATACACATACTTTTATATATGTATATAACATTTAAGATATATATATCTCTCTCTCTTCATAACCAGTGTTATTAATAGCTCTCTGAAATGTGTAGGAAAAGAGTACACACTTCAAGTTGATATCCAAATCAATCTCTCTATAAATGCATAAAACTTTTGCTTTCATTTTGCAAGAAAAAAATATTGCTATGGATAGAATTAGACATAGAAGCTTATAGTTTTCAGATAGAAGAGCATGATCTCATTTAACAATTAAATAATGCCCTTTAACATGCCTACATCTATGTATATTTACATGAATTCCTGTTTAAGCTACAGATAAGCCATAGGCATATGAGTGCAGTTATGTTTGTAAATTAAACTGAGAAGAGCAAACATATCATTAGCTCTTCAACTACGTGATTATATGGTTTTAACATGACTCATGGTGAAACATGACAGCTCGTATGAACACTAGATAGTCACAGACAGTAATGTGTAAAAGACACTTTTCTGTAATTGGTCCCAGGGCAAAGGGCTGATCGCTTGTATAAAAGCTTCCAGATATGCATTTGGTCTGGCTTCTAATTAGCGAAACAAAAAAGAGCTGAACTTTGGAAACTGTGATGAGTCCGTGATCTTTTTTCCTTTAAGGAAATAATCACTTTGCCCTTGAACTCCAAAAGGCCTTGAAATCAACTGATTCTCCTCTTAAGCTCCTTAACAAGCATGGGGATTAGAGGCAAGCAGTGCAGAATGGTTTATATTAGATATAAATGATAATGGACAATAGAAATTCACCTGTGAATAAAGTACAGGCACTCTGGGCAAGTTCCTTTCACTGAGTTTATTTTTTTTTATAAGATATTGTGATTCTCCTGTTGCAAAACTATGCATAATGCAGATATATGGTAAGACTACTGGAGAGAATGAAGTTGAATGCAGAGATCTACTTAAAAGCAGTTCTTTATAAAATGTTGCAAGTGGTAATAGTGGTAAATAAATGAAGTCAAATATACAATGAAAATAAAATATAATTAAAATGACTGCCTATATATTTCTTAATTTAACAGGATAATTTAGCCTAATTCCATCATTTCATTTTTATAAAGAAATAAAATTGTGAATTAAAAAAAAACCCCATAACCATAGTCTTCCAATTTTAATTCCAGAATCTTGTGCATGTCTTCATATTTATTCTTAAATATATCAGAAAGTAAACAAATGCTACGTCAAAGTGATCTGTTTGTACTTGATCCTTTTTGACCACAATCCTGCTGATCTGTGTGTATAATTTTTTGCCTGCTGTTGATCCTATTCTCTCCCCTTAAATGAAGAGTTTCACTTATTGCCGTACACCTTGAAGGGAGGCACATTCTGCACACAGTCTGAAGATGTAGCATGAATTACCTCTCCCTCTGCCACCCACCCCCAAGAAGAGAATAAAGTATAATGGACCAAGGAGGAGGGTGGGGAGAGGGAAGGATGGGGAAATGAAATACAGCAGGTTTGGGAAAAGGATATAGCTTTTATGATTAATATTAAAGTTCTGAGCTCACAGACATCAAATTTTATTCTCTCTTCCTAAGATTTGAATGAACCATACTATTCCTGGCTTGGAGCAAGAGTCTCATGCTAAATGATACTAAATATCAGGAATGAAAATGTCCTTACATTTTTTGCTTTTTAAAAACCTTTGAAGTTCAACTGAGTGTTGGAAGATACCCTGCAGGTTTCAGAACTTGCCAGTACCATATATGCATTCCTTTGACCTCGTCAGCCTCCCTGTTCTGTTTACCCCATCTCATACACATATTCTCTTCCATATTTGTTTGGGTTTAATTAATATTTATATGGGTTGATATGCTTATCACTTCAAAGTAAATCTGAAGCCTAGTTGGTCATTAAGTTTTTAACTCCATGGAAGCTTCTAGTTACAGAAGTTCATTTGCAGTTATGTGTACAACCAGCATATATCGAACATGTCTTACATTCCAAGCACTGTGCTGAGGGCTGAGGGTGCAAAAATAAGTAAGGCACAGTCACTAGTCTCAAGAGTCTTACTGATTAAGGTTACAGACCTGGTGTCCAGCAGATACAAAGCCTGGCATGGTAGATGGGAAGTGGAGGCTCAGGGGAAGTTGATGGATGGCATTTCTACTTATGATGACAATGGAAAGGGGCTGTGGCAAACTCGATAGTGGTTGCCTTGTTTAAAGGGGTGGTCAAACCCCAGCTTCAGCCCTTCCTTGCTATATAGAAATGTTAGTTAATTGTGTCAGATATTCTGAGATTTTAGGAAAGCTTGCAAATCTATATTTTATGAGAGTTTGTAAAATAATTTAATGTAGGTTCATTCTTTTATTTTTTTTAAGATAGAGTCTCACTCTGTCCTCCAGGCTGGAGTGCCATGGGATGATCTAGGCTTACTGCAACCTCTGCTTCCTGGGTTCAAGTGATTCTCCTGCCTCAGCCTCCCGAATAGCTGGGATTACAGCTGCGCGCCACCACACCTGGCTAATTTTTTGTATTTTTTTGTAGAGACGGAGATTCACCATGTTAGCCAGGCTGGTTTTGAACTCCTGACCTCAAGTGATCCGCCTGCCTCAGCTTCCCAAAGTGTTGGGATTACAGACGTGAGCCACCACACCCAGCCTAGGTTCAATTCTTAAAGTGTGTTTTCACAAAACATGTTTTGTCCCCTTTGTTATGTAATCTGTTCGTCAATTCAATTTAATCTCATCATATGATTGCTGGCTATAATTAGGGGCCTTCTCAAATCAATGTAGAATATAGTTATGCCTCAACAACAATGGCTTTTCTAAATATGATGTTTTATGTTTGAGTAGGGAGGTAGCATGGTTTGGATATTTGTCCCTTCCAAACCTCACATTGAAGTGGAATTCCCAGTGTGACAGACAGGACATGGCGGGAGGTGTTTAGGTCATTGGGATGGATCCCTTATGAATGGCTTTGCATCATCCCCTTGGTGATGAGTGAGTTCTTGCTCTGAGTTCACCTGAGATCTGGTTGTTTATTTTATTTTATTTTTTTAATACCCTGAGGGGGTGCACTGTTCCTGGAGGTACTGCAATACCAGGTCGATGCATGGAGTGGATGGAGCAAGCTTCTATTCCATCTCTCTGCTCCAAAATCTATTTAATATATTGTCCTTGGATGGAGGATGTATCAGATATTAAACCGATAAGAACAGATACTACACTGGATCTTAGCCAAAAGGTCGAGAAGCCATAGATCTGGTTGTTTAAAAGTTTGTGGCACCTCCCCCTTCTCTCTCTTGCTAGTTTTCTTGCCATGTGACTGACTGCCTGCTCCCGCTTAGCCTCCGTCATGAGTAAAAGGCTCCCTGAGGCCTCTACAGAAGCTGAGCAGATGCCAGCACCATGCTTGTACATCCTGCAGAACGATGAGTCAATTACCTCTTTCCTTTATAAATTACCCAGTCTCAGGTATTCCTTTATAATAGCTCAAATGGACTAACAGGAAATTTCCAGTTTATTGGTCAGTATAGGCTATGGTAAGACAAAGTAACTATTGACTCCATTAAATCAATGGCTATGAAAACAAGACATGTATTTCTTATTTCTATTACATAGTCATTATTTTCAGGCTGCAATTGTACTCCAAGTTGTCTTATCCTTGGGCTCAAGGATGATAGATCTATCTCAATCTAGAACGTTGGTGTCCATCACGGGCAAGAGAAAAGCAGCACAATCTCTTAAAGCATTGGCTTGGAATTGACACCTGACGCTGGAACACACTGGCCAAAGCAAGACATTTGACCATGGAGTGGGGAAATACAATCCACACCCATTGAGATGAGAGGGAGCAGTCATTCATGAATAGTAATGTTACTGAAAAACTATTTTCCATTAGCTTAGCGTCATTTGGCAGTAGCTACTACCTTAGTTTTCTGAAGGTGAAACCCTCAATGCCCTCACTATTGACTTCCTTTGGTTTAGGAAACCACCAGATATGGCCATTTGGTGAAAATAAAAGCGAACATCCACTCATTTTTCTAGAAGGAAACCATGAGAGCCTCTAAAATTTAAATGCAGTTCTTATTAAGCTGAGGATGCTAAAAGTACTATTTAGTAATGTGAATTGGAGAACTCTTTGACCCTTGTCAAAGGTGGAAGCAGAGTCCAAAAGAACAATGTAATGTTCTTTACGTGGAGTTATTTAAGGACTCAATAGCCTAGATTAGGGATCAACAAACTAAGTAAGCCCTTGGACCAAATTCAGCCTGCAGCCTGTTTTTGTTAATACAGTTTATTGGGACACAGCCATGCCCTTTTGGTTACAGATTACCTGTAGCTCATTTCCCACTATGACGGCAGTGAATTGTTGCCACAGAGACTGTAAAGAGCACAGGCCCTGAAATATTTACTATCTATCTGGTCTTCACAAAAAAGTTTGTTGATTCCTCACTTAGGTTAAATATTATTATGATTATCTGAGCTACTGATTTATTTATTCATTAACAAAATATATGATTATATGTATCGTTGTATGTCTAATTCTGTGCAAGATGTTGGGTGTACTAATGAACAAAATAGAGTCTTACTCTTACGCAAGTTATAGCCTAGTCGGAAAGATAGATATTAAATAAATTATCCATTAAATAAACCTAAATTTTACACTAAATAATGTGGGACAAAGAAGAAGGACTCATAAATACATATAATAAAAGGAGCTAATTTAGATGGGAAGGTCAACTACATCTTCCTTAAGGATATGATTATAGAGCTGAGATCGAAAATCTGAGTCAACTAAGTGATGAGAGGAGCATGTGCAAAGGTCCTGGGGAAAGACAGAAGCTTGCTACATATAAAGAAATGGAAGATTTTTGGTAGTTCTAGTGAAAGAGAGTATGGGCTACAATAGCAGTGAAGATGAAGAAAAATGAGTAATTTTTAAGGGACATGTAGGAGGTTGAATCAACAGGTCTTGGTAATAGAAAAGAGACAGACATTAGTGAGAAAAGGGAATTAAGAAGGACAATCAAGTCCCTGACCAACCCAGCTAGATGGATGGCTGATGAAATAGAATCATGACGAGAGCCAAGTTTGGAAAATGACTTTGTAAAGAGCTGAAGGACATTCAATGACATGGCGGACATCCTGGTGAAGATGAGTTTTGGGTCTAAACCTCAAAGGGATGTTTGAGCCAAAGTATGACTTAAGCAATCAGCGTACAAGATGTTTTGTACAAAGAAAAGAGATAAGGGTCTTGGGGCTGAGTTTTGAGGTCCCTCAACATGTCACAGCTGAGTTGAACAGGATGTGAGGGCCCAGAGCGCGCCAAAAGAGCATTGTTTTACCCCTGGAAGAAATCAGTGGAAGAGAGTGCTTGAAGGAGGAAGTAGCTCACAGATGCACTATCAGGGTATTAAACAAGAGACCCAGGACAATGATTGGAGTCAACCTCTCCAGATCCATTGCTCTGAGAAACTAGTGTGAGAATGGCAACAAGCGGTCACAAGTGGATTTTTGGCAACACCATGAGTCAGTTGTAGCACAGAGTGGTTTCTTTTGGAAGACAAACTATGCTTCTTGCCAATGCCAAAGTCACCAGTATCTTTTTTAAAACAAATTGAGTGAATATTCCTGGAATGAGTCTTTGAGGATATCTGGAGAAGAATTGGTTTCCTGAGACTTATAGGAAGAAGCTCAGAATTGTAACAATGTATTGAATTGATGTTATTATTTTATTTTGTTCTCCAAACATATTATACCTCCCAATGACCTCTTCACATACTAAAAATGAACAAACAAAAATGTACACCAAAGTTTTCTAAATGCACAAGCACCAAAGGTCCAGTGCAGTGTGCACAGAAAAGTGAGATAATGCTTAAACTAAATTAATTCATATAATCAAGGAAGTCAAAACCACCAGTGATCAGAAAAATGTTCTCTCTACAAAATTCATAAGGACCTTGTAGAAGATGGTGAACATTGGCCCTGTGCCAATTGGCCTATTTTTGTTTCCTGTTAAGCTCTTTCATGACACATTCTTCCTAATTTTCTCCACTTGACCTTTCATTGCTCAAATGCACCACCCCCCAGTCTGTCTCAGTGCCTTAGCACAGGCTATTCCCTTTGCCCAGAATGCCCCTTCTACATCCTGACCTCTGGAACCTGTGAGTATGTTACCATACACACTAAAAGGAACTTTGCAGATGTGATTCAGTTAGGGATTTTGATAGGAGGAGATTATCCTGGATTCTCCAGGTGGGCCCAATGTAATCATAAGGTTTCTTATGAGAAAGAGGCAGGAGGGGGTCAGAATGAGAGACAGAGATGTAAGGATGGAAGCAGAGGTCAGAAAGGAGAGCAGATGCTACACCGCTGGCTTTGAAGATGGAGGAAGGAGCCATGAGCCAAGGAACCCACCTAGCCTCAGACACTGGAAAAGGCAAGGGAATGAATTGTCCTTAGAGTCTTAAGAAACGAGTCCTGTCCATACCTTGATTTTAGCCCAATGTGACTCATTTCCAACTCTGACCTCCAGGGATATAAGACATACGTATTGATTTAAGTCACTAAGTTTGCATCAATTTATTATGGCAGCAACTATTAATAATAGTTATTAATAACTAATATCTAAAGAACTATTAATAATTAATAATACCCAAGTAACCTCTCTGTTCCTATGCAATTTCTTCCAGAAATTCTTTCAGGACATTCCGTTTTAGACCAGATGCCTCCTCCCATCATAAATAGTCAAACTCCCCACGACTTTTCCTTTGGAGCTCATGGAACCGTTTGATACTGTATTTGTGGGATCGTTATTCTGCTGTCTGCTCCCACATTTCCTGTTAAGCAGACAAGGTCATGGCTCATCCAAGGCAAAGAATAAATGAAGAGATGAATGAATGAGTATTGTAAAGGTATTGGTGGTAATTTTTTTGGTACTAAAAAAAATTAGAGTTAAGAAAGGAAGTAGAAGGAAGTGGTTTGCATTTTATGTTATCCAGTTTCATTTTCATTCTAACCCTTTGCTCAAGCAGTGTTTCTCCTTTAGTTCACCTGGGAGAGAACTAAAAAGCATGACAATGTTGACGTCCTTCTCTTACCCTTGTCAGAGGGTGTGCAGGCTCAAAAGTAGCGGGCTTAGAGTGCTTGCCTTTAACCATACATGCATTAAGCTGGATTGCTAGGGGTGAGATGCAGCGCAGAAATAACGAAACTTTAAATGTCATTCTTCAGACTCAAAGTATTAAAATTCATCTTGTTCTGCAAAATACAACAAACTCTATTATTTTGTTGAATGCTGAAATAGATGAACACAATACCTTATTATCTATCTAGTGCTTACCAGAGATGTCAGTTGCAAGCATCAAACCAAAGCTAGTGGGTTTAAACAGGGAATACATGTTTTTTGAGCCACCAGAGAAATGGGAAGAATGAAGCATCAGGCATAGAAAATAGAGGCAAATAGAAAGTGGGCAGCAGTCAGGACTAGGCTTGTAAGCACATCACTCTTGCCCTGATGAGCTCAGATACTGCAGCACATTGTCCACCATCACCAAACCCTCCTGGCTCTGTCTCCTGTCACCTACACACCATTTCTGGCACCTCAGCTCCCTCTACACCTAGGTAATTAGATGTTGCTACTGCTGCATCTGCTGCTGCCAAAATGAATGGTTCTCTGCTCCACCTGTGAGCGTCATTGGCCCCCGATTCATGTCCTGGGATGCTACTGGCTGGCCCCATGCTTGTGCCCCTACAACAGGGGAAGCTGGGAAAATGAGCCTCCAGTCTCTCTGGCTTCTATAGATAGAAGGGGATGCTGTCTCCTAACAAGGTTTCATTTTGGAAGAAAGACCATCCAAGAATGATTTGAATTTTTTTTTAAAAAATAAAAAGCTCACATTCACACAAGCAGCATCCTTCTTTACATAGTCCGAAGAACGTAAATTTAGAAACTTAGAGTTTAAGTGATCCTGTTGTAAAATATAACTCCCTTGGTATGAATTATTTTTCTGTGACCTTGGGCAATTTACTTAACCTTTATCCACAGGTAAAGTGCTGAGCCCGGGCCTGGCTCTCAAGACATATTACCTATTATTTTATAATCTAAGCTGTATCCATCCTTTTTGTCAAAGTCAGCATGATGTAGGAATATCTCGTGGTTTTGGAGAGTCTGTTGGCCTTGCAGAGAATTGGGTACTGTTAGTATGTTCAAACAGGGTTCCTTTTTTCAATTCCACCTGGATGTTTTTTTTTTTTTTTTTTTTTTTTTTTTTTTTTTTGTAAGCAGCACATGAAAGAAATGTATCGAGTTTCCCAATCAATGTAAGTTTATTATTGCTTACCCAAGTGTTTAATAAACCCATCCTCATCCTGGGCATAGCTTTAAATACTTCATTGACTGTAACAAAGCTACTCTTTTCTCTCTGGTCAAAGTGGCCATATAAACTATAATTAACTACTAATTTTGGGCTCTACTGGTCAGATAGGAAAAAGCAGAGTCCACTGTGCAACCTCCAGAACAAGCCCTTGGAGGAGACTTTTGCTGTTGGAAAATGTCAAATAAACAAAATAAAACATGGAATAAAAGAAGTAAAAAGTTAAATTTTCTTTCTCTTCCCTCTTCCCTGCCCAATTTCTATGATGTGCCATTGACCTCGTACATTACATTTTTGTTTTGTAAAAAGGAATGATAAAGAAATAATAAAAACACGTTTTTAAAGGATGACCCATAACTTTTACAGTGTGTAAAATTATGAGTCTCTACTCTATATGTAAGGATAGGATAGAATGACGTTTTATGTTCTTGCTACTTGAGAAAACGCAACATTAAATTAGTCCAATGCATGAAACGTGAGTTTTAACATCGCTCTTTGGTTGGCAGATATCATTACAAAATGTGGCATGCATTTTCATTAGAAGTTTTCATTGGAAGGAAATCTCTGATTTGAGAAGCAGAAATGTGTAGCTTCTTTTGAGCACGCACACACACTCGTGCACAGACACATACAACACAGGGCCACCTGCAGGGCCTCGCAGGCAGCTTGCAGACGTCTCTGTGATCTCACCCTGCTACTTGTCAGGGAGCCTCTTGGCTGTGGCCATGTGCATACTTTACAGGAGCTTAGCATTGAAAGGACATATTTAACAGTTTATAACTGTCTCTGTGACAGCAAGTTCTAATTTAAAACTCCTGTGTAATACTTGTTAGGAAGTTTTAATATCAAAAGGCCAGCCAAGGTCTTCCATGAAAAATTTCTAGACAGTGAAAGAAACTAATCCTTTTTAGTGATGTTTGGCTTCTTCTCTGCAGTAGGTGATCTTGATTTCATATTTTATATCCATGGTTTGTTAATAAAATATGCTCCTTTGAAGATCAACAGGAAAAAGAGGGGAAAAAATAGCAATACTCTGTAATAAATATTTAAAGTGAAATTCACCACGAAGGCCAAATCTACCACTAAAGTTTTAGGATGCTTTAAGAACATTATACTTTGCTTTCTTGAGGGACTTCTGTGGATTGTATTCTTTGATTGGATGAATGAGTAGTGGGTTGCATTGGAACACTTTATAGCTATGCATTCCTTATGAAAGCATTAGCACAATTTTCATACCCCTAGTTCTTATCCCTAAGTGGCATGAGTACATGGAGACTACTGTCTCTACCTCACACTTTTACCTGTAAGGAATCCAGAGCTGGTTAAAATTACCTTGGGGTGTGGTCACAGGTAAGGAGAAGTAGCTGCCACAGGATGTGCAAATCCTGCTTTGGCAAAAAGCCACTCGTCCAGTTTTGTCTTGGAGCAGTACTGGCTTGCACACCACAAGAACTAAGAAATGTGATAGTCTCCTTCCGTAGTTGCCTTCTGGGGAAATTTTGTCTCTCTACACAAAACAAGTAAACATAGAACTATGCCTACTGAAACACAAGCCTATGTATATGCGTGAATCCCTGTGAATATATGTGAATATAACTGGGGCTCTGGATTGGTGTGCACAAACAATATTTCAGTGACTTAGTTGTTGTTGTCGTCAAGTATTATTATTAATGCTTGCTTACCTGCACTGGTGAAAATATAATGATTAAATGACCTACAAGATATTCTGAAAACTGTTTTTCAGAATGTTTCATATTTCTACAGTCATCTCAACTTATTTGATATTTGGTTGAATATTAATCTTTTCTAAAATGAATTATTTGGACAAAAAAATAGGACTATTAATAGGATTGTATCTATAGAGTATTTTAGATTATGGAATGAAAAGCAACCACTTCCAAAGAAGATGATGTATTAATTGTTCCTTTTCTCACTTATATGACATGCTATTTTTAATAGTAATACATGATTCTCTGATTTCTTGATTTATCTATTTTTGTCTCAGTGCATTGTATGCATATTTTATAAGCTATCTCAAATATCCTTTGGAAATAATTGTATCTATGTGGGGGAAGGATTGCTGGGAGGAGGGGCAGTAAATAAATAATATCTGATTTGTACAGGGCATTTGAATTTTTTAGACAATGCATTTAACATCATGTTAGTTCAATGGATGTCATGCATTGGTATGATTATCATTTTCTTTCTCAATATAATGAAAAATGGGAATAATCTTTAATACTAATGAGTTTGTGTTTAAAAGCATTATTGATTTCTTTAGCTAAGACATTACCTTTCTTTATAATTCATGCTTTACTAAGATTTATTAACAAATATAACAGAAAATAGGTTTTCCAGACACCTATTAATAGGCGGCTGTCAGTCCAGAAGCACACAGCCTTCTGAAAAATTTGTGTTAGAAGAACCCATGATGATGTTTTTGACCTAGTGATGGGTAATATGCATTAAAGAAATTAAACAAAGAATCTTTTGGCTATTCTCTTCACCAGTGACAATTTCATAAATGACAATGATTTATTGTGTTAAAAATTCATTATGAGGTCCCATGGCTGTGTGTTTGCACGGTGATTCATGAAACACTGGCTGCAGGGTTGGGCAAAAACTTCTCCTCTACTCTTTACATGCTTTTCTACCTGCTCTACTCCCTCACCTTCTCTGACTATACAACCCCTTGTGTATGACTCCTCCCTGTCTAACTAAAGGGTTGCAGAATGGGAGATGTGTTTGTTCACACAGAGACATCACCAGTAATGGGATGCTCTTATGTTGTGGCACCTGAGGGCAATCAGTCCCTTCATCTCATCTCAGCTCAACAACATACGTATGGAATAGTTTCTAACTCAAGATAATTGCCTTTAGTATTGGTAATTGCAAGTCATGGAATATAAAGATGAAACAGCCAGTGAGGTGGCTCATGCCTGTAATCCCAGCACTTTGGGAGGCCGAGGAGGGGTGGATCATGAGGTCAGGAGTTTGACACCAGCCAGGCCAACATAGTGAAACCCCATCTCTACTAAAAATACAAAAATTAGCCAGGTATGGTGGCATGTGCCTGTAGTCTCAGCTACTCAACAGGCTGAGGCAGGAGAATCGTTTGAACCTGGGAGGCGGAGGCTGCAGTGAGCCGAGACAGTGCCATTGCCTCCAGCCTAGGTGACAGAGTGAGATTCCGTCTAAAAAACCAACCAACCAACCAACCAACCAAACAAACAAACAAACAAACAAACAAAAAACCAAGCATCTTTACCCAGTATCTCAAGGTCTCCACAGCCTGGAGTTATCATATATTTCCAGCGTTATCTTCTACCACTGCCAGTGTAATACTTTTTCTGTCCCACTCTGTTTACTAAGTATCTTTTGTTGCTCGACATCTGCCTTACTAAACTACCCTTTCCTCACTCACTGCCCTGAGGTTTACAGGGGCTCGAAGGCATCCCTGGCAACTCCACTGTGGTCATTGTCTTTCCAGTGAATTTCCCTGGAACTCATTCCATGCATCATTTGACATTAGCAATTACTCTGGTTGGCTAACAATGATCTGCCCTGCTACTTTTCCGTGTTACCTTCCACCAATCCTGTTGGGCTGGGAGTCCTCCAAGGGAAGACGTGAGATCCCATACCCTCTATAATAACCAAAGCAGCTTGCTTATGGTAAAGGCTAACTACCCTTAAGTAATTGAATAATTGAAGAGTCATTAGATGAGGAGCACGGAGGAATTAACACTTTTGAGCACTTATTATTTTCCAGGCACATTGCCAAGCATTTCACATTTGCCCTTTATTACCTTCTCCGAATAGTCTTGGGAGTGGGTCATCTTCCTCCCAATTTATGTATGTGAACACCAAGGCTCTAAGTTTGGTACCTTGCCTAGAGTCAGCCCACTGGTGAGGAGTGGCTGCACAATCCATGCTCACCATTGAGTCACACTGCATTGACTAAACAATGCTTACAGCAGAAATGTGTACATCATTGTTCACTAATAGTCAATTCTACATGGAGTGGCCAGAGTAATTTTGGTAAAATATAAAAGAGATAACAGCAGTCTCAGGTTCTAAACCTGGCAATGGCTTTATGTTGCACTTGGGATAAAATCCACATTGCTCAGCCCAGTCTACATTGCCTGGCTCTCTCTGGTTCCTGATTATCTCTTGATATGGTTTGAATTTGTGTCCCTGCCCAAATCTCGTGTCAAATTTGAGGATGGGCCTGGTGGCAGGTGATTGAATCATGGGGGTGGATTTCCCTTTGCCATTCTTGTGATAGTGAGTTCTCAAGAGGTCTGATGGTTTAAAAGTGTGTGGCACTTCCCCCTTCACTCTCTTTCTCCTGCTGCCACGTGAAGAAAGTGTTCGCTTCCCCTTTACCATCAGCCATGATTGTAAGTTTCCTGAGGCCTGCTTCCTGTTAGGTCTGTGAAACTGTGAGTCAATTAAGCCTCTTTTCTTCATAAATAACCCAATCTCAGGTAGTTCTTTATAGCAGTGTGAGAATGGACTAATACCTCTCTATCACCCATATCCTACCTGTCTGATCTCTCTTCCTCATATGTTGGCTCTTTCAAGCCCCAACCACAGTATTCTTTGTATTAGCCTTCTCCTATATCAGGTTGGTTTGTCCTCTCTTTCTGAAATATTATTCCTCCAGTTCATTGCCTGGATTTCTCCTTCACTTCATTAAGATCTCAGAAATATTACCTCTTCCAAGATGACTTCCTTGACCATTCCTATCTATAGTAGACCTTTCCCCTCCCTTACTGTCTATCCCTGAATCCTGCCTTGGTTTTCTTCTGAGAATTTCATCAGGACCAGACACCACTTCATGCAGGTATTTGATAGTTTGTATGGTTCCATTACTGTTCTGTGATCTCTGAAGTTCAGGGACTTCTCACCTCTTATTTATTTCTGTATCCCCAGCACCTAGAACAGTGTCTGGCACTTTGTAGGTTCTCAATAACTCATTAAATAAATATCCAGTAACCTACCATTCCATTAGGGCCATATGAGTGACTGGGAGCTGGCTTCAGTCTTGATGACTAATTGGACTGTTCATTTTTGTATACAATAAAGGTTGTCATTTGGGTTTCATAGAACCATATCATTTGACCATCTAATCAGGACATATGGTCCAAGGACATGTAGTTTTATTTAATGGGAGAGAAGTTTTGAGATAGATTGTCTATGAGAAAGCTTAAGGTCTAAAGTGGCTGTTTCATTGCTCAGCATTTTTGCAAGGGGAATAGAGGTCACAGTGTCATTCTCCCTGATTCAATTCTATCAGGATATAAGGTAAGAAGCCACATTTTTAAAAGGAAACTAACATGTAATGAGTGATGAACAGTCACTGCTCCATGTACCTTATGTATTTTTCCTCATTTAGTTTCCATAAGATAGATATTCTTCTCCCCCACCAACAGATAAGTCAAGTGCCTTGTGGTTGAAGCACTTGGCCACAGTATTACCTGCTTCGATTGGTAGAGCTAACATTTGTACATAAGACTGTCTATTCCTGAAGCCCGAGCACAAGAATTGGGAACTCATCCAAACCCGCACATCTCTTTATCAGATATCCCCACTCCATTCACTTTCCCCAAAGACACACCCCAATTCCAGCACCTCCCCTTCCTCTCCAATACGCAAAAGTACACACACAACAAAGCAACCTCAAATCTGTGGAGGACAGCCAAGGATTTGAGGCTGAGGTTTCCAGTGCCAAGCATTCTCCCACTAAGCCAGGAATATAACACCTTCTTTTGACTTCAGTAAAGCTTCAAGACAAATATTAAACCTGATATACTCCTTTTAATCTTATTGTTACCATCTTGTGCAGTGGCAAAGTAAAGAAAGGACGTGCTTTTAAAATGGGGACACCAAGAAGATATAAGTAGGATACACAAAACACACACTTAGAGCAATTCTCAATGGGGTTAATGCATGATCTCTCCTGACCACACTTCCTCCTTCCTGTCTCCCTCTTCCTGTGCAGTAATAAGTAAATAAATGAACCAACGAGCAACACTCTCCTATGTTTTCTTTTGAGAGAATAATATAACCTAAAAGTTTAGCTGTTTCATTTTGCCCAATCTGAGGAAAGCAAGTGTACCTACTTATGAGTCACACAGAGAGGCAATTCCTTTATATATATGATTTCATTTATCTTTACCATGGGCCCTTAAAGGTAGGCATTAAGGACAAAGTGAATGCAGCTCAGAGGGAGTTCACTTAAGATGAAACAGCCAGTAAATAACTCAACTGGGTTTCAAATTCAAATACGATGATTTCAAATCCACATTTTCCCACTTTCTTCTATTATGCAATAAAATTAATAAGCACATGTAGATTGGGGCATAGAAAGTTGACTTTTTAAATTTGTTTAATTGTAATAAAACTCAGGCTACAATTAAAAAAAAAAGGAGGCAGAGAGTGGTAAAGATGGCTGCCTTTGGCACATATGGTGTCACCAGGACACGTGTTGAGAGGACATCTCAACATTTTGTTGGAAGGCAGATATTTCTGTATTTTACCTGCTGCCTGACCCACTCATGCAGGTCGGCAATAGGCTGACACAGTCAAGCAATAAACTGCCTGACAGGAAGTAGCTTCTGTGCACTTCTATGCTCTCTGACTGGGAGAGGGGACTTCCTGGTGAGTAAAGCTAACAGCAGATGAATTAGTGCTTTTTACCAGCAGGAGTTCTGGACCCCTTCGTTTCTGAGGTGAAACCACCAAATACCAACTCAATCATGTCAGTGCTGTGACACCTCTTTGTCACACGTTGACATGGGGTTTCTGAGGAGAAAGCTTGAAAAAAGCGGATATGAAATAAATGTTTATCAAAGCACGTAGGGGAATAAAAGACTCAATTCTTTCTTCTCTCAAAATTACCTGAGGTGACAGACCACCAGGGAGCTGAACGGTGCAGAAAGCTAGGAACTTGGTTAACTCTATCGCTTGGATGACTGAAACCTACACGCCCCCTCCAAAGAACCACGCAGCCATCAACAGTCTAGTTTTGCTTCCAAGTGGCTGACATGGAAAATCAGACACAATGTGCTTCTCTGAATGGCCCAGATTCAGACAGACAACTTGAAAACATAACTTACAGATTCATTTCTGTCTCAATTTTAAATGAGGGCTATTTGAGACATTTAAAAAAAAAATTCCCTTCCCATTTTTTTTTTTTTTTTTTTTTTTTTAATGAGATGAATGAGTTCAGTCGTGAGCTTAATTCTTATTTCTGGTATAGAGATTCTAGTACAACTGTCTTGTAGAGTCATCTTCAGAGTCGAATCTTTTCCTTCCCCAACTTCATGTAGTATGCTTCACCGTGCTACTGATTTAGAACATAATTTGATGCCATCATTTGCCATAACTGTTGAATCTGAGTGATTTCTTGGATCGAAGTCTGCACTCTTCTTAATACCAAATGTGCAGATGCTAAAATGACAACTCTCAGGTCAGATATTAAAATGTACAACTTCTCCTACTCTTGTAATGCTTGGTTGATAAGCAGTTATTGTCCTGAAAGCCAGTCATTGGAGTTGAAAGATAAATATTATTTCATATCTTATTGAATAAAATATATTATATCACAGGTGATGGAGACAGATTGACTCAATAAATTCTAATAGTGTATGCTGAGAAATAGTGGCAATAAAAATGCTGATGACTTGACACAGGGAGAATATTGAATGTCATTAGCATGCTATTTCCTCTGTTCTGATCTCCCTGTCATGTTCTTCACACTGTTATCATCTTTATCAGTGGATTTTTCTTTGGTTTATCGGCATGAGAAAAATGGCATATTTTAGTGTTTTAAATTATCCAATACTCTACTGATTGCAGAAATGATGCAGTAGTGTAAAATATGGAAAATTAATATAGGATTTTACGTTTAGCAAGAGCATCAGCCTTACTTGAAAGGACTGGAAAAATGTGAGATACCGCTGAGCTCTACAGTCTGTTCTCATCACAAAATTTTCTCCAAATTCTCATTTTTTTCTCATTTTTATTAACTGGCTCAGTTTGGAATAAATGGAGAATTTTTAAAAGAGCTTAAGTTAAAGAATTTATGAAAGAGCTTACAAAGTTTGTTTTAAGAAGTTATTTTAACAGAGGTTAGTGACATAGATCTTATTTCATGAGATGCAAGAAGATATAGGTAATGGAAAGACAAACCTACTAGCCATTCTAGATCTCCCTCATCCTAAGCTGACGCCTTTGCAGGTCTAGGTAACTTCCTTGGGCAGGGCGGGGGTGGGGGGGAGGGAGGGTAGATTGACCAAGATTCTCATTTCTGAAGGGTTGCATGCCCGTAGTCACCATGTACTTCTCAGGCTACGGTGGCTGCACTTGCTCATTTACCATGAATTAGGCACAAGTATAGAAAGAGGCATCCAGATGGTTACTGAACTTGTTCTTCTGTGTTTTACCTCCTCCTGATGATAGTGCTAATTACCTTTGCCAGGAGTGCAGAGATACCTTTTCTTACTTGCTGTTCCCTTGGCATCTTTTCCAACCACTGATGCATCTAATATCATTTATCTGCCAGGTCACACTGCAGTGGCAGGGCTGCTCACACCACAGCTTGAGTGTGCTGCAAAGCTCTTTTCTTCCCTTGGAACCTCACAAAGCTTACAGCCTTTTTATCACTTAGTGGGTGATACAAGACTTCTATCTGTATACAAGTCCCCATCTCTGTTTGTATCCCAGGAACCCAACCATGCCTTTCATGCCCTGTGGTCACTGAACTTCTATTATGGATATTATTAGAGATTGTGTGTATTTGTCCATATTCACACTGCCAGAAAGAACTACCTAAGACTGGGTAATTTATAAAGAGGTTTAATTAGCTCGCAGTTCTGCATACCTGGAGAGGCCTCAGGGAACTTGCAATTATGGCAGACGGTCAAGGGGAAGCAAGGCACATCTTACTTGGTTGCAGGTGGGGGTAGGGAGCTGCCACCAACTTTTAAACCATCAGATATCATGAGAGCTCACTCACTATCATGAGAACTGCGTGGGGGAAAGCAGCCCCATGATCTAATCACCTCCCACCTGGTCCCACCTCAGACACGTGGGGATTACAATGTGACATGAGATTTGGGTGGGGACGTGTAGCCAAACCATATCAGATACCCTTCTCCAGAGTAAGAAATCAATAATAACCTGAAGTTTCAGAATTTCTCTTCTCAGTGGTTAACACCAAGAATATGTACATGAATGAAGCTGATCACAAGAAATTGCCTGTATTTTATGTCATTTTTAACTAAAAAGTGTTATTTTAATATGGTTCAACATAATAGTTACCTAATAATTCTACTTCTAATACTATTACTGACAGAAACACCAGCATTATTAATCAGATAACACTTAGCAAAAAGCAGGCACTGTAATAAGTACTTTGCTATTTAAAGTTCTATGATCTTCACCACATTTACCAATTATATTATTAGGTATAATTGTTTCCTTTTTATACAAGTACTGCAAATAGGTCATAGAGATGTAAATAAACTTGCCGAAGGTGCAAAACTTGTATGTATGGAAGCTAGGATTTGAACTCAGTGAAGCCAGTTCCTGATTCCGGAGTCTGCACCTTTAGTCACTACGCTGTATTTTTCCCAGATCTACCACTCCAGATTTCACCTATGTATTTCTCCCCTTACTCTTAGAAGGAAGGAACAATGAAACAAGATAGGCTTCTTGAAGTCTTTTATTCATCTTCCCCTGATCTTTTATTCAGAGCATCCATGAAGTAAGAGGTCACTTTTGGGGTTAGCTTCAGGGATACTCTGACTGATAGGGTTTGGATCTGTGTCCGCATCCAAATCCCATGTAGAATTGTAGTGCCCAGTGTTGGAGGAGGGCCCTGGTGGGAGGTGATTGGATCATGAAGGTGAATTTCTCCCTTGCTGTTCTCATAATAGTGAGTTCTCATGAGATTTGGTTGTTTAAGAGTATGTAGCAACTCCCACTTCCCTGTCTTCCTCCTGCTCCAGCCATGTAAGACATACTTGCTTCCCCTTCACTTTCCACCATAAATGTAAGTTTTCTGAGACCTCCCCAGCCATGCTTCCCATACAGCCTGTAGAACCGTGAGCCAATGAAACGTCTTTTCATTATACATCACCCAGTTTCAGGTATTTCTTTATAGCAGTGTGAGAACGAACTAATATGCTGACTCTCTGGATGGTTCCTGTGCCAATGAAATAAAACATCAACATTCTCACTTAACCATTATTATTCCTTGATGAGTGTTGTTTTAATCACCTCATATTCACTCCATTAACAAGGGAGAGATTTCTACCCTAGAGTGATGGGAATGGCCAAACACACAACCTGACACTGGAAGATGAGATCATCATCCATTTATTAGTCACATAAACCCACCTCCCAGGGGAAAAGGACACTGCATGTCATGTGGAGAAACACAGAGATTGCACCCAGGACCAGAGTGAAATGGCAGGTCTATGGGAGGTGATCTATGGCAGCAAAAGGTTGCAGTGACCCCTGGTTCCCAAAGAGGGATGTGATAGGATTATTTAATAATTCCACAGGCTGGCAAGGAACTGAAACTTATTACTATGAGATACATAGGATCTGTATCTGGTCTACTTGATAAGGAGGGTTGTTTGGCTAGGGAATCACGTCTGTGGCAGCAGAGACAGGTGAAGAACTTAACAGTTAGGCCATTCAAGCCCCTCCCAGTTTCTTCAGATGTCAAGATAGCATATCACATGAGTCTTAATTTGAGCCTTTATTTCACAGTTTCCTGGCGTGATGTCTTTACTAGGACCTTACAAAAACAGCCCTTGATACATTTGGATAAAATTAAGCGGAGAAAATTTTTCCTCTAGCCAAAAGGGCTATGAAACTGATCAATCATAAATAATGGATAGAAGCTTTGCTTTAATACCTTAGTCATAAATTCTTACTTTGCCACTAGGTTTTTATGACAGCAGAAGTGGAATACCTAAATCATCTGATATTCCCAAATCCTTTATTGAACTGCTCACTGTTGTAGGCTAGTGTAGCCAGAACAGCATAGCCAGAACAGCAACAACTTCCAACATCTCATTTGAAGACCCTCCAGCATGAGTTTGAGGCTAGACTTGATTAGGCATTTGATAATAAGCAAATGTTTCGATTTTCTCAGTCTCAGTTGCTTCACTTTCAAAGTAGAACTAATAATATCTATCTCAAGTGATTTTATGAAGTTTGAGTGCTGTTATATGACAGATATGAAAGTGCTGGCCCTTCAAAAGACTCGATAAACATTAGCCTTTTTTTCTGCCCTTTTCACTTAGTAAACCCTCATTTGCCTCTCTCTATATATTACTGACAATTTTTACTTGCTACCTTACTTTCTGTGATGTGCAGATAACTAGTTCCTTTTATCAGGCCATCGTGAATGTAAATTTGAATCAATCAAAAGGCATTATTTTAGTACTTCGTACACAACTACAAGTACATAGTCATTTTGTATCATGTCATCCATAAAATCCCCAAAGTCTCAAAGTTGAGAAAAAACAAAACATCTGAGTGGAACAAAAAATGGCAATGCCTTCACTAATCTCGGGATTGCATTTGTAATACTTAAATTCTAAACAATGACTGATGGTACTGGGGAGAAGTGAAATGTCAATAACTTCTGTAGTTTATCAAAAGTCTTGTTGCTACGTAAAGCAGAGGGAGAATGAAACTTATCATAACAGCCTAAGTTTAGACTGAAAGATAGTCCCATAGCACCCTTCTATTAAAGGCAAATTTTAATTTAATTTGTTCATTGTAAGTATGAGCGACCGTTGTATGCTAGTGAGTCTATAAACTGCTCATAAACATCTCCACTATCCCATGGATACCCCAGACTTAACATGTTCAAATTGAAAATCCTATTTCCCACCCATCTCCCAAGATTTCTCTCATATTCTCACCATTTTAATGAAGAACACTGCCAAATAAATGGCAAACTAAATCAAAACTAGGCCTTCACCAGTGACTCCTGCTCTCTGCCACCTATCACATCCCATCATTCCTATCGTTCTGTCAATTCTTACTCATAATCTACTTTTGTTTTCTATTCCAGTAACAATCCCTTAGTTCAGGTCACCTTTAGCTGTAATTCAGATTAAATGATTTAACAACAACTCTGTTGTCATATCACTTCCCACATAGCAACCAACTAACTTCTCTTATTTGAAACCTTCTATGTGGTCGTGGTGGGGGAAGGGGGTCAAAGGTGCTCCTGTACCAGCATGATGATGTAGCCCACTTTAGCCAATTCCTTCCAGTAATTAATTACAACTAAAGTCTCTGGACAAAATGCAGAAACAACTACCTGAGGACTTTGACAAGTAAACAAAAGCAGGTACAGTGGGGTCAAAATTTGGAGA
Source organism: Macaca nemestrina (assembly GCF_043159975.1). Classification (NCBI taxonomy): domain Eukaryota; kingdom Metazoa; phylum Chordata; class Mammalia; order Primates; family Cercopithecidae; genus Macaca; species Macaca nemestrina. The sequence continues at coordinate 95,672,004 of NC_092131.1, forward strand.
AGCAACTACACAGAGCTAACTTACCTAGCACTTTTTTTTTCTCCTTCTGTCATGCAATACCTCTCTCATGCCCAGTCATGGGCAGCATGGTAGCAGGGGTGGAACCTTCAGCTAAAATCTGAGAGAAACCCCATCTTTCTGGCCAAAGGAACCAGAGAAAGGGATCCCTGAAGGTCATAGATTATTGAGGGGGATGCTGAAAGGGAGAGAAAAGAATCATCTAATTCTGTGAATAAGCACATACAAGTCTTAGCCTAACCCTTGAGTTACACGTGTAGGACAGACACACACTAGTTTAGCTAAGGTTTAGAGAACTGAAAAGAGATTTGAAAGGCACACAGATGTCTTTCAGCCCAGTCCCTGGGGTGTATGCATGTGGAACAAATACAAACTAAAATGATAAAAGATTGGAGAACTGAATTGAACCACCTGCACAAAAGTCTGACTAACCTCTGAGCTATTCACACATGAGCTAAACTTAAATAGTATAGCAAATATTTGGAGGATGAACCTGATTGAACCATATCCTACAGAGGAGAAGGCACAACTTACAATCTAAACTTAACTAAGTCGAGCATTTGGTAAAAATAAAACATCCACATTCTCTGGATGATTTTTAACAGGATTGTACCCTGGGCATGTTATTCATGATGTCTGGAGTACAATCCAAAATTAATCAATACATAAATGAAACAAGTAGCAACAACAACAAAAAATGATAAAATTGCAAAGGCTAAAATGTATGCCAAGCCTGAGATTATCTAAATGCTGGAGGTATTAGACAAATACTTTAACAAGGCTTTCATAATTATGTATGTAAATACACACTTGAAATGATTGATAAAAATAGAATATCAACAGAGAAATAAAGATTGAACAATGAACTAAATGTGAACTTAAACTGAAAAATGTAGGTAATTAAAAATTATAAAGTGGGCTCAATAACGGAATGATGAAACAGAAGAAAAGGTAAACAAACTTGAAGATATATCAATAGGATCTTCCCTAAGAACAGAGTGAAAAGATTTTTAACAAATGGACGGAGCCTTGAGATCATGTTCAACAGTATCAGAGGCCCATTCTATGTGTAATTCGAGTTCAGAAGAAGAGGGAAGGGAGATTGGGACAGAAAAAAATGTTTGAAGCAATAATGTTCAAAAACATATCACATCCTGTGAAAGACATATTTATAGATTAAAGATTGGCAAACTCCAACTTGAATAAATTCAGAGTAAATCATGCTTAAATATATTACAATTGGGTCAAAACCAAATATAAAGAAAATGTTTTAAGAGCAAGGAAAGATAAATCACATTACATGTAGGGGAAAAATAATTTGATTAATGGTAGATTTCTCTTTAAGTATCTTTGAAATACTAAAGAAATAATTGTCAACTCAATTCTATTTGCAGTAAAATTATTCTTCAGATATGAAGGTGAAATAAATACATTTTCTGATAAAAGCAAAATAAGAAGGACAGACCTGCTTCACAAGACACGCTAAAGGAGTTCCTTCACAGTGAGGGGAAAACCTACAGAAAGGAACTTGGATATTTAGGAATAAATAAAAAGCAATAGAAATGGTAAGTAGCAGTGTAAAGATAAATGTTGCCTTTGTCTCCTTAAGCGTGAAGTATGTATGACTATTAAAGCAAAAATTAAAATATTGTCTTGTGAGGATTTTGATGTATGTAGATGTAATACATATGACATCTATTATATGAAGATCCATGTGGTGGGGAAACAAAGTGATATGGTTATAAAGATTTACATTTTATATAAAGTGGTGCAGTATTAACTGTAAAGTGTTAAATAGGCATATTAAAACAGGTAGAGTAACCACTTAAAATAATTCAAGGTCATGTAAACTAATAACCAATCAATATATTAAAATAAAAAATTTTGAAAATTCTCAAAATTTTTTAAAAGAAAAGAAAGAACAAAAAACTACATAAAATAATAAGTAATAAAATGGTTACTCTAAATCCAATATCTAAATATTAAATATTACATTAAATGTTAATGGTTCAAACATTTCAATTTTTTAAAAATGCAGAAAATCTTGCCACCATGGATTAAAAAGTAGGAACTTACTCTATGTTGCCTATAAGAAACACATTTGTTTTTATATTATGTGTGGGTGTAAAATTGATATATTGGAAGTAAATGGACAGAAAAAAATGTATGTTTGAAAAAGTAAGCACTAAAAGGCTGGAGTGGCTGTTTTAATAACACATACAATAAGGGTGAAGAAAAAAAGGTAATATCAGAAGAAAAATATATCTTAATATGACAAAAGGACAACTTATGAGAAAGACGTAAAAATTATCAATGTACATGCACTTAATAATATAGCCTCAATTTACAAAAAGCAAAAAATAACAAACAGTTATCATAGAAAATTCAACAATCGGGGTAGGAGATTTTAACAACTGTGATTTCTCATTAATTGATAGAATGAGACAAAATTAATAAGAAAATAGAAGATGTGGGCAACACTATAAAGTACCATGATCTAACTGATGTTTCAGATCATCATTCAACAACTGCACAACACACATTCATTTCAAGAGCACATGGTAGATAACCTAAAATAGACCATATGGTGGGGTATAAAACAATTCTTAATATATTTTAAAGGATCAAATCATACAGGTATTATTCTCTGATCACAAAAGGATTAAACTGGCAATCATAAAAGAAAATACCTACGAAAACCCTCCTATCTAGAAATTAAACACAATTCTAAATAAATCACAAAGATGAAATTAAAAGGAAAACTAGAAAATATTTTCAATGAAAGTACAGCATATCAAAGTTTGCAGGGTGCATCTCAAACTATGTATAATGATAAACACCCAGCTTTTCTTTAAAAAGAATATCCACCTTAGTAAGCTAAACTAAGCCAGATAAACGAAGACCTACTTTACAAGAAATACCATAGGAATACCTTCAGGCTGGAAATAATAATATCAGACATTAACTCAAATCCACAGGAAGAAATAAAAAGGACCTGAAATTGTAAACATGTGTGTACATACATAAGACTGTATAAGTTTTTTTTTTGTTTTCACTTCTTTAAAAGGGACAAGATTGTGTAAGACAATAATTATCACCCAGTATTGTCAGTATTTTCAGATTAATAAAATATATTGATACAATACATATAACAGAAAAAATAAAGGAGGAGGAATGAAGTTATAGAGGAACAAGGATTCTATATTTTATAAAAAAAAATTGTTACTATTTGCTATGGTTTGAATGTGTGACCCAAAGTTCATGTATTGGAATCTTAATCCCCAATGCAACAGAGTTGAGAGGTGGGACCTATGAATGATGGCTCTGCTGTCATGTATAGATAAATGTCATTATTGGGGAAGTGGATTCTTATTGAGAGAATTAGTTTGTCACCAAAAGTGAGTTTAGTTATCTCTCTCTGTTTTCTTGCCCTCTCTCACCCTCTTGCCTACTGCCATGGGATAACACAGCAAGAAGGCCCTTGCAAGATGCAGTCACCTTGATGTGGGACTTATCAACTTTCAGAGCTGTGAGAAATACATTTCTTTCCTTATAAAGTACCCACTCTGTGGTATTCTGTTGTAGAAACAAAAAACAGACTGAGGCAGTAAATCCAAAGGGGTTTATAATAATGATTGTGTAAGCCATAGAAAATAACTAAAAGTATGTATGAGAATTAAAGGGGAGTTAAAATGTGTGTGTGTGTATTATACATGTATATGTAAATACAGAAAGACATGAGACATATTTAATTGAAATAGCAATGTAGCATTTAATCCAAAGAGCAATGCAGCAGGCATAAATATGTACAGGCATTAGACATATATTATGTTGATATATATCAATATGATATTAATTATATATAGATCATATCCTAATACATTAAATACAGCTATATTTCTCCTTTTCTACCATTTTATATTTTGGAAATATATATATTTGATACAATATATTACATATTAATATTAAATATATATTATAGATTACACTAATATATAAATATATCTATATATTAGAATGCATAAATATATAATCAATATAATTACATAGCTAACATTATATATAGTATTTAGTATATTGTTATATTAATATAATTCTTATATTAAGTTATATATTGTTATATTAATATAATTCATATATTAATATAACAGTATATTAATATTAAATATAGAAGTAATATTTATATGATGTATATCTACAAATACAAAAGATAACAGGAAAGAAGAAACAGGGTAACAAAAGAGACATGAGACATATTAAAACCAACTAGCAATATGGCAGATGTAAATCCTGTGAGATCAATAATTAAGTTACCTATAAATGGATTAATTCTCCCTACAATGAAAAGGAAGTGATTGTCAGACTGGATGAAAAAGCGTGATTCAACTATAAGCTCTCCGTAAGTAAACACTTTAGACTCAGAGACACAGACAAGTAGGAATAAAAGTATAGAAAAAGACATACCATCTAAACAGTAGCCAAGAGAGAGTTAGAGTGGCTATATAAATATCAAACAACATAGTCTTTAAGACAGGAAATACTGACAAAGGTCAATACATCTGGAAGAGAGGGTGAATATAAATATATATGCGTCTAACAACATAGCCCCAGAATAAATGAATGAAAATCTTAGAAAAGTGAAAAGAAAAAATAGGCAATTAGACAATAAAATTTTAATACCCTGCTCTCAAAAATAGAGAACTCTTCGAATAATAAACTATATTATCAAGCGCTTTGACCTCACTGACATTTATATTATATGCCATCCAATAGCACACCATACTTCCTTTCAAGGTCACATGAAACATTCTCAGGGATACACTATATACTAGGCCATAAAATAATAGTCCTAAACTTAAAAGAATCAAAATGATACAAAATATGCTCTTTGATCACAAAAGAAAAATGAAATTAAAAATCAACAAGAGAAAACTATTTGGGAAATTAGCAGATATCAGGAGATTAAATAACACACTTACATAATCCATACAGGAAAAGAAAAGCACGAAGGAAATACAAAATGTTTTTAAATAAATACAAAGAAAACATCAAAATTTATTGAGTACAGCTAAAACAATGTTTACAGGAATATTTATAGCTGTAAAACACCTGTATTAGAAAAAAGCGAAGATTTCAAATTGATATTTTAAGTTTCCAAGTTAAAATATTAGAAAGACTAAATTAAACCCAAAACAAGTAGGAAAGAAGAAATAGCAGTGATAAAAATCAATATAATATCACCAAAAATAGAGAAAATTAATGAAATGAAGAGTTAGTTTCTTGAAAAGAGCAACACAATTGAAGGACTTTTAGTTAGACCAAGAAAAAAAGTCAAAGTAACAATATATCAAAATTATTTTATTATTTATTATTTATTTATTTATTTATTTTTTGAGACAGAGTTTTGTTCTTGTTGCCCAGGCTGGAGTGCAATGGCACGAACTCGGCTCACTGCAATCTCCGCCTCCCAGGTTCAAACGATTCTCCTGTCTCAGCCTCCCGAGTAGCTGGGATTATAGGCATATGCTACCACGCCCGGCTAATTTTGTATTTTTAGTAGAGATGGGGTTTCTCCGTGTTGGTCAGGCTGCTCTCAAACTCCCAACCTCAGGTGATCTGCCCACCTCGGCCTCCCAAAGTGCTGTGATTACAGGAGTGAGCCACTGAGCCCAGCCTATCAAAATTATTTTATAAAGAAATTAAAAGGATTGCTATGGAATATTATGAACAACTTTACACCAACAAATTAGAACACACATGAAATGAAAAGTTCTTAGAAAAAATGAATTACTAAAACTGACTCAAGATGAAATAAATCATCTTACTATAATACATTTTTTAAAAAAGGAAATTGTATTAATAATCAAAAATATTTCTAAATAGAAAAGCCTAGAACCAATTGCTTTAAACAAGAGTCCTTCCAACTATTTAAAGAGGAATGGGCCCAGTGTGGTGGCTCACTCCTGTAATCCTAACATTTAGGGAGGCGGAGGCAAAAAGATTGTTTGAGGCCTGGAGTTCGAGACCAGCTTGGGCAATGTGGTGTGACCCCTGTCTCTACAAAAAAAAATAATAATAATAAAATTAACCAGGCATGGTGGCACGTGCCTATAGTCCCAGCTACTGGAGAGGCTGAGACAGGAGGAATGCTCGAGCCCAGGAGGTCAAGGTTACAGTAAGCTATGATTGTACCACTGCACTCCAAGCCAGGCAACAGAGTGAGATCCTGTGTCTAAAAACTATTAAAAATAATAAAAAATAAAATTAAAAATGTTGCCCAGGTGTTTTTAATATATAGTCCAAATAAGAACTGCAGCTCAGTGACTCCCTGGCTGAGGCAACGGGCTGCCTTCACTTTCGAGCCTCTCCCTTGGCAACGCAAACTGGGCCTTCACCTTTGCTGTCTAGCTTGCTCTGCCTGAAGGGCCTCAGTACTTCCCTGCCACAATTCAGACCTCCTGCCTAGTCCTGCTGGCCTGTGTGTTTGTCTTGCTCATACTCTGTTCTTATCCGGCTTCTGGCTGCCTTGCCTCAGAGCCTTCTTTGAGTTGAATCCCGCATTGTCCCAGCCTCCCCCACAGGCTGGTGCCTGAGTCCTCCCTTCACAGCCATGATCCCAAGTTTAGCACAGTCTCCAAAACCTCTCTCTGTAGGGACCCTTCCCAGAGGCCCCTCCACACCAGGGGCACCCTTAGCACAGAGCCAACAGACAGAATGGCTGGCTTCCTAGAACTTCCTTGAATCTCTCTTTTCTTCTTTTTACTTATCCTGAAACTTCTCAGCAATGCATAGTGAGATTCTGAAGACATCTTCAGTGTTGTTCTTTCATTAAAAAAAAAAATAATAGAGAAAGAGGATAGGGAAGGGAGATTGCAGAACCTATTTCCCCCATGATTTCTCCACTCTTATTAGAAATAAATATATAAATTTAATATATTTTATGTTAAACCTAATGTATCATTAGTATTCATAAAAATTTATTATTAGCATTCTATTTAAAATCTTTGATATTTATTAATAAGAACTGAATATAAACCATTTGATTTAACTACATTACCTATATTTTCAATGAAATTAAAAGAATAAAAAACTATTACCTACACAAAATTGCAAATTTTGAATTTGTGCTCATTGAAATTTGGATTCCTGAAATTCCCTTTATTGTTTGAGACAGACTCATGCATTTGACACATGGATTGAGGAAGAAAAGCAGGGGAGAAGAATTCACTTTCCAAGCCCACAAAATTATATTGTATATGTTCTGCCAATGTTCTCATACGGACTAAAGCTAATTAAGAAGTTCTACAAAGCTACAAATGAATAATTGCCACTTGCTTCACACACCTTCATCTTACTCAATATTTCCCCAATGGAGTTAACTGAAAATCAGAAACTGGAGATATGGGAGGGAGTGACTTATCAATTCTGATTACCATCACCTATTTTGTTATTATATGGAAGATATTAAGTGGGTAGAAACATATTTCTTATTTGATCTCCATATTAAATAATTAAATATAATGAATATACAGCATGAATTCCATTATGTGAATAACTAATATTTACTGAAAATTTCTGAAATAATATCCACTTACATAATTCCAAGAAACTGTCCTAGAACAGTCCTAGAATAGAATGATTTGCAGAGTAAAATGAATGCATGCACGCATGTATGTATCAATGAATGAATACATAAATAAGCAATAGGGGAACGTTAGATGTGGCCACCTTTCTTGTTTGAGGACAGCTATTTGGCCTCCTCTCATTTGTCCCTGTTCTCTGTGGTTGCTTGGGCCCAGGTGAATGGCCAGGAAGATTCTTCCCAACAGTTCTTCTATTACTGGTGCCTCTTGAGAATCTTATTTTCATTCCAGTTAGTTACACAATAAACTTTTGTGAGTAACTTTCTTTCCTGGTCAGTCTCTTAGCTGTGATCGGCAGGTTCTGTAATACCATGTAGAACTTCCAAAATAGTCCTAGGGTAAAGACAACTGCTTCGTTGCTTGTCTGGGCTACAGAATTAAGATTGTAAGGAATTTCCTGGCAATTGTTTTGTAGGTCTGAAACGATACCGGATCCTGGTCTTAGTATCCAACTAAGTTTTATCCCTCTTAGGATTTTACATTGTGTAATCCATAACTAACCACACTTTATCTTTCACTGGGAGAATAGTCCATGTTTTAACTGTCATTAGAAGCTGATTCTTTCTTTCTTTCTTTCTTTCTTTTCTTTCTTTCTTTTTCTTTCTTTCTTTCTTTCTTTCTTTCTTTCTTTCTTTCTTTCTTTCTTTCTTTCTTTCTTTCTTTCTTCTTTCTTTCTTTCTTTCTCTCTCTCTCTTTCTTTCTTTCTTTCTCTCTTTCTTTCTCTCTCTCCCCTTCCTTCCTTCCTTCCTTCCTTCCTTCCTTCCTTCCTTCCTTCCTTCCTTCCTTCCTTCCTTCCTTCCTTCCTTTTCTTTCTTTCTCTTTTGCCTCTAAACATTTATTTCTTTTGTTGATACCAAGTGCAAAAGTTGTCTCGCTGCATACTTCAATCCAGAGAGCTTCTAGGTGGGTGACCCTTAGATGTAAGGTTCTATATAACTTAGTATTGACTTAGTTTGGCCAGAGGAGTCAAACCTTGTTTTGATGTTGTTTCTGCAAATTCTATCCCTTTTTTTCAAAATAAAGGCTACAATCACTTAAACTTTTCCAATCAGGCTCCTCATCTCCACAATGACATTCTTCATGCTGGGGGTTGGGGGTAGAGCACTCTTTATTTGCCCTCTCCACAGCGCATGGTCCCAGCTGTGTGGCTCCCTTCATGAATATGCATGAAATCAGATATGACATTGCCCTGCTCCCATTAATAATCTTGTCATCTGACTTGTGCTCCAGAAAGCTCCAGCCCATGGCTTCTCAGAGCAAATGTAGCCTGAAGAAAAACAAGAAAAAACAAAACAAGATGAAAAAATACATATCTTTGTGTTCATCTTTTTTATTTGATTGGGATTAAGTATTCCAACACTTGGGCATGGGTTTACGAGGGGAGCAGAGGAGGGGTGGAGAGACAGGGAGTGAGCGAGGCTGAGAAGTCGGCCCCTGTGTGAATGGCCTGGCTTGTCGGGAGCCTACAGCGGTGGGTGTAATGGTATGCGAAGTGACCTTGAATATAGGCGCTGTGGGTAGCCTCAGCTTTTTTGTAAAAGAAGCATTTGCAGTGGAGGTTTGGGTTTCAGGCCTCCCAGTCATCAATCATCTCAACCCATTCTTCTCTTTGACAGCTCAGTACAAGGCCTGACATTTGACACCCAAGACCCCGAGACTTATGCACAGACACAAGCTGAGGCCTTAAGGGAGGGGCGGAGAAAAGGAAAAAAAAGTTGTTTTACATATATATATATATATATATATATTTTTTTTTTTTTAAGTTGCAAACTGAAGAAGATACCAAACAAATCCTAACTGCCACAGGAAATGATTCTGCAGGAGAGCATCGCCTTGAATTCTCTCTGCTGCTTTGTGATTTTTTTCCTGCTGTTCAGGTTGCTTAAAATAGTTCTGTGCAGTTAGTTGGGGCAAATATCTGAGCTTGGCTAGTCACTTTCCATTTGCCAGATTGAATCCAACCTCTGCATTCAAGGATGGATTGGTGGACATGGGGGTTATCACTTTCTGGACAATGGCTCATGACACAGTGACCTGAATGTCATTACATCATACTGTCACCTCAGAGGCAGGCCACCCTCAGGGTACTTTCTCTCTGGAAAATTGAAAAAATAAAAAAGGAGAGATAATAACTCAGGTTCAGATATGAGCTCACTGAAGTTCGAGGTCAACTAATGCAAGTGTTTCAGGGATCAAATAATGGTAATTGGTGTTAAGAAGAATTAGGTAATTTATGGTTCTAACATTGAAAGAGTCTAAAAGGTTTACAACATGCAAGTCCCAGGATTTCATGGGTGAAGGTCCAGGTGGCTCTGCCTCAAATCCCTATTCATCTAAGGCCAGTTAAACTGAGTGCCAAGCTCTGAGTTTGTGAGGCCAAGGGTGTGTGATTCAATTCTTACCCAAGTCTGAGACCTGACAGATCAATCTAGCAAGCATTTTTTTGACACTGACTATATGCCTAGCACTGTACTAGTGTCATAGGACATGCAAATATTCTAAGGAATGATCCCAGCCACACAGACACTACCATCTATTTGGAGAGATAAAGCATGCATTGATAAGATAGTGTGTAATAGTATGGCAAAAAAACAAATATGTTCTGATTTATCAACTAGGTTGTCTCCAGGATTACTTAGCACATCATTCATTCTGGAAGCACTGGCATCCCACACACAGACTCGAGAAATCACATGTTTCTTCCCAGTGGAAATGTAGAAAAATACTTGGGGTTTGCATAGGAAATATAAATTGCTTTCTAAGAACATCGAAGGGTACAGGCTTAGAATACAGAGTTAAATATTAGGAATGTTTTAGAAAAACATTCCCAGAGAAAATACACACTATCAGAAGTTGAATGAGGCAGTGACTGGACCGTAAATGAGTTTTAATAAAATAAATTTATGGCATTTTCCAATAATCCATAATGAGTGTATGTAACTTTGTATTAATTAATTAACTTTGTATTTGATAAAAATAATTTTTTAAAATGGAGATCCTTAATGGCTCCCTAGAATTGCATGCTACTTGCATTTCATTCTGTAATTTTTCTCTTAGTGTAGAAAGTCTGATAATACTTCTTTTTCACTACCCTTCTACTAATAGTTAATAAAGTTCATTCTCCTGTAAGAGCAAAGGTGGACACTTCACACCCCATATAGGATTAGCCTCTGAGCCTGAGTGAGGCTATCTGTAGTAGATTGAGTTCCTCTTCCATGTTCTCACAGTGCCTTATATTCTGGCACAGCACGGACCTGCTCTGTTAATTTGGGAATTACTTATCTTTTGCCCATTAAACAGTGAGCTCCTTGAGGGCCAGGACTTGTCTTTTTCTCCAGGTAGTGTTCTCATTTTAATATGTCCTGGAGGGAGGTCTTTGCTTTGCACAGGAGGTACTCAGTATCCTTTTGAAGAATTTATAGATGTGTGAATAAGTATCTGCTTCTATTTGTTAGTCAGTAGCATCATTATTGTTTTCAAGGACTCATTTGTGCACCTTTAAACAACCTCCCATTTATTTGTCATGGAGCTCTGTTTTGTTATCACTCTTGGCAGTAAACAAATGTATTCCTCTGAATGTTCATAAAATTCTTGCCAGGAATGAACTGATAAAAACTTGCCAAGCTCCCATCTTTTTCTGCTGAAACTTATCTGTTTGGGGGTTCCTACATAGAATTTGCTCTTTCTCTACCTTTTTTTCTTAATTTATTTTTATTAGCCTTTGTTGTCCTTCTTGCCTTTAGTTCTCTAGAGAAATAAATTGTACTTTCAACTTTTAATTCTTCGAAATAAAGCACCATCTATAATGATGTGCACATTAAAGTTTCAGATTATTAATTCCTGTTTGAAGTAGTTCCAAGTACTTTTATTTGCGTTTTCAAGTATTTTCCCATTCAATCAGGGGTACTCATCTGTGTTTGGAGAAATCTGTGGTGCTTTTGACCTTGCACGTCTCTTTTTTCCCCTGGAAAACTCCACCCACTGCCTGGAAGGATTCGAAATCCAAATCATGGCTTTTCTTCCCCGTTTTGGGAGAGAAGTACAGAATCTGCAATCTTGCAAAATGAAAGGTCTTAATCTTGAGGGAAAGCCTTTGATCCATAAAATAAGACTTATGCTTAGTCGTGAGCTTTTTGAAACAGTAGGTCTTCGTTTAGTGCAAAAAATCTACAGTCAGAAGTTTGAAAATGTCATGCAGGAGAGATGATTCGTTTTAATACAAATAGAATGGTGCCATTGAAGGCAAACTCAAGAACTCAGTTTTGTTTTAAAACTTGGATATTTTCTACTGCTGGCAAAAAAGTGGAATTAAATATTTGTAATTAACAATGTTCAATACCACAATTGTGACACTCTCAGACTATGATATTCGCTGGATTTTGGCTCCCCTAGGGTGAAGAATGTATTGTTCTGCAGAGAAATTCTGTGGCTGTTTTTCTCCTCTAGGTTCACTGCATGTCACACCACAGAATTGGAATTCAAGAGATGAGCCTGTGTTTCTAATCATGTTGATATTTCCCATGTAGCTTCTTAGTCAGCTCCTTGGATTCTTCACACAAAACTATAAAAGGTCATCAATTATAGGGACCTTATGTAAATACTGGGCTGTTTTGTGATTCTATTCGGAGTAACGTTTATATACATCTGCTCAAATAAATTAATTTTCTTGTCCCAAATGACTCATTTAGTGGAACTAGAAGTTCTCATGCCAATGCAAATAGAGAAGGGGAGAGAGGGCACGGGGAAATGGGGAGGACAGGAATTCATTTTATCATCTACCAATTTTTGAGCCCTGGCACATAATTTTCAAGCGGAAAAGCCCTTTAAGCAAATGTTTAGAATAAAGGGAAAGAGGGAGAATTAGAAATCCTGTCTTCTTATGTGGAGTATAACCATCTTGAGGGTGTGAAAATGGATTGAAACATACCTGCATTTGAGTGTCATCTGCATTATTGTCTAGCTGGATGACCTGATTCCCTTTAACTTTTTAGAACCTTATTTTCCACACCTAGAAAATCATAACAGAGTTACTCAAACTGTAAAACTAGCAATGAAATTGTACAGCGTTTCTTTCTTCTCTGAGGGCCAGTGCCGTCTCCACAGACATTAGACATTTTATAAAGAATGGAGAAACTCTTGCAGACTTTGCTCAGTTCTGTTAAGTCAGGCTAAGGTGGGCCTGACAAATCCCTGAAATTCTGTTAGGCTTGGGCTCATGGCCCAGTAAGTTTTAATAGCAGTTCCTTTCCTTCTAAGAAAGTTTCTTTACAAAACCTCCATGTCTCCAACAACCCCTGCAACGTATCACAGGCATTGCCTACTCCAGACTCTATGTTGACTCCCTATCACTTATTTGATGCCAATAAACGTCCTCCCTTGCCATTTATACCATCTCATTATCATCTGGTGTCCATTATTTTATTTGTTGTAATATCTGTCGGTGCTGTCATTGCATGATTCCACCATTCCATGCTTTATTGCAAGCTCCTTCAAATCACATGGTAGTTCCGTACCTTTACATATGGTCTTTCTCTGGCGTTGGCATTCCATCTTGGGCCCACCATTTTCCTCAAGATTCAGTTCCCCTTTCTTCATCCAACAGCTCTTCCTAAACTAAAATCACCTTCTTTAAATTGCAGCAGCATTTTGTGCTTTCCCACTATTATGCAGAATGGGTGAACTCCTGTCTTTGGCATTCCTTTCTTCTAACCACTTCTTACAGTTTTTCTCTCTTTTCTACCTTGAGTGGAAACTCTTCAAGAGACGATATGTTGAAAGTTGGATTTTGTATCCATTATGACACCTAGCAGAGTCCCTTATATATGATGAAAGTTTTGAATAATTGCTTCTTGAATAAAATTATAATTAATTAAATGCTAATACAGGTTCTTTATTAGCTACTACTACTCTTTTTGTATAAATTCCACTTTTCCTGTCTTTCTTCTCTGGATAGATTGATCAGTTGATTTATCTGAATGTAATTATTTATAGTCATCTGTTTGTATTTTTAATTATATAATTACAGTGCTCCTTGAAATAAAGGTTAATTTTTAATTGTTGTAATCCTTGCTCCTAGAATTTGGGTTTCATTATCCTGGCATATATAGACCCAAAGTAACATATTATTAAACTAAACTAATTTGAGCAGTTTACTATCAGGACTTCAAGTTTCACTTCTTTGTCACTTTCATTCTTGTGCTGTAAACCTTGTCGTATCATGTATCAGGTCCAGCAAGACCTCAATCCAGGTTCAAGAAATAAAATGAAGGCACACCACTTCATTTGTAGTCTTGAAAGTTTTAATATTTTTTATAGATTAAAAATTGTTTAAGTCACATTGTTTACATGAATGACTTGATTTCCACCCTTCTAAATAAAATATGCAGTTGGATAATTTATGTAGCATCACGTGTTCTTTGATTCTGGGTACATCGTGTACGCACATCTGAGCACAGGTATGACAAAGCCTGCCTTACTGGATTATGGTGAGGAAAGGGGAGAGTGCATATTTAAAAAACAGATGAAGTGGCTGTGAACAAGCAGCAGGGAAGAGAGTTAGAGATATGGACTGAGTAGCCACAATATTTGGTTTCAATACCAACCCACCACTTTGTTGTTACACAGGCTCTCCATGCCTCAGTTTCCTCACCTGTAAAATGGAAATAAATGCAGCCTGTTAGGGTTCTTGGAAGCAACCCAGGACATAGGGATGTAATGTGCTTGTATAGCATCTGGCAGATGGTGGCTTTTATACCCACACTGTTAGCTCTCATTTCTTACGAATTGGTTATGAATTAATCAGCCTGTCTGCATTTGCTATGGGTTAGTCTACTCTGGGTCCAGACACAGTCAAGTTTACGCTTATTTGGCCAACTGACCAGCATCCTGTTTCTTAGTTACATCTAAGGCTACCTGTTTCTTAGTTACCTGTTTCTTAGTTAACATCTGTGTAGGCTGGGTGTGAAGGAGGCTGGCAACGTTGAGGGGAAAAAACAAGGACTCTGAGCATTAAATAGAGTATATGCCGCCCTCCACCTACTCTACAAGATTAAAGAGATGGATTTTCAAGCAGTTCTTCAGACTAACTAATTTGTATGTATATCAAGAATTCAACTGGAGAAATTTTTTTTAAAGGAGCGGGGGGCGGGGGGGCGAAATATGATGCTCTCACAGCCCCAGTGGTGTTACCACATTCATTTTACTAGCGCGTTCATTCTTTAGTACTTTCATGGCTTGACATGAGGGAGGAATTCGCATGTCATGGAAGATAACATCTCACTGTTGCCAAAGGAGTCTATTCAGACATGCATGTTAGTGGGTTGATAACTTATTCGGTATTGCAGAGGACTCAAAGATAGACATTTCGCCTTTTATCTTCATCTCTGTGCTCCCTGCATACTAAAGATAGTGAAAAACAGTCAGATACATCTTAACTAACCCACACAGAAAAGAGGGACTTTTGCTAGCCTCCTGCAAGGGCTGCAAAGTTAAAGGAACAAGGTGTCACATGGCCTAATGACAAATGAATTAAACATGTTTATGCACCCAACGTGAGCTGTCTGTGAATGTAATTTTAAAGCACAAATCTAGTGATAATTTGGCAAGAAGTGTAAAATAAATAGAATCTAAACATTTTGGCTGCTGTCTGGAAGGGGTGAGATAAAAGAGTGAATAGTGAGGTTGCAATAATAAAAAAAGTAAGTTAAGTTATAAATGAAAATTTTCATATTAGTTGACATGTATTTTGGGGTAGAGGAAAGAAAAATGAGAACTTACTTAAACAATGGCTCTAACATGCATTAAAACAGAGAACACCCTAATTCCCTGTGCATTCTCAGACAGATGAGTACCAGGACTATCTCTTAGACACATGAGTACCAGGACTATCTCTTAGACACTGTACAAAAGCATTATCTATCCTCTACATTGCACTAATCATTGACTACTTATTCTTTATTCTAATAGTATTTTTTTCTCTATCATAATTATTTATGGGTGTTATTGAAAGGGGTTTATTAAAGATTATGTGCTAAATACATTTCAAATACGTGAGAGAAAGTTGGCCACAAAGACAGTGATCCAATTATTTAGGTCAAGAAAATCAAAGTAACATTGATTAAAAAAAAAGAAAACGAAAGCCAAAAAGTAACATTTAGAGTCAACATTTCTAATTGACTTTTCATATTCAGTTAGAATTTGTAGTGTGATGAAAATATAAAACTGTTGTTATGTACATAGCAAATTGATTTTTTTAATACAAAACAAAAACTGTTGATGGTCACTGTTGTTCTTTTTACAGTGCTTGAAAACAGATTGGAAGAATATGAACCAAGATGAAAGAAAGTGGTTCATTCGATCGGAAGATTTCATGTGATTTCTATTTTGTGCTTTCTATTTTTGTCCTAGGTATTGCTAAATATAGGTTAACTTTGTATTTCTAAAATTAACATGTATATTTTATAACCATGAAAATGTGTGCTTCTTAAAAATATTTGCTATATTAACATTGTTTATATGTATGAACCATATTGCTCCCAATTTTATTTCAATCCTACATTCTACTTAACATCTTTGCAAGCCTCTTCTAAACATGTTCGATATCGAAAAAAACTACTAGCAGACCTGCAAAAGTTCGCCCCAGACACCATTTAGAAAAATATATAGTGTTTTTCATGGCCAAGTGACAAAATACATGATTTATTTAGAAACTTCACCAGTCCTCAGTACAGTAAGCTGCAATGCACTTATCACTCAAAAATGGGTTCAAATTATTCCAAATAAAATTTATAGTTTAGTAGCTGTTAGAAAAATCCTAGATATTATTAATACATGTAACTAAAAGTATTATACATTTAGCAACATACAATCTGTTCACACTCTTTAAAGCAGGGGTGTCCAATCTTTTGGCTTCACTGGGTCACACTGGAAGAAGAATTGTCTTGGGCCACACATAGAATACACTAACAGTAACGATAGCTGATGAGCTAAAAGTTAATAATGATAATAATCTCACGTTTTAAGAAAGTTTACAATTTGCATTCGACTGCATTCAAAGCCATCCTGGACAGCATGTTGCCCGGAGGCTGCAGGTTGGACAAGCTTCCTTTAAAGCGTTTGTGCTGATGTTTCTACTGTAAATTTAAGCAATATATTAGCCATACCTCTCTGGTTTAACTCCCTCTCTTGCTTTCACTTGACTTTTAAAAGATATTTGTACTCTTGCTAGCATAACAAAAAGTGATGTGGACAACAAATGTGTTTATCTTGTAACTACAGAGAACTAATCTGAAAAATTCAGGTACCATCTAAAATTGTCTAATCTGTTTAGCTATTCATGATAAGTTAGAAAAGTTCACTCTTCGCCTTCGTGCAAAGTAGCTCTCCTTTAAAAGAAAGTTTCTTAGCTTTAGCACTTCCTAGCATTGTCCAGATGGGCACAAGATTTCTTTCCTTCATTTTCCAGTCCTGCGGTGAGCGAGTTGTGATTGGTCGGCAGCTTCATGGAAATCCTCGAGTGCATAGGTACATCACTAACTCAAGAAATATTTAAAAATAAATTATAAGTGTAAATGCATTTTTATAGTAAGGCCGTATGCTTTAAAATATAAATCTATAATATTTATATATAGACTGCTATTATGCAGCAGTCATAATCTCCTATGAGAATAGCTGATGTTCTATGCCTTTGCATCCCACCTGGAATGATTTTAACTTTCAGCTTCTCTTCAAGAGCACCTGGATTTAGCCCCTGTGACTTATGGCTGCATCAGTTCATACAGAAATGTGTTGTACCACTCCAAAGGAAGTAGTTTATCTTCTACATGACAACACCTGCACATCTCCAAAAGCTGAAATAACTCTGAATACGCAAAGCCAGCATGGCTTTCAAAGGAATCCAGACACTAATTATAAACCTGGTAAGCAGGAATTTGCAGAAATAGAACAGAGCCATGCTGGGAGATCTGTCTTTCATTGTTTGTCTATTTATAAATTGATGTTGGGCTAAACTCCTGGGTAATTTGACTTAAACACATGACACAATGCTAATAATTCAGAAATTAGTTGATTTGGAAAGAATTGGTAAATAATCTTTTGTCCAGCAAACTTTTTCTTTGATTTTTCAAATTAATTTGTGGGCTCAAATGCAATAGTGTCAGCACGTTCAATATTTTGGTTTCTTCTTTAGAACTAACAGTAAGTCCCCTCAATATATAACATGAGAGATGTTTTCCCTATATGATTACTCCTATTTCCTAATCACTGTTATTAGCTCTTTGTTTATATTTTTAATACATAGAATCTAAATGTACCCAAATACACTAACACAAGAGAAATATCTTTTCCTATATAAAGTATTTATGAATATCAATTTTATGGGAATTTCTTTGATGCTTCTGGTAAGATCCAAATGCATTTCAGGTCCATAGTGACGTCAGGATGAAAATTGCCCTGTGTTATGGTCAACTTCACATCCAATGGATTGTGTCCATAAATTTACATTTCCCTAATACCTCTGGCTATAGGTTTGAGCCTGATAAATGTGACACCATTGGAGGTCCATTAAAAATGTGGCCCACATTAGATGCATCCATTAGATAATACTTTATTCATTGACAGCTTGGTGTATCTTGTTTTAAATCTCTTTTGCCTATGCTCAAACAAGAAAGCTAGCAAGGAATATTGGCATAAACTCATTTTCAGTAGATGTTTTATAAATATTGTTAAATATTGTTAACGAAATATTGTAAAATGCCATTATCCACTAAGGTAATCAGCCACATAACTTCAACTAGAGTCTCTATGCAGCAGACTTCTAAATATAAATCTCCAGCTGCCATCTTTTTAATGAGTTGTTTGAATTTAACTGCCCTAGACCAGCAAAACATGTCTTTTCCAAAGTTCTAAGGTTCTGGCTTGTCTTCTGAGTCTTACTTTTGTGAAAGTTACAACCATAGCCTTCACCATTCCCTTGAAATCCTTGAATTGGGTACTGGTTTCTCCTTTGCTTTCTTTTTCTTACATGTGTCATAAGTTACACACTGAGGCTGTTCTGCCTTGCAGTTCTTATTTCCATTTTTCTCTTTCTCTTTGCACTCTTGTGACATGCATTTAAGCTATCAGTATTTACTGCAGAGACATCAATAACTTCTCAGTTGCTCTTTCCATCTACCATCTCTCCTGACCTTAGTCCATTTGGGAACTACTGCCAAATTAAGATTTCCTTTAGCAGATTTTTGCTGTAAGAACTTTGTTTCAAACCTTCAGTTGTCCTGAAATCCAAACTTCTCAAATAAACCCTTTTATATTTTGTCTCCACACTTTTTTTTTTTTTTGAGATGGAGTCTCACTCTGTCACCCAGAGTGTAGTGGTGTGATCTCAACTCACCACAACCTCCACCTCCTGGGTTCAAGCGATTCTCCTGCCTCAGCCTCCTGAGTAACTGGGATTACAGATGTGCACCACCATGCCTGGCTAATTTTTGTATTTTTAGTAGAGACAAGGTTTCACCACGTTGGCCAGGCGGGTCTTGAACTCCTGACCTCAGATTATCCACCCACCTCTGCCTTCCAAAGTGCTGGGATTACAGGCGTGAGCCACCATGCCCAGCCAACACACTTATTTTTTTAAGAACTATTACTTTTAGCTCTGACATGTAAAGACATTGGAAAGAGTCACTCCATTACTTATAATAAGAAAAAGCTGGACAAGTAAAAAACCAATAACTTATCTTAGACTCATCAGAGAAGAGATGTGGCAAAGTAAGCTGCCATCCTGAAACGTGAAGACTCAGAGACATCCAAAAAGTTACATCATTGGAGATCTATTCACCAGGAGCAGAAGGCCCTGGAGCGGTAAACTGGTGGGAACACTTGAATGGTTGATAAATTGCTGGCGGCTGAGCATGCATTAGTGTGAGGGGGAAAAAGCTACTGGAGGCTACAGTCTTAGAAGGCCCTTGCTGTTTTGACCTGCCTTCCAAGAATCCGCCAGGTTCTCACTGTGGGGATCCAAGAAAGACCCTTTCATGGCTTTGGCATGGAAAAGGGAGGTATGAACATTCTGATACATGTGCTGAACCTTTTTCATAACAAAGTCTTGCTCTTCAGGGAAAATGACTTTGCAAGAATGTAATTCTGAAAACTTATTCCAGCTGGAGGAAGAGAATTCCTCTCTATTCCAGTCCTGTATAATCTTCTTATTTGACCTAAGTTCGGGGATGGAGGTGAGGGCAACACAATGAATGAGAAACAGGGTTTCAAGGAAAACAGATCGGGAATCCTGCAGTAAGAAGGGGTGGGAAGAGGGGGCTATACAATGTAGGAGGGACAGAAACATGAAGGAGAAAGGAAGGCCACATCCCTTTGACAGAAGCCCAAGGAAAGACTGAGACTTAAATAGAAGATTATAGAATATCCCCCTCCTCTTCAATCTACCACCATCGAATAGGGCTGCAGTACAATAATAGTGGGTTACAGCTGAAAGAACTGAAAGACACAAACTCTCTCCAAGGAGCAGTACATAGGAAATTCCCAAAGGCAAGAGGGCAGACAAACACAAGGAATAGGGAAATTGAAACTTCTAGTCCCTACAGCTATAACAAAAATTATCCAAAGCCTTGACTCCTAACCAGATTCACATAAATTCTCACATTAAAGCTCTATTTACCTCAGTTTGTATTTCCCAATACATGTCCAGCTTTCAGGCAAAAATGGTAAGTCATGTTAAAAGGCAATGAAAAACAGTCTGAATAAAATATAATCATTTTTATATATACTATAATATAATTATATTATATACACACATTCATATATGACACAGATGTTGGCATTATCTGACAGCAAAATTAAAATCTCTGATCAATATGTTAAGAACTGTTTTGAAAAAATTAGAAAACATGCAAAGAAAAAACTGAAAAAACCAACAATGGACAAAATCAAAGATTAAAAACTATAAGAAAACATTTTAAAATGCTAGAAATCAAAGAATGAATAAAGTTTGTCATTGTTTACTGAAAATATTCTTCTACTAAAGAATGAAGAATGAAGAACTGTCTTAGAACATGAATAACATTCTATAAATGAACAATGTATTTAGTAGAATCATTCTGTGGATATAGCCAAGGAGAAAATTAATATAGTAGAAGGTGTGACAATAGAAACAACTGAAACAGAAATATAAGGAGAAAAAAAATGAAAAAACAACAGAATATCTAAGAATTGAGGAACAGTTTCCAAAGGTGCACAATTGCAGTAGCAGAAGAAGAGGGAAAAAATGGAGTGGAACTATTTGAAGTAATAATGGCTAAGACCTTTCTAAATTAATGACAGACACCAAATTACATGTCCAGGTGAGCTCAGAAAACACCAAACAGAATAAACACCCAATCCACACACACACACATACACACACACACACATATGCACACACACACATGCACATTATATCCAAATTTCAAATAATTAAATAGAAAATCTTGAAGAATGTCAGAGAAGAAAACATTATTTCTCTTACAGCAGAATAAAGATAAGAATTATATCAGACTTCTCTTCAGAAAACATGTAATCATAAGAGAGTGCAGTAAATATTTAAGTGTTGAAAGAAAAATACTACAAACATGGAATCCTATATCCTTCAAATTATCCTTCAGCATTGAAGGAGAAATAGACTTTCTCAGATAAATAAAAACTGAAGGAGTTCTTTGTGAGCACACCTTCCCCTGCACAAAATGTTAAAGACGTTTTTAGGCAAAAGAAAAAAACTATAGAGGTCAGAAATTTGGCTCTACCTAAAGAAAGTGTTAGGAAAATAAACAATAATAAGATCCATCAATATCACAAGAAACAGGAAAGAGGAATTGAGAATGCTCTGCTATAAAGTGCCTGTACAATATATTAAGTGGTATGGTGTTATCAGAGGATAGATACAGTTTACTTTAAAATGTATATTGTAAACTCTAGGATAATAACTAATTAACTTAAAAAGAGATAAATGATATGACAAGAAATAAAAATGAAATCATATAAAATGCTCAATTAAGACCAAAGAAGGAAGAAAAGTTGGCAGGGGGGAAGAAACAAAGAGTAAATTCAACAAACTGAAAACTAGCTACTGGTAGATAATATTCCAATTATATTAATACTCACTTTAAATATGTGTGGTCTAAATATGCCATTTAATTGTCAGAATAGATTAAAAAACCAAACTGTATTTTGTCTACAAGAAACCAATTTTAATCATTTATATTTAATATCTAGACATAAAATTTATATGCAGAAATGTTAAAATTAGAGGGATAGAGAAAGATATCATGCTAACACTAATCAAGAGAAAGCCAGAGAATATTAACTTCAGATTTCATAACAAAGTAAATGATCAAGGGTAAAAAGAAACATTACATGATAAACAGGCCAATATTGCAAAAACATATAACAGCTCTAAACATGTATGCACTGAAAACAGAGCCTTAGAATAAAAGAGATAAAAACTGATAGAACTGAAAGAAGGAATAGACAAATCCCCTAATATCGTGTTGGATACTTGAATACTTGTCTGGCAGCAACAGATAGATCCAGCAGGTAGAAAATTGGTAAGAATATAGATGATCTGAACAGCACTATAAATCAACTTGATCTAATTGGCATTTATAGAGTATCCCATCCAACAGCAGCAGATCATCCATTCTTCTCCAGTTTGAATGGAACATTCAGAAAGTTAAACTACATCCAGTAGCATGAAAAACAAATTCAGCAAATAGAATAGAAATTATACAAATTTCTTTTCCAAGATTTGTCTTTCTCTGCTTCATTTACAACTGAATTTATCAAAACCAGACCACCTGCTATTTCCAGCATATATCATATTTTTTCCTACCTCACTTCTCTCATTTATTTACTGAATATATCCTTAAGGATATTAGAGTATGTATTGAGATATAGTATAGTCTCACTTTAGACCATAAGCACCTTAAGGGTGTATTTTACTTTTGTTTTTGTTCCTTCACATTCTCCCATTCCAATATCTGAAAGTCTACTTTGTTTTCATTAGTGATTTTTCTACATGGACAAACCAGCTATACTCCTAAAAAATTATATCCTTAAAAATTCTAGAGTGAAGTTACATTCATGCAAGGACATGGACATTACATTCCTTAACCTTTTGAATAAACTTTAATGTGAAATGTAAAAAAATCTTTAATACAGTTTAACTCTCTAGGATATCTTTTTTTTTTTTTTTTGAGACAGGTACTTGTTCTTTCACCTAGGCTGGAGTGCAATGATGCAGTAATAGCTCACTTCAGCCACAAATTTCTGGGCTCAAGTAATCTTCCTGCCTAAGCCTCTGGACTAGCTAGAACTACAAGTGCATGCCACCATGCCCAGGCAATTTTTAATTCTTACTATTTTTTTTGTGTGGAGATGTGGTCTTGCTATGTTGCCCAGTCTGGTCTTGAACTCTTGCCTCAAGTGATTCTCCCACCTTGGACTCCCAAAGTGTTGGGATTATAGACACTTGCAACTGTGCCTGGCCTTAGAATAGCCTTTTAAATGTTATGTTTCAATTAAAGTATTAGCAAAGCATGACTTATTTACATTTATGACACCATAAATTATGTTTGTTTTGAGCAATTCCCTATTCCCTTTCCATAAGAAAGTTGCTAAGTCTCAGAAGCCAGTATGGCCAACCAAGAATTTTGGGTCAAAATCAAAGTCTTTTTAGACTGGAAATTTGGGAAGAATCTTTGCATTTTGCATAGAGCACTGATATGGTTTGGCTCTGTCCCCACCAAATCTCATCTTTAATTGTAACTTCCACAATTCTCACAGGTCATGGGAGAAACCCAGTGGGAGGTGATTGAATCATGGGGGCAGGTCTTTCCTGCACTGTTCTTATGATAGTGAATGAGTCTCATGAAATCCTACAGTTTTAAAAATGGGAGTTTCCCTGACAAGCTCTCTTTGCCTGCTGCCATACAGGTAAGATGTGACTTGCTCCTCCTTTCCTTCCATGATGATTATGAGGCTTCCCCCATCATGTGGAACTGTAAGTCTCATCAAACCTCTTTCCTTTGTAAGGTGCTCAGTCTCAGATATGTCTTTATCAGCAGTGCAAGAACAGACTAATATAGTAAATTGGTACCAGAAGTGGGGTGTTGCTGAAAAGATACTTGAAAATGTAGAAGCCATGTTGGAACTGGGTAACAGGCAGAGGCTGGAACAGTTTTGAGGGCTCAGAAGAAGACCGGAAAATGTGGGAAAGTTTGGAACTCCCTAGAGACTTGTTAAATGGCTTTGACCAAAATGCTGATAATGATATGGACAATGAAATCCAAGCTGAGGTGGTCTCAGATGGAGATGAGGAACTTGTGGGGAACTGGAGGAAAGGTGACTCTTGTTATGTTTCACCAAACAGACTGGTGGCATTTTGCACCTTCCCTAGAGATTTGTGAAACTTTGAATTGGAAAGAGATGATTTAGGGTATATGGCAGGAGAAATTGCTAAGCAGCAAAGCATTCAAGAGGTGACTTTGGCTTGTTGGAGGCAGTTGGGTATTGTTAAAGGCATTCAGTTTTATAAGGGAAGCAGAGCATAAAAGTTCAGAAAATTTGCAGCTAAACAATGTGATAGAAAAGAAAATCCCATTTTCTGAGGAGAAATTCAAGCGGGCTGCAGAAATTTGCATAAGTAATGAGAAGCACAATGTTAATCCCCAAGAAAATGGGGAAAATGTCTCCAGGGCATGTCAGAGACCTTTGCAGCAACCCCTCTCATCACAGGCTCGGAGGACTAAGAGGAAAAAGTGGTTTCATGGGCCAGGCCAAGGGTCCCCATGCTGTGTGCAACCTAGGGACTTGGTGCCCTATATCCCAGCCACTCAAGCTGTGTCTGAAGGGGGCCAGCATAGAGCTTGGGTCGTAGGCTTCAGAGGGTGCAAGCCTCAAGGCTTGGCAGCTTCCACATGGTGTTAAGCCTGCGAGTGCACAGAAATCAAGAATTGAAGTTTGAGAACCTCCACCTAGATTTCAGAGGATGTATGGAAATGTCTGGATGTCCAAGCAGAAGTTTGCTGTGGGGGTGGGGCTGTCATGGAGAACCTCTGCTAGGGCAGTGCAGAAGGGAAATATGGGGTCAGAGCCCCCACACAGTGTCCCTACTGAGCCACTGCCTAGTAGAGCTGTGAGAAGAGTGCCACTGTCCTCCAGACCCCAGAATGGCAGATCCACTGACAGCTTGCACCATATGCCTGGAAAAGCCAAAGACACTCAATGCCAGCCCATGAAAGCAGCAGAGAGGGAGGTTGTACCTTCCAAGCCAAAGTGATGGAACTGTCCAAGAACATGGGAACCCACCTCTTGCATCAGCGTGACCCAGATGCGAGACATGCAGTCAAAGGAGATCATTCTGGAGCTTTAAGATTTGACTGCCCCTCTGGATTTCAGACTCGCATGGGGCTCGTTGCCCCTTTGTTTTGGCCAATTTCTCCCATTTGGAATGGCTGTATTTACCCAATACCTGTATCTGGGAAGTAACTAACTTGCTTTGGATTTTACAGGCTCATAAGCGTAAGGGACTTGCCTTGTCTCAGATAAGACACTGGACTGTGGACTTTTGAGATAATGCTGAAATGAGTGAAGACTTTGCGGGACTGTTGTGAGGGCATAATTGTTTAGAAATGTGAGGGCATGAGATTTGGGAGGGGTCGGGGTGGAATGATATGGTATGGCTGTGTTCTCACCAAATCTCATCTTGAATTGTAACTCCCATAATTCCCATGTGTCATGGGAGGAACCCAGTGGGAGGTGATTGAATTATGGGATGGGTCTTTCCTGTGCTATTTTCATGATAGTGAATAGATATCATGAAATCTGATGGTTTTAAAAACAGGAGTTTTCCAGCACAAGCTCTCTTTGCCTGCTCCCATCCTTGCAAGATGTGTCTTGCTCCTCCTTGCCTTCCACCATGATTGTGTGGCCTCCCCAGCCATGTGGAACTATAAGTCCGATTAAACCTCTTTCTTTTGTAAATTGTTCAGTCTCAGATTTTTACACTTAGTATGCCAGGAAATTAAAAAAATCAAAATCACAAATGCCAGTCTCCCTAAACTCTACCTACCAATCAGTTGTAGCATCTAGCGTCCATTAAATTGGTTTAAGTGAGTAGATGTAGTATATATGAATGCATTTAGGAGTAATATCTTACCTTTAACATTAAGGATTAAGTCACTACAAAAATTAAAACCTAGACTCTTACTCCCTGTTCATTAAATATTTTAAATTTTATTTATAACGCTGTACTGTGTGAAATGTGATTACTATAGTGTTAACCAAATAAAATATCTAAAAGTGCTTTCATCCCCATACTAAATTTTATCTTTTTATTGATGTGAACAATGACCTCCCTAAATCATTAATTACATCTAAGTGAATTGCAAGTGTAATTTTGTCATTTGGTCTGATTCTCCCAGAAAGCATGAGTAAGTGAACTATGGTATCATCCCTGAAAAAATTCCTTCCAAACAGAAGTGAAACAGCCCTCAATCCATTGCATGCAAATGAAACATATGGTTCCTATTTAGACCAACTCATCAAGTCTTTAAGTAAACAAAGATGGCAGATACAGAATCCTATTGATGTGTTTCTCTTACGGGTTTTGTCTGTTAACCTGTGGGAGAATTTATCTCTAGTCAAGCTACCAAAATTCTCCTTCGCTAATGTAAGTCTAACTTATTTTTAAAGGGAAACAAAAAGTGTCAAATCATAGGTTTTTTCAATGCAGAAATGTACTGTTTTTTATAACGCTATTCAATATACTTATTGTCTTTTAAATAGGGCATTACTTTTCCAGCATTTCTTTTAGCAAAAGATGCTTTATTTCTTTTAAAAAGAAATCTCAGCATAATCCCTAGAAATTTAAATAACTTTATTATTTGCATTTCAAATTTTAACTGAAGAAACTGAAGTCAATTTCAGAAAGCACAGCTACTAAAAGAAACTAACATGAAAAGCATAGTTTTATCTAAGCTGTATCTTTACTATTAATTTTTAATCTCCTAGACTCAAAGTAGTCCAACAATGCACACTTCTATTTCTCCTTTTTGAATTTAAAAATACTGAATGCATTATGAAGTCAAGTTGTAGTTTGTGAACTCATGCACATTCCTCCACAGAAAGAAAATAAACACTGGGTGATTATTTGAGCACAAATAGGGTGATGTAGCTACTCATTTCAAAAATGCGAGCTTTGTCTGTGAACAGCAGATGCAGACAAGTGTGTGTGCCTGATAACACGGATACAAGATGGATACAAATGCTATCAGCAATCTCGTGTATTAGGAATGTGGCCACAACAGCTAAGTTGACATCACCAGAGCAAATACAAATTTTTTTCTTCCATAAAGAAGGTTAGTCAAACTCAGGTTTTCTTCTAGATATTTTAGATATCTTTTAGATAAGTGCTTTTCAAACTTTAATACCTGTATGATCATCTAGTGATCTCGTTAAAATACATGTTACAAATCAGAAGGTCTGGACTGGGGTCCAATAATTTGCATTTCTAACAAGTTCTGAGGTGATCTTGAGAATACATTTCTGAGGACAGTATTTAAGTAGTAAGGTGTTAGAGCATCACTCCAAGCATTCATGAGGAGCTTAATAATATATTGTTATAAATTGTTACTTTATATTAAGTAGCATTTTTGGCTATGTAGACACGTACTAAAGTTAACAATTACATTTTCACATCACATTTGGATGGCTTTAGATACTATGTAGATAAAACCTATTTTGGTGGCTCAGAGTATTTTGGAGGGTAATACATTCTATTTTGAGTCCTTTTCCGGGGAATCAAATTTGGGATACCAAAAGCAATCTACTGTATTTGTCAGAAGGATGATCATTGTTTTCTGTATTGGCAAGAATCTCTTTTAGTTTTGTTTCTTCACTTTGCCTTAGTTCACATGTTATCATCCACTATTATACATGCAAGAGGAAGACACAAGATGCTCGATCAAGTAGGCACTTGTTGATTTCAGAGTTAACACCTCACTATCAGATATTAATAAGGCAGGACAAATAAGACATTGTCCCTAATTTTAATGCAGTAACTAAATTGGGGAGATAAATATGTGGAATATTCTGAGGGTGAAGTGGTCGCCTTAGTTAGGGGAGAATGATGGAAAGTTTTATGGAAGGGATGATTGTGATTGGGCAGAGCTCAGAAAGCTGAAAAGGACTTGGACAGCTAGACAGATTTGTCCATGACATTGAAAAGGAAGCCTATGCAGTTTCTTGAAGTCCACAAATGTTTGGCTTGTTGGAGGCAGTGCAAATACTAGTGGGAAAATCAGTAGGAAAGATGGTGGAGGGTATAATGGGAATAGGCTATGGAAATTCTGTTAGGCAGGCTCAAGGACTTATATCTCTATCCTGGCAGTATAGAGTCACTAATGAATTTTAAGTAGGGTAATGATGTGATCAGATTATTTTTCCCATAGGTTCTTTATCTACCTTCACTTCAAGGTTATACAGAAAACATCTCTTCCACATAATGTGCCTTCCGATGAAAGCCCGTTCAGAGGTCAGTGTGTGTTTGTTAGATTCTCCATAATTTTATTTTTACCATGACTATATAGTACACAAATTCTAATTTTTGCCTCAGCGATTAGAATTATTTTAAACCCACTATAGCCAGTAATTGAATTGTGTTATCTCTCCTTTCCTATCTTTTGCTTATAGGTATTTCAGCAAAAAAAAAAAAAAAAAAAAAAAAATCACAGTGTTAACTCTCATGGAAGTTACTAAAACCTGGTGTTAAACTCCGAACTTCCATCCATAACCTCTTTAAGCCATGTTTCTCCAAAGCTGTCATTTCTCTGGGCTGAATTGTAGCCCTTGTACTATGCCACCTGTAAGCTTTACACATTTTTTTAAAAAAGGTAATAAATGACTTTATTGTGTTCATTAGAAATCATTCATATTAATTATAAAAGATTATAATTAATCTTTTAGATTGTCTACAATATGTCTACAAAAAATTAAGAAAAAAAATCCCTCTCTAAGCATTTATCCAAACAAATTTAAACCTATACAAATTTGTACAATAAACACCTCAATACCCTTTATATAGATTAATCTACTGTTTTAAATTATCATGTATGTTTCCTCTCTATACAATTGGTCAAATGAAGCATTTGAAAATAAGTCACATGTATTATTAACTAAAATACAGTTATGCCGAATGCATCTTCTAAAAATAAATACGTTATCCTTAAATAAGGACAGTACCCTTACATTAGGTTGGTGCAAACATGCCTAGTATACTAAATATTGCCATTACTTTCAATGACAAAAACCACAATTACTTTTGCACCACCCTAATAATGGAGAAATGTAGCAGTAGTAACAGTACTATGGTAATAGTATTAACAATATTATTTTAAACACAGACCATATTCAATTGTCTCCAAAAGAACTTTTATAGCATTTTAAAAATCGAAATTCAGATGCTGAGTTTTGCTTTTGTGTGTCTTATTCATTTTCAATCTATGAATGCCCGTGCATATATATTTATAGATATATATTTTGTTTTATGATCTAAATATTTTACTTTTGCATATTTAATTGGTTTTGGATTGAGGACTACCTATATTTTTTAATGTGTGGAATTTCTCTTTTTGTAGATTCTTAACATACACCCAATAATGGAGTTTGAGTTGTTAGTTCTTGTTCTTGTTATTTTTTTTGTTTGTTTTCTGTGTGGTTTCCAGAAAGGAAAGTAAAACAATTAAAAACTAACTTGGAGATGGAGTTTTTATTTCCACTTAGGATATAAAAACAACACACTGGAAATTCATTCCCATTTTAACCATGAGAAATAGCTGACAAGTATTCAAAAATCACAACTTTGATCCCATCAAAGAGCTAAGATCATTAGCCCAACAAGTGAATTGAATTCCAAAGAATAGGAAGACTCTCCAAAGAGAGAGAAAACACTACTCTTATCTTTGGATGAACACAGGTAAAAGAAGTAGCCTCCATAAAAGCAAGTAAAAATAAAGTAGTTGAAATTTTTATAAATTATTAAAGAGCAAGTGTGGGCTAATGTTACAGTTTAGAATAACTAGTAACACTGGACACAGGGGAGTCTGCATTCACTTAAAGTTCCTTTTCATCTGCCTGTACTGGGTGCTCACAACATGTACTGGGGGCAGAATAGGAGACTGGAAATAACCCACTTATTGGTACATTAGGGGTTATTGACTGCTGCTGATGGAAGGCACAAAGTCTCTTTCAATACCTTGAATGATTATCTAAAATGAAGCAAAATTTTTAAGTCACTGAGTGAGGAACAGGAGTCCTACTTTCTAGCCCCTGAGCCCAAGTAAAGCTATTGATTTTGGTGGAGAAGTAGAAATAAAAGCCATATTTCCCTGAGGAAAAGGCAAGAAGCCATCTTGAATCCAGAAATCTGTGCAAATAACAATTAGAGTGTGAAGAATACTGGATATGGACAGGACATCCTCTGGCTTGAGACCTCCACAGATACAGGACAGTTTGGTTGCCATTGGAGAAGACAAAAATGCTGAAAAAGGCTTACCCTCAAGGTACACTGGCCCTGCATAAGACTGAATCTGAAGCAGGAGGATATATAACCACCTCTAGTCCCCTACAATGAGCCAAGAATGGAGTCATCAGCAACAGCTGTCTACTACTGAAAGAGGGGCAAGAGTTTAGAGAGACTCCTCTGTGACAATTGTATATGGAGACTACTAATAGCATTCCACAACTTCAGGGCTTTAAATCTGTAGTGCCTTGAGGGTAACTATAGTGAAAAAGTGAAATTTAGCTTAATTTCTTACTAGATTTACTCAGCATCTCAAAGTAGTAGCCAGAGAAAAGATGTGCCAAATTATGGTCTTAATTATTACTTACCTCAGTCTCTAAATTTTTTTGGTTATAGAGAATGTCTCCTCTTCAATAAAACCTATGATACATCCAAATTAACAAATAAACACTATAATTACCCATTTTTAAAAGATAAAGCATTAACAGAAACGAACTTAGAGTTAGAAGATACTTTAAAATAACTGTAAATTATATGTTAAAGGGTCTAGCATGATGGTTGACAATGTGAATGAAGAGATGTGGTATTTTCATAGAAATAGAACACTATTTAAAATCAAATGAAAATCCTAGAAAAAAGAAATAGATATCAGAAATAAAGACTTTTTTGACAAATATACCAGTTTACTAGACACATCTGAGGAAAAGATTAGTTAACTTAATGATAGGTCAGTAGAAATTATTCAACAGGATTACAAAAAGAAAACAGAATAAAAACAAGCAAAATATCCAAAAGCTGTGAGAAAATATAAAATGATCTCACATACATATAATTACCTTTCTGAAAGAAAATGAGGGAGATATTGGTCAGAGAAAATATTTTAAAAGGTGATAACTTAGAATTTCCCCAAATTAATGAAGAGATTTAAATCACAGATTGAAGAATCCCAGAAAAGCCCAAGAAGTATAAATATAGAAGAAAAAAATAGAAAAAATAGACATTTAAACCAAAGTGATGAAAACCAAAAATGAAGTAAAAATCTTAGCCAATTAGAGATAAAATAAACAAAACATACAGAGTCACATATATAAGCAATGCAGCAGACTTCTCATTATAAATTATGCAAGCCAGAAAGCAATGGAGTCATATGTTTAAAGTACTGAATTAGAACCCTGTGTACAGTAATAATGTTTTTCATAAATGAAAACAAGTTAAATACTTTTTTTTTTACACTGGGAAGGGATCAATTTATTGCCAAAGGCCTGCACTACAAGGAATGCTAAAGGAAGTTTTATAGACAAGATATTACATGAATATTTGGATTCAAAAAATGCCAGAAATGATATAAATGATGCTAAATATATACGAATATAAGTGAGTCTGAAGACATGACTAAATTGCTGCAATCTCATGATAAAGCTTTAGTGGATGATGAGTTGTTTCTTATAGATGAGCAAAGAACATTGTTTCTGAGATGGAACATACAACTGGTACAAATGCTGTAAACACTGTTGACATGACAACAAAAACTATTAGACTATCAGATAAACTTAGTGAATCAAGCAGCAACAGGGTTTGAGAGGATTGATTTCAATTTTAAAAGAAGTTCTATTGTGAGTGAAATGCTATCAGACAGCATCACATGCTACAGGGAAATCTTTAATGAAGAATGTCAATTGATGCAGCAGACTTCATTGTGTCATTCTGATACATTTCCACAGCCACTCCAGACTTCAGCAACCACTGCTCTGATCAGTCAACAGTCATCAACATCAAGGCAAGAACCTCCTCCAGCAAAAATATTACAACTTGCTGAAAGCTCAGATTATTCTTAGCATTTTCAGCAATAAAGTATTTTTAATTAAGGCATTTTTTAGACACAATGCTGTTGCATACTTAACAGACTATAGTATAGTATAAACAACTTTTGTATGCACTAGGACACCAAAAAAAGTGTAACTCACTGTCTTGCGATATTCACTTTATTTCTTTGGTCTAAACTGAGCCTGCAATATCTCTCAGGGCGGGCGCCTGTACTCCCAGCTACTCGGGAGGCTGAGGCAGGAGAATGGCGTGAACCCGGGAGGCGGGGCTTGCAGTGAGCTGAGATCCGGCCACTGCACTCCAGCCTGGGCAACAGAGCTAGACTCCGTCTCAAAAAAAAAAAAAAAAAAGACTATAACTTTAATAGCTGTGTCATATCTTTTTTTTTTTTTTTTGTTAATTGCTCAGATTTCCTGGTTCTTTGTATAGTGAAGAGCTTTGATAGTATCTTAATAATTTTTAGTAATATGTTATGAGACGTTGGAACCCATTAAGATCTTCTGGATAATTTTAAATTGTTCTTTACCAGTGAATTAACCCATTCTGCCTTGACCACAAATTCTGTTTCACCCTCTTTGGCTAACTGTTCCATTATCAGTTTAGTTTTCAAAGGTTTTGCTATTCTGAATGTACCAATCAAAATTTCAGCTAGGACTTGAGTAGTAGTTATATGTTAGTTCAGCTCTCAAAATGTTTGCTATGCTTCTTGGATTTGCTCTTGCTTATGCACTTTGGGAGAAAAAGCAGGAATTTTAGTTAACTTATATACATAGTTAGAGTACTTCCTCTCTTCTTCTCAGTGTTTCTCACACATTGTCTAGTTTTAGAAGTCCCCTTTCCCAGTCTCTAGCTACAAGGTCAGTTTTTCTCTCAAAATTTTAGCCCCTTCACTGATATCAATGGGGAGAAGCAGCAATAAAAAGAAAGAAAAAACGGAATGTATATTTCCCCCTTGTTCTCCACACAGCATGGACCCCCAACCCCCTTTCCTGGTTTTGTATCCAAGTTGGTGGGTTTCCTCCCAGTGTTTTAGGTTCCCTCTAAACCGGCTATTCCATTCAAGTGAACATGAGGTCATGAGAGTAATTTACATGAATATTTACTCTCTTTTAGTAGGGAATCAAAATGCAAGAAGCATAATATTTACCTATCTTAAAAGAAGCTGACTTCAAAGCTAGTATAAGAATATATTCCTGCCTACGAAATTCTGTCTTACTAGTGAGGCCCATGAATTTCCCATCCAAACCATCAAGATTTGCTTCAATGTTTAGTGTGTTCTTTCTACTTAAGTTATCTAAAAATGTGTTAAATACTGAAGGCTTTTGCTAGAGAAACATTTAGAATTGCTTAATAAATTTTATTTTAGGGGGCTTAAAGATCAATGTACCATTTTGAATTAATTGTTCATATAGTGCTAATGATTTTCCATCATATATTTCTTATGTTAATATTTATTTTTGCTAATGTAGACCAAAGGTTGTTCTAAGAACTGAATTTGGATGCTTTTATCCATCATGTTAGAGCCATGCAGGAGCACAGCTTCTTTGCTACTAAAATTAAAATGCCCTATTATATGGTATTTATGCTATGGGTGTTCTCACTAAAGTGGAACTTTTATATTATGTCATTAAAATGAATATTAAAGTGGTACAATGGCAAAATATAGATTTTCATAATTCTTTGGCATAGAGAAATTCTAATGTGGAAGTACAAATGGAATACAATAGAAAGACCTGGATTGAAGTCTTTGATTTAAAAGGAGGGCCATGTAGTTTTAAAAAGATGTAGCTTAAATTCCTTTAACTCTTTCATTAATTAAAGTGACTAAATAAATAGAGTTTCTAAATATTATTACTATCTTTCTCTCTCTCTCTCTCTCTCTCTTTTTTTAAAGACAGAGTGGGTCTCACTCTGTTGCCCAGGCTGGAGTATAGTAGTGCCATCATAGCTCACTGTAACCTTGAATCCCTTGGCTTATTCGATCCTTCTACCTCAGTCTCCAGAGTAGCTAGGACTACAGGCATGTGCCACCACAGCTGGTAAATTTTAAAATATTTTCTAGAAATGAGGTCCTTGATATGTTGCTTAGGCTGGTCTCAACTCCTGGCCTCAAGTGATTCTCCTGGTTCAGCCTCCCAAAGCACGGGAATTAAAGGCATGTGCCACCACATTGGACCTTTGACTGTCTTCTTATACATTTTTTCCAAATATTGTATTCTTGAATAACATTGAACAGCTGGCCATCATTCATTTTTCTCCCTTTCAGATAAGAACATTCCAACTTTCTTTTGGAAAAACCAATGCTTAATGTTTTAGTGTGATTCAGTTCCTAACTAGGGAAGCTTTTCTCAAACTTTAAGCATACCAGAAATACCTCAAGTGCTGGTTAAAACACACATCGCTGGGCCCTATCCACAGAGTTTCTGATTCAGTAGGTTCCAGGTGAGGCTTGAGAATGTGCATTTCTAACATGGTCTCAGGTGAAGCTGATGCTGCATGTCTAGAGACAACACTTTAAGAAGCACTCATCTAGAGTAAACCTCTTTATTTTCTCATCACTGGGTAGTGAGTTCCTTCTGTATCACCTGTGAGCCATCGTAGACTAGGCCAGTATAACACTCTCCATGCTGAATCAGAAACACGCAGCTATGAACTGAGGATATGGTATTGCCGTTTTGACACACGGTGGCTGTTGATTAGAAACCAAAACTTAGTTGTGCATTGTGGTCAGAAACACAATAATAGCAAATGGCTTATGTCATTTGCTTATGGGATAAGCCCTATGTTCCTCAGAAGCCTCTCTCTTTGACCAACATCATTTTAGTCCTCAGGAAACAAACTGGGTACTTTGGCCTCCAGGAAATTTTCCTTGATTTATCCCTTCCTCAAGCTAAGCGATAGATCACCTTTTATTGCTCTTAAGACACTCTGTGAACATAGGCATCATTGCATTTAGCTCAATTTTTAAAACGAATATCTTTTTACGCATCTGTTGACTTCATTGGATATATATATATATTTTTTTTTTTTGCCCTCAAAGACCATTTCTTATGAATCCTTTAACCCTCGTGTTTTAGACAAAACCTTGAAAGTGGTCAGCATCTGATAATTTTTTTGAATAAAAGGAGATTAATGATAGATTATGTGTGAAAGGGAAACTCAAGGAGTAGCCCATGCAAAATGATTTCCTGGGACAGTGACTGTTTGCACCAGCACTTCATAAACTCACATGAGTCTGCACATGAGAAGTTATTGTCACCACAGCCCTTTATTCTTTTCATGAAAGTGTCCATGTGCTTGCAACTTGTACAGAGAATGACAAATAAAACGCTCAAGGGGATAAGAGGCGATAGACTGGAAAATTTAAACTCTAGCTAGAAAGACACAAGCTGAAGGGGAGCATGTCAGAAGTTTAAAATTCACTGAACACAAGGATAGGAGAAGGTATATTTATTTAACAAACCCAGTAGAATAAGCTAGAATTGGACATTTTCTTGGGGATTTAAGAAATTACATTAGTGCACATTTTAAGAAAGAAATATTACCTTGCATAATGATGAATACATTGCACATTATTCCTGTACCTACATTTTTGTTTCTCCTGTTTTGTTCTGTTGATCATTCTCTCCCTTTAAACTTGAAGTCACATTTCAACACTGCGAAGTGGCAGACCAATTACCTGAACTCAACTCTGTCCCTGCTCCGGCCTGGAGTGACCTCTTCCTCCACTGAAACTTACACAGTCCACACTAATTACTAAAATCCTGCCCTATCAAAACACACAAACATTTGTGAGTTATGTCCTGTCTTCAACTAAACTGTGAGTTCTTTGATGTCACATATGAGAAATGGCAAATTAGATGCATTTTGCATGCTACTTTTCACCAAATGGTAGTGGCTGCCTAAAGTCCTGTGATGAAAGGGATGCTGAGGGCATGTCTGGGCTTGATGAGAAAGAGCTTAAAAATCTGAGAATTGTATGTGGAAGGAGGAAATGGCATTATGCATGCCAGATAAGATATTGTCATCAAGGTAATCCCAAAACCGATAGGACAGAGTTAGCACAGAGAAAGACATAATACTCAATATGTTTAGTGAGGAAATGAAAATATAATATTTATTAAATTACATCTATAAAATGTATAAATGTATTTTGTTTAGTAAAGTTCCTACATGATAGATTTTTGAGAGATATTAATGAGCTCATGAGTGTGTATATTTAACTCTTTGAAGGTACGTTTTCCTCCAAATTTTTGTTTCAAATACCCAAAATAGAGCTGTTATTAGAACTATGGATAGAACTATTTTAATATCATGTCCTTACAATCCTAAGGTAAGCAAATACAACTCCATATAAAAACCAAACTTTATTCTGGAATCTCTGGACTTCATCTTTTTCCAATTTTTAATTTTCTATTCTGTAGCATGTATTATACAACTACCTTTAAAATGAGGAATTTATGTTGCAATTGTAGAATATCAGGGTTGAAAATTTTAATGAATGTAACAGTCTACCTCACATATTTGTCTCTGTATTCACGCAGGATTTCACCTGATCACCTCAGGCACATGAAAATGTGAATCCACTTTGGTGTTCTTAAAAACTGGGCAGCATTTGAGTATTACAATTGTTCATTCTTTTCTTTCTCAGTAACATTAATCGAAATTGCTCTTGCAGCAGAAATATCTTATTTCTTATTCATTTCCAATGATGAAAATTGCTGCTCCTTATAGATCTCAATAATACTTTGATTAAATCATGGATGAAGTATGCTTTTAAGTTCATTTTTCCCCAGAGATGGGAATACCATTTCTACCCATGGGGTTGAACTCCTTAGCCCTGAAACTTGTAAGTCTCTAGTATTTGTATAAAAGATAACTTGATTGCTTTTACTTCTTTTGGATGGCATATTATTATTTCTTTCTCTCTCATTAGCCCTCATTCATAACATTATATTCTCAACTTTCATTTATTAAATTTCTTCTCTACGCCAAACACTTCACCAAGTGTGTTTGTGTTGGTTGGGGGTACACAGATGAAGATGATATAGACCCTGCATTCAGGAAATTCATCGACTAATGAAGAGACACATAAAAATAGGCAATTAGACTAAAATATATGTGTTATGAGAGAAGTAAGTGATTTGTAGCCCTTTAATCTTTTATCGTGTGTGTCTTTCAGGATTTAGGGCCCCTAACATCAGTACAATCTTTATACCTAGTTATACTCTATTTTTAAGTTTCTGTAGCTCGATCTTTTTCATGACCTTGCTCTACAACAATCTCTTATTTCTTACTCAGCACTACTAACTTGAAAATCCTTTAGTTATTCCTCATATATGGTTGTACTTAGATGTAGTGATAATATAATGAGGCATTGGAGGAAACCTAAACAAGCTGGAGATATGTTCTTTCCAGAACCTGGGTGAATTGATACATTTAAACATGAATTACCCGTGAAAGAGAGGGGCATAGATGGAGGCAGGGTGGCTGGCTCTGACTTAAGACCATCCTAGGCAAAATTGTAATGACTTAATTTTAGCTTCAGTGTCTCATCCTGGATCTGTCTTGTCCCAGATAAGGAACTGGCCTTCTCTTTCTTCCTTTTGTTACATATGTTTTCATTACTCAGTACCTGCTTTGTACTTACAGCAACTCAGAATGTGAGGCAGATCATGTGCAGAGGGGCAGGAATTAGGCAAACGTCTGTCCTTACCATCTCTTCATTTCTGGAAAATGTGTCCTCTTCATTTCAAAATCTCTGTTTGCTGTAGAAAATGGAGGAACTGTAGAAAATGGAGGAACTCTTTTCAGTGCTAATGTGTTCTGAAAAAATATATTGATCTGAATAATACAAATTTTAGGCAGGCCAAAGGAGTAGATATTTTGTGCTAACAATACACAATATGTACCGCCATATATTCTGCCTGTACATATATTTACTCTAATTCTAGGCAAAATTACAAAGTTGAGAGCATGCTGTATTTGCTGTTTTGTAAATGTCTTTGTTCATTCAACAATATTTTGTATTTTCTATTGTCAAAGCATTCTACAGGATGAATTTTAATGCCTTAAAGTATTTAATGCATCTTTCCCATACCTATATGCATATAATTAAATTATATGCACATGTCAATTATATACATATGAACTGCTATCATATAAGTATCATATGCATACTTATGTGACATAATCTTATCACAGGAATGTATCGAGGCCACACAACACACTCCAAACATGAGGCAGTGAAGGCAAGGAGGTAGAGAGCTGAGGGAAGTAATAAAAATCAAATGTCCAGCGGGGAGAGATCCAGGGGCTGATCTCACTGTTAAAGTCACCAGCTCTAATGGTATCACTTTCAACATATTCAATACTATTTATAAATTTTTACATCTAATTCTGCGTAATATGTACACTTCTTTTATTGGAAGCAGATTCAAACCTACTTTTTAAAAAAGAAACGTATAGATTTTAATTAGAAAAATTAAAAAATAAAATAAAATTTCATTCTCATTCCTCGTGTAACAAAAAGGTAGGTATTATTTGTAATACCTATATAGTTAAGATGTGGCTGGGCTGTTGATGATATACTATGTCACTGGAAAATCCACCCTTAAGTCTAACAGACATCTTGGCCAATTATACAGATGCATCCAGACAAATGGAGCTAGAGGCAAGCTGAACTTTGACTCTCGAAAGATTGTTTGAATGAGACGTAAATTTAATATTTTCTGATCAATATTATATAAAATACATTGTATCCTGTTTTTGGACACTGAGCTCGCTTACATTTTACAGTGGTATTTTTAAAGGGACACATATTTTGTACATTTTTGGCAACCTCTTTTGGATAAATTCCTGAAAAAGGAATTGCTTTATCAAATAATACAAGCATTTTTGAATATTCCATTATTTATTGTCCTATTCCCCTCTGCAATACTGCTTATACTTTCAATAACTATAGATGCAATTGTTCTAAAAAGCCAGTTTGCCAGTTATAAAATATTTATTGGGCATTTAGCATAATTGGAGTTCCACATTAGGTGGTGAAGGTGTTCCAATGAGCACAAGAAGACCAGGAAAGGTTTTAAATTATCTGTTTAATTTAGTAGTTATAGGACTTTGCCAATGGTCTATTTTGTCTTGTGTCAATTCAAATTTATTAACATAGACATGCTTATAATATCATTTTATAATCATTTTAATGTCTCAGAATCTGTGGTGATGCTCTTATTTTTATTCTTGATATTTCCTATCTTGTCTTTTCTATTTTATTGTCTTCAAATAATCAATTTTTGTTTGTTTATCTTCTCTACTGTATTTCAGCTTTCTATATAATTAATTTATCTCTTTATTTTATTATAGCCTTTATTATACTTTATTTGAGTTTGTTTATGGTTTTTCTGTTTTCTTGAGGTGGATGTTTACCTCATTGGTTTTTTTTTTAGCCTTCTTGTGGATTGTATATTGATTATAGATGTTAACATGAAAGATTAAACAATACAGCTTTAAAAATATAATATTAGGAATAATGGGAAGGGATTCCTAAACAGACACAAAAAAGCCTTAACCAAAAATTTTTTTAAATGATATGAAAAAAGTTAATATATCAGTATATTTCTGTTCATCACTATAAGCACTAGAAAGAAAAAGTGCAGAAAGGAAGAAACTGTTCAAAATAAACATCACTCACTAGAGAATCATATTTTTAGAGACATATGATCTGATATTGGCTCACGCCTGTAATCCCAGAACTTTGGGAAGCCGAGGTGGGCAGATCATGAGGTCAAGAGATTGAGACCATCCTGATCAACATGGTGAAACCCCGACTCTACTAAAAATAGAAAAATTAGCTGGGCGTGGTGGCCCACGCCTGTAGTCCCAGCTACTTGGGAGGCTGAGGTAGGAGAATTGCTTGAACCCAGGAGGTAGAGGTTGCAGTGAGCCAAGATAGCGCCACTGCACTCCAGCCTGGTGACAGAGTGAGACTCCATCTCAAAAAAAAGGACTTAAGAGATGAAAAATTACCTATTTTGTTCAGTGTAATCTATTTGGGTGATGGTACACTGAAAGTCCTGACTTCTCCACTATACAAGCCGTCTATGTAACCAAAACCACCTAAAGCTCTCAAGATAAAAAATAAATAAGTAACATTTTTAAAGAAATGGACATGAATCTCAAACAGGCATTTCAAAGAAGAGGCTATTGAAATGACCAATAATTCTATGAAAATTTGCTGTATATAATCTGAAATCTGAAAATGCCAATGAAAATTACAGTAAATGAAGAGTCTATATCCCTCAGAAAGGCCAACACTAACAAGATTGATAATTTTACAATAACCATAGTAATCAAAGATTCCTCAAAGAATAGCCAGTGGATATTAAAATAGTTGGAAAGAAGATCGCTGGGGCAGGATATTTTCTGGCTATCTCACCTTGCTACTCTGGGATGCTGAGTCATGTACATGGTGTTTTTTGCAAAGAGTGACATGCACCATGAGTGCTGTAGCTCCAATGATCTAATGTTTAATCAGCAATGCTGTTTCCTTGCCTGCTGTTTTCTGGAACTCTGAAGGTAATTTCAAAAGATAAAAGAGAAAACATACTCTAGTAGCCTCAGGAAGTACTCCTTGTGCAGAAAAGAAACAAATTCTGGGTTCCTGAGATAAGAAGTAGATGGTGTGGCATAATAAAAAATCTCTTTGACCTCTTTCAAGACCTCTATCATAAGACATAACATGAATTAGTCACTGGTTATATTTCCCAATACAACTCAATTAGGTTTACAGTCAAATAGAAATTCCTCTCAAAATATCATAAAATTTGTAAAGTTTGTTTTAGTTTATTACCATTATGCCATATGTATTGGTCTCTCTCTGGGGACACCTTTTTTCTCTTGTTATTAGTCATCATAATGCATTATTGTATTTACTCATCATTTTCGCTAGACTTGAGGCTCTGTGAAGGTAGGAACTTTTTTTTTTTTAAAACATTATTCCTTGGCACAGTGTAGGTGCATCATATAATCTTTGAAGTAATGAAGGGAGCAATCACACACTCATGAAGTTTTAAGAAAATGCATCCGTAATAGCTAGCTACATGTCATTGTACTTCAAAATTTATGTTATTAACATTCTTGGCATTCAAAAGAAGCACTCACTAACAGCTGCAGAATAATGGGTGGCATTGCATTGAATGGATTGCAGCAAGAACAGTCTGTGTTGGGTAAGATGCAGTTGAAATGGGAACTTATATACCATGTTAGACACATGACAATCTAGCTATGTTGGCTGGACCCGTGAAAAGACTCAGAAGGTAAATAGGGCAACTTATAGAGTGTCTTAAACTTGGGGATAATGGGTTTGAATTTATTAATCATGATAAATACATAAAACTAGTTTTAGCAGTAAATGTTATGATTTAAATAGCATTGCAGTGAGAATTAATTCAATGCCTATATACATAATAAATTGTGGTTAAGTAGGAAAATGGAGTGAAAAGGCTGGTTAAGAAAGGAAAAATATGGGCCAAACATCAGAGATATTCTCAGTGATTAGTTAGATTTGGAGGAAAAGGAAGTAAGAAGAGTTAACAATGGCTCTTGATAGTAGATTACTGAGACTTGGAAAATGCACTCTGTTTCGGGGCTCTCCTCTCTTTCCTGCTACCATGTGCATTTTCTAACCCTGGGGCTTAGATTCAGGTCTCTTTTGTTCTTTATCTTCATTTACTTCTCTTTTCTCCCTCCTCCATCTTTCTTTTTTCCTCACTATTTCTCTCATACTTTCTTTTTCTCTTTTCCTTATGCCGCTTTACTCATTTTATTGTTTCTTTTTCTTCTTTACTTCCCCTTGTAATTAGCCAATTTAGGATTGAAGATCTCTCTTCATGCATTTATTCAACAGTTCAAGAAAAACGAGTAGACTCCATACTACTGCATGGTGATGTTACAGTTAATTAGCATATAGAGATGAATAAGATGCAATATCCTGCCTCAAGACATTTAACTGTCAAACAGTGGTAAACATTCATTAATTCATCTGTTTATTTTGATTATTATTTATTTACTGAGGTACATAGTTCAATCATACATGATTCATGTTTGCAATGAATTCCAAGTTTGGTCTAAGAATAATTAAAACATTTTTATTGGTTATCAAGATGAAATGTGAAGGGATACACTCCATGTTTTTAGTACGGATTACCAGAGGGGTAGGATTAAAGGTGGGGAGGGGAATATGGTCATTTTCCTACATACAACTTTGATTTATTTCAATGAAAAGGTATTTTGTAACTTAACAAATGTAATCAATCAAAAAAGTACCAAATACAATGTTATAGTCATATACAGCATATATTCTCTTGATAAATGTGTCTTGCATTTTCTAAAATACCCTTATCTTTATAAAACCACTTCCACTTATTAACTTTATTTCTGTATACTTTAATTTATTATTGTATCATTTGGTTCAGGGGCTATGAAAAGGAGGAGAAATTTTCTCCTCCTTTTCAGTGTTATTCTGTTACTGCACTCATTCAAAAAATGTATAAACTGAATTAAATTCTCAAATCATACTTCTATTTTCTTACTCATGTGATTTATTCAAAATCCCCTTAAAAACTACTGCTTTCATGATGAAACTAATCTTATTTATTCATCACAGCTTTGAAATCCCCTGAAATACAATGCCCATTTTCACAAACATTTTAGCCAACAGTAAGTTTATTTTTCATTATTCTCTAAAGTCTAAGCAGCCAGGAACAGCAAGTCTCATTCAAGGGTTCTGTGTATTCTTTCCCCTCCCAATTACTTTCTATCCTCAAGAAAGACAGAAGTGTGTCTTGACATATTTTAGATCTTGACAAGAAACCTGTCTTAGCTGAATGTACTTTCCCTTCCATCACGTCTTTTCTTTTCTTTTTTAAGCAGTTGTCCCAGAATTTCAAAATTGAAATGAAAACCCATCATAATAAAAGCATTCATTTTCAGGTTTCTGTGGAGCTTCTTGGCAAAGAATATGTCCTTTAAACTGATTTGAGAGAAAGAAATGTTGTGCTCCGATTGACAAAGGATTGCCCTACTTGTCAGATTTGTGTTTCTCTGGCTCTGTCACCTCCCCAGTAATGGATGCTGAGTCAAGCATATGGTGTTTGCTGCTGTAAGTGACACTGCTCTGGTTTTCTTTACCATTCAGGAGGATCTTCCTGTGCCAAGTCAATTTGCAATGGCTTGGATCTTTCAATAGTCCTTTGGTCTGACTCCAGAGTCCTTCTCAAATATCAGATGATGATGACCTCTTTGTGTAAACGTCAATATCTCAAAGACTCAACCTAAAACCCAAGAAGGTTTTTCAGTTTTTGAACTTTAATCTTGGGGGTCTACTTACTATCCTTTGATTCCATGGAAGGATTACTTGGTAACTTGCTAATGTACCATCCAATTTGTCTGGAAGCTTTGGCTTATAGCCCTGTAGCTTATAGACACAAGGACTTGGAAGCTGAGAGGCAGAAGAGAGCTGGCAATGCTACTACGTCCAATTAAGATTTATAAGTGAGAAGGCAGGAAAGAGGTGAAAGCAAGAGAGGTATGATGCCAGGAACAAAAAACAACAAACAAACAAGAGACACAACAGCAGTGAAACACATCTCTTGTTGTAGTTCAACTGTTAAATGAATGTAGAAGAGTTGGTTATAAATGTGTGCATGTGGTGGTGTGTGGGGCAGCAAAATGTGGAGACCAGAAGGAAGTGGTTCTAGGAATACAGAAAATAGAAATTTATTATAGAAAATTCATAAATTATAAAAGTCTTTTCTCTGTCTTTAATTTTTCTTTTTTAACATGTAAGTTCTTTTTAGGGAAACCCAAATGAAAAATATCTTTATGTTAATCTTTGCTACTGTCATTTTTATTTTTTCTGACAGACATTTGGTTTATTCTACATAAAAATGAAATTGATTGTAAGTTATAATATTTGTCTGGATAATAACAACATTAATGGCATTAATATTTCTCTGTTTAGGGTGATTTTTCTTTCTTCCTTCCTTCCTTCCTTTCTTTTTGAGATGGAGTCTCACTCTGTCACCCAGGCTGGAGTGCTCGGCTCACTGCAACCCCCACCTCCCCAGTTCAAGCAATTCCTCTGCCTCAGCCTCCTGAGTAGCTGGGATTACAGGTGCATGCCA
Source organism: Macaca nemestrina (assembly GCF_043159975.1). NCBI lineage: Eukaryota > Metazoa > Chordata > Mammalia > Primates > Cercopithecidae > Macaca > Macaca nemestrina. Next base: position 95,716,235 of record NC_092131.1, read on the forward strand.
CCACACCTGGCTAATTTTTTTTGTATTTTTAGTAGAGATGGGGGTTCGCCATGTTGCCCAGGCTGGTTTTGAACTCCTGATCTCAGGCAATCTGCCCGTCTCAGTCTCCCAAAATCCTGGGATTACAGGTGTGAGCCACTGCGCCTGGCCTACGATGACTTTCTTAGTCCATTTGCATTGCCATGAAGGACACCTGTTGCTGGATAATTTATATGGAAAAGAGGTTTATTTGGCTCACAGTTCTGCAGGCTGCACAAGAAGTATGACCCCAGCATCTGCATCTGGGGAGGGCTTGAGGGAATGTCCAGTCACAGTGGAAGGGGAAGGGGAAGCAGGCATCACATGATGAGAAAGCAATCTCTGTACTCTCTGAGCAGAAAGTACAGAGTTACCATATACAACATTTTCTCCTTCTTCCAATTACTAGTATCTCGCACCCCACCATGCCTGGCTAATTTTTAAAATTTTGGTAGCGATGTGGCCTCCCTGTGTTGCCCAGGCTGATCTCAAACTCATGACCTCCAGTGCTAAGATTACAGGCATGAACCATCTTGCCTGACCAAAGTGCTGGGAATACAGGTGTTGCCCGGCCTCTAAATATCTTTTTAAAAGCATTGTTAAACCTATCTCCTGAGTAAAGTATAAGTGTAATTCTTGGGTGGTAAACAAGAAATGTAATGACTGGGACACTGGAGATGCATGTAAACAAAAAACGATTTAAATAAAACCTGCCAATTTTCTCTAAAATGGCCACACCAATATACACTTAGTTGCTTGAGAGTTTCTAATTTCCTTTGCCACTGCCAACATGTAACCAAATTTTGAAATTTAAAAAGGATATCATACTTCAATTGGCATTCCCACCAGCTACTGATGATGGTGAACATCTTTTCATGTGTGTGACTGAACTGACCATTTGTGTTTCTTTTTATGGTAACTGCTTTTTCAGATAATTTGTCTATGAGTTGGAAGTGGGTAGTTTGTCATTTTCTCATTGATTTTCAGGGTTTCCAAAATTCTAGACATTTATCCTTGACTGCCAGCTGTGTTGCAAATACTCTATTTCAGTTTGTTTCATTTCTCTTAACTTTGCTTATGGAGTGTTTATTGAATATAAGTTTGAGTAAAAGAAAATAAAATTAAAAACAAAGTCCAGAACATCACTTACAGTAAAATGATGTAGGAGGATAAGTGTAGGGGATGGTAGCTAGAGGACATAATAAAAACATTTGCTAGGGTCCCAGATTTGTATAGGGCTGATGCTTGTTCTGGTGACTAGCTTCCACTCACTTTCCTGAAAAGCAAAATTTGTAGTATTTATATTTTTTCCATTTGCTTCTTCAACTGTTTGCGAATGAATTTCATTTGATTTTTCTGTCACCCAACCATGTCATTCAATGAAAAGTCCCTGCTATTCTGATTTCCTCATTCAGAGACCTTATCTTCTGTGTTTGATGCTCTGTAAAGGGCTGTGTACACTCATAGTTCTCTATAAATAATTGAAAAAGTAATAATTTGCATATACAGTGGCCTGTAATTGGTTGTGATATACTCACTAGTAATTTTGCATGAGGGATGCTCCAGTGAAATAAATTGTGCTTGTCTGTGTTTACTTTAGGCAGGTAAAGTACTGTATGGCATGCTGAATTTTTATAGCAAGTTTTAATTAGGTCATCCTGCTTGAGTTACCAAAATAACCTACTCTCCCCAATAATGAGAATGGGATTTATTTAGAAATGAATATCAATGGCTCATCTCTAGATTTCAGAATATGAAAGAACTCTTCTCTGTAATATATGCAAGTTAGATATTTTGCATCCTAATCTAGTCAGGCTTACTGATTGATTCTTTGCCAAGAAAAGCTGCTGCCAAGGCAAGGAATGGAGATATTGGGGTCAGGGCTCCCCTGCACACCCAAGAGAGTACTGGTAACCCAGTCTTTGGGGAACCAGAGTGAGATCAACCTTCTCCTTCCTTGTAATTCTCCCTCTAGCCAAGATCCAATCAGATAGGAAGGGGACAAACCCTCAACACTGTTTTACTTTTGGCAGCATCCAAAAGTAAGAGCTACACAAGCCCTGTGTTTCTCAAAATGAGAGGATGAAGATTTTTGATTTCCTTTTTGGGGGGTGGTAGTGGTGGGCAGAGTTTCACTCTTGTTGCCCAGGCTGGAGTGCAAAGGCGCGGTCTTGGCTCACTGCAACCTCCGCCTCCCAGGTTCAAGTGATTCTCCTCCCTCAGCTTCCCGAGTAGCTGGGATTACAGGCATGCACCTCCATGCCCGGCTAATTTCGTATTTTTAGTAGAGATGGGGTTTCACCATGTTGGTCAGACTGGTCTCAAATTCCCGACCTCAGGTGATCTGCCAGCCTTGGCCTCCCAAAGTGCTGGGATTACAGACTTGAGCCACTGCGCCTGACCCTTGATTTCCTTTTTTACGGAATAGGCCTTTGCAGAGCAAGTGGATTTTTTTGAAGCTTGGGATTTTTGGTTTAATCAAATTTTGAGAATGGCAGGAGGAAGTAGTTTTGAGTTATACTAATACTTTGTTGTTATGATGCTTTTTATCCTCATGGAGGGTTTTTTGTTTGTTTTTTTGTGTTTTTTTTTTTTTAACTTCTTATCCTTACCAAGGCAAACTCAGAGAAGGAATGCTCATGATACTTTCCAAAATGCTAAGGTACAATTTGCACATGATTTTAGGTCCATCCTAGTCACTTCAGAGATACACACAGGTATTTACTGATTCCATATTTATGTGCAAGGAGCAGTTCATACACGAGGGAGCCAGGGAGGGGATGGATTTGTGTCCTCACACAGAAAACATATTCTCAATAGTTTACAGTCTAATCAGATTGTTGGAGATGAGATATATACTTTCCTGGAAACAAGACAAGAAGGCTGTATCCAAACAAAGAAGGCATCATACTCCAGCAGCCTAGACGTAAGTCAACAATTTTACCTTGAAAGTGTGTTTTTTCAGCTGGGTGCGGTGGCTCACACCTGTAATTCCAGCACTTTGGGAGGCTGAGGTGGGTGGATCATGAGGTCAGGAGTTCAAGACCAGCCTGACCAAGATGGGGAAACCCTGTCTCTACTAAAAATATGAAAATTAGCTGGGTGTGGTGGCGGGTGCCTGGAATCCCAGCTACTCGGGAGGCTGAGGCAGAGAATTGCTTGAACCCAAGAAGTGGAGGTTACTGTGAAGAGAGATCACGCCACTGCCCTCCAGCCTGGGCAACAGAGGGAGACTCCTCAAAAAACAAACAAACAAACAAACAAAAAAAGAAAATGTGTTTTTCACGGAAACAATGGTTAAGAGTTCCTAAGCTTTGCTGGAGTTAAGACTTCTTCCTTGAAACAGAGCCATGAGGATGCTGGAGGGTGCTGGAAGTAAATTTCTTGGATGTCAGAAGTGTTTTTGAGGATCTTTTCCTGTCTTGTTTCCAGGAAAGTATATATCTCATCTCCAATAATCTGATTAGATTGTAAACACACAGAATATATTCTCAATATGTTTTCTCAATCTTTGTCCTCTCAGGACATCTAGGCTGCTGGAGTATGATGCCTTCTTTGTTTGGATACAACCTTCCTGTCTTGTTTCCAGGAAAGTATATATCTCATCTCCAATAATCTGATTAGATTGTAAACTATTGAGAATATGTTCTCTTTGTGGGGAGAGAGAAAGATAAGTGGAGGGATTCAAGAAGATTAGAGGTAAGTAAAAGTGTGAGAAGGTGGGAGGCTGAGGCAGAAGGATCACTTGAGCCTAGGAGGTCAAGGCTGTAGTGCGCGATGAGCACTCCAGCACTGGTAAAAGACTGAGAGCTTGACTCAAAAATAAATGTGGGAAGGGACAATGGTAATAGCCAGATTGAAGACCCCCTTCAAAGGACGCCTCATGGAGGTTGCAGCTTCCTTATTGAGATCCTCTGCTCCTGACATGGTTAATTTGCCTGGCTAGGCCATAAAGTCCTAAGTCCTATTTCACTCCCAAAATACTTTGTAATTCCTTCCCCATCTCAAATGCGATTAAGTTCTTTCTGGAGAAAGATTGATAAAGAAAAAAATTTAAAAATCCTTCCCTGGTCTCTATCCATATATTCCCTAAATTGGTCAAACTGAGCCTAAGGAAATATGAGAAACGAGGTCCCAGCTATTTATCTTTGTTTTTATTGCATTTGCTTTTGGGTTCTTGCTCATGAAATCCTTGACTTAATTAAACTAAAGAGCTTTTTCATGGCAAATGGAATAGTCAGCAGAGTAAACAGACAACCCACAGAGTGGGAGAAAAATCTTCACAATCTATACATCTGACAAAGGACTAGTATCCAGAATCTACAATGAACTCAAACAAATCAGTAAGAAAAAAACAAACGATCCCATCAAAAAGTGGGCTAAGTACATGAATAAACAATTTTTAAAAGAAGATATACAAATGGCCAACAAACATATGAAAAAATGCTCAACATCACTAATGATCAGGGAAGTGCAAATCAAAACCACAATGTGATACTACATTACTCCTGCAAGAATGGCCATAATAAAAAAATAAAAACAGTAGATGTTGTCATGGATGCACTGGTCAGGGAACACTTGTACACTGTCGGTGGGAATGTAAACTGCTACAGCTGCTATGGAGAACAGCGTGGAGATTCCTTAAAGAACTAAAAGTAGAACTACCATTTGATCCAGCAGTCCCACTACTGAGTATCTACCCAGAGGAGAAGAAGTCATTATTTGAAAAAGATACTTGCACACGCATGTTTATAGCAGCACAATTTGCAATTGCAAAATCATGGAACCAACCGAAATGCCCATCAATCAACAAGTGGATAAAGAAACTGTGTATTCCATGTGATGGGATACTACTCAGCCACAAAAAAAGAATGAATTAACAGCATTTGCAGTGACCTGGATGAGACTGGAGACTATTATTCTAAGTGAAGTAACTCAGGAACGGAAAACCAAACATCATATGTTCTCACTGATATGTGGGAGCTAAGCTATGAGGACACAAAGGGATAAGAATGATACAATGGGCTTTGGGGGCTTGGCAGGAGACTGGGAGGACGGCGAAGGATAACATACTACAAATATGGTGCAGTGTATACTGCTTGGGTGATGGGTGCACCAAAATCTCACAAATCACCACTAAAGAATTTACTTATGTAACGAAATACCTCTGTACGCCAATAACTTATGGAAAAATAAAATTATAAAATAAATTAAAAAATAAAATGCTTTAAGTTTCAAGTAACAAAATAAACACAAAATTTAAAAAAAAGAAATATGAGAAACTAAGTTGAACTGAACACTTTGGTCCCATTCTATGCCCTCTCTTTCAAAATTCCAGTAATTTTTTTCCCCAGAAAGATGAAGTTCTCATGAAGCTCTAAAATTTGACCAGAGTTTCATCTCCTTTCTATATGCCATTTCTTTCCAGGGATCCCCCAAAACAGCACAGATTACCCTAAATGCTTAAAATCATATATATGTGAGAAGAAAAGCATTTCCTTAAACCATAAAGGTGTGAATGACTGATAGTCAATAGTAGCACATTCTTTAATTGTTTCAAGTGCCTTCTTGTTAATATAATGATTCTGCAGATAATAGAATTATTAACATGCTAACTGAGTTAGTTTTTAAAAAATGGGTTATGTGGGGGAATGTTATAAAAATAAAAAAGAACAGTGTCAGTGTTACATGAACTCTTACTAGAAACTGGCCACTGGTATTGACTCTTGAGAAAATTTCTTCTTTTCATTGTTAGTTTTCCTTTTGTCTTTCTAAATCCACAATTTCCATTAAAGTATGATGCTCATTTTATTGCTGCTGTTGTTTTTGTTATCATCTTCCATTTTGCTTCTCTATTAATCCCTTAGCATCCCCAGCCCATCTGGCACACCTGGTATACCTGGTGTGTGCTCCACCTCCCCTATCCACATCCCCAGTCCTAACCCTAAAAGTCTACTCTGGGCTCTGTCCACAAGCACCTTTGCACATCGTGCCTAGTGTTCAAAGACTACCTTGTTCTGAATCCCCTCTCTCACATGCACGGCCTTCTCCTCTAATTCCTAGCACTCCCTGGCTCTTCTTTCTGCTTCTTGGCCTTTACTTGTGCCATAGCCTAAGGCCACTGGTTTGGCAAAAGATTCTGCCTCACAATGTAGTTTTCTGTATTTCATTCCACAGATATTTTATCTTGTTTTCTAAAATCTGTTTACTTTTGAGAGCTCTCAGAGAACTGTCGTGCTCAATACCTGCCCCACAGCCTGCCTGAGTTCTCCCTTGTAGAAATTGGCCTCAGGATAGGTCCAGAGAGATGACAGCTTAAGGGCATTCACCCAAATGCCTTTCATCAGTCCCATGCTTGTAGGAGCACATCACTGGAAAGTGGAAAATGCTCATCTGGCAACAATAACAGGGACTTCAGAGGGGGCAGTGGAGAGTGGTGGCTTTTCACATATGTAATTACAAAGTAAGGTGTTTCTTTATAGGATTTCAGGAACCATAACATCCATCAATGCAAGTGGTGTCAAAAAATAGTTAACATCCAATGTTAAAGAGGTGGTTTGTGAAGAAAGAGCCAAGGGTAGTACTGATCAGCAAAGTTCGTTTACAGGAGTGGGAATACAGCTGTAAGTTATCTGAATGAAGAAGAAAAAGACAGCTTTTCCAGTGTTGAGTCTATGTAGGAAATCACATTGGGAGATGAATGCGTTTTCCTCAGATGTTTAGATTGAACCAAATGAAATGACTATTTTTAGGTTAAAAAAATGGCCTAATACCAGCAATTTCATATGACTCAACCAATAGCTTAATAACGTTGCTGAGGGCTGAGGAAGGTTGGAATGGATGGAAGGTTGAGAAGATGAAATAGGGTCATCATGGAAGGATTTTTTACTCTATGCTTGAGATTTAGGGGCCCTTCTTATCTGCAAGAGTTTTGGGAAAGACCGAAGGTGTTTGAGAAAGTCAAGGGCATGAAAAAATGGTGTTTTTGGAAAACATACTTGGGAGTGAAATTCAATGAAGGGATATCAAAGCTGACAGGTTTCTTTTTATGATTAACTTAAGGCTATAAAAGCATTTCTAGGTCCTAATGAATGATCTTTTTAACACTCAGTGACCCCAGGCCCCACTGGTGGCCTTCCGCGCATCCAACAACTTTTGCATACATGTTCTTACACATCTTTCTTATAAAGGAAGAATAAAGTAAATAATCGATATAAAAGAAAATGTAGACACATGTCTAATTGGTCTCTGGGTAGGAAAAACTTTGCAAGTCCAAGAATATGAAAAAAAAATAGTTGAAAATTCAATAGATTTGCTCACATAAGTGTGTCAAGTTTTACACATCAGAAACCAATATAAGTGGAGTTAAATTCCAAAATAAATTATTAAATATTTGGCAACAGGGTCAGATGCAGCAGCTCATGCCTGTAATCCCAGCACTTTGGGAGGTCAAGGTGGGTGGATTGCTTGAGCTCAGGAGTTCAAGACCAGCCTGAGCAACATGGTGATACCTTACTCTACCAAAAATACAAAAATTAGCCAGGCATGGTGGTGTGTGCCTGTAGTCCCAGTTACTCCTGTAGTCCCACCTAACTCGGGAGGCTGAGGTGGGAGGACTGCTTGAGCTCAGGAGGTTGAGGCTACAGTGAGCATGATTGTGCCACTGCACTCCAGCCCGCATGACAGAGTGAGACCCAGTCTTGAAAAAAAAAAAAAAAAAAAAGACAACATATATGAAAAGGTCGTATATCATAAATTATGAAGTACATTCATACAGCAATAAGAAAATTACATCATTCTAATAGAAATGAGGTAATCGACAGGTATATCACAAAAAATTTTAAAAAAAACAGATAAACACAGGAAACTATCCTCAGTAATAAAAAAGGACAAATTAACCATAACAAAAGGCTTTTTTGACTACATAATTAAAACATTTTAGAGTTAATATTCAATGCTAGTGAGAAAACATTCAGATGACTCTTCATATAGTGCCACTCTGATTCTAAGCCTTTCAAGAATCTGCTAAATTATATCAGAAACTTAAAAGTGTTTACCTTATTTGACTCAGAAATCATATAAGGAATTTGAAAGCAAGAAGAAAGTGATATACAAAGATATTCATTCCAGCCAAACATGAAAAACAACTTTAAATCTTTAGGGTTCTTAGATTAAACAAACAACAAACAAAAACAGAACTCACTTTAACTGATTTAACAACAACAAAAGAAATGCACTACAAGTGCTCACAGAATTCCAGGGATCGTAGAGTCAGGCTTAGGGGCTCTACAGGCATATGATGGGGCCACTCCAGTGAAGACTCCTGTGCTGCTATTTTTTGTCACAGAACCCACCGCTGACACCACCTAGGTTGGATTCTAACTGCCGTTACTTCAGCCATCACAACCCCAAAAACCCAGACACCAGCCTTGCTGTTGTTAACAAATATGGATCTGCCCATTCCCAGCACATTTTCTTTCTAGGTGAAGGGTCCTGTGGGGGTGTCTGATTGATAGAGCCTAATCACATGACTCCACCTTCACTGCGAGGGAGGCTGGGAGAGGAAGTTAAGGTTTCTTACCTGGGGAGCTAGGACATGAGTATGGGAAATTCCTCTGATAGAGGAAGAATGTTAATAAGTGGCAGGTCAGTGAAAGAATGAAAAACCCAAATTGGAGAATAGTTACATAAATTTATATCCAAAGAATGGTTTAGTATGGGGTCAACTAAAAATCCTACTTTAAGAACATTTACTAGTGTGGCACATGAGAAAAATATATATGACAATATACACATACAAAACTATAAAGAATGGTTCTGTTTTCGAAAGACATGTGGGGCAAAAGAACTTCAAAGTTAACATAAAATATTAAACATGGATAAAAGGTGTAGTTTTTATCTTCTTTAATGTTTCTGTATTTTGTATCATTACCACACATGTTATAATAGGGAGTATCTATTAAAATCCTAATTTCTTATGTGTTGGATTATAGATATTAATAAGTTATCGTTCCATGAGTTTAATGTAATTTGCTGTGCTTTGCCTGTCAAGGCATCTTAGGTGCTCAGATGTTGGATCACCTGGGGTGCTCAACTCCATCCATAACCAGTAAATAGCCAAAAAGGAAGGAAACTGTCCGTTGTGGTCTACCCACATGCCAACCTGGCGAGCCCTTGTTTTTTGTTATTGTTTTTGTTTTTGTTTTGAGACAGACTCTTGCTCTGTGGCTCAGGCTAGAGTATGTAGTGGCACGATCTCGGCTCACTGCAACTTCTACCTCCCGGGTTCAAGCTATTCTCCTGTCTCAGCATTCCGAGTAACTGGGATTACAGGCTCATGTGCCCACGTCTGGCTAATTTTTGTAGTTTTAGTGGAGATGGGGTTTCACCATGTTGGCCAGGCTGGTCTTGAATTCCTGACCTCAAGTGATCCACTTGACTAAGCCTCCCAAAGTGCTGGGATTACAGGCATGAGCCACCATGCCTGGCCTAAGCTCTTGTTATCCAAACACTCCTTGATAATAAATTCTACATTCAGCAGCCCAAATTTATCACCTTCTTTCATTGTTCAGTGTTTAGCAATCCAGTTTCTGCTCCCAATGTTGGGTCTAAAGATCCCTTAGTCAATCACCAATGACCTTTTAATTGGTAAGCCTACTTATATTTTTCCCGTCCTTGAATTATGACTTCTCTCTGCTATATTGCATTTTTAATATTCTCCTTTGTTAGGGTTTACTTCCATATTCCTGTTGAATAGGAAAGTGTACTACACTCTCTCCGTCTTCCTCTCTGTCTATCCACTCCTTTTTATTTGTAAATAAATATTTATTTGGCTTTCTATTATATTCCAGATTCACCTGTGAGCAAGATCGGTAAAGTCCTTGCCCTGAATGAACCTCCATGTTGGGGGTGGTGAAAGGAATATTAAAGAAACAGATAAATACATAAACAAAGCGATTTTATTTTAGGCTTCTTAACCTTTCTCTACTTCATATAGGCTTCTTTCTTGCAGCAATCATTTCATCTTAGTGTTTCTTGGGGTTCCCTCTTACTGTCTCTTCTCATTATGCACATTTTTCTCTCCTTTCTCATGGTTTCAACAAATCTGTTTAGTTTTGATCTCACCCAGAACTCATGCATACAACTGTCCATCCACCGATATCTCCACCTGGCTGTCTGGCAAGCATCAAATTCAAGAAATGTCAAGATAAATTTGTTATCTTCTTTCAACTTGCTTCTTCAGGAGGGATCTTCTCAGATGAAAAGTCTACCCTAGCCTAAAACCTACTATATACTCATGGAAAATGCAAACCATTGATCATCATTCCTATGTCTAATCTCCCAGAGTACCAAAATCAAGTACTGATTTTCATCTCTGGTCTTCCAGAACAATCCAGATTATAAGTACAGTGACTTCTTTATTCTAAAATTTGTAGATAAATAAATGCAACCTCAGGGACATGCATGCACAATGAAAATCCTTGGAAGTCAAGTTTAAGTCTGGTGTTCCCAACTAATTCCATTCATTTCCGGAAATAGGTAGGTACAATAAGACATTAACATCAGAAATCTTGATTTCTATTTCCCCACACGTCTGTGTTACAAGTTTCCAGTTAATATCAGGCTCTGAACATCATGGCATCTCACTAAAAACTAGGACTGCACTAGTCCCTTAATAAACATGTGTCTGTTATCTCTTGTGTTTGCTTAGAGACCCTGTGTCTTGAGGCTGCTGCTGGCCAGTCACTGAGAATGAAACAAAACAATGAGAATGAAAATGAAACTGAGTAATTTGTTTTCTATTTTAACAAAAGGTTTTGAATTTGTGCTGCGAAGTAAAGGATACGCATATATCTTTGATTAAACATTACGTGAGGCATTGTCTGCCCTTACCTCTTGGCTTTGTTATTGTCGAAGATGATTTGAGATCTGTTTTATTTGTTTAACAACTGTTTGGCAATAAAATGAATCTATTGTATTTTCCACGGTAGTCTTTTCCTTTCTTTTTCTTAAAAACCAAACCAAACAAAACAACATCAGTGCAGTAGCCTCATGTGCGCTGGCCTGACCTGCTATCCAATCCGATTGGGCACAGATTTCCATTCTGCTCACCCAGAAACCTGGGATACAAGTCTACTAGCTGGCTGGGCTCATGTTCCCTCAGCCAGCTGAGTTGCTAGCCAGGGAAGATGCTATCCTTTTTCAAGACAGCAAAGGCAGCTGCTGGAGGCCACAGACCTGGGCCTGGAGAAGAGCACACATGGACACCCTTGGTGGCACCCTGTCTATACTGTACCCTAAAACCACTTTGTTATTTGCAGGAAAGCACTTGCAAGGTAAAAAGTGAAGTCCAAGCATATTTTATAGAACAGGTTTATTACAGCTATCAGAATTCAATTCCAATCTATATCATCACCTTCTAAAAAAGCACTCATGTTTTTCCCTCAAAACTTTCGCATGCCGCTTTTATTCTGACCAGGGTGAAATAAATGCCCGATTACTCCCACAAGTCTGAGTCTTCTCCCTCCCTATCATCTGTCTGTATGCTTTCATCCCTGTCTCTGTTTTTCTGCCCCTTCTCTCCCTCTTTCCTCACATTCCGAAGGAAAAAAGGACTGAGGAAGAAGATGTGAAACAGGTTTCATTGCCTTTAGCTGCTTCTAGAATGCTAAACCACTAATAACAATATTCACCATAACGAAGAAACGGGGCCAAAAAAACCTAGAAAACCTCTAACTCACATTCAGGTTGTTTAAACCCCAGCATTTACAGGAGCTCATTAAGAGAGATGGTGCATGACAACGCTACCAACGAATAAGGATGAGAACTTTTTAAAAGCATTTCTTTAAACAAGCAGAAAAAAAAGAAAGAAAATTAAATGCACCATCCTCAGACCCAGATGCAGGGATTGGGAAGGGGAGCAGTTATTTGCTAAAGGTGTGCCTCTCCACCCCCGTTTTGGGGATCTTTGTATACACAATCCAGCCCCAGACAAAAGGAACAGGGCAGCTTTAGAGTCTTCAGAACTGGGGGCTGAGGAGGCGAGGGAAGAGAGGGGCATGATTGATGGAGTTCTGGTTGGCTTATAAAGGGCAGCCGGGAGTGCAGGGAAATAATCAGGGAAAAGGGCGTCCCGTGCTGGCTTTCTCAGAGGGGCGAAATGAATCCTGCTCCTCTGCATTATTAAGTTGTCAGGCGGGCTGATGATGAAAATCTGAAGGTCAGGCATAACAAGAAGCACCTTATGGGGGGGGTCACGACCTTTCTGAAAGTGCTACACTCATGTTTATCTGCACCTAACCCTTATCCACAATTCTTCATTTGATAAGAACATTGGGAGAGAGGGAGGCAGGGAGGGGTGTCTCCTCATATGTATAAGCAGTGAGTGAAATTAGGCTTCCCGTGAAACTGATTGTAGAGGCTCAATTCACAGTGAAAGATAATAAACCAAAAGGACACACGAGGGATGCAGGCAGAAATTGTTCGCTACAGTGAAACTCAATAAAGGGAACAAGAGCTTCCCTAAATGACAAATTTGGTACAGTGGTGCTAAAATCAGGATTCTCCCTGGAATTGCCACAGCAATTCACTCTCGGCAGTACCACTTTTTATTTACTTTGGAGATCCTAATGGCATGGGGTGAGGGCTGCTTTTGGGGAATGTTTATTTCTTTATCTGCCTGCTTTAAACCAAAGACTCAAGGTGAAGGATAATCAGACAGATTTTTTTTTCTATTTGTTATGTATTTTTGTTTGTTTTTGAACTGAGAATGGAGCGGCCATTCTCATGCATCTAGTTCGTGTGTGTGTGTGTGTGTGTGTGTGTGTGTGTGTGTGTGTGTGTGTGTGTGTGTGTGTGTGTGTGTGTGTGGCGGTCGGGGGGTGGGGAGTTTGAATTTTTCATTTGACGAATCCTTTTCCAGGTGTTCTCCATTTCTTGGGAATTGAGGAAGTACTTGGGATTCTCAGCTGGGACTCATAGACCAAATCTCTAACTGATCACAAAAATAAACATATCACTTGTAAAAATAACACTGGAAAAATTCACAAGCTACAAGGCAGGCTTCTAGCGACACTTCCAAATCTAGTTGTTTATCCCTGTTTGTAAAAGGAGCATTCTTCAGATTTTGACTCTTTGGCAGTACTATAACGTGAAAAACGTAGCATTTACAAAATCATCAACTTGTAAAGTTGAAGATATATTTGAAATTGCACAGAAACAAAATCTTGGCAAAATGAAGACTGAAAATAATTTACCTGTGGAATAAGAAAAACGTTCTCAAAATCAGTTAAGAATTTTACCTTCCTGGAAAGGAATTCTCTAAAATCTGGAAAGAAAGAAAATGTTATATAATGCCCCTCATATTTATTTTGCTTATTTCTCTTTTAAGGAGTAAAACCTGATTGTCAACATGACACTGTAAGATGGACTTATTACCAAATGTGCAGACTTCTATTCGAGTGGATGGTATTCAACCTGGATTTATATTCTTTTATTTGCTAGGACATTTTTTATACTTTCCTCAGGTTCTTAAAGTTTATCTCCGTAAGCTTCTTGCTGTCCCGTCTACTAACTCATATGCACAGAAACATTATCCCAAACAGATAAGCCACCTATAAACTAAGAAAAAATTCCATTTTCGTTTCTCAATTCCACATAGAAGTAAAAATGCAGTATATATATTATAACTTAACTGACCCATCTCTTTTGCCATATACATTTGAAGATCACATCTGTGCTTTTACCTCCCATGTGTCTCCCTGTGTAGTTGAGATAAAATCACTACCTTTCTATCATGCTCATATTCATATTGATTGTTTAAAAATTGGACTCCTGCTATAAAAATAGCATTGGGACATACAGTAAAAGAGTGTTCACCAGAGATATTACGCTCAAGCATGCATTTCTTATTTTTCCTTTTTCTTTATTTTTTGTTTTCATTTTCCTTTTTTCGCCAGAAGACAAGATAGGTTTAAAATTGATTAGACACTCTGGCTTAGACTATCTTGACCCGGAAGCTAGGAAGAAAGTGAGAGAGAGGGAGCCTCTTATTGCTAGTGTGGCTGACATGCCTGGATGCACCAACGCTGACTTTTCACATAGGCTGGAACAAGTGCTGAGAGATGAGCCCATAGGAATATCATTGCACAATTATTTTTGATAATTTTAAATAAACATCATCCTTTCGATTATTTGTAGGCTAAAGTATGGGTATCATTTGGAATGTATTTTACACAATATTGATCAGAAAATATTAAATCCATGTCTCATTCAAACAAATCTTTAAAAAGTCAAAGTTCAGCTTCCCACTAGCTCCTTTGTCCAGACGCATCTGTATAATTGGCCAAGATGTCTGTCGGACCTAGGGATGGATTTTCCAATGACAGTATATCATCAACTGCCCTGTCACATCTAAACTATGCAGAATATTACAAATAATAACTACCTTTTTGTGATACAATGTGTGATAATGAAATTTTATATTTTTTACTTTGCTTCTTTAAAATCTTTGCGTTTCTTCTTTAAAAAATAGGTTTGAATCTGCTCCCAATAAAAGATGTAAACGTATTACGTATAATTCGATTTAAAAATTTATAAATAGAATTGAAGATATTGAAAGTGATGCCATTAGAGCTGGTGACTTTAACAGTGTGAGACCGGCCCCTGGATTACTCCCTACTGGCCATCTGATCTTTATTACCTGCCTCAGCTCTCTACTTCCTTGCCTTCACTGCCTCATGTTTGGAGTTTGTTGTGTGACTTCAATACATTCCTGTGATAAGATTATGTCTGTGGTTCTAGGGCCATGATATTCAATTTGTCTAGATTTCCACCAAGTTTTATATAACATTCAGAAAATTATCCTAAAATATTGGTAACACTTGCATGAATGGAAGGGACTCAGTCTACTTAAACCTTGGTATTCAAGCTGTGGTCCCGGGACCAGAAGCATCTGTCCCCTGGCAGACCAGCAGCACACCAGGAGCTTGGTGCAGATGCTCTGGTCTTAGCCCAGACCCACTCACTCAAAAACTGCATTTTCACAAGATCTGAAGTCATTCCTATGCACATTCCAGCTGGACTGAACTAGAAGCAGTTTGGCATTTTCTGGGGCTTCATGTACCTTAGCAGACGGCAAGTCTGCTCTCAATTACATGGCAATTTCAGATGCCTGCTACCTCTACAGTATAGTTTTCCTTGGTGAGTTAACAAACACATAACCTTTCTCTACTTGTCTTCCCCCTGGCTGAGCAGAAAGCATCAAAGAGAAGTCGGAAGATAGTTCTTGTGGAAGCAGAAATCCCTAGAGAAAAGGAGGTCTCCATTTCCCACTAAAAGTATGACTCAAAAGGTAACCAATAATAGATCATCCAATAGCAAATACCTGTGCACCAAGTTAATTTTAAGTTGCAATGACAATAATAAAAATGGGTATTCTTTTTTTGTACATTAGCTATGTCAAGAGAAAAAATGCATTCTATTCTTTTCATGCATTTTGTAAGCTGCCTTTTCTTTCCTTATCTGTGCATGGGGCAAAAAAATACTACTTGTGTTTTTGAAGGTACTGGAAGGTGAATGCTACCTATCACAGTACCCTTTATTTTATTTTCAACTCTGCAAGAAAACTACTGTGACTTTTTACTGCTGTCTTTTTTATACATTCTCAATTTCATAGGGCAATCGATTCAAATCCATTTTAAATCTCAGTGGGCTAGAACTTGGCATGCAAGTTGGTTGGCCAGGTGCAAGGTTCTCTCCAAAATATGACAAAAGTCATGGCTGAAATATAGAGCGGCAAAATTGTTGGAGAGTTTTGCCAAGCTGCAGCCAAACAAGGCTGACTGTTATTAGCAAGTGGCAGAAGGGCAAAGTGGGGTGAGGGAGAGAATGTGGGCAGTATGCCATTTGCATAATGATCGAACTAGCTTTAAAAAAAAAAAACTTTGCTTGTTTCTGTTGTGCTTTTTTAAAGTTATATGTTCATGTAAAAAAAAAAAAAAAAAAAAAAAAAAGAAGAAGGTAGTTCAGAGACCTAAGAATTCAGAAAACAAATGAGACAGGAGAGATGAGATTGGAAAAGCTTTAATGATCTTAAGCCAGATATTCAATCCCCCTAAAATTCTATCTCAATGACACCTCAAGATTCACAGTTTAAACTGCCATCGCATGAAGCTTCGCTGTAGCACACACAGTTTATGTACCAATGAGCAGATGCTGCAAAATAAGGATGAAACAGTTGCTGGTTCGTTTTAGATAATCACAGCAGATTAAGCAGTAGTTTCATTACAGTGTTTTTACTATGCATTATTTTTACTATGCAGCGTCCTTTGAAATAATGGGAATTGATTTCACAGATCTTTTGCATATTACTGATACTGAGTAATGTTGCCGAGTAAAACCTTTTCTATCCTGCCACTGTGAAAAGGCACTAATTGGGGAAGAAGAAGGTTCCCCTATGGAAGTCTCTCTTCCGCAGATTGGAGGCTGGGAAGCAACTGAGCCAGGGAAGCTATATGTGGGCCTTTGTGGTTTCGCAGCTGTAGCTTTGTGTCCTGATTTAGCTGACCTAAAATTCATGCACTCCCAGATCACAGAGCATCGGCTGCACTGCCCTTGGTTTCCCCTTCTTGGCCCTCAAGTCACCCCTGCCCCTCCCCCACCTCCACCACATTTCTCTTGCTGGATAAAACAATTGAAAATGTGCTGATGATGAATGAGGAATCTAGAGAATGAATGTAGAGAGAAAGACCATTGATGTCTTCCGAAATCAGACATAAACCTTAAAAGGCATTGAATTTTTCACGTCGACACTGAGTCACTTTGTATATAGTCCATCTCTACCTTGCTGTTTGGCTACATTCCCTGACTATCACATCTGCAAACCTATTCACTGATGGGCATGTTAAGTGAAGACAGACCTTGTCTCTCTTCTCCAAAGTTGCCTTTATCACAATTTGACTTGGCTATGACCTCATTATTCCTCTTAGACACATTTTTTACAGGGAGCATCTATGGTTTTGCTCAAGCGTTCGTCTCTAAGTCAATGGAAATTTCTTCTTGCTGGGAGTGAGGAGACCTTCAGTATTGGGAAAGTACGGTAAGAAAGGAAACAGGCAAACTGGAATGGATTCCAGTGCAGTGTTTTATCATGAATATTATAGCTGCAGGACTTGTGTAAGACGTTTAACTTCACTGCGAGCTCACTTTCTCCATATGCAACTTTGGAGTGATTAAGGCAGTCTTCACCTTCACCGCTCTTACCTTTGGGGAGTTCTGCTATTAAACTCCCGTATAATAATTCATTTACATCCTATTATCAAGACTGTAAGCAAGCCAGGCAGTACTGAGCTGAAGACATTATGAAGAGGCTGGAAGATTTACTAATTTTATCTGACAAAGTCTTGAGAACAGGACATGACAAGATATTTCTTGTCGAGTTAGTACGTAGAAATACTTGGGCAGAGAAAATCTATGTAACTCATTAAAATATTTTAGATGATAAGGTTGGATAAACTCAGTAGTAATATTCTAGAATTATTTTAAATGTAATTTGTGTGGGAGCAATCTGTTTCAGTACACTTCAAGGATAAAATGATCATCAAAGACTCAGAAGTATCTTGTTGTATGAAGCTTTCCAGGGAGTTCAAAGTCGATCGGTTCAACCTAGATTTTACAAATGTGACAGCTCAGGAATTGATCTGGAAATTTCCCAAAATGTGTTACCTGTTTCCCCAACACTATGTCAGTGAGAGGTCAATGGTTAGTCTACACACACAGAGTTAGTTTTCATGATTAAAAAGTTTGTAAGATTTGGGCTGAAATACAGTTAAACTGGTTTTTCAATGGCAGGATGCTGAGCGTTTTATCTGCAAACGCGCACCATGAATCTCCTAGAGAAAGACGGCCTTCATATTTGTCTTTACAACCTATAGGACCACAGAACTCTCTGGAGGAAAATACCAGTTAATACCTTACTAAACCAGTGCATCTCAGAACACAATTTGTTAAACACTGATATAAATCCAATCTGTTGGAAACAAACAGAAGTAGAGATTCAACAGTAACTCCTAGACATAACTTTAAATAGACAACATTTACAAATTTTGGACAATGATTATTAGGTTACTCTTACTTACTTTTACATATCCTTGTCTTTCCTGGTAGAAAAGGACCAAAACCTCACTAATAAGCCGTTTTAAGGGGTAAGTAAAGATGATGCATGCATTATTAGCTATTTGACTTAAATTTTTAAAATTTTTAATTTTCTTTCTTTTTTCCTTTTTTGGACATGGAGTTTCACTTTGTTACCCAGACTGGAGTGCCGTGACGCGATCTCAGCTCACTGCAAGCTCCGCCTCCCAGGTTCATGCCATTCTCCTGCCTCAGCCTCCCGAGTAGCTGGGACTACAGGCCCCCTCTACCACACCCGGCTAATTTTTTGTATTTTTAGTAGAAACAGGGTTTCACCGTGTTAGCCAGGATGGTCTCGATCTCCTGACCTCATGATCTGCCCACCTCGACCTCCCAAAGTGCTGGGATTACAAGCATGAGCCACCACGTGGTATTCATAGCCTGCTATAAGGAAACCCCAATATGCCATTTAAACAAGATCACCCATTACACAGAGACGAAGTGATATAATTTTAGTAACATCAAGCCCACCGCGTACTTTCTTCCCTCCTGCCTTGGTTCAGACAGTGTTTCCTACCTAAAAATCCTTTCACCCTCATGGCCACTTTTTAAATTCTTTGTATCCTTGAAGAACCACATCAAATCCTAAGAAGCTTCCTTTGATCTGCCTGTAACTAATCTTTTCTTCTTCAGTTCTTACTTAGCAATTTGTACTACTGCTAGTTACTGGGCACACATTTCCTCCTATTATATTTAGCTCTTATTATTATTTTAATTCCCACTCTATGCATTTATTCCGAGCCAGTTATAGGGCTAAGTTTTGCATACATGATCTTATTAATGTATAATCTATGCAATGATAAGTACCTATCTGTCCCCACACAGGTATTCTACCCACATCACCATGTAATCACTATCTCTTTAACAATGATGGGGACTTAGTGAAGTTCTTTTGAAATCCCTGAATTGTGCTAAAATTGATTTCAATTGGGTGACTAAGACTAAATGTCTCAGATGAAAGTATGCCATTTTTCCAAGTTTCTTTTGCCTTGGTCAACGGCCAAAAGCTGTCCTGCATTAGTATGTTGCTATGTTTGCTATGTTTGATGACATTTTGTTTTGTCTTCGACACTTTCTTAGTCCTTAGAAATCATGAAATGCTGACTGATAATATCCCATGATCTAGCATGGATAATTTTTTTTTCTTTGGAACAAGGGCTATTCCTGGGGCTACATGAAGGTGTTTTTGAAAAAGTGGCATTATTTGTTCCATCCAAAAGGAGCAGAGATGTCATCTCTTGGCTTATATTAGCTGAATTAAGATTCCTACTTCCATTCAGTACACTTTTCCTGAGTACCTATTGTGTGCCAAGACTTGTGCAAGACATTGTGGATACAAAGTTAATTAAGACATCTCAGTGTGCATTAATGGGTAACACACATTGATAAGACTTTATTTTAACAGAACGTATTAATTTCTAAGGCTGACATATGCTCTGGGTGTGATAGAAGTCCTAAAAGGGGCATGTGCCCTAAGATAAAGGTTTAAAAGCCCCAATTAATACTAGTTTCTAACATTTTTTGGACTTACAGCCAATAATTCTTTTCTATGGGCCTATCTAAAGTTAGGGGAAATCATTGTTCGGCTTCTCACATGTCTAGTTGAAAGCCTTCTACCCTGACAAAATTCCGTATGTCTTCAGTCTTGGAAGTCTGTCTTAAGTAGTGTCTGTGTCACCCATGCCTAACCCTCCAACTAGAGGGGAGGAAGGAGCTAGTCTGTCTTTCAGCTGGAATCAATTTTTTCTACACAAGTCCATTTGCTAGAATTAATTGTTTTGGAAGAAGCTCAATTTTGTTGGAAAATCCAGAAAAGATTTTAGTTACAGCTCCACATAATAAAGCAATTGTGTAATTAGTAATACATTTGTCACTCCTTTACTGAGTGGCGGGGGTGGGGAGTGGGGCGGGGAATAGCCCATGCATTGCTTTAGTGTAAATCCTGACAGTGGTGATTTTTTTTTCAGGGAATTATACCATTATACCATAAAAATGTCAAGGCACAAGTTTACTGTTCTTACTAATATTCTAAAATATTCTCCTAAGCTGACATCTCTGTCAATTAAAATTAAACAAAATTGCATTCTGCCATATACATTTCAAGGAGGAAGCTTTTGAGTTTATGGCTGCTCTTTGAATTGATTTTTAAGATGGCATCTGTAAAACTTGGCTCGAACAAGATGAGGTGGGATATATTTAAGGACCAGTCAATTAAAAAAATGTTTTTAAAGATCATAAATTGACAGCCAGAATAGACTGCACATGCCTCCAGGTTTCTCAGCTATTAAAATAAATCCAGCCATTCTTTTGAATTGAATGTTTGTGCTGACATAATTCAGTGCCAACACGCTTCTGACTTGTTTTGGGTTTTCAATGTTTTTACAGAGAATAACATAAACAAGGAAGCTTGTGAGTGTTGCTTCCAGTTGCTCAATTCGCACAGATTTGGGAAAAGTCCTTCTCCTGGTGTTTCCCACAGCGGAGCAGTGGGAACGTGCTTTCTCACGGGACATTGGTTCTCAGGGAGGAGAGCAAGGGCAGTGAGCACTTTTGGCAGAACTGCGCTGCCAATAAAGTCTTCGGGGAGATCACCCCCTGTGATAGGAAGATGAGCAAAGTAAATCTCTGTTCCAATTCCTCTAAAAGGAATTTAAGAAGCCGTCTTTGGGCTCAGCCCTCCGATTGCCAAACCTTAATGTACAATGTTTTATTGATGCATTTAAGGCAAGTATTATTTAATGATCCAGAGTTTCTAAGGGCCAAAGTACTTTCCTCATTCTTTGTTAAGCACCTTTTGGAAGCTCAATGTGCCTTTTCAGGTCACCTGGTTACCACTTAAGAGAAAGAGATAATATCCTAAGCAGCTTAAAAGGGTTTATGCCCTTTCAAGCAAGTTCACAAATGATGTTCTGGCTTGGCCACTGTCCCGAATAATTTGGGTGTGTGTGAAACATCCGTATTCTTAATGGGCAGATACTTTGTCTAGACAGAGAGGAAAAGGTGTCCCTGAAAAGGCAGGGAGGAATGGGGGAAACTTTCTTCTTTGCTTTAAAGTGAGGAGGCTGAGCTGTGAAGGGACTATCAGGCAAGGAGCATTTGGGTCTTGCTCAAAATGATGGCATCTTCCTTACGGGTCATATGTAAACCTCTATAAACGCTAAGCCCACAGCATCACGTCCAGGTTTTTCACTGGTGAATCCACCACGCCAATCATATAGGTACTATGTGGTAGGGGCTGCATATATACTTCTGAAATTATAAATAAATGAATAAGCAGATTGAACTCTGGTGTCCCAATTTTTAAAATATTTCTGCCAAAGAAGTGGAGTAACTAAAAATACCTAGAGAGGAAGTCACATGGAGAAAAGCTACCCAGGGGAGACTCTTGTTGGGTTTTTTAGAGACTCATAGAGACCACAGGAGTATGTAACACTCCCTGGAGGAAAATCCAGGAGACAGAGGTTGCTTTCACTCTTTTGGTTGTTATCCTCTCTTCCCTCTTTCAAGCTTGAACTCTCAGTAGCCATGGTTCCTGTGTTGTCTCTCTCTCTTTTCCCTCCTTCTGTTCTTGTTGGGTTAAGCTATGTCTCTAGGGGATGTCTACTGTGTGCTGCACATCCAAATTACATTTGTGGATGGTGATCACTAGTGAGACCTAGCACAGGACAGGGATGGTGGTACAAGGCGAGTGTCCAGACATGAGTGGGGTAGGCAGAGTGCACACAGCCTGGAAAACTAAGTGGCCAAGAGAATCCAACATCAGTTCTTAGCCATAATGCATGGGTAGGTTCAAATTGGTCCACCAGAGAAAGTTTATAACACCATTCCCTGCCCAACCCTCAATCTGGGAATACTAAACAGGTTTGTTTTTTAACATAAAGCTGCATTACACAAATTCTTGAAATGTCTGACATGGTAATAGGGTGTATTTTAGTTGATTATTGATTCACTCCACATTTTTTTCATTTTATTAAATACTTACCAGGCTTCTACTATAGGTAGAGGTGAAGTTCAAAGAATCTGGGATTCTGACAGGAATGACAATAAAACTCTTTCTAATGGAGTTTATATTCTAGTGAGGAGTATAAGCAAGATCATTTTAAAGTCAATATCTATATATGTATATACAGGTCATGAGTGTGTGTGTGTGATGTAAAGTGTATTAGATGATGCAAGTATTAAAAAAACACTTTGATAAGATGATAGGGAATGTGGGTAGGGGGTGTTGGAAGGGAGTGAGAAAGGGTGCAGGAAGTGGTAATATTTTCAAAGGGTGCTCCGGAAAAGCTTCCTAAGAAGGTGTTTTTTGCATAAAGAACTGAAGAAAATGAAGGAGCCAGTCTTGCAGATTCACACCCACCATCTTAGCCCTCTGCCACTCTTGAACCCTTGGCATTCAATGAATGGCATTATTATCCAACCTAGTTTGATAAATCATAAAAAAAGTGATCCTTGAGTCATCTCTCGTCCTGATCCACTAGCCCCATTCAAACCATCTCTGTATTCACTGGATTGATATTCTCAATGGATCCCTCAGATCTTAACTCTTTTATCCATTTCCATTATCCCCTGCAGTCTTGGCTATCATCATATCTTATGGCCTACCTGTTTTCATCTGTAGTCACTCGTGGCCTCTCATATCTCTTCTCCACACATTAGGGATGTCTCTGTTCTATATTTTCAAACACATGTTTCATTATTTCACTTCACTTAAAAATTATAGTGGCTTTCAATTGTTCTGAACATAAGGATAAAAATTCCTAACTTGGCCCATAAGACTTATAGTTTTCACTTTCCAGCAACAGGTTTATGCCTGTTGTCCCAGTGTAATTCTTATTAGCACCCCATTTCATTCTCCAAAGAATCTAGGTTTGGACAATAAATTAACTGATCAGTTTTCTCCTGATCAAGTTTAGATTCTTAACTGGTGAGCACCAAAATTATTCTCAACTTCTTCTTTTTTTTTTTTTTTTTTTTTTTTTTGAGTCTCACTCTGTCGCCCAGGCTGGAGTGCAGTGGCCGGATCTCACCTCACTCTAAGCTCCGCCTCCCGGGTTTACGCCATTCTCCTGTCTCAGCCTCCCGAGTAACTGGGACTACAGGTGCACGCCACCTTTTTTTGTGTGTGTGTATTTTTTAGTAGAGACGGGGTTTCACCGTGTTAGCCAGGATGGTCTCGATCTCCTGACCTCGTGATCCACCCGTCTCGGCCTCCCAAAGTGCTGGGATTACAGGCTTGAGTCAACTTCTTAAAGAAATATTTTCTGAACAAACAGAAATTTGTTTTCTGAACAAACAGTATTTTGATTGAGACAAAATACAGGTACTAGCAGCACAGGAGCCATGTTTCAAAAAATGTATTTTCCAATGTTCCCCTGAGAGGAAAGGAGAGGCCATGGGGCCCTTGACCCAATGAATAGGGAAGAAGAGGTTGGTGACAGAGAGATGTTAATTCATGCATCGTGAGTTTGAATGATGTGTTTCCTTTACACCTTCGAGTTAAGATCAACTGGATGACTAAACCACAGTTCAACTTCCCTTTCACTGTTATAAACTGTGGAAGTTAGTCTAAGCTTCTGAATTTCTTTCAATAATTCAACATTTCACCTTATGTGACATCAAAATTTATAGTCATCTCATGAAAAATTTTGAAAGATGGCATGAGCTTCTGTTTTCAGATGAGAAAATAAGATTTTTAAATTTTTTTAAATAAATAAACTTTGTAGTATTGTTGAATATTATTGGAATGTTAGCCTTTCGTTAAATTTAAATTATTTATTCATCATTTGTGTTTGAAGCCTGCTAACATTTCAGAAGATCACTGAAAGAGTCTAGGCAGATGCTGCTCTACATAGAATCCTGTTCCACACTCTGGAACTGGACTTGGTTTGAATTCCAGCCCGACCCTTAATGATCCATGTGACCTTGGGCAAGTCTCTGTGTGTTAGTTTCTTCATCTGTGACAGGGGTTAATATAGCTTTTATCGCCCAGCATAATTGTGAAGGCTAACAGAGATAACTTGTGACAATGTGTAAATGTTCTCTGGCGGATGGTAGGCCCACTATATTCCAAGGCTGTAGGTTCTCTTTATTACTAGTTATTGAGCCCCTAATATGTAACAAACTATATGTACCCTTACTCTGTTCTTCATAACCAAGTATATATTTCATATTTCCATGGAAAAGCTACCCATATAATTTTTTTTTTTTTTTTTTGAGATGGAGTTTCGCTCTTGTTGCCCAGGCCGAAGTGCAGTGGCACGATCTCTTCTCACTGCAACCTCTGCCTCCCGGGTTCAAGAGATTCTCCTGCCTCAGCCTCCGCCTCCCAAGTAGCTGGGATTACAGGTGCCTGCTGCCAAGCTCAGCTAATTTTTGTATTTTTGGTAGAGACGGGGTTTCACCACGTTGACCAGGCTGGTCTTGAACTCCTGACCTCAGATGATCTGCCCGCCTTGACCTCTCAAAGTGCTGGGATTATAGGCATGAGCCACTGCACCTGGTTGCTACCCATATCATGATTAAACACCTCCATTGGCAAGTATTTAAGGAACAGTGGACACAAACAACAATGCATTCAGTATTCTGACATGCCAAAACTTCTATCCTCAAACTACAAACTGAGAAAATTATACAAAAAAGATGCTTTGAGTCTCTCATAATTGACCACCATCCCTCACCCTTCAGCCTTACTTCACTCTCCTGTGTAACTCATATACACATTTATGCCCCACACGTTCCTCCAGGTGTCCATCTCACTTCTGAGATGCTGCTTCACTTACTAGTGGCCATGAACTGTGAAAGACGTGTAAGTCATGTCTCTGTCTCCAAAGAGCTTACAAGATACTTACATAAAGATAACATACGCATAAAACCACAAGTAAAGGAACACAAATGGGCGTAACATTGTTTTCCATACTTTAAAAATAACTATTGTATGTGTGTTCCTCACTCAATTTGCCTTTTGAAGGAACATTGTGACTAGCTGTTCCTATCTCTCCAAATTCCTTAGACTTAGTGATTTTTATTTGCTTCACACTCAGATTTGGTTAATAGCGTTGCATATTCTGAGACATTTTTCCCAATTTTTTGTCCACCAATTTGAATTATTTCTTTGGTAAACAGCCAGCTCTTGATGTTCCACATATGCTAGGTTGGAAACACAAACATCAGAATATTTGTATCAACTTGAAATCCCTAAACATTGACTTGGACCGTCGTGTAATTCTGAAATACACTTTGAGACTAAAGTATGTCTGTCTAGTTAGTTATTCTCTGAAAAAGATCCCCAGAGGAGCTTGACCTGACCCCAGAGTGTTTTTCTTCATTGCTGGAGGGGGACAGTCTTGAGCCTGCCCCCACTGCAAACTATATAATTGTTTATTATGATTCCCAGGCAGACCTCTATGATAAATAAAGAAGACTCGCTTTGCATGTAGATATTTATATTTTAGAAATGTGGTCCAGGTTTCTCAGCTCATACTATTCTGCATGAAATATAATCAAATGGGTGAGGATAACAATAAAAATGTCAATGAAAGACTCTCAAAAGCAACCGGTATGGGCTTCTCACCCCTAATTCAAGCACTTCCCTGATTCAGGCAGAGGCCTAGCCAGGTTCAGAATCCTTAACCATAATGATTGGAATCGTTCGTCTATTACAGGTTAGTTCTGTTCATCCCTCTTTCATTTCCAGGGGCCACATTTGTTCTCTATATTATCTACTTTGCTCCCCCACTTTCTATTTGCTCCTGGTCTCTGCTGAGGACATGGTTGAATCTAAGGCTAGTCATGGTCTCATGAGATCATTTCTTTCATTACTGTCATCTTCATGCACTTGGTCACCCATATGACCATCACCATTTTGGCAGAGAAAAATACCAAGCAAAATACAACCTTTACTATTAGGTAGAACAATCAGGGACCTTGTCTCTTTGTTACTTTAAAACAGATTTATTTTACAATTTTTTTTTCAGTGAATGCTGCCACCTTTCCCTGGGAGTTGGCAGAATCTATCAGAAAATCCAGACACAAGACAAAATGAACATCATTGCAGAATTGACAGTCAAATTCACCCATTCTCACCAATGTTTAGACAGCCCAATGCTAGAGGGGATGCCTCAACTCTCTCATTATGCAGCTTTCAGTTGGATGGCTACTTCCTAGCTAAAGCTCAGGGTCTAGGGGGCAGGGTTCTATTATTAAAAAGAAAAATGGAAGCCTAGTGACTGGATGGCAATTAGCAGCCTTAATCACAATACTGTTACGGTGATGCCTACAGGGTGTAGTACTGAGCTGAATGGCTGATGTGGTGCAAGGTGTGCTGGGCACAATTGCTCCACCTTTGGACTAATGTGTCAGGCTGATGGTGGAACTTCGCCTCGTGAATCCGTAAGTGGAGCAATGGGAGCTTCCTGGAGCAGCTAAGTACACAGACGGAAGGTTACACAAGCAACTACAGGGATGATGCTGAATGGTTTATGGATGTGATCAGACATTCTCACGAGTCTTTGAATCTTTTGTTTTCCTTTTTAAGTTCTGTGAAAAGTTCTAAAATTCTAAACAGTACCAAGGGCACAAAAACATTGTGAACGACTTGTTTTATAAGCTAAGCAGAGGGCCAAACCCCGCGGCTACAGTGACGAACAGGATAGACATGGACACTCCTCCCAAGAAACATAAGCAGGGGGAAAAGAAGGTAATAACTACAGGCAATTAAATGATTGCAAATGTGTGAAAAACTGTGAGGAAGATGTACACGATGCTAACAGCATGTTTATCTCCAATAATCTAATCTAGCCTGGGGTCATGAAAGGCTTTTCCAAGAAAGTGAGGTTTCAGTTCAGACCTGCAGGATGGGAAAGGATTCGTGAGGCTGACATGAAGAAGGTTAGAGGGTGAAATGGTATATATGAATTTAGTAGGATAAGTTGGACAGCTTTGATTTTTTAAAGCTCAGGGTTTTCATCTGTAAAATGGAGATAAAAATGTCTACCTCTGAGGACTAATTTGAGGGTGAAGTGAAATAATGCATATAATGTTTAATAACAAGTATGGCAAGACAGAAAGTGCAATAACTGGTAACTTTCATTTTTATTGTTATTAACATTATTCCTACTCACCCAGGAAGCTGAAGGAATATTTATGTAAATGTAATCTCTCACCCGACCCTGGAAACATCCTCCTATATCTTAATTCCTCTTATTTCCTTTTGCTGGTTGTGTAGAATCCCTGTGCAAATATATACACAGCAGATATGTATACCTATATCCATATTTGTATCCATATCCGTATCTAGTCTATATCTATGTTTGTGGCATCATTTAGCCAGCAGGAATAAGAAGTCAGAGAGCTAGATTAAGCAAACAGGAGTCGGTTAACAGTGGCTTGAACAATAAAAATGCTTAATAATCTTTCCATCCAGAAAGTCTAGAGAAATGATTCTATTGTTAGTGCAGTGGCTCTGTGATGTTATTAAGGACTTTCCAGTACTTTGTTCCACCTTTCTCAGTATTGCCTCTTGCTTGCAATGTCGCTGCCGCAGATCCAGGCAGCTCAACCTTTTCCAAGTGTATTCAAGGCAGAATGTGAGGGCCACATATAAAGAGTTTCTTTTTCTTTTATCAGTTGGCAAAATCTTTCCCATGAGTACTGTAACAGAGTTTCCCTTGTGTATTAATACTTGCCCACCTCTAGTTGCAAGTGACATTAAAGAAATTAACAAGATTGTTGTGATACAGTCAGGTTAACTTGTCAATGGCCTACGTACCATGGCCATAATACTGGAAAAGGTGATCAGGAGAGGAAGTGAATGTTGGATGTTGCTTGTGTAATTAGCAATGTGTATAACAATGGCTTAGAGATAATTTGAGGACACAATGTTTGGTTGATTTTCTAGGTTAACAAAAAATAAACCTGAAAAAACTGTGCATGTAAATAGCGAGTACAGCGTTTAGCTTTACATACAGACAAACATGAAGCAGATTTCAATTCAAATCAACATTTGTTAATTACCAGGAGCTTTTCTTATATCATCTCATTTAATTCTCAAAATCCTGGATAGGGAGGCATTAGGCTTTGCTACACATCAGAAAACTTAGCTCCAAGAAAACTTAGCTCAAGTAATCCTCCTGCATCAGTCTTCCAAGTAACTAGGACCATATGTGTGTGCCACCCTGCCCAGCTAATTTTTGTTATTTTTTGTAGAGATGGGGTGTGACTATGATGACCATGCTAGTCTCCAACTCCTAGTCTCAAAGAGCTAAGTTCCTGGGTTCAAGGTCACATCATATTCAGTCAAGGGCATAATTGGAATTCCAATTTATGTAGTTCTGACAATAATTCCAGGGTTTTGTTTGTTTGTTTGAGATGGAGTTTTGCTCTTGTCCAGGCTGGAGTGCAGTGGCATGATCTCAGCTCACTGCAATCTCTGCCTCCCAGGTACAAGCCATTCTCCTGCTTCAGCTTCCCGAGTAGCTGGAACTACAGGAGTGCACCACTATGCCTGGTTAATTTTTTTTGTATTTTTAGTAGAGACGAGGTTTCACCAATTTGGCCAGGCTAGTCTCCAACTCCTGACCTCAGGTGAGCCACCTGCCTCAGCATCCCAAAGTGCTGGGATTACAGGCATGAGCCACTGCCCCTGGCCTTTTTCCTTTTTTCTTTTTCTGAAAAGAGTCACTTTTTCCCAATGATAGAAAAACCTGTGTAAAGAAATGTGTGAACGTGACTTAAAAAGAATTAAACCAGTATGAACTTGAGGTACAATTACTAATATGTACTAGGATTTGTTGAGCACCAAACTACAGGTGCAATCTGAAGTTCCTTAAATACAGGTAGACATCTTAATAATAGATGCTACTATACATCGTCCCTATTTTATGGGTTAAGGCACCATTAAACCATGTGCCCAAGCTCACATAGCTGGTGCACTCCACTCAGTGGTTACCATCTGACTCTAGGGCTCAGCCCATTAACCAGCATGCAATGTTGCCTCTGAAGAGTCATCACTGTGAGCTCTGGGCTGTTCTCTTCAACTACCTGTTCTGGGAGCCCATTTAGAATATACCCCCAGCATGTGTACAGTGACTCCATAGCACCTGCATGTGGGCAGGACGGCCTCTCTCCTTTGGCAAAGAACCCATATTAGGAAATGAGAACCCATATCAGTAAGAGCTGAGAAAGACAAAAGTTAGTGAGGGGGAAAAATACTACATAAAACCCCAACAATTTAATAGTTCATTAGAACAAACAAATAAGCAAACACAGAATTCTTTCAATTAAATTATCTCATCTAGTAGGAAACATAATCACTTATACATTTTCAAAATTCATTGCCAACAGCCAGAACTGTTGGAAGAAGAGAATGACACTTTTTTTTTTTTTTTTTTTTTTTTTTTTAGTTTTGATGTATTAAGGGTTCTCACTGAAGTTCAGTTCCAAGAGCTTTTAACTAGAACTGTCTCCTCACAATTACTCTTTGGGATTCTGTGTGAAGCTGGTATATTTCTTTTCTTTCCTTGTTTTTGGAGACAAGGTCTCACTCTGTCACTCAGGCTAGAATGCAATGGTGTGATCATAGCTCGCTGCAGCCTCGAACCCCTGGATGAGAGCAATCCTCCCAACTCAGCCTCCGAAGTAGCTAGGACCACCAGCCACTGGTGTGCCACTATACCCAGCTAATTTCTTTCATCCTTTTTATTATACTTTAAGTTCTAGGGTACATGTGCACAACATGCAGGTTTGTTACATATGTATACATGTGCTATGTTGGTGTGCTGCACCCATTAACTCGTCATTTGCATTAGGTATATCTCCTAATGCTATCCCTCCCTCCATCCCACAACCCCACAACAGGCCTCGGTGTGTGATGTTCCCCTTCCTGTGTCCAAGTGTTCTCATTGTTCAATTCCCACCTATGAGTGAGAACATGCGGTGTTTGGTTTTCTGTTCTTGCAATAGTTTGCTGAGAATGATGGTTTCCAGCTGCATCCATGTCCCTACAAAGGACATGAACTCATCCTTTTTTATGACTGCATAGTATTCCATGGTGTGTATATGCCACATTTTCTTAATCCAGTCTGTCATTGATGGACATTTGGGTTGCTTCCAAGTCTTTGCTGTTGTGAATAGTGCCACAATAAACATACATGTGCATGTGTCTTTATAGCAGCATGATTTATAACCCTTTGGGTATATACCCAGTAATGGGATGGCTGGGTCAAATGGCATTTCTAGTTCTAGATCCTTGAGGAATCGCCACACTGTCTTCCACAATGGTTGAACTAGTTTACAGTCAGCTAATTTCTTTAATTACTATTTTTTGTACAGATGGGAATATCACTGTGTTGACCAGTCTGTTCTCCAACTCCTGGCCTCAAGCTATTCTCCTGTCCAGGCTTCCAAAAGTTTCGGGATTATAAGCGTGAGCCACCACGCCTGGCCCTTCCTGTAATTTCTAGCTGTATTTGGGGAGGGGCAAGGATGCTGTAACAAGGAACTTACAATAATTCATAAACTTAAGAAAGGTTAGCCATGTTTGCAGGAAGAAGAAATAAAATGACTTTTTCCAAGTCACTAGGAAGTGCTAGAAGTTCCTTCAAGTGGAACAACTGCTGACATTACCGGCAGAATGAGCTAATGTGAGGTTTTCTTTCTAGTCCTAAAGTCCTCAAAAAACCAGATCAAGGTTCAGATGATCACAAGAGTGAATATGTCTATTTGTCCAATACGACTTTAAATGCTGATCCAAATTCTATATTTAATTTTCTTAAAAGGCCCATGGAATGGAAATCAACACCATCAGGAGAAATGAAATAGTAAAATAAATTAAGAAATAAATAAACAAAAATATATATGATAAAATAAAACTGCCCTTAAATTTGGGTTTGTGGCTGTATGGGACAGGAAAAGAAAAAGCAAGATGATTTTGAGGGCCTATTGAATTCAATCTGGCAGTCATATAGTCAAGGAGATGAGACAGAGGGAAAACTGTGCTGGGGGTGGAGAGATGAGATTTTGTCCAATCATGAAGGATGGATTCACAAGTTTAAGGGGCAAGGAAACAATAAGGGATAGATAAAAGTTCAAATTAAGAGCCCTTTATCTGACGGTAGTCACATTATGTTTGCGCTGTATGTTCTTTGTGAAGATTTTGCCCTGGATATTTCTTTTGCTAGAACAGCAATTCACAGTTGAACTGTTTGAAATAATCCACATCAAAATAAGGCCCAGGGTGTCACTACCCAGGCCAGAGAGCCAACCCTCAGTGGCACGAGCCAGGGCACCCTGCCTTTACATCATGCTCTGAACTGATTAAACCCATTCAGAGCTGGACCACCTGAACAAAGACAGAAATGTAGCCCCCTGTCTTCTGTCCTGTTTTGTCTTTTTTGATAAAGTAGAAACACTCCTGCTCTTACCATAAGGAAAAGAAATAGGAAGAAGCCAATTTATATGTGTGATCCCTGTAATATGTACCTGTATAGATGTATGTATATTTGCATCAATAAGAGATTAAATGTATTAATTTACTTATTACTAAAGCAAAAAAGAAAGTAGCAGGATAAATATTTTACTGCTTCAAATTAAGAGTTACAGTTTTTTATAAATATAAATAATACCGGCATTTGATTTTTAAAAGGTAGCTTTGTTTTCTTTTTTAAATTGCAATGTGGAAACTATGATAATCCAGTTGAAATAGCCATGCAACAATTATCAAGGTAGAGAAAACATTGGGGAGAATGAAACTGGTCCATGAGTGGCCGTAATTCTTACCTCTACTTGATGTGGTTGTGTTTTTATAGAAATAGCTCATTTTTCCAGTTTAAAATGTGACTAGCATCAATTTCAAGTTAATTTGGAAAAACTATCATTTTAGGAAAGATACAGCAAGACATTAACTGTGGTTACTTCTGGAAATGGAGATTATGTGTGATTTTTGTTTTCTTCTTGATACTTTTACGTATTTTAAAAGTCTTGTGCAATGAATTTGTGTTAAACAACTGATAATTGAGAAAAGTTATTTTAAAATAACAAAATGTACAACATAGTATTTTTTTCATATTGAATAAAAACAGTTATATTCTACCAAATAAAAGGTTAAAGAAAAACCGTTTGTTTTTATTCCATAAACTACCCAAATTCAGAAAACAGACAATGAGATCAGGTGATGTATCATGAATCAGACGGTTTAAATTGTTGTCTTTAAGAATTAATTCTGTAAATGTTTCCTACGTTCAGTCAGCAAATTTACAAACAAGATTTTAAAAAATTTTTGAAGCCGGGCGCGGTGGCTCAAGCCTGTAATCCCAGCACTTTGGGAGGCTGAGACGGGCGGATCACAAGGTCAGGAGATCGAGACCATCCTGGCTAACACGGTGAAACCCCGTCTCTACTAAAAAATACAAAAAAAAGCTAGCCGGGCGAGGTGGCGGGCGCCTGTAGTCCCAGCTACTCGGGAGGCTGAGGCAGGAGAATGGCGTGAACCCGGGAGGCGGAGCTTGCAGTGAGCTGAGATCCGACCACTGCACTCCAGCCCGGGTGACAGAGCGAGACTCTGTCTCAAAAAAAAAAAAAAAAAAAAATTTGAAAAATAATACTTTTTATTTGTATCGATATGGCAACTTTTAAATTTTTCTGAATTTCATATTTTTTCACAGAGAAAGCTAGCATTTTCTTGGTTTTTGTTTTATGTACAAGATTTCTGTTTACATTTGACAGGCATTTAGTACATTTAGATTTGAACATATATTCTCCAGGTTTAGTACTTACAGGGAATTTGGAAGATTCTCACTTACTCACTTCGTATAAATCATAGAAACTACTTGTCTTAGATCTGTGGTTCTCCACCAGCCGTCTGTTTTATTATTTTACCATCATTTAAAATCTCCTTATCGCATAAGCACTTACAGAGACTCTCTCTCTCTTAACTATAACTTCAGGAACAGATTAAGTTTGCTTTTCAAAGCCATTTATCATCTGAGCTATGTTTTTGTTAGTGTTTTCTTTTGTAAATCATTTTATTATCGTAAGGTGCCTCTGGATGCTGGCATGATAATAGGCTATATAAATGATTTTGTCCTATATTTGTGTTGTATATACTTTATTGTAATAGCACTCTCGGGTCAAAAGCAGCCAATATTATTCCGATTAATTCCTGTCTAGACACTCATAAATTGTCCCTTAATTTGCAGAGAGAAAACGAAGTCATATGAAGCATAACCTTTCTCTGCAGCAGAAACTGCACCTGGCTTTTCGGGGTGAGAGGAGGCTCGCCTCCCTGCGTCCTTCAAAGCAGCAGGCCTCGCTGCCACAAGGGTGAGCATCTCTTTTTCTGTGCTCGGCCCAGGTAGCCAGCCAAGGCTTGCCAGTTGGCATGCTGCTCCTCAAAAGGAAAACACAAAGCCTAATCCCCCAACACAGTTTCAGACAAACACTCATTTTATTTACTCATATTCATCTCCCCAGAAGAAAAAAAAAAAAAAAAGGAGGAGAAAAGAGCTTGCTTAATCCCAATACTAACACAATATTGATTCACATTCATGTTCGGTATTTATTGACGTGCATTGCATACAATGGGGGCTATCACTCAGGCTACTGTGTTCAAGGGAAGGCGCAATCACATTAGAGAAAGAGATGAAGCACACAGTTTATACAGCCCTAATTTTATGTAATGTAAACCTTTCAAACATTGCACATGGGAGGGAAAAGGCATGTCCTAATGAAAAATCAAATGCATACCAAATGGATTTATCTTAAAGCTAATTATGACTGTGGAATATCTGTCCTCAAAAGTTCACCATTATTTCCTAAACTTGTATAATGAAATTAACTTCTTTGGCTTTGCAGCAGCTTTCTGTATATCTCATTAACCAACTGTAAATGCATTTGTGCTTGAGAGCACAGCACAGGGCTTTTGTTTTGTGACATCTAGTGTTCAGTGTTTTGAAATTATGCAGGTGGTGTGTAATGCTCTAGGCTAACTATATACAAAGCTGGAGTATATATTGAATACCAGACAGCATATATGTATTACTAGCATATGGCTTCTGCAAGAAGAAAGCAGATATGAAAAACACTGTACTCTTTTTTTTTTTTTTTTTTGCCCCTTAGAGATTTTTATTGCCTAGTGGCAGCTGTATTTAATAAAATATTAGTAGCCACTTGAGGTTTAAAGGTGTAGCACAATTCCGTTTCAATATAACCATTCCATAAATTCAAATATGAAACCTTCATGGAAGCATGATATAGCTATAATTAAAGAAAACTTAGTATGTGCTTTTGAAAAACCAAATGGAGGGCACATTGTACCTGCAGTCGATCTATAAAGTGGATTTTGGGTAATCATTCACATGTTTGAAAGTTGGAAGTGATTCTAGAAGCCTCCATAACAGAGACCGATGGTTTAATTTCTGTTTAGTTTTGTTTTCGAAAAATCATACCAACACCACAATGATCCATCCCTGGCTTGGAAATAAGTTTTCTTCCCCTCCTTGTTGCTTTCTTCATGGCTTTTAAAGTTCTTCTTTCCAGACATATCAAAAGTATGAAAGTGCTTAGGAGGCTGCCAAGTTCCATACATATGTTAAACTTCATTGTTATGATTTACAAGTTCATAAAGAAACAAAACACTGCCTTCGCCACCTTGCTTAATCTCTGTCTTGGCATAGTCAGGGCCCCAGAGTGACAGAGGCTTTGGGTAGGAAAGAGTTTGGTTGGCCCCCTGTATTAATGAATTTATCTAAAGGACAGGGTGAGAGAAATAGTCCTGTATAGGAGGGAGATTGTACCTTTATAGACACTCAGCAAAGACTCTAGAGGAAATTGCCTGTGAAAAAGCTCAGAGCCTTGAGAGATCTTTGTTCATTCACAGAATATTTGAGTGTGGTCAGAGTACATACAGAGGTTGCCACAGCTTCCCAAAAGCTGCATCCAGCCCAGAGAAGAGTTCTAATTGCCTAGCACAATGTATTTAAAACAATGTTTAGTTGCTTCAGATTGTACATGCTCTCTAGCTTATCACAGTCCCCAGGACTCTCTATCAGCTTAAAACTGCTCAAGTACCCAGGAGACAGTCTAGGTTATGATCCTTGCTATAAGACATGGGGTAAGGAAGGACAGGGAGACCCCATGTTTGAGGGTAGTATAGAGCTGAGTGAGGGGGTTGAGTGGATGACAGATCAAGGTAAAAGCCCTCACGGTGCCGGTAAAGGGAACTCCTAAAGGACTAAGCATGATACAACTCGGGAATAGCATAGCAGAGGGGACAGGGTGTCTGGCTAAGAAACCATTCAAAATAGCCTCAAGGGTGATGAAGAATAGACTAAAGGCAGTATCAGGGGATAATGAAGAGGTTCTGGGTTCTGAACATGTTATTGAAGTAGAACAAATACAGATTTCTACTGCACTGTAAGGAAAACCTGGCGGTTAAGGAAAAGTTTTATGTAACTTCAAATATCTCAGCTGAACTGCAGAAATGAACGAGGAGCAACTAATAGAGATGCAGAAGCCCATCTGAGGAGAACAATGGTAAGTTTTAGGTATTGAGCAGACATTGGGTGGAGGTAATCAACTCTGAAACAGTGTGGGGTTTGGGAGAATGCTCTAGACATGATAAGGTCTTGGCTAGAGATAAGGTCTTGGGTGAGATGGATGGCAGGGAATTGTAAGTTGTACAGTGACTAACCTCACTTGGGAAAAAGAATACTCAGTGAGAAGAGGAAGGGGCTGGATAGGGTTCCTTTGAACACCAATGTACAAATTTTGCAAAGATGAGGAAGGAAAAAACAGAGACTGAGAAGGAATAATCAAAGAGAAGGTGAAGAATCAAGAGTGAGGGTCAGCTGTGATACCAAAATACAATGCTTCATATTACTATCCTGTATCATAGCAGGGAGGTGAATTTCCAGAGGAAAGGGTACTCCTCTTTTCTTTCCATGAGAATTTGTTTGTCTGTAAATTGATTTTGTGTTTAGCCACAGGTACAGGGCCCATTGTGAACACATCAAGAACTCTTATTTTCCACAAGCTAACCAAAAATAGCTAACCGAAAATCTCCTTGTTTGGAGATGCATTTCATTCCTGTTGTGTGGGACTCCATTGCAATGGTCTAAGTGACCCTGTAGCTGATTTATTTTCCTGTGAATGCTAGGATAAGGCTGGAGCCCAGGAAAGAGGACTTGAGAAGTTCAAAATTTAAATCAAGATGAACTTTATTAAAGTGTATAATTTGAACGAAATTTGAATCTCTAATCCCAGGAAAGAAGAATTACAGAGCCCAATCAGATTGGACTGTGTTTGTTGCAAACTTTTCCAAACATGGGTCAGGAGCAGATGCTACTGTTGCTATGGTAACTTCTGAGCTTTTAGTCTGTGTGTGTGTGTGTGTGTGTGTGCATGTGTGTATGTGGTATGTTCTCTATCTTGCTTCTGCAGTTCCAAGGTAAGATAATGGTTGCTAAAATTTCAGTGTTCCTTCTTGTAGTAGTTAGAAGGAAAATGCATTTCAAATCTTTGAGACCAATGATTTTTTTTCATATGTATTAAGACATGATGGAATTATTTAATTACCTTTGCTAGCAAGTTTACAGACAACCATCCCCTTACCATATTGCATACCCGCAAATAGGATTATTTACATCCAATCTAAGGAGTGCTGACTGGTGTCATTGGAAGCTGAAGCTGTATCAGCATTTAAATTCTCACTTTTCTGGGCAAAAACCCAACTGAATGATTCAATTAAACTCGTTATGGTATATATTATCCAGAAGTTCACAATACTATAACGTGATTCTCCCAGTCTGAACCCCTGCCTTTATGATTGCAATTTGGTAGCAAGACAATTTCCAAGGACTATTTTACTTGAACTGCAATGAAAACGTCAGTCCATGACACACTTCTTGATGTGGGTTTTATGAATGGCACTCTAAAATCAACCATTATTTCAAGCACATGCAATACATAACCTTCATTATTCATCAGAGTGTAAATATGCATTTGTGTTTGCAAATATGGTGGTTCCCTGAGCAAAGTAGCCTGCAATCAACAGCTCCTTAAGGCATTTAAGGAGGTAACAAATGGACGCCAGCCTCTTTAATTGGTAAGGATCATCTCTGGAGTTACTGAGAGACAAACAGCTTATTTTGCAGCAGAGACTTTGCTCATTGCCCTGTTCCCAGTGCCTAGTATCAAAGAGAGTGTCATATTTTAAACACTCAACTAATATGTATTAAATGAATGACATTTAACTCACATTCTCTAGATGCCCTATGGAGACATATTTTTCTCCAATGATTTTAAAGGAATTCATTTTCTACATCTCTTGAATTTGTCAAGCCCAAATAATTCTTTCGAAAGAATTTATCCAGTAGGTAGACTTAGTAAATTTCAGTCCTAAAACTGGATTGGTAGAAAGTGTCTTCCTTGAAGACATTTGCTCACTGCCTAACATCTTTTTGTTTCCTTTTAAGAGAGAGAAAGCCAAAAATATTTGCACTGATATTCTAAAAGTATATAAAGTCAACACAGTATATCAACCCCACTGCACTGATACATAAATCCATGATGTCCAATAAAGCCATTTTTTGTCATCGCTTCTGACATCCAAGAGAGACATATTTCTGGTCACTTTCAGGTTCCCCAGCACTTGGTCTTCGAACCTCCTTCTGCTCCAGACCTCTTAAATGGATTTATTTGCCAATTTAATACTCCATGCTATTGCCTACTGGGATAATAGGGACATTTCCCTCCCCTTTGTAGGATTCTGTTACTTCACCTTCTTCATTAGAATTATGTTGCTTATTTACTTGTCCCTGTGTTTATCCATGATAAGTTACCAGATGTCTGCCATGTGTCAGCCACTGTACTTTGTGCTGCATACTGGGGTACAAATGTCAATAACACTGTTATGGACTGGATGTTTGTGCCTCCCGTCCCCTTAAAAATTCATATGTTCAAAAATTCCTAACCTAACCTTCAGTGTGATGGGATTGGAGCTAGAACCTTTTGGAAGACAATTAGGGCTACAGGAGTGTGAGGCCTTTGTGATTTGATGGGATTGTTTTTGTTGTTTGCTTGTTTTTAAACAGAGTTTTGCTCTTGTTGCCCAGGCTGGAGTGCAAAGGCATGATCTCAGCTCACTGCAACCTCCGCCTCCCAGGTTTAAGCAATTCTCCTACATCAACCTCCTGAGTAGCTGGAACTACAGGTGCTCGCTGCCATGCCTGGCTAATTTTTGTACTTTTAGTCGAGAAAATACAGGGGTTTCCCCATGTTGGCCAGGCTGGTCTCGAACTCCTGACCTCAGGTGATCAGCCCCTCTCGGCCTCTGAAAGTCCTGAGATTACAGGCGTCAGCCACCTCACCTGGCCTGATAAGTGTTCTTATAAGAAGAGGCACTAGGGAGCTCACTCTCTCTCCCTGCCATGTGAGGACACTACAGAAAGGCAGCCATCTGCAGACCAGGAAGAGAGTCCTCACCAGGGACCAATCACACTGATGCCTGATGTTGGATTTCCAAACTCCAGAGCTGTGAGGAAAGCATTTCTATTATTTAAACCACTCAGCCTTTGGTGTTTTGTAATGGCAGCCTGAGCAGACTAAGGACAAACTCTAAAGTGCTCTTCATCTCAATGCCAGGGGCTGATCCATAATATGAGCCATATTCACTGTAGTAAGTACAATAACCCCAGAGAGGAGAGAGGCTAACTGTCTGGAGCTGTCATAAATTAGTGAATATTTATGTTAGGTTTTGCACTAAAAAGAGAAATTTGGTGGGTTGTATTCTGGGCAGAAGATGCAGCCTTTGCAAAGGCCTGGTACCATTGTCACATTTAAGAATAGTTGACTGTCAAAGTAGTTGAGGTATAGGTGTGGTCACACCAGGGGTGACACTCCTGCAACGATAGGTTAGAGTCAGATCATGAAAGGTCGTAACTCCTTTGCTAAGGAGTTTAGGCGTCATTCCATACAACAAAAACAAAAACAAAGAAGGTGGGTCACAGGATTCTTAATCAAGTGAGGGACAAGGTCAAAGTTTTAAGGATGACCTATAACAGCTAAGGGCAACACAGATGACATAGAAGCTGGAAAGAAGGCTGTTAAGCTCGTCTGTGGGAGAGGGAATGAGGGCTTAGGCTGTATTGAAGGGATAGAAAGGAGCCAACAGACATGCGCTGGGTTCTGCAGGAGTGGTCCTTTAGACAAGACAGGGTGTCAGTCGTCTGCCTTCTCCAATGGACCAGAAGGTTTCTTCTTCCCAAGCATCTCCTTTGCCAGTACACCTGACAAGCCCATTGCTTCTCACTCAAATTAATTAAGAAGCAACGGTTCTTAAAACAAAACAAAAACGAGTTTTTTTGAGGCATAGCACACACTGTCAATGAGATTACCTTACATCAGCCAGGGACAACATTTCTCAAAGTGTGTTCTGTGGAACCGTAGTGTCTACCAGAGGTTAATATTTATTACACTAACCAAATGAAGAAGGAATTCTTGGACGGGCACAGTGGTTCACCCTGTAATCCCAGCACTTTGGGAGGCCGAGGTGGGTGGATCATGAGGTCAGGAGATCAAGACCATCCAGGCTAATACAGTGAAACCCTGTCTCTACTAAAAATACAAAAAATTAGCTGGGCGTGGTGGTGGGCGCCCGTATTCCCAGCTACTCGGGAGACTGAGGCAGGAGAATGGCATGAACCTGGAAGGCAGAGCTTGTAGTGAGCCGAGATCGTGCCACTGCACTCTGGTCTGGGCGACAGAGCAAGACTCTGTCCTCCCCTCCCCCCCCCCCAAAAAAAAGGAAAAGAAGGAATTCTTGATGAAATTACTTGGGGGAATCTCTGGGTCAAACAGGTTTTTTTTCTGCAGACATTCAAACCTCTAATTCCTCATGAGCATCATGGATATGTTAAACAAGGATAGAGTATGTGTGGTTTCTTGAGCATATTGGAGACTTTCATAGAGCTTCTCCCATGAATAGAGACAACGATTAGGGACAATTTTGGAAAACTTTCATATACAGAGGGCTGTTTAGCTAACAATGTAATTTGATACACATTGCTTCAGTGGGTCCCCTCAAGGATTTCATGCTGTGGGTAAGGCAAACATTAGTGTGAACATTTTAACAGAAGGAAACAAAGGCTCAGAGGAGCTGATGCCTTGTCACAGATTTCCTAAGAGAAAGAACTGAGACTTACATGCAAATTCTCTGCCTCCATGTGCAGGGATTTTCCTACTGTACACAAATAGCATCACTTCCATAGCTAAAAGGAGTGGGAGGAAGGGAACAACAGGTGCAAGAAGTGAGTGAGAGGCTCAAGGTAATGGGTTTAAGAAGACGGAGGAAAAATCAGTGGAAAGAGACACCTATGTGAAATCTTGGAAGGCTGTTTGTCATCAAACAAGGGACACAACGGGACCAGTGCTGCCTAACAAATGATTCAACAGGTGAATGAAAACACTCAGTGCAAATTATACCTTCTCTTTCTCATTACCTGGAGTCATTACCAAGTGAGATGGAGCTGGTGGTCTAAGGGTCCTTATTTGTTTGTTCATTTTTTTGTTTATTCCAGAAACACATAGGAATTTAATCCTAGGGTCTGCCCAGCCTGGATATAGCTACATCTCCCCATAGCTGAGATGACAATGAGACTTTTCTAAGCTGAGGACTCCCTATGGCTATGTAACACTCACAATGGGAGGTCACCTCATTCTAAAACAAATGTATCCAAATTGGATGAGGAAAGCTGTTCTATAATTCTGCAAAGGTGAAGGAGTAGCTTGGTATCATGTAGACCCTGCCCACAAACTCTCACTCGAACAGCATTGGTCAAGCTGTCGTTCAACATTATAGATCACCTACTGCCTGCTGGAGAGAAGTGTAAAACGGAGGCATGGACTCTGCCCTCAAAGGAAATGGGAATCCACTAGGGAAGAAAGGCAATTGCCAAGAGCTATGGGAAGGCAGCAAAAGAGGTCCAACAATATTCTGTAATGGTGTTAGTCAGGAAAAGTTACACTGAGTTTCTCAAGTTCACTTGATCTGAGAACAATTGCAAAATGAGGCGACTGGACCATAGTAATATTTACCAAAGGATTCTCCACAGAGTGTGGTTTAACATACTTGGAAGTCACCTGGATTACACAAAGTTCAGCTGACTTTTTTTAGCAAAGCACATGTTGGTCTGTAGAGTGCTAATAGGCATTATGAATCTCGAACGGAAGCTCTAGAGAAGAGTAGCTCCCAAACGTTATGGGAAACATTTTACTGCAGAATATTTATAGCAACCAGTGTTGTCTTGTAAGGGTGAAAATTTAGAAAACCGTGGAGTAGATGTCCACAGTCTCTAGCAGCTTTAAAATTTAATTATTGTGTCTTAGAGTATGTTTTAGAAAGCAGATAACCCAACAATGACACATAGGATAGATTAGATAGGTGGACACTGGGAGCTGGAGATTGTGGCAGCAGATCTATATGGAAAATCATGACAGTCTGAGCTAAGATGGAAGGGACAAACAAGGCTTCGATGCTAATTAAATATAAAGTATATAAGAACAAAAAATAGAACAGTAACTTTGTACCTAGGGAAACACCACAGGTTATTTAAGAATGCTTTATGTATAGGTATAATTTAGTCAATTAACATGGAGAGTCAAAAAATTAACCATTTATAGCCCTGTGTGGTGGTGTGCCTGTAGTCCCAGCTACTCTGGAGGCTGAGGTGGAAGGATTGCTTGAGCCCAGGGGTTGGAGGTTGTAGTGAGCTGTGATGGCACCACTGTACTCCAGCCTGGGTGACAGAGTGAGACTCTATCAGAAAATAAAAATTAAATATAATATTAAAAATAACTTTTTTTTTTTTTTTTTGAGACGGAGTCTTGCTCTGTTGCCAAGGCTGGCCTGCGGTGGCTTGATCTCCACTCACTGCAAGCTCCGCCTCCCGGGTTCACACCATTCTCCCGCCTCATCCTCCCGAGTAGCTGGGACTACAGGCGCCCACCACTACGCCCGGCTAATCTTTTGTACTTTTAGTAGAGATGGAGTTTTACCCTGTTAGCCAGGATGGTGTAGATCTCCTGAACTCGTGATCCCCCCGCCTTGGCCTCCCAAAGTTCTGGGATTACAGGCGTGAGCCACCATGCCCAGCCCAAAAATAGCATTTATAAAGGGAACTTTCTGGGGTGAAACACATCCAATAGGATTCTGAGTAAGCTGGGCTGACATAAGTAGGAGGAGGATAGAGTGGAGTATTTTTATTTTCAAAGAAAGCAAATGAGAATGGAAGGGAGCTCTGTCTCCGCTGAGAGCCTGTGAGTATCCTTAACCACTTTAGTGTGGCTAGTATTCTTATCTACTTCTTCCCCCTTGAATCTATCCTCCCTTTTCTAATATGTGTGGTTTTTATTACCGTGCATGGCTAGAAGTGTGAATTTTTGTTTCCCCTAGAGAGCCTTCAAATTTTAAAGCTCTCCCTTAAAAGATTATTTTCATATCTCTTTGTCAGGGAAACTTTACTAACTTTCTGAGTTCTATCTCAAATTTTACTTCCTCAGTGATGCCTTCCAACAAAACTTCAGCCAGCTACAGTATCATCCCATGCTGTCGAATTGCACCCATGTTACACTATAACTTTTCTATACAATAAGACAATTATCTATATTCAAATTCGTATTTCCTTTTGTGTTACATTATATTGTTCTCTCATTATGCCATGTAACTCTCCTCCTGAAGTTTGTATTCCTATAAGTGGCACATTGCTGGATATTCCATAGGCCTATAGTTGAACACAAATCAATGAGTATTTATCCATAATTTCTAGATGTTAGAGCCATTTAGATGTTGGATAAGGGGGGTTAGAATACAGAAAAGACAAAACAAAACGATAACAGAATATAGACTTTACTTTCATGGAGCTTAAATGCTTGTAGAAGTTTAACGAAGTAGCTGAGAGTAAGTAAAACAAATATAAGCCAAAACATATTCATCGCTATAAAAGAAAACTCTTAATGCAATTTTACAGTGGTCTAGGCAAAAAAACATCAAATACAGTTGGGAAGACTGGAGTGGCCATGACCTCCCAAGCCATTTTCCTTGAATCCTATCTGTGAGATCAAATCCCCCTTCAGCATGTTCATGAACGCCTTGAAGCAACTAAGAAATCACTTTGTCTAAAAATATAAAGTATGACTCTAGATCCTAGTTACAATGATTGAATTAGAAAGTTTTACCTCAGAAATCTTCATTTAAGAATGAGTAACAACATTGACAATTTCCTTTTAAATCATACTTGGACTTTTTTGTGTTTGCTCAATAAGTTTGTTAGGCATTTTACTGATCTGAGACGTGAAATGTAAAGTTGTAGAATAAGATAAGTAGGAAGTGGCTTTAAAATGTATTTAAAATGAGTTTTAAAATGTATTTCTAATCATTATCTGTTTTGAATTTTTAAAATGTGTTTCTATACACTGGTTGTTTTGCCTTCTAACAGGAGTGACAACTTGACTTAGGGTTCTTGTGACAGTTCTTTTATTCTCAAATCTTATAAACTGTGCCACTGTCTTCTGGCTTTTAAAGTTGCAGAAAAGAAGTATGATGCCAAAGTGATTTTGGGGGATTACATACCAAAATATTTAATTTATATTTTCTTTCTGGATATTTGTAGGATTCTTTCTTTATCCTTCTGCATTAATGTTTTAGCCAAATTACATAGATATTGATCTCTTTTTATCAGCACCTTTCTATGCAAGCTCTCCTTTGACTCTATTCAAAGCTTTCTTCTATCTTTCAGATTTTACTGTTTCCATAGTTATCTCTATTTTTTCTATACAACTTTTATTTTGTTGTTTTAATTCAATTTTTATAATTTTTTTTTTAATAAATGCTGATTATTAGGGGATTGGATCTCTGATAGCCTCTTTTATAAATTCCAACTCTTCATACCTGTCTTCTGCATTCTGAGTGAAAATTTCACTACAGGATCAATTTTCTTGGTGATGAATGTTTCACTTTAATTGATCTAGTGAAAATTTTTGTATTTATATTGCATTATTTTTGTCCCCTTAGAGTTTTTCTCATTTTATATCTGCTCTTTTTTTTTAGACAGCTTACTTTTCTGGGCAGTTTGTTTTCTGTATAGCCTTCAATTTCATAGCTCTATTTTTTTTTAACGTAAAATGTATATTATATAAAATTATTTTTCTTATAATAACTTTTCCCCTCAAATATGATTTTAATACTCCCTGTGAGTGCTTTGTTTCCCTTCTTATATCTTACTAAATCTCTCCATGGTCATGTTTTACTAATTAAAAAAATATAGACTTTTGATTTTGTAACTTACAATGAGAAGCCCACATCAG
Organism: Macaca nemestrina; assembly: GCF_043159975.1. NCBI lineage: Eukaryota > Metazoa > Chordata > Mammalia > Primates > Cercopithecidae > Macaca > Macaca nemestrina. Next base: position 95,760,800 of record NC_092131.1, read on the forward strand.
CCATGAATCTGGCAGGTGAGTTCTCCTTTCATTTCATAATGTCCAGCCACTTTCATCTAGAATTATCCTGTCATATTGTAGGCCAGTGGGCAGGTTAATGTTACTTTGCATTACCTGATCCCTGATCCAGAAATCTGGGAACAACATGCTAAGAGTTAGAACTCTGGGAAATTCTGGAAGTTATTATTTGATAATGCTATAGTCTCCCCAAAATTCATATGTTGGTATCCTAATGCCCATGGCAATGATACTAGGGGGATGGTAAGGCTTTGGGAAGTGATTTGTTCATGAGGGCAGAGTCTTGTGAGGGTTGAGTGAGAAGAGAGTCATCTATAGATCAGGATAAGGATTCTCACAAGTCACCAAATCTGCTGGTGACTTGATCTTGGACTTCCCAGCCTCCAGAACTATGAAATATACACTTTCATTATTTATAAGTTGCCCAGTTTGTGGTGTTTTTTTATATCAGCCCAAATGGACTCAATATTGGTAAAACAGCATCTGGGGAACAGAAAACCACGTCTGCCTTTCCTATAAACTTACCCTCTGTGCCAGCTATGCAATGTGCATATGGGAACTTTCTCCCTGATGCTGCTTCCCATTGCACCAGGAAGGAGCCATCAATCACATCAGATTGCCAGCTGCAGACCCTGCCAGCTTTTCCTATGCAGCTATCTAGACCCTCTCACAATAGCAGCAGCACTGAGTGGATTCCTGGGTTCACCCAAGCTTCTGAGAGTTCATTTAGCCTATCTCCTACAAAGAAGTGTTAGTGGGATTATCTGCAGGCTTATCTATTTACTCATCATGATGCTGTGCTACCCTCTCGGGAAGGAGAACCATGAGTTGACTCTTAAAGTCCTCCTTTTCATACGTGCGTCATCTTGTATAGCAGGGATTCCTCAAAATTTCTGTTATGGCTGCCTCTGTTTCCATGGATGATGAAGGCTTTTCCCAGTCAGAAAAAAACTTTGGATAATTTTACTAATAACCTTAGTGGGCGGTACGCCTGGGAAATAATTAGATGTTCAACATCAAGTGGCCATTTTAACCAGACATATAACCTTTGGCTTTAGTTACAATGTTCTGGGCCAGTACCTGTTCTTCATCTTTGTTCCATGGAGAACAAACCCATTCTTTCTTTTACATGGCAAATCTTTCAGCAATGGAAGATAACCTTCATGTATTTCTACACTGACCCAGAACTTCTTTGTGTGATACAGCCTTATGCTGTGCTCATGGCATGAACTGGAATTTTCTCCCATTTAGTATCTTGTTCCAGTATTTCTATGTGGGTTTCTTAGGAAGTAACACTCATAAATGACTACAATACTCTGGTCATTACCTGACCAGGGCTTACGTAAGATAATCACCTCCTTAAAGATGTATATTAGCTTGTCACATCATATAGTTAACACATGCTGCTCCTTTTTTTTTGAGACGGAGTCTCGCTCTGTTGCCCAGGCTGGAGTGCAGTGGCAGGATCTTGGCTCATTGCAAGCTCTGTCTCCCGGGTTCACACCATTCTTTTGCTTCAGCCTCCTGAATAGCTGGGACTACAGGTGCCCGCCACCATGCCCGGCTAATTTTTTTTTTCTTTTTTTGCATTTTTAGTAGAGACGGAGTTTCACCATGTTATGCCAGGTTCTATGCCAGGATGATCTCGATCTCCTGACCTCATGATCCGCCCACCTCAGCCTCCCAAAGTGCTGGGATTACAGGCGTGAGCCATGATGCCTGGCCCACATACTGCTCTTTTTTCAAAACCTAATCCACTATTCTTTTTCAGAGAGACTTTCATTAAACTGCAGGTTTCTCTTCCAACAATTTTAGGGCTTTTACTTCTTTGAATGAAAGTGCAAGGCCTTACATTTGCTCCACTTACGTTATTTCTGCTCATCATTCATATCCACTCATGTTCTATCATTCACTGCACTCACTCCAGCTCCTTTCTGGTTCCATGTAAGAAAATTTCATCAATACACCCTCTATACTGTTTTTCTGATCCTGGATAAAAATGTGAAGCAAGACAAGGCTGAGCACACAATATGCATGACATCCCCGAGAACTGTATCCCCTCAGTGGCCTCAATTCACTAATTAGCCACCTCTGGTAACAGATGTTCTGCTAAGTCCAGAACTCTCTCATGATCTCAAATTTTGTCATTTTGATCACGGGCAAACCAGAAAAGGCTTTGTGTCCTCAAAGGGACTTTCGAGAAGAGTTCTTCATTTTTCTGTAAGTCTGTGTGTGTGTTAGTGTTTGCACATGTGTATAGGGCTGTGTGTGTATGTATGTGTATACTTATATTTTTATATATACATATATATGTTTATATAAAGAATTAATAATTTCCTAATATTATAAAATTTTAAAAAAATCTTTATTTTTTAAATTAGCAACATTATAATATAGCTTATGTGACATGGTGGAATCCCAGGATGTTGTCTCTGTGATCAGTGTTGGAAACCACTCTGGGATTTGTCACAAACTGATCCAACTCAAAAGTTTATCTGAAAAAATTAAGCTTTCAAAGAAATCTTGGCAGTCTTCTACCTTTTCCTGGATTTCAGGGAGCAATTTTGATTTGTGATCTCTTAAGTCCGTAACAATTTGCTATTTCTAATTTATTGCTTCATTTGTGACTGCTGCTACGGCAAGGTAAATTTATTCTGATTTGCACAACCTAAGTCCTTCCTCTGACAGTGACTAATTATTACCTGAGTTAAAATAATGAAAGTGTCGGAAAGTGTCCGAATGCAATTTGTTAGGAAAACATGTGGCATGCTGTGTTACCCCAGTCCAGAAAAGTCTAAGTGATCAGAAACCATGGAGAATTAAGATTTTTTTTTTCCCCCTCTAAGGTTATAAATCAATGTAGAAAATTTCAGAAACTTCCATTGCAAACAACTGAATTTGGTGAAACAAGGGGCACTTCTGGGCTTCTGAATATCCTGGATTTTAATAAAAGTAACTCTTTAAGGGGATCTACTATAGAATTACATGAAAATAATAATAGGCAAGTAAAGAGAACCAACATTTATTGAATGCCTACTGTGTCCTTAGCTTCACTGGGTGCTAGGCACATTGCATGCCTCATCTTATTTTACAACCATTCTGTGTGGACTCATTTTACTTTTTCTGACTTTATTCCCAGCTTACAGAGAATCAGAGTTTATGTAATTTTCCCAAGCACATAGCTGATCAGTATTAGAGCTGTGCTTGAAATACCAATTTCTCTGATTCAAGAGCTTGTGCTTTTTCTTCTATACCAAGATTTCACTTAAAGCTGATTTCATTTCACACGTGCAGCAATTTAAAAATGTAAAATTAGCCAACAGAGCTACTATTCAAGAAGCTACATGTATGAAATGACACGTATATGACATGTAACTAATTATTAAAACCAGGAGTGATAAATGCAGACTGAAATGATTAATAGAATTTGGTGGACAAACAAAATAGCTAAATAATTCCTCGTTCATATCATATCCAATAGCAGTGTCTGGCCTAAGGCTGGATTCTTTCTGATGTCCAATGACTCTATAATTTAGTTACTCAGTCTCCTAATACATATTTTTAAAATGTCAAGACCTATTCTGTTTAAATTGTTTGACCCAAATAGGTTAGACGTGTCAGAATTTTTCCAGGTAAAATATGTATAATCGTGATAATAATTATGGTAATGAAGAAAGTAAGTTTCCAAAAGGAGCTTCATTTAAATTAATGGCATAATTTTTATACGCACAGTACATTTATAAAATGCAGTAACTAAATTTTGGCAATTCAAAAGTACAATATAATAAAAATATGTTTATGTTGGAAGAGCCACTTTTTCACATTAAACTCTTGGTAAGTTGTTAAGATTGGTACTTAAATATTTCACAGGTTAAGATCCTTCTGCTTACAAGGCCCATAAGATATCTAAATTGTGAATTTAGAGCACTGTTTCAATTATATTTCATATTTTGTGTTAAATATTTTAAGCTAATGTTTTTAACTATTGTAGTTAGTGTTCACATTCAGAAAGGATTTATTAATTTGATGATAATGTTAATTAGGAACAACTTTAAAAATAATCATTCTCAGGGTGTTCACTCACACAATGCTAACTGATGTTTTAGATGTGGCCAGGAAAGAATCACACCAGCACAACATTGACACCTATCTGGACCTCATAACCTTCCAACTTTTTAAAAGGGCTCCACCTAGAAACATAGTTAATCAAAAAGATGCTCTATGGTAATATAGATGCTCAACACAAATGTTCATTGATGGATAAATGCATAAACAAAATGTGGCATATACATAGAATGGAATGCTATTCAACCCTGAAAAGGAAGAGAATTATGACACAGGCTATGACATGGATGAAACTGGAAAACATGATGCTAAATGAAATAAGCCAGACACAAAAGGACAAATGCTGTATGATTCTATTCATATAAGATACCTAGAGTGGTCAAATTTGTAGACAGAAAGTAGACTGGTGATGATTGCCTAGAACTGGGGCGTGGGGAGAATGTGGAATGTTGTTTAATGAGTGCAGAGCTTCAGTTGGGGAAGATGAAACATTTCGGGAGGTAGCTACGAATGATGACTGCACAACAATGTTAACATACTTAATGCCATAGAACAGTACACTTAAAAAAGATCAAAATGATAACATTTGTGTTATATATTTTATCACAATAAAAAATAGCTAATTTTCAGCTGAAGAAATTTATGCTCTGGTAAAGTCTTCACTGATACATTCGCTTTTAAGAACAAGTTAGGGCCGGGCGCGGTGGCTCAAGCCTGTAATCCCAGCACTTTGGGAGGCCGAGACGGGCGGATCACGAGGTCAGGAGATCGAGACCATCCTGGCTAACACGGTGAAGCCCCATCTCTACTAAAAAATACAAAAAAAACTAGCCGGGCGAGGTGGCGGGCGCCTGTAGTCCCAGCTACTCCAGAAGCTGAGGCAGGAGAATGGCATAAACCCTGGAAGGCGGAGCTTGCAGTGAGCCGAGATAGCGCCACTGAACTCCAGCCTGGGCGAGAGAGCGAGACTCCGTCTCAACAACAACAACAACAACAACAACAACAAAAGGAACAAGTTAGGATAGAGGCAAAGCAAGAAAAGTTTTAAAAGCTATGCAAAATATTTCTTTTTTACAAAAAGAAATGCTTTATTTTTGAATGGCTAATACAGGAATATAATAAAAAAATGCAAATTTTCCCACAGGGTACATGGTGAAACCTAAGCTTCTCTCTCTTCCCAGTTCTCTCTTCATTGGAGGCAGCATCATTAGCAGTTTTTGGTAGAGCTTTCCAAGAGATTCAAGTATTTAAACAAGTATTTTTTTCCCTTTAACACAAATGGTAGTTTTTCTTGCTTTCTTCATAAAAGAAATCTTGGAAATTCTTCATTTATGATACAACCTCATTCTTTTTAATTGCTGGACACTATTTCGTTGTAAGAATGTACCATAATTTATTCAACAGTCTCTTGTTAATTGGTGTTATGCTTTGTTTCCATTATTTTAGAATCATAAGTGATTCTTCAGTAACTACCATTGTACGACCGCCATTTGTGCTGTGGGGAAATAGAGGTATCCTCACAAGTTCGCCAGTGGGGAATTGTACCAATATATCGAAAATATATATTGGTAAAATATACATCATCGAAAGATACAGCTTGATCTATCTCGAGGGATGGATAATGGAGGGTACCACCTTCATCAGAAGATAAGTTATAAAGCTGGAGTGTGAACTCAGTGATGGTAGGGACTAAGCAGTAGTGTAAGGAAAGAAAAAGGAGGGATGGATTTAACTAGCTTTCAAGGAGAGGAACATTTTAGGACTTGACAATTAAAGTATGAAAAATGGTAGTTTAAAGTTTCAAGGTTTAAATACCTCAAGGTTTCTAGATTGGGAGGCTGGGAATTCAGCTCAATGCCACATTTACTGAGTAGTTACTAATGTACCTGGATCATGGTCTATAAGGGAATGGGAAGAAGATTACCATACATCCCCTGACACAAGTATGTATCAGCTTTTGGGACTTCTTTAAAGATCATTATGGCAGGCACACAGTGTCTAGAAAACATGTATGTCTGGGAGAATGAGAACAACCTCTGTTTATAACTAATGAAAGGTCTGTGCACAGCATTTCATACACTGTGGGGTCTTGATTAATATTTACAAAAGGACTACCTTTCTTTTTTTTTTTTTTTTTTTTTTTTTTTTTTTTTTTTTTTTGAGACGGAGTCTTGCTCTGTCGCCCAGGCTGGAGTGCAGTGGCCGGATCTCAGCTCACTGCAAGCTCCGCCTCCCAGGTTCCCGCCATTCTCCGGTCTCAGCCTCCCGAGTAGCTGGGACTACAGGCGCTGCCACCTCGCCCGGCTATTTTTTTTTGTATTTCTTAGTAGAGACGGGGTTTCACCGTGTTAGCCAGGATGGTCTCGATCTCCTGACCTCGTGATCCGCCCATCTCGGCCTCCCAAAGTGCTGGGATTACAGGCTTGAGCCACCGCGCCCGGCCAGGACTACCTTTCAGTATGGTGGGAGGTAATAAACTCAAAAATGTTTTATCTTTCATCAACAGCACAGAATAGTTTTCTTGGATTTCTGAAAATGGCCACCATCTCTGTTTTGGCAAACATATGTGTGGTTCACAGTAAGTGGACCAAGGAAAGACATATTGAATGAAGGAAAGAAATAATAAAATCAAGAGAGCCAGTTAAGAATATTGGTCACAGAGTAAGAGAATATCCCTGCAAACAAGGGTTTATTTCATGAAATCAAATTGGAGAAGACTAAAGCAGTGGGCACATGAGGATCTCATGGACACAGAATGAGATCTAGAGACAACTATTTCTAGGTTTAAATCTTACAATTAATAAATGATATTGTTTTATTTGGAGCAAATTCTTTAGCTCTTCTTGTCTCAGTTTTGTTGCTTGTGAAGTATATGTAATTAGGCATTTTGTGTACGAATTAAACAAGGTAACACATAAAGTGCTGAGCACAGTGTCAGGTATATGGTGCATATTTAGTAAACGCTACATCCTGCCACACTTCTCTCTTTTAGTTCCAAGTACTAGTTCCAGGATAAAATATTCAGGTTTAGAATTTAATGAGATTGAACAGTGAAGAAATCCAAAACCTGAATAGACCAATAACAAGTAGTGTGATCAAAGCTGAATAAAAAGTCTTCTAGCAAAGGAAAGCCCAGGACTCGACAACTTCATTCCTGAATCTTACCAAACATTTACAGAAGAACTAATACCAATCCTACTCAAAATGTTCTGAAAAAATAGAGGAGGAAGGAATGCTTCTAAACTCATTCTACAAGACCAGAATTATCCTGATACTGAAACCAAACAAAGACATGTCAAAAAAAGAACACTACAGATCAGTACCTTTGAAGAACATTGATAACAGAAATCTTCAACAGAAATACTAGCAAACTGAATTTGACTATACCTTAAAAAATTTTCATCATGACCAAGTAGGATTTATTTCAAGGATGAAAGGATGATTCAACATATGCAAGTCAATTAAATGTGATACATCATATCAATAGAATGGAGAGCAAAAACCACATGATTATTTCAATTGATGCTGAAAATGGATTAGGTAAAATTCAATATCCTTTCATTATTAAAATCCTCAAAAAAACTGGGTGTATGAAAGCCATACACAACACATTCACAGCTAGTATCATACTAAATGGGGAAAAAGCAAAAACCTTTCCTCTAAGATCTGGTACAAGCCCGGGTGCCCACTTTCATTACAGTTATTCAACATAGTCTGGAAGTCCTAGCTAGAACAATCAGACAAGGGAAGGATATAAAGGACATCCAAATTGGAAAGGAAAATGTCAAATTATCCTGTTTACAGGTAATATGACTTTATATTTGGAAAATCCAAAAGATTCAGCCAAGAAACTAAAAGAACTAACAAACAAATTTACTAGAGTCACAGGATACAAAATCAATATACAAAAATCAGTAGCATTTCCGTATGTCAACAACAAATAATAAAAACATTAAGAAAGTAATTTAATTTACAATAGCTCCAAATAAAATAAAATACCTAGGAATAAACTTGACCATAGAAATGAAAGATCTCTTAAAAATAAACTATAAAACACCGATGTAGGAAATTGAAAAGGATATAAATAAATGGGAAAAAAGTCCTTGTTATGGATTGAAAGAATCAATATTGTTATAAATGTTCATACTACCCAAAGCAATTCACAGATGCAATGCAATTCCTATCAAAATACCAATGACATTCTTCACAGAAATAGAAAAAATAGTCCTAAAATTTATATTGAACCAGAAAAGAAGTAGCCAAAGCCATCCTGAGCCAAAAGAACAAAACTGGAAGATTCACACTACTGGACTTTAAATTATACTACAGAGCTACAGTAACCAGAACAGCATAGTACTGTCATAAAAACAGGCACATGGACCAATGGAACTGAACAGAGAACCCAGAAATAAATCTATACATCTACAGTGAACTAATTTTTTACAAAGGTGCCAAGAACATACATTGAAGAAAAGACAGTCTCTTCAATGAATAGTGCTAGCAAAACTGGATATCCATAGCCGAAGAATAAAACTAGACCCCTATCTCTCACCCTATACAAAAATCAAATCAAAATGGATTAAACACTGAATTCAATAACCTCAAATTGTAAAACTAGTATAAGAAAACATTGGGAAAACCCTGCAGAACATTGATTTGGGCAAAGATTTCTTGAGTAATACCCCAAAAGCATAGCCAATCGAAGCAAAAATAGACAAAAGGGATCATGTCAAGTTGAAAACCTGCTCTATAGCAAAGGAAATTATACAAAAAAACTGAAGAGACAACCTGCTGAATAGGAGAAAATATCTGCAAGCTATTTATTTGGCAGAGGATTAATATCCAGAATATATAAGTAGATCAAACAACGCAATAGGAAAACAAATCAATTTGATTAAAATATGGGCACATCTCTGAAGAGACATTTCTCAAAAGAAGACATACGAATGGCAAACAGGTGTATGAAAAGGTGCTCAACATCATTATTCATCAGAGAAATGTGGATCAAAACTACAATTAGATATCATCTTACTCCAATTAAAATGGCTTTTATCCAAAAGATAGACAATAACATATGTGAGTGGAAGATGTGTATAAAATGAGACCTTCGTACACTTTGGTGGAATGTAAATTATTAGTACAACTACTATGGAGAACAGTATGAAGGTTTCTCAAAGAACTAAAAGTAAAACTACCATATGTCCAGCAATCCTACTGCTAGGTATATACCCCAAAGAATGAAAATCAATATATTGAAAAGATATCTACACTCTTATGTGTATTGCAGCACTACTCACAATAGTCGAGCTGTGAAATTAATGTAAGTGTTCATCAATGGATAAATCAATGAAGAAGATGTGGTACATATACACAGTGGATTACTAGTCAACCATGAAAAAGAATGAGATCCTGTCATTTGCAACAACATGAATGGAGGTGGAGGCCATTATGTTAAGTGAAAACACAAAGATAATCTTTACATGTCTCACTCATTTGTGAGAGCTAAAAATTAAGACAATTAACTCATGGAGCTAGAGAGCAGAATGATGGTTACTAGACGCTGAGAAAGGTAGTGGGGAGGGGAGGGGAAAGTAGGGATGGTTAATGGGTACAAAAATATAGTTAGAATGAGATGTAGTATTTGATAGTACAACAGAGTGACTACAGTCAAAAATAATTTAGTGAACATTTTCAAATAACAGGAAGAGTATGATTGGATTGTTTGTAACACAAATAAATGATTAATGCTTGATACCCCATGTACTCTGATGTGATTATTACACATTGTATGCCTGTATCAAAATATCTTATGTATCCCACAAATACATATACCTGCTATGTACCCATAAAATAAAACAATTTAAAAATTTTTTAAAAAGCAACAATAACAACAACAAAAAAAGAGTTTAATGAAAGACTGAAGGTCTAAAATTCTTGCCAGGATAGTGTCGTGTTAAGAGCATAAACTATGGAGGCTGAATGCATAAAACCTAATCTGACTCTTGTTACCTATCAACCATTTAATTGCATCAACTACATGCTTTCCTTTCTATTATCCCCAGTAACATGGAGATAACCATGGTACCAGTTCATAGGGTGGCATGGTTGAAGGAAATCATGCCTGCATGGTGTTTTCCAAAATGTTAAGCACTCAGAAAATGGTGCTGATGAAAGAACTTACTGGCAGATGAAAGAAGCTGCTCTTACCCATTTGCTATAAATAAATTGGCTTGCTATTCTGCATTTAACTACCAGAACAACTGCCAAGAACTTTCTATATGAGTGACCATTTAATTATGGTCTAAAGGTGTGTGTAAAGATAATGCACGTCCTAGGATTACAGACTTGTGGAATGTTAACATACGGGGGACTCCCTTAGACTTTGAGAAAAATATTATCACAACTTTTATTTTTAAGCAGTTTGATAAATAGAAACTAACTGGACAGCTCTGTTGTATTTAATGTGTTTGAGCACACTGTCTAAAATCTGCTTTAACAGTATAATATCTATTGAATATTTCCTCTGAGAACAGGTTTTATTATTAGATTACATTATACAAGATAAGATCAGTCAATAAGGGATTTTTTTTTTTCCCCAATCCAGTTTGCCAGTGGAAATATCTGTTTTTAAATTACTCCAAGACCTTCTTTGTAGGAGACTGGGAAAAAATATAGCTATGAATCATAAAATTGACAAGCCCTGGGGCTAGCATGGGTCTGGTCTAAGAGATGCAATGGACAAAGATAAAGGTGCACAACAGGTATGCGGGACAGAGAGAATAAAAGATAAACAGAAGTAGCTGTTGAATAAGAGGAGTGAGGCAGAATGCTGTACTTAGAATGCAAAATCAAAATACAAAATGGCAAGAAAAAAGTGCTTAAACTGGAGGGAACAAGAAAACAGCCTTTCCTTCTAATATTAGGAGGAAAATCCAAATGATTCTATTGCATAATCAAGACTTAATTGGACCACAGAATGCTATACTTTCACTTTACTGTTGCTTTTATGTTTCAGTTTAATTCATCTTCAGTCACAAAGGTTTTCTTCCTGTTTCTTCATCTCATATCATCACCAGTAACAGCTCACCTGTTTTAAAAATATCCTGACCCAAATAAGAAAAGCCTGTTTTGAATTAATTACTCCTCATGGGACAGTGAAGGTACTTTCCTTAATTCGAAGTTAGACTTGCAGGATAAAAAGAAAAGCAAAAACAAAAAGAAAAACAAAACAATCTCGCAGCTGTCTTTTACTGGTCAATCTAATAGGAGAGGGGAAAGAAGTCTTGCATTTAAATATCCGTTTTGCCTATAAAGATTTTTTCATAGCTCTCAAAACCAAATTCTTCTGTAAGATTGACATTTCAGAAGAGGAGGGAAGGCAGACAGGTGAACTGAGATCAAAATGGATTTTGCCAACCTTCCATTTTAAAGACCAAGGTTGTTGCAGACTAGCATTATGTCTTCAGTCTAAATCTCCTGACTTCATTTCCAACATTCAGGAAATGCCCATGAGGAAAAAAAAAAGAAGAGAATTCTTCCCTTGCTTTCTCTGGGACTTCAACTATACATGGATCGATGCCTTGAGTGCAGGACAGTCAAATGACTTTCTATCATGTGTTCTATTCTAGAGGTGGAGCAAAGATGCTTAGTTTAATCCATGAATTTTGGACAATTCTGAAAAAAAAATGGTGCCCTTTCCTTCCATTCTATGTTGCTCTGGGTTGCAATGTCAATTGCATTCAGTGATTATACATTCACCCTCTGGTGAAATTCAGCTCCCACCTTCTTGCTTTCACCTGTCAGATCATGTACTCACTCTGGAGTTTGTTCTTGGAGTGCTTTAAAGATCAAGTGAAAAGTTACTGTGTTGTCTCACGAACCAAGGTATTGCCTCTGCCATCTTGAACCGATGTGCACATATCTGGCCTGGTTCTGTTCACATCCTGCATCCTGGCCATACAATGAGAATTCTGCACAGTACTTGCTCTTGAGGAGTGCATGGCCAAGTAGAAGGATTCCTTGCAAAAAGATGGTTTTAGGTCTCTGTCTTTGGGGGAGATGAATCATTTGTGTAAAGTTATGAAAAGTACACCTTTCATAAGCACAGAATCTAAGTACATTCAGATCCTTCATAGATAAGGGTTGTTTGAATTTTGAGCTAATTGTTCTATAGATGCTCTCTTTATGCTAGCATTTAATGTGATTTTAACTCTTAGTTATGATGTTTTAAGCATTTACAAAATATAATTACATATTTAAGCATTTAATAATATGCCATTGGTATGGCATATTTTGTGATTTTTTGGTAATGCATTATAATTATTCATAATACTTAAAAATATTATGGAATAACAATAAACAAACTTTTGTGCTATGTTATCAATATGCAATATATTGAAAAACACACCGTACATGCTGGTTACATAGCCACACCCCCCACACACACAAAGAGAAAATGATTCTGTATTTCTTGAAATCAAGCAAGATATAAATTAATGAAATGTTACTGGTGGAAGGGTCCTTAGACATGATTGATAATAATCTCCCAATTTTTAAAATGACCAAACCAGGATTAGAGTACTCAGAGAAGTCATCCAGTGGCAGACAGAAGGATAAAAACAATGCAGGGACTCTGTTCTGTTCCATTGGTCTATATCTCTGTTTTGGTACCAGTACCATGCTGTTTTGGTTACTGTAGCCTTGTAGTATAGTTTGAAGTCAGGTAGCGTGATGCTTCCAGCTTTGTTCTTTTGACTTAGGATTGTCTTGGAGATGCGGGCTCTTTTTTGGTTCCATATGAACTTTAAAGCAGTTTTTTCCAATTCTGTGAAGAAACTCATTGGTAGCTTGATGGGGATGGCATTGAATCTATAAATAACCTTGGGCAGTATGGCCATTTTCACGATATTGATTCTTCCTATCCATGAGCATGGTATGTTCTTCCATTTGTTTGTGTCCTATTTTGTTTCACTGAGAAGTGGTTTGTAGTTCTCCTTGAAGAGGTCCTTTACATCCCTTGTAAGTTGGATTCCTAGGTATTTGATTCTCTTTGAAGCAATCGTGAATGGAAGTTCATTCATGATTTGGCTCTCTGTTTGTCTGTTACTGGTGTATAAGAATGCTTGTGATTTTTGCACATTAATTTTGTATCCTGAGACTTTGCTGAAGTTGCTTATCAGCTTAAGGAGATTTTGGGCTGAGACAATGGGGTTTTCTAAATATACAATCATGTCATCTGCAAAGAGGGACAATTTGACTTCTTCTTTTCCTAACTGAATACCCTTGATTTCTTTCTCTTGCCTGATTGCCCTAGCCAAAACTTCCAACACTATGTTGAATAGGAGTGGTGAGAGAGGGCATCCCTGTCTTGTGCCAGTTTTCAAAGGGAATTTTTCCAGTTTTTGCCCATTCAGTATGATATTGGCTGTGGGTTTGTCATAAATAGCTCTTATTATTGGATTAAGAAAATGTGGCACATATACACTATACACCATGGAATACTATGCAGCCATAAAAAAGGATGAGTTTGTGTCCTTTGTAGGGACATGGATGCAGCTGGAAACCATCATTCTTAGCAAACTATCACAAGAACAGAAAACCAAACACCGCAAGTTCTCACTCATAGGTGGGAACTGAACAATGAGATCACTTGGACTCGGGAAGGGGGACATCACACACCGGGGCCTATCATGGGGAGGGGGGAGGGGGGAGGGATTGCATTGGGAGTTATACCTGATGTAAATGACGAGTTGATGGGTGCTGACGAGTTGATGGGTGCAGCACACCAACATGGCACATGTATACATATGTAACAAACCTGCACGTTATGCACATGTACCCTAGAACTTAAAGTATAATAATAATTTAAAAAAAAAAAAAACAATGCAGGGAGTGGAACCTGGGGTCATCTTGTGTCCTCCTCCAGGCAACCCTCGGCTCTTAACACTCAGCCACCCGCTCTAATTCTCCATAGACTTGAGATGCTCAGGAAAGGTCTTCACCACCATCAGATTGCACAAAATAAGCATGTGCAACTGAACAGCTTAGGTTCTGAATATTTGACATTTAACACCCCGTACTGAGGAATATCTTTGACCCATCAGTACTACATCTGAACCTGAAAGAAAAATGTTTATGTTTGTTATTAGACGTAGATATGCCTCTCCCTTCCCTGCTCTCAGAGACATATGCCTCTATTGTCAGCTCCGTTTCCTGTGTTTAACCCATGCTCTGTCTCCTCTGATTGCCCCTAATGGAGCTTGACAGTTGTAGAGTTAATCCAAGCTCTGGTCTCCAGGTTTCACCTCAGGAAACAATTGGTCCCCAGAGCTTTGGGGCTTCTTGCAAGGCTATATTCCCCCAGAGTCTTTTCCCAGCCCAGCCGGAGAGCCTTTCCCATTGTCTGCCAAACGGACACCAATTAAGTCAACTGTTCCCCAATTAGAATTTTGCAGAATTTATCTTGTTCTCTGGTACTCCGGCTCCCAAGCAGGGGTCTGTTTTTGGAATTAGTTACAGAAGGAAGAAAATAAATAAATAAATTGCAGCTCTTTCCTGTAACGCGATACCCCTGGGTTTTTCCCGTCAGCCATTCACACAACATGATCCCGGGAAATATGGCAACTGCTTGGTAGCGCTGAGATTTATCATCTGCATGGTGGAGCTGTTCTTAAGTCAGGGCCCAAAGCAAAGGGCTGGTGCTCACCCGGGAGGGGCACTCGACTGACTGGAAGGAGGTGGGAAAACTCCTCTTTGTACCCAAAACGAGGATTTGCTTTGAAGAGATGAAAGGCTGGTGTTTTGCTTTCTGGAGGAAATGCCCCTCCATTTGGACAGCCGACTTTAAGGCAGATGTGTTCTTGTGATGAAGGATTTTGCAGAGCGCGGCATTTCCAGGCAACGTTTAAGATGTCAATCAGTAGTGTTTGAAATCACTCAGGCTGTCACAGCTGGGTGACACTGTGGCTGCGCTGGGAGCCTTTAGAGAATGTGGATGTTGTTGACATCAGAATGTACTTGTTTGTAAAACACAGTCAATCACAAATGATATCTTCCTCAAAGAATCCTATTTATTGTCATATGTTTTTAAGCATTTATTCAGCATGTGCATTTGATAGACTCACAAAGAACATAGAAAAGTAGGTGCCTTAGAGTCCCACTTCTCAGACTTCAGTGAGCACACACGTTACCTGGGGTCTTACTAAAATGCAGATTCTGACTCAGCAGATCTGGGGTGGGGCCTGAGATTCTGCATTGTTCGTCAGGTCCCAGATGATGTGGAAGCTTTGAATCCCCTACCATAGTGAGAATAATAGGAGTTGAGACTGATACATTGTAGGTAAAAGTTACATTATTCTTATTGGATTGAGTTCACAATGACACAATAAGACTTGAACTTGAATGATGTGTTTAGATATTTCAGATAAAATCCCCTGTCACTCTGTGATTGACTTCTTTTTCTAATAGTATTCCATCATTTATATGCTCATTAGTTCATCTGTTCTTTTGATATTTATTTACAACTTACTATGTGTGTGGTACTCAGCCGTGTACTAACATACAGAAACCGACAAAAAAGTCACTGACCTTCTGACAAAACATAAGGAAATGAAAGTTCGGTATCTATGAGTGCTTCTATTGCTACATGAGCAGTAATCTCAAAACTTAGTATTTTAAAATAGCCACAGCGTAGCCAGATTTCAACTCTCAAGTCTCCCAGAATTGCAGCAGCCAAATCTGCCTGGCGTTGTCCACTGACTCAAGACTGGTTAAGCACCTCTCTCTACTGATTAACACTAATTGAAGGCTCAGCTTTCATTTGGTGCAGGAGGCTACTGTACAAAGCCAGAAACACTTGAAACCATGATTACTCAGGGGGCATCACTGGCAACTAACAGCTAGTATATAAAATAGTTAAAATGAAAAAACACAAATAAGGACTGTAGCAGTTCAAAGAAGAATAGAATCAGTGTGAGCTCCAGCTTTAGAAGTCTTCACCTATAAGACAAGGCAAAAGAGATGAAAGAGTCATTTACAATACTTATATACTTGTTACTTTCATTATTAAAGTTAAGTAAATGCTTATTGAAATAAATTAGACAACAGAAAGCAAAAAGTCACCTATAATCAAATTATTAAATAGATAGCTATTTTAAATAGGCCCTTTATCTTGATAACAGCAACATAACACCAAAGAGTAAGATTTGAAACAGAAAAGCTAAAGGCCATACAGAAAATTATATGTTCTGGGGGAAAGGACCCTCTTAAAAGCAGAAGATGACAATATATCAATGATCTGGGTTGGTTTTAAATAATGTGCTTCACGCTTACTGCAGGCTGAGAAAGGAATTCCTTAGCTTGTCACAAATCACCAACAATCCCAGCAGACTTCACTCAACAGTCAGATGCAATAATGTGAAAATTCATACCTCCACACACTTTCCAGCTGCATGCCACCACCGCAAAGAAAATACCAACTATTAGCGAAACGAGGCTGACTCAATTTTCTCTGAATTATCTTTGTTTAGAAAGTGATCAATAAACCTTGTAAAAACACAAAAATTGACGTCTACATTTTAAGAGGAGAATGGCTCCCTGAGAAGCCATTTCTGTTTGTCTGTAGTTAAATCCAAATAAGAAAAAGAAAAAAAAAAAATGAAGTGAAGGTATCTTAGGCGTGTGTTTGTGATGGCCAAACAGCAATCATTCATCAAGTAGCCAATGTTAAGAAATAATGACTTAACATTGTGACATACGCATAGCTGTTCTTCAGCTCCTGTCTTCATGTTTTAAGTATTTCTTTGCCTTCTTTTTCCTTCTTCAGTTCTTCTGTGGCTTAACCACCTAATACTATATTCTGGGCAGTTTTCCAGGCCTAATGTTCCTTGCTATTCTCCTCTCTGTTGTTATCCCAAGAAAGTAATGGCATAGCATTATTAAAATATCATTACTTTCTACGGGGAAAAGTAAGAAAATGCTTTTATTTAATTTACCACTAATGAGGCCACCTGGAGATGTGCCCAAAGGACCTGGGACTTCTTTTTTAGGTGATGAGAAAACTTCCAATCTTGATAGGACCCAGTATCAAAACGTTGTGGGAGTGTTGAGAGACTTGAGGCCACCCTGTCATTTTTCACCAGGGCCTTACTTCTTCTGTCTCAACTGTCCTCATCCTCAGAGGTGCAAAATTCAGGCCAGAGGGCTAGAGAAGGGATATTTCTGGCCTGACCCAACCCAGGGCAGCCTGAAACGTTTACCAGAAAGTTTGTTTTTAGGAAATTTCCAGTCCAATTATGCTGTCCCTGGAGATGTGAATAGTTCAGATAGCATTCAGATAAGCATCCGCAATGTTGGGAACTTCATAGAAAACAGACCAGCATAGAATTTTTTGGGGCTTGGCTTTCTCTGGATAAAATAGCTCTTTCAGGGTGAGGCAGCCTAGCCTGGTGGTCTCAGGATAGAGGTTAGCATCAGGAGATCCTGAGCATTGTGATTCCTGCTTCCTCTCTGGCTTGATGGGTGGCCTGAGGAATAAAATGAGAGCCAACCTCTGGATTTGAGACAAAGGGACCAATAATGATCAATCTCATATTCTTTACTTGATTAATTGGTGTGATGAATGGGTCTAAAAAGAAAATCACTTTCCAGTCTAAAATGTATACGTGACATTCATGGGCAAATCTTTTGGGGTGTGCTAAAATTGTTCTCAACAGAATTCTGCCTTCCCCTCTAACTTAACCTCTACAGTTATCTAAGATTCCTATAGTGGTGTGAGTTATTTATGGCCTCTGGTCAGTGGCCACTTCTACTTTGGGATGGCAATTTTAGATCAACATGGTACCTAATTTTGGCTGATGTAATTAATTAATCTTCACTCATTTTAGAGAACAGCAGTTTCCATGATCTTGAGGAGAAAACTCAAATGTTGTGGCCTGACTTTCAAATACCTTTGAGCTCTAGTTTCTGCTTATCATGCCAAACTCATCTTGAGCCACATATTAAACCATTTGACACCAACTATGCATTTTTTTAGATTCTACTTCCATGCCTCGCCCTCTGATGCCCTCCTGCAATCCAGTGTTACCTTACTGTAGCATTGCATCATTTTTGAAATTGTTTGGCAACTATCCATTTGTCCACAGATGGTATGTAATTAAGGTTAAAAGCATGGTTTTTGAAGTCATCCAGGCAAGAGTGTGAACTGTGCACTCCCACATGGCACAAAGGTCTTGCCCTAACACTGTTCTAAGAGACTGGACCAAATTTATCCTGGCTTCCACCTGTACTAGGCTCTGTCCCTAACAGGGATTCCCAAACCTTATGCTGAGTCTTTGCTTAAGGAAATATGTGCTGCCAAACCATGCAAAGCACATCTTCCATCATTTTCCATTCCCCCGACACCTGGCTCCCAGTCTCTTTTTTGTTTCTCTTTTTAAAATTTCCTCATAACCCTTGTTTGTTTTCTCTTTGTTTTCCCTTTAATAACCATAATCATCTTTATCTTAGTTGACATTGAGTTCAGCTTATACTGGAGTCTCTCTCTCCCATTGCAGTAGTCTGGATAAAACCTGTCTTGCCTCCTTTAATTCATGACTGGTGCTCTTTCTCTTCAACAACATTGGAATCTTAGGTCTGCTGCTTCATAGGTAACAGGTCTTCAGGAAATTAACTCCTCTAAGCCTTCATTTTGTCCACCTCTAAAATGAGAATAATTATATTTACCTCACAGGGATAAAATGAGGATAAATACAAATAGTTATTCCAGGTGCTGGGACTTCGTAAGCCCTTCATACGCTATAGCAATTCTCAGTATTCTATGTCCATGTCTGGGTGGATCCCAAGGGATCTACCATGTGTTTTATTCTACTGTGTCTCTCATTGCTGAGTTCTTGGCCTGCCAAGGTACCCAATGGTGCCTTCACTGCTTTCTTTTTTCTTTTCTTTTCTTTTTTTTTTTTTTTTTTTTGAGACAGAGTTTCTCTCTTGTTACCCAGGCTGGAGTGCAATGGCACGATCTCAGCTCACTGCAATCTCTGCCTCCCAGGTTCAAGTGATTCTCCTGCCTCAGCCTCCCAAGTAGCTGGGATTACAGGGATGTACCACCATGCCCAGTTAATTTTGTATTTTTAGTAGAGATGGAGTTTCACCATGTTGGCCAGGCTGGTTTTGAACTCTTGACCTCAGGTGATCCACCTGTTTTGGCCTCCCAAAGCACTGGGATTACTGGCGTGAGCCACTGTGCCTGGCCTGCCTTCACTGTTTTCTGTGCCCAAATCATACCCAAGATTTTCTCCAAAGCATCTTCACAGTTTTATTTCTTTTCCTGTTCGTCTGCCTCTCTCCTAGGCCTTCCTCCTTCTATTCTATGGTAGCTACTTGGTGGCTTTTTGATTTCACAGAGGAGGACATAACTATAGTATGACTTTTGCCATCAGGTACTGTAATCAATGAAGAGGGTTCTATACACCTAATTTGACCTTTGCCCTGGAAGTATTTTTTAACAAATGAAATGTTCGCCTAGCACTTGTCCTTCCAATCTTGTTAACCTCATCTCTACAAGTCCTCATATTCTCCAATCTTATAGGTCCTGGAATATCTTAAATCACCCTATTCCTTTGCATTGGTGCCTTCAAACTGGCATTGTTTTTCTCTTGAGCTCATCTCATTCTTACAATATCTTGCCAGATTCAATTAAGAGCAGCTAAATATTCTGTTTTCCAAAGTCTTCTCCTATTTCAGTAGGTAGCGTCCATCTCCCAAATGAACATGGGTAACAGGCTTTCTGTACATATGTTTTGAAATGTTTAAAGTTACTTCTTTTTTATTATTTTATTTTTAACTGACAATAATTGTATATATTTTAAGGTATGATGTGATATTTTGATATATGTGTACATTTAGAAATTATTAAATCAAACAAATTAATGTATCAATCACTTCACTTATTTTTTTGTGCCAAAAACACTTAAAATTCACTCTTTAAGCAGTTTTGAAATATATAATATATTGAGCATTGCATGATAAGCAGCTCCATATTTTCAATTATTTCCCAAATATGATATTCATTTTCTCACCACCTTGCCCCACTGCTCAGCCAATGGCAATTATTCTTAGGTTTTGTTGTGAGCGATTCTCACTTCTGTTTCCAATTTCTATATTAATAAGAATAAGAAAGGCTGTACTGTGATAATAAACTTCCAGCTCTCAGTGGCCTATCACATGAAAGACAGCTTCTTGCTTGTTCAAAGTCCTGTAGAGGAGAAGCAGCTCTCCAGGAGGATTGAGGGACTCATGGGGCTTTTACCTGGTTATATAGCTTTTGGGACACATATCTTTCAAGGTCTCTGTGGTGAGAGAAGGATGAGTGTGGAGAACTCACACCCTTGCTTATAAACCTTCAACTGAAAGTGAAACTGTTATTTTTTCTCAATATTGGCAAGAATCTCATTCTTCAACCTTCCCTGAAGAGGCTGGGAAATATGGGGCATAAATGGGCTCATCTATATATTATGAGCTCCTCTGCTTTGCCCTTTCTCCCTTTTTGCCTATTTCTCTTTCTCCCAGATTGCCAGTTGAGAAAGCATTCAGCACTATACCTTTTTAGACACCTTTGTCTATGCACATTCAGAAGAATGGGATGGGACCAGATGATAAACTCACTGTTTATGTGAAAAAGAAAAATTGTGTCTTCAAACTTCAATCTGGAAGGAAATAATAGCAAGAGAAAATTACTCAAAGCAGAACTCTCCAGAGTAGTTATCTGGAGTGAGCTATTGCTGTCGAGTATTGATTCTACATCCACAAAGGAGGCTTATTTATGGGAGTAAAGGATTGTTGGTGGGGTTTATTTTTTCTCCTTCTCCTTTCCCTTCTCCTTCTCCTTCTTTTTCTTCTTCTTCTTCTTCTTCTTCTTCTTCTTTTTTTTTTTTTAAAGAGTAATACCTAGGCCCAATCCTGGAAATCCCAGTTTAGTAATCCAAGGTGAGGCTCAGATTTCAACATTTCTCCAGATAGTTTGGATGATCAGCTAGGGTGAGGGACAACTGGACACAAGATACCCAGGAATACTTTGTCACTGGTAGAGGACTTAGTATAAAGGGGTGAGAGGTTGAAAATGTTGGTGGGAAAGTAACAAGATATTTAAAGAGGCAGACGACATAACAGTCAGTCAATGGGAAGGTGGGTGGTCTAGTCATAAAAAGAAAGAAGATGGCTCTTCATCTGCAATGGAGGAGAAGATGACACAAAGAAGAAATTATGAGACACACAGCCCTTGGCAGCCTCAGACTTTCCAGTCGTCACTCACTCATTTATTCAACATTTATTGAGTAGCACTAGCCATCAGCCAGGTAGTCTGCTAGGGGCCCACAAATACAGTGCTGGAGAGGAGAGCCATCCTGTCCTCGTGAGGCTCCCAGCCAGTGGGCAGTCGAGGTAAGAACATACCATGATGTGTGCGGTGATAGTGGGAGAACATGGAAGGGAAGTGACTGAGCCAGGAAAGACTTCTGCAAGGAAGGAAATCTTTTCTGGAGCTTTAAGCGTAAAATAAGTAACAGGTGCTACCCTCTTAAATATTTTCTGAGACAAATGAGGTATGCAAATAAACAGGACTGAATATTGGCCTCATTGTCCATAGAGTGCTATAAAGAGTGCAAAGGCGGAGGCAGATAGACTTGACAGCAACACCAACCCCAGCATTAGCGGTGAGACCTGAGCACCACTAATGCTGGTGCTCCACCAGCTTGCTTCATTAGTCTCCATTTCCTCAGTTACACAGTGAGCATGTGAACACCCTACTCTCATGGGTTGTTCTTGAAGAATGGATGTCATCACCTGCCTTCAGCAGCTAGCACCAAGTTTGGTTTAATGCCAGTTCTCTTCTTCTCTTTCCTGTCACTCATCACTGTCTTACCAAATTAGGGATACTAATGCCAGTAATAGTATTAACACAATTATTAGATATGAGTGCTACTACTAATAGTGTAAATATATTACTTTTGCACAACAATCTACAATTGACACCATGCTCTCACACACGTCGCCATTCTCAAGAATATTGCCTATTCTTCCTTTCCCTTCCTACCTTTTTTATTGTCTTTTGAAAAGTATTGTGGCTGCCTTAAAGGGCACTTAAAATAATATGAGTAAATGAATTAAAATTAACATGAAAAAAAAGTATAGTGGAAAAGTGATACCAATAAGACTGGCCACAATGTATTTACTGATTCTCTGGGCAGATTTAAGAGTTAGCTTTCAGCTTCCTAGAAGCCAAAGTGAAGAGAAATATTTTCAGATACATAGTTTATAGCATCCATGAAATAAGTAATCACCAGCAGCTTTTGGGATTTTCAACTATTATTGGTACTAATTCCAGACAAGTATTTCTCCCTGGGAGTCTCATAGGGGGAAAGCCGTACACTTGAGTGAACAATATTCAAGGCAATCTTTTGACGGATGAGACAAGAGCAATGCTGGGCTATTTTCTCCGAGATTCCCAGTGTGCACTGGTGGTTGGGAGAAATTATCTTAGTGAAGAGAGAAATATGGTATAATTTAATTATCAATGGTCACCTGATTTGGCCTGATCAGAGGATAGATATAATATAGAATTTGGGGAGAAATGGACAAGCTGTGTGTTCTCTAAACATTCCCCGATGGACTTTCCATAATTGTTAAATGACAGTGTACTCAAGATAAATCTATGTGGTAGCTTATGCATATTTGTTTTCTAAAGGCAGTTATTCCAACTAAAAGTCTTGGAATCTTTTCATCAGGAAGTGTAAACTCTATTGCGGGCTCATGATGTAGTCACTTTGGCACTCATTAGTTCCCATTCCTTCCTGATTTACCTTTGGTCCCATGGCAAGGAAAGCACTTAACATCACCCTTCCACCCTGAAGTGTAACTGGAAGGTTACCTGAGAAATATATATAGGATGTTTCCCCTAGTGCCTAGCACAGTGCCTCAGTGATCCATCAACTATCCTCTGGCTATTGTGGTTGTATTAAGAGTTGATGTGATTTTCTTGCAGCATTTGTAGTTTAATGGTGGTTTTAAGTAAACATTTTTTAATAGTATTGAAAAAGGGGCCTAATTGAAATCCACTTGGATTCAGGGAGGCCCTTCAGACCCCTAATGCCTAGCTAATCAGCTGATCATTGGCACAGTGGATTGGGACTGCTCTTTTGCAGAGTAGCCTCTGAATGGCTATGTCTCATTGAGCAAACGCCCACTTGGCAACGCTGTGGCCCTCTCTATGT
Organism: Macaca nemestrina; assembly: GCF_043159975.1. Taxonomy (NCBI): domain Eukaryota; kingdom Metazoa; phylum Chordata; class Mammalia; order Primates; family Cercopithecidae; genus Macaca; species Macaca nemestrina. The sequence continues at coordinate 95,784,145 of NC_092131.1, forward strand.
CAGGATGTTCTCAGCAGCAGGAAGAACCAACTGAAACACACATGTTTCAGCATGAGATGTAGCAAATCACCAGTAGTGGTGCTGGCTGTACCACCACACATGGTGTCCCATGTTCAAGAACAGGTTTCCCAGGCACACGACCAGTATTCTCTTCAGCACACAGAAAATAGGTCCCCAGCTAATCCCTTAAGATAAGTCTCTACAAGAGGAGATTTAATATGTCATCCACGGGCAATTCCACAATTGCGCACACTCCACCTTTTTTCAACCCTTGTCTTCAGATGCTGTGGGAAGCAGCAGATGCCAGACCACCACAGAACCCCAGGCAATCAAGCATGAGAAAGTCCCAATTCGTGTGCATCAGTCATTGTCCTGGGTCTTAGTGTAGGCGTAAGAGTTTGTACTCTGGAACCAGGCTGCCTTGGTTCTGTACTGTCAGAGATTCCCTAGGCCAGTTACTTTACCACTCTGTGCCTCAAGCACAATTTGTAAAACTAAAGATGGTAAGCGTACAGGGTTGTTGAGATGATTAAATAATTTGATTCAGGTTAGTCATTTAGAACAGCATCTGACACAGATTTTACTAGGTTTTCGTTATTAAAAGTTGTGGTCTTGACTGCTGCAGAGATTCTGAGATTTACAGAGTATACCAGAGATGACTCTTGGGGGGGTAGTCAGCTCTCCTTTTTCTCCCCTAGGAATCCCAAATTAGGTGTGGCTTCAGATGACCTCAGAGCTTTAAACTCTCTGAACGAAGGGTGAATAAACAATTTAGTTTTCGACACTAAATCCCAACTATATATTAAGTGTTTTATGTATAGGTACACCTATAATCTTTCCATTTACCTGTGAAGTAGGCACTATTATCTCCATTACTTAAGGAAATTATCTTTCTCTAGAGAGAGTATGATTACCACACTGGGCTTTAATACTCATCTCGCTACCGGTATGGTAAACTATAGAATGCCTTGACAGTAAACTAGAGGATGCCTCATTCAAATTGAATCTCAGATTTAAAACATTAAATGAGATTTTAGTATAAGCCTATCCCAGAGGTTGCATGGAACATACTTATAATAAAATGTTACTCACTTTTTAATCTGAAATTACAATTTCACTGGCTGGCCTGAATTTTCATTTGCTACATCTGGGACCCCAACTACAGGGAAATGTCTTCTGGTTGCCAAGCACTGAGCTAAGCCCTTTATACAGTTTATCACATTTAGGTCATACAAGAGCAAGCCATGGAGAAGGTCAATTACGGAGCAATTTAGATACCTCTTTGCCAGCTGGGTTGCTCTTTCACTAGCGTGTTGAATGCCAACTTCTCTTCTGACATTAGGGCATTTTGTCATAACGCAGCAGATTTTTCACATAATTAACCTTCAACTGTCCTGGTAAGACTCTCCAATGATGAGGTATAGGTGGGGCTATTTAAAAAATAATTAAAAACAATAAGAAGCAATCTGAAGCAAAAAGAAAAAAGAAAACACAAACACACACACACACACATATAAGCTTTGGATTTAGAAAAACATAAAATCAAGTTCAAGATCTTTCACTGGCTGTCTCTATGAGCCTCAGTTTTAACATCTGTAAATTTAACATTCTCCCCACAGGGTAATAGGGAATTAAATGAGGACTCTGTCTAAGTGCCTAGCTCAGTGTAGTACGAGTGAGTGCTTAACAAGTGATTGCTCCCTCTTCTTTCTCCTTCCCTCTTGTAATAATAGATGGTAAGTATGAAGGCTAAGTTCTTCACCTCAGTCATCTCTAGAGAGAAACCGTCTTCCACTGTGTCCTGTAGTGAGATCCACACTGTTAAGAAGCCATTGGGAAACTTCCCCTGGAACTTGGGCCAGCTGAGCTGAAGCTTCAAGGGTGGGAGGGGAAGGAAGGCAGGTGAGGTCAGTTTCCAGAGCAGGCTTGCCTTTCAATTGGTGTCATTTGTTGTGTCCATGGGAATCCTTCTGTGAGTGGAAAAAGCAAGTGGCTGCAGGCTGGAATTTTTACCCACGTGTTGAAAGAAGATAGATCTATAAAAACAACAACAACAACAACAACAACAACAACAACAACAACAACAACATAACCTGAAGCCTTGTCCCGAGGAAATGCTGACCTTGGTCTAGATCCTTATGCAATTTAGAAAATAAGTGTGCCATATTCTGGTGAAGGTGGCAGATGTTTAGCCCAGGGTTTCCCTTTTGTGTGCTATTTGTGGAATCTGTATTTATGGACTTAAGGAATCTGCTATACAAATCAAAGGATGGCTTGATGAAAAAATTTGCACAACGATGGCAAATGTCCTAGTGACATCTCCCCTTCTCCCCCAGCCAAATCTTCTGGTGGAGCTGCTATGACAGGACGGCTGTGCTGTGCAAGCAGAGAGAAAGTCAGTCCTGGTTAGCACACATTTGCTTATTAAGAGCTGGTCCATAGAGTGCATCTTCCTTGTCAGAGATATCCTCCCTTTCCCAAACCAGGAGCACTGTTGAACACATATCAGCTTGTGTCCTCTTTTATCTAAGGGTGGTATGAAGGAAATGAATCTGGACTTCAGGTTGACTCCCCTCTGCAATTGGTTCAAAGACTAAATTCCATTTGCCTACCTTAGCTAGGTCTTGTAGCATCTCCAGCACAATACGAATTTGCTTGTAAAATAAAGACAAACACAAGCTTGACAGAAATGGCATAATCAATCCTTGGTATATTTATATAGAAGCCAAGTGCAGCTCATGGATGATTGCTTCATACTTTATTTCTTTGCTTTTCCAAGAAATTCTGATAAACGTAGTGGGGCAGTTTGACATCATCTGGGCGTGTCCCTCGCATATGTCTTGAAAAATAATCAGCCCCAAATTAGGTCTGGTGAATATGAAGAAAAAACAGCATGGAAATCTAAGAAGAAACATCTTTAGACTAAGTAATGATTGGCATTTTATAATATTCATTTGATCAATCCCCCAAACTTTATGATATGTGTATATCACATTAGTTTCCTGATAGAAAGTCTGGTACGAGGAGTCAGAAACATTTTATAGGATGAACTTATTGGTGAGGTTTCCAGCCTCAGTATGCAATCCCCAGACACTAAAATAACTTGGGACCCATTCAAATATTCTCAGTAACACATGAGAAATGCCAAGTTCCGCAGAGAACGGTGTATGTTACATATTTGTTGAATATACATCTTCACAGCAATATGGTATTCCATTTATTAATTCTGTTTGCTGCAGATGGCTTCATTATGTGTACTTTATTTTAGTGCCTAAGTAAACATACAGGAAGGGTATGTAAGAAATTCTGAAGATATCCTTAAACAAAAAGCAAAGACTGTGTAATGGTGTAGGAGAGCCTGCTGAGAGTAAATCTATTCTAAAACGGTTTGGGGAAAATCTCCTAAAAGGCCTTGAGTGTGTGTGTCTCCTTATTTGTGATGAGGTGGAGAGTTTGAGAGGGAGTAAGATACTAATCAATGAGGCCGTAATTTGCAACAGCAATTACAGTGATTCTATTTTTCGCACAATAATTGCCACATGTTGACTGTGCAGATGTCCAAACACATGGGAGTACTTCTCTTTCTGTAAGACAAATGAAGATTTTTACTTTGTTTGGTAAACGTGTCAAGATTTATCACTTTAGTCATGTGCCATACATTAGGGTGTTTATAAAATATGGCTTTCTGCACTCTTGTTATGTAGTTTTATGATTTCAACAACATGACAGTGAGGAAATCAATGTTTTCTGGATTCAAATTTGCCCTAAGTCTCAGAGTGGACTGTGGGCAGCAGTTCAGTGGTTAAAAACAAGAAAGCAAGAAATCCCCATCTATCTACCTATATATATAGAAGGGGATATATATATACACACACATACACATGCACACATATATATATAGGGATATATACACACACACACATATATCTAGGGATATATATACATATGTGTATATATATGTGTGTGTGTATATATATGTATGTGTATGTGTATGTACGTGTGTGTGTGTGTGTGTGTGTGTATGGTAGCCAGATGAACATTCCTGAGTTCCTCTCCTCCATGCCCAGGAAAATGATGATCAAGTAGAATAACATTGTCCAATAAGCTTTGACTTAAAGAGGCCTTGGGAGTTGGAGCTTCCAGCTTTTCATTGTAGACTGGCCATAGTAACTATTTCCAAAATGCATGGGAATTGAAGAGAATATGAAACTCCTGTGAGATGCATAGATGAAAGTAAGGGGCAGGTTCTGAGGAAACAGTGAAAACAAGTCCAAGATAAGCCCAAAAATAGTACGTCTGTTAAATCTGAGGACAACATAAAACATTTCATAAAAATATAAATGCTGCCTTTAGTCCAGTGGCAAGCCAAAACTTGTCTGTTAGCAAAGAACTCGTACTACTTAGAACTCATACTACTTGTCCTCTTTCTTGGCCACAAACTAAGCTAATCTGAATTTTGATGGCTCTTCTAAAACTCGCTAAATCCACAAAAGCTATGCTTTTTAAAAGAATCTGAAAACACATTCGTGAATTAGGAAGATGGTAATTTACACTCTTGGCTTAACATTTAGGCAATAAACAGCAGGAGTAAGAGCAGGTTTTTCGGTCTCTTAGCTGCACAAGAAAGCTTGAGATTCAGAGAAAAGACAATGTTCTAAAATCTCCCTGGATCTATGACACATTAATTTTCTGCATTGTCCTAGAAATGAATAACTTCACAAAAATGGAATAGGATTTTTCTTGTAACATGTGGAAGGAAGAGAAAATTTGTAGAATGGGGAAAATAATACCATCCTGTATTGTCTCATAATGGTTTCTAATGTAAACATCATTTTTTTCTCAATCAGACTATAAAATCCGCAAAGGCAGGGGAATCCTTTGGATTCTCTTGTATCTATCACACTCCGAGGCATATGATTGATATGTATTACTTATGTATTGGTGTAACACACACATCAGTTTTGTTAAGTACTGTAGGTTTATCATTTAGCACAGTACCTGGAATAAAGTAGGAACTTACTATGTTTATCAAATGGGTGAATGATTGAGATTCCTCAGGCCAGGGCAAAAGAGCCATGGCACATTGGAAACCCTGATGATGGATGCATATGAGCAGTTGTGGACATGACCCAGAAACATTTAGGCTGTTGCCCAAGAAAAGACCAGAATTTCCTTTAGATGGCATGGTATGCGTTATGTGACAACTCCCTGGCTGTGGTTAGGACCACTACAAGGCAATATTTCAGTGTTGAACAGTCCATTTGCTTTAAGGCCTCAGACAGAAAGTCAACAGAGAGTTCAGTGCTATTGGCAAATGCCAGGCATTTGTGGCAGCCGCTGAAAGCTCTGCACTACCCTCTGAAGGGCCATCCTTGAAGATTTGGTTTTGCCCCACCTTTGTTCGTTCCTGCTCAGATAGTTACTTGGGAAATGCTGCCCAATGGCATAGGCACCTTGGTAAGCTTCCCCAAAATCTTCGGGAAAATTCTTGTAACGTGTGCTTGCTACAGAGTCGTTGAGTGGTTCTAGCTTTGGAAAACAGTGCTTGCCTTATAAAAAAATCAGTTTGGAGGAATGGGATTTTAAAACCAAGCTTGGCTGGTGCTATGGCTCATGCCTGTAATCCCAGCACTTTGGGAGGCCGAGGTGGGTGGACCACTTGAGGCCAGCAATTCGAGACCAACCTGGCCAAAATAGTGAAACACTGTTTCTACTAAAATACAAAAATTAGCCAGGCATGGTAGTGCACGCCTGTGGTCCCAGCCATTCGGGAGGATGAGGCAGGAGAATCGCTTGAACCTGGGAGACAGTGGCTGCAGTAAGCCAAGATTGCCCCACTGCACTCCAGCCTGGGCAACAGAGTGAGACTCCATCTCTAAATAAATAAATAATAAACTAAAACAAAACAAAACAAAAAAACAAGCTAAAGAAATAAGATGCAAGGAATGACTGAATGCTCAAATCTCATCTAATGCAATAAGCCCAAGAATTTTAGGGCAATTAATGGTAATTCATCATTTTTAAATATTTGAAAAATCTGTTATCACTACTGAAGAGAAATTTATTTTTTAATGTATGCATCACTGTGATGTGAAAGGAAATTTCCGAAGAGTCATAGAGGTAGCAATCGGTAATTTCTGGGAGATAGTCTTAAAAAGAGAATTGGTTTTCTGTTATAGTACTTTTAAAATAGAAAGGATAGATGAAGCTAAAATATAAGAATAAAAATGGATTTATTTGTTATTTTACCCCCATCTATCTCTAGTCTCTACACAGATTTTTTTTTTTTTTCAAAAACCAAGTATACAAATACTCAACAGATGGGCAAGGCAGCTTTGAGGAAGGTTTAATGTAAACACCTGCCCTTCTTTTCTGTGGTGCCCTCACAATTTATGTGTGTTTCTGATAATAATGGGAGCATTCTTGTTTGGGAGATATAAATTCTCCTGTTCTAAAGTAGAGGCCGTTTTTTTGTTTTTTGTTTTTTTTCCTGTAGATTTCTACTACATTGAAGGACCCTGGGAAAGATGATAAGACTCTTGATGTTCGAGGAAAAAAGTGATGAATTCTTTTGGATTTTCTAACTATATGCATGTTTTCCAAAGTTTTGAAGAATGTTGAGATGGTGGAGGAAAATAATTCAGATTTTCCTCTAAATGCATAAAATAATAAATATCTCTTCTTGCTAACTAAACAGACATCATAAACAAATAAACACTTAAACTGTTCAACAACAAACAAGAGAACCCACCACTATTCTAACATCATCCTTCCGGATACCAGCAGTTTTTCCTGTTAGTGTCTGTAATACCATTTCGTGAGATTTATGTGAATCTTGTATTTTAAAAAAGATTTATAAGTTGTTCTCTACAAGAATTTTATCAACTAGAAGGGGCTACTTTTACACTTCAAAATATGCATTTTTCTTATATTGAGACTTTGTTGCAAAGAATCAAAACTCTTGCATTCGAGTTTTTTTGACAGTTTGCCTTTTTGTTTCTGAAATTTAAAATAGCCATATAAAATCTCCATGGAAGCCATAAAGATGTACCTCTTTGGCTTATCCCCTTTTTGGTTGGCATGCCATTGTGCTTACAGTTGGGGGTGGAGTGTGCGTGGTACAAAAAGCCATTGCTATCTTTTATCAGACAAAGAATGTAAAGAAATCCAGGCAACTTCTCAGTACAAAAGCCTGAACTCTGTGGCCTCTGGGGCCTAAGGCCCAGACAATCATCCAAACCTAGATCTTTCCTGTGAACTGATGCAGGGAAGATCTGAGAAAGGACACAGATTGTGCCTTTTAGAAGCAAAGTCTGAGGTCTGAGGATCTAACAGGTTCTAGCTACACAAAGAATAAGGTTGAACGCTCCTTCTCAAGGTAACTGAATAAAGGAAAAAGTCAGCAGTAGAGATCTTAATTCTTTAAAATTTAAAAGCTAATTTTGTGTCTTTTAGTCAATTTCCTGCACAGGAAGGAAGAATTTATTAACTGCCTTCTGGTATTAAATGGAGTGCTAATGGGTAAGTACAACAATTCAACAGGTGCCAAGTAGATATATAGAGGCATTATATCAATATTAATCATAATGCCTTGCAAATGCATTTGTAGAGTGATAGCTTTTTTTCTCCCCCATGGAGTTTATTTTGGGAACCTGTCTCTCTCTAAATACTAAAATGGCTGCTATACCTTATTCTGGAAAACAGAATACTGTACGGTTTTATTAATTAATTCATCCTATGGAAATGTTATTGCACAGTTCTAAGCAATAGGGAGGAGGAGAAGTCAAGTGTTCAGATTTGTAGAAAATAATAATAATTAAAACAGCTGAGGGGCTGAATCAGATTTAGGAAGAAATTTTCTCATTTGAAATCCAAGTTTACAACCATAAACCGTAAACACTTATATAAAATGCATCCACAGAACTTGGAAGCAACAGCTTCTCCACAGCAAAAAGATGAATGTTCACTGTTTTATATTCTCTGTTCTATTTTTGTTCTTCATCTTTTCTTTAGAAGTTTAGCCTGATTCAGTTGTCAATAGGAACAAAACACATAAAGCTACAAGTTTTATATAAGTTTATAGAAAAAAGAAGGCCGATAATTAATGCTACTCTCAATGAACTTGTTTAGATCAGGCTGTTCTCTTATCTGGATCAGGTGCCACTTAGAAAAACAAAAGAGATTTCTTCTATAATAAGTTTGATTTAAAACCACACAGTGGGGCCCTTTAGTATTTCTGCAGAAGGAATGTTTTTACCAATACCCCACGCTACATCCTACTCCTGGAGTTGTTCTTCACTACAAGCCACTGAAACTCATGTTCTTCTTCCTAATGGGAGGAGTGATGTCTTCAGATGGAAATCACTAGACCTTTGAATAATCCCATTTTCTTCAAGGTTTAGTGGGGGATGTGGGAGGAGAAAAAGTCATTTATTCTTTTCTGTTGTTCCTCTCACATTTCTTTGAATATTGGAATTTATCTCAATTTTCCTTTTGAACAGCTAACCCTTTTTCTTTGTTTATCTTTCAGGAACAAAAAAGATTAGAGGGCGCTTGTAATGGAAACTTTATTATTCAGTGAAATTGGAATCTCAGGCCTGATCAGAGAGGGGCATGGAGAAAGAGAGTATCATGAAATTTTCAAATTATGGAAAAGTTGAGAATGTGAAAACTAAAGAAATAAAGGCCTACCCTGATCAATATTCATGTTTCCTCTATTGAGGTCACCATTTGGAGACATGAAATTAAAGAAATAAAGGCCTACCCTTACCAATGTTTATGTTTCCCGTATTGAGGCCACCATTTGGAGATATCATTTGGAGACATTTGGCTTAATACACTTAGGATGTAGGGAGGAAGAAAGGGTGAAAAGGGTTTTAGGTCATGGTGCACATCCCTAAAGACCTAGAGGCTCAGTGAAATTTCTTCCTCAGACAACCGTGTTGTATAATAACAGACACCAAAAACAGAAAACATTTAAAAAATGGTTCATGATTACGCATACCAACTCAAAGGAAATGACAAGCAATTTTGTGAGGAAGCATCGAAAAATGCAGTGATCACAGTGAACATTTCATCACAAACCTCTCTTGTCTCAAATATAGTATCAGACCATCTTTAATGATTTTATGTTTGGAAATATGACTCTATTTAAGCATGACATTTTAATTCCTGAGGGAAAATGTCTCTATGTTGTAGTATGATAAGTTAGAATCGTAGAACTCAAAGTTCTGGAATTGAAATTAATATGAAGGACTTCTCATTTGTACTAAAGATATAAAACTTCAATTTGATTTATACATATTCTGCTGCCTTGTTAATTAAATATACAATTTTTCAAAGAAATATTTTGCTGGTGTATTCTCCATCATAATATTCTTGGCATAATTTTCTAAACTAATGTTTAAATAGATGAATTAAAGCCATCTTTAACATCATAGCACTCACTCTGGAGTTTTCAGTTCTTACCTAAGAAAAGCTAAGTTTCAAACACTAAACAAAAAGAGAAAAGTCAAGCAGGAACCAAGTACACACACACACACACACACACACACAACACAATTGTTCATCCTTAGTTAAGGAAACTTTTCTTCCGACTTTCTAATTTCTAACTAACTAAAGTGAAAAATAACAAGCTTACAATGGAAATAAATTCAACCAAGTAGGAGGAATTTGAGAAGCGATAGCAGTGGTGTATAAATTACATGCACACGCAGACACTGCCACACAGATATAAATAATCTTGTTTCAAATGGGCCATAAAGTTTAAATTACTTTCCACATCAACAAAGTAAGACCAGGAAAAAAAATACTAAAAACAAAAACAAAAACCCAACTAACCTTGGTTAAAATAATACTGTGACCCTCTAAAGAAAACACAAAAAAGTAGTAGTTGATAACTTAATGGCTACCCTGGGTTTCCATAAACATGTCGCTTTTAACTTTAAAAACACCATTGGCTTCTAATTTCTAAGAGCTGAGAAACAAGAAGACTAAGGGTAGACTCCTGGATTTCCACCTTCATGTATCTTAAATTGTTAATTCATGTAATATAAAGTTTTTTTTAAGACTCTGACCATAAGGACACTAAATATCTGCATAGGAATCAATGTGGGTCCCACTAGTCTTTTGAATTATGATAAAAAATATGATTAAAACTTTTCATACCTGTTGAGTTTTCACAGTATTCAGGCACTCATTTTTATAAAATAGTAAACAATTGGAGAGTGTTTTAAACTCTGAGTTAATAAAGCAATAGCCTTAAAATCTTGCATTAAAATCACAAAGGCAATATATGATCAATTGAGGAAAAATTGAAAATGCAGAAACATGAAAGAACAAAGGAGAAAGAAGAGGAAGAGAATTCAGCCATTCTACTTTGTTTCTCCTACAAATTTGTGTGTGGTTAAAGGAGGGATTATCTTTTACACACACCTATACACCTGTACATAAAATCATGTTCATATTGTTTTGCAACTAGATCTTTCAGTTTATATTATTTATGTGAATAAATGTTTATGCCATTTAATAAACTTACAGATATTATTTTTGTTTAGATAAGACTTCATTGTATGCTTTCTGTACTTTCTGCATGTAATCTAATATTTTTGTAAACCTAAGTTGTTTTCAAACTTTTGCTGTTGTACCTAATATTGCAATGATCATTCTTCAACCTATGTTTTAGTGAATATCCCCCATTTTTTTCCTATAGAATACATTCCTAAAAGTGAAATTTCTAGGTTAAAGAATGTTGTGCTCTGAATTCTTCAACCTATGTTTTAGTGAATATCCCCCATTTTTTTCCTATAGAATACATTCCTAAAAGTGAAATTTCTAGGTTAAAGAATGTTGTGCTCTGAATTCTTCAACCTATGTTTTAGTGAATATCCCCCATTTTTTTCCTATAGAATACATTCCTAAAAGTGAAATTTCTAGGTTAAAGAATGTTGTGCTCTGAATTCTTCAACCTATGTTTTAGTGAATATCCCCCATTTTTTTCCTATAGGATACATTCCTAAAAGTGAAATTTCTAGGTTAAAGAATGTTGTGCTCTGAAAAGTTTCTATCACTTCGTATCACCACACACAAAACCTCACTGTCTTACACTAACTCCAATCTGAAAAAGTAGAAATTGTAACAAATTAGTTTATCTTTTTTGACTTATGACATTTTATCTATAGTCACAAATGTACTGACCAAGTACTTGCCTCGTACTGAACAGGACTTGTACTGACCAAATGCTGATCATTTTCTTATTAAATTGTAAGACCATTTTATTTATAAAGGATATTATCTTTTGGTGGGTCAAATATTTTGAACATTGTACCTAGATTTGTATTTGCCTTATATTTTCTTACAGTGATGTTTTAATTCAAACTTTGTTTTGCTAGTATGGTGAAATCTATCAGTCATTGTTCCTTTGGTTTTCTGCTTAGAAAGAGTTTACTCTTGCAATAATTATAACGAACATTTGCTGAAAGCTTACTATGTGCTAAGAGACATGTTCACTGAGTGAAAATAATTATTCATTTTTTCTTCACTTTCTTCTTTTTAGTTAGATTTTAATATCTCTGGAGTTTATTTCGGTAAATTATGTAAAGAAGGAATCTAACTTTTTTTTTTGCCCACTGATAGCCAATAAAACAGGATTTGGTGAATAATTCAATTTTTCAAAATTGAATTTGAAATGCCACCTTTATTATGCATATTTTAACAGCAACATGCAAAATAATCATGGCATACATGACATTCTTCTGTGAGCTGTGAAGCTAATATTGTTAATTTTAATTTTTAAAAATAAGCATACATGTTTATTACTTCCATTAATAGTATGGTTCTTAGAGAAGTTCATGGATATTAATTAGAAACTTAGGCTTCCTTTTATAACTTAAGTTGCAATCTCAACTCTCAAGTGTATGTAAATTTCAACCGAATAATATAAAATAATGCTGACTAGTATTTTACTGTAAAAATTATAACTAGAATCAGTAGCATAAACCTTGTCCTAGTCATTCCAATGGGACTCTACCCAGTGAAAATATTGTACACTTATGTTGCATATCAAGGTATTAAAAAAGCCATCGTGCGAATAATACCAGCTTGAATGCAATTTATAAACCTTATTTTGTGTGTGTGAAAACACTAAAATACTTTATCTCAGATGAAGAATTAGCTTCCTGTCAGGAAAAATTTAAATTAAGACTTCTTGGTTTACAACTTGGCAAAATCACATCTGAAACCCATTTTTTGAAGCTCTATAAATCAGCGGAGCTTAGCAGAGTACAGTTTTGTTGTTATTATTGTATGTGAAAATATTTAGATCTAGACTGGCAGTGTTTCCCAATCGTGCCAAGTAAAAGCAATCACCTAGATATTAAATTCTGAAAAAATCAAAGAATATAAATGCACAGAAAAAAAGAACCTGAAGCACTATTTCTTTCTAAGAGTATGAATGCTAAAAATAATTGATGGACAGAATCTCTAGAATATGCTCAACTGTATCTTTGAAAAATATAAATATTAAGAGAGTGAAAAACTCTTTTTAATCAAATGTCTACCCAGGAGAACCACTTTTCTTAACAATATTTTTTAAATACAAAATATGTAGAATTTTTCCTTTTACTATTTTGCTTTTCTGGACAGGAATCTATGGATTTATTTTTGGGAGGAAGAAGGGTTTGTTTGTTTGTTTGTTTACTTAGTTGAGAACTCTCTATATACGAGCCCAGTTATATGTGATGCTTTTGCCTGAGGGTCCTTTTGCAGAATAAAACTAGAACAAGCACACCCATTGCATGGATGGCTGCAAGAGAATCTATTTCACATCTATTATATCATAAGTGGAAAAGCAAGGTTTCCATTTTATGATTTCTTACTCTATAAAAAGTGGGTTCTGTCATATCAAATTAAAATCACATTAACTTGTGATATATTCTAATAAAATCTCTTGGTCAAAAGAATTGTGCATTGTATTTTCTTAGAAGCGGTATAATTTATGAGGTTAAAGCAAGCACTCTGGAACGTGACAACCTGGGTTTCCGCCCTTGCTTTGCCATTTACTGTTTGTGTAGCATGGGGAAATTATTTAACCTCCCTGGGCCTCAGTTTCCAAACCTGTGAAAGGAGAGTAAAACCATACGGTTGTAAGGAAACTTGAAAGGCGTTAATATATATAAAAGAACTTGGAACACTGCTGGGCACCTTTTAGGTTCCAGAAAATATACAATTATTCCGGCTTTCTAACTGTAAATGACACAACTTTTAATCTTGGCTTTTTTAGTCTTTTGTAGTTTTGAAATTGACAGCAATAATGTAGCTAGACTGTGCTGTTTGATCGAAACAGAAAAAAAAAAAAAGATCTTAAAGAAAATGACATAAGATAAGCCATGTCAAGTCATCTGATTTAATGCCTCTGACCAAAGTCCCCAAGCCCCTTTTGGTATAATCTTAGGCTAATCAAAGCCAGCGAGTCATCAGACCCTTGGATAACTGAAATAAAGTCCTAAATGTGACTTTATGTGATAACATAAAAATGGAAAATTTGGGGTTTTTTTCCTTTTCTTAAAATAATATCGAAGAAAAATAAAGTAACTAGACCATATTTTATTCTTATTTAACCAAAAGATTAGCACAGTGGGTTACTGGTTTTCTTCTACTTTTTAAAAAATTTTCCATTAAGCAAATTCTTTTAAAACAAATTTGAACTTTTCCCATCCCAGTGATTCCCACGGACAGTTGGCAAAGAATCCTGGATAACTTGCAAAACTGGGATTTTTTCCAGGCATGAGTAACTTGTTAAAAAGCCACTATTTCTTTAATACTAACAGTAAATAGAGTTCACATCCACATAAATCCTCGGTGGCCCACTGGGGAAAGTTTTATATGTATGTGTGTGTGTGTGTGTTTGTGTGTGTGTGTGTGTGTGTATGAAATCTTTTTTTTAATTCATAAAACACTTGGCTCTCAGCATGTCTGTTTATATTTCACTTCTTAAAAATAAATACACACGTTTATGCCAGTTGAGGTTAAAAGGTATCCTTTTTCCAGTTGCCTGCTGTGTGCCAATGATTTTATGATGGATGAGTTTAAAATACCTGGCTAGAATTCTTGAAGAATATTTCCCTTCAATTTCTTCTATTTTTTTTAAAAGAGGATAAAACTTAATTATTATGTAATTAAAATACATGTTTTCGTGAAATTTGATTTTATTGAAAAAGTTCAAGTAAATACTTCCAGGACTTACAGGAAAAACAAAATGTATAATTTTAAATTCAAATAACAAAGTCAGTTTTGTTTTTGAGCATTAGGATGGAGTGTATGGTAACCTTTAGCAGTTACTATGAGTATAAATCTCCATTTTACCCATGGATAATAAAAGGATTTTCCCATTTAGAAGATTTGTTAAGGGAGATGTGCTTTAAAGTTATTATTGTAAAAGTCTGTTGTGTAGAAGTGTTTAATGAGGCAGGCAGAGGTTAAGGTGGACTTTGCAAGGTCACATAATGATACAGGGTGAGTCAGGGACTAGAACTTACAAGGGGCATTTCTGTCCTATATCATTTCCCAGTGCTACATCTATACCAGAATGTTCTATAATTCTCTTTATCTGGGTGTTGAACAAACAAACTTCTCTTGTCTTTGCAGTGCTGGACTGGGTATATTTTGATAACAGGCAGTCCCATGAGATATCTTGCATTTCCTGCTTCCGGTCAGATGTTCCAGAAGAATAACTTCTCTACATATGTTTTTGCATTTTTGATCACAATCCCAGCTGGAATCAGGAAGTTTGGAGGCAGCATGGAAATGGAAACTCATTGAAAGTCATAGCAACATTGTTTTGACTTTCAAAAATATTTAATTTTCTGGTGGTCCTAAAGGGGAAAAAAAGTCCATGTCAGCTATTATCTACTTAAAACTATGCTACTACTAGAGTTCCTTAAAAAAGAGACATTTTTATTTAAAAGAATGGAGTCCTTGTTATGTGGGAAAAGATTGCCCAAGGTCAGGTACCCAGCCACAGAGAGACCTGAGGTTGGAACTTTTAAAATTCTTAATTGAGGGCTTAATTAAAACAACATTAGGCATTATCACTGGCTTCAGTTACTTCTTGTGCTCATATAAAACATAATGTCTTATAACTTCTCTGATGAACATAATGTATTTAAACAAAGGAAGAAGGAAGAAATAGATAACTCAGTCTTCTCAAAAAGCTTAAAGATGAATTATTGACATTTTTTTAAAACCATTCTAAAATAAATACTTCTCAGCTTCACTTTGCTTGTTTGTGGTACCTTTGCATACAGGTTGTCTAATTAGGATTAATTGAAAATGTGTATGGAGCGTTTAGATGGTAACTCGTCCCTAAAATGCGTTAGAAAATGTGAACCACTTCACTGATGCCCTTTTCTTTTTGGTTACTCACCTTAGAATGTAGACCTGATACTTTTAACACACTGGGATTTTTAGAGACATCAATAAAACACTTTACCTAAGCTGCAGCTCATTCTGTTGTCTGGCAAGATTCAGATTGAAATAGAATAGGTAGAAGGTAGGTTTTCCTGCTAATTTCTACCACCACTACTTACATTATTAATGTTTTATTAAATTTAGATGCACACATAGGTTCATTGTGGCACTATCCACAATAGCAAAGACATGGAATCAACCTGAACACCCATCAGTGGTAGACTGGATAAAGAAAACGTGGTACATAATCACCATGGAATACTCTGCAGGCATAAAAAAGAATGAGATCGTGTCCTTTGCAGGAACATGGTGGAGCTTGTGGTCCTCATCCTTAAAAAACCGAATGCAGGAACAGAAAACCAAATACCACATATTCTTACTTATAACTGGAAGCTAAAGTTGAGAACTCATGGATACAAAGAGGACAGCAACAGACACTGAGGCCTATTGGGGGGTGGAGGGTGGGAGAAGAGAGAGGATATGTGTGTGTATATATATATACACACACATATAGTTATTCCTGAAATCCTGACACATTCTCCAACTGGGGAGATCTGGCACAATTGCTGTCATTTTGTTTCAGGCAAGCTGGAGAACATCAATGGAGAAGTTCCAAGTATTCTCTCTCATTCAGCCCCTTTTCTGTGGTCTAAGTGAAACTTCAGGAAAAGTTTGCTTTATTGTTGTTGTTGTTTGTTTGTTTGTTCTGTTTTTGCCTTTGTCTTTTTGATATCTTTTTCTATGAAAGTTCCAAGGTGTGGTCATTTTTGCTGTTGTTGTTGGTATGGACCACATAAGAAAACAACCAATATTTATTGAGGATCAACGATGGGTCAGCTTCTTCATATCCCTTGTCTCATGTAATCTCCTCGCAGTCAAGTGACATAGGTGTTCTTATCCCTGTCTTTTATTATGGGAAAAGGGAGGCTAGTTGTGGTTAAATTTGGTCAAGTTCATGGATACCATATGGCAAAGCTAGATTTCAAATCAAAGTTTATGCACCTTCAAAGACTGTTCTTTCCTCTGAATTCCCTGCCCTTCTGTTTCTATTAAGGGGTGGTATTCTGAGCATCTATCATCATAGTTAATAGAGCAGAATTCTCCAAGAGTAAAATCCCCCAGGGCAAGCACACACTGGAATGTGGTTTAAAATGCAGTTGGAAGGCATTTTCAATCAATGTTAACTTTCTTGGGTGGGATAACTACTTAATGTAGTGAATGCCCCTGCACTTGAAGAGATGCTCCATGAAGGGTTTAGATGTGCAGAATTTGATATCTGCAGCTTACTTTCACATGATTCAGCACAATATTAATCATTGGTGAATCCAGCTGTTAGGTATTTAGGTGTTCATTGTGCTAATCTTCCACAACTTTCATAGACTTGAACATTTCCAAAATAAAAAGCTAAGGGTAGGGGAAACTTTTGTTCATTGTGGATAACAGAAAATTCTAGTCCACTCACGGTGACCCAGGGCATCAACGTTCCTAACTCCTGACTTTCCTATGTCTTCATTTATAATCAATGTTGACAATAACAGTTTTAAAATTCTAATTTATAGAAGACAGACTAGGCAAAAAGATGTTCTACTGTTGGTGATTATGAGTTTCGGTGTTGTTGACTATTACAAACCAAAATGTTATGCCAGATTTTGGGATCCCTTGAGTAGTAGTGAAGCTATAAATGGGGTTCATGGGTACTACTAAAAATGTAGTTTTCCCTGAGCTTGGGACTTTTTGGTTGACTGTCTGTTGCTACCTAGGAACATATTTGAGCTTACTAAATGCTGAATTTAGTTAACTGTAGGACTTCATGAGCCCCTGGGGCTTTCTTGGGATAATCATTCATACTTATGAATAAAAGAGTAGAGAAAAAAGGGAGATGGCTTAACACATAGAGGGGATATTGAAGAAAGTGAAAATGTGAATCCCATTTAGTTAAGCACCTACTATATACATCAGGTACTATATAGCATCTACTATATACAGTAACTATAAGAGATTTTCTTCTTCCTCTTACCTTCCCTCCTCTCCCCTTGTATTCCCTCTCCTCCCCTCCCCTCCCCTCCCCTCCACTCCTGTGTCTTCCTTTTCCCTCCCTTTCCCTTCCCTGTATCCCTTCCCAAAGTAAGTACTTATAATACCCCTTTCATAGGGTGAGAGGTTGAGATTCGGAGTTTTAGTAAAGACCAGTAAACTGTGGATTCACTTTCAAAATCACTGGGTTCCACAAACATGTATTGTGTGCTTGTTATGTGTCAGGCACTGGTGCCTGCCAACAAGGTGATTGTTTATCTAGTAAGAGCGATTTTAGCTTCAGAACCTATGCTTTGAAGGAAGGGAGAAAGTCACACAGGAGGCACACATTTATTTGGTACCAACTATACGTGAAGTATTAGATAAGCATTTAAAAAATATGTTTAGGTCAAGCTCATTGGGATGTGGTTACAGAAGAAATAGAAGATATAATCACATTGAGCCCCTCATCTGGGTGAGGAAAGACACCTGACACTGTTAAAAAATATGGGGATTGAAAGGCAATGGCACTGGGAGTCTGGGTACCATGAATCTAGTAGCATCTCATCTGTAAAGACCACCGCATCTCCATGTCTTTTAGTCCTCATTCAAGATGTCTTATAGACAGACCTAAGGAAGGTAATAACACAGATAGTTACACCAGAATATTTGATCAACAGAGCATGCACAATCAATTTGTATGGAGAATATAGTTTTGTGCAGGGCTGATGTTCATGGTGGACCTATGCAGTTTGAAGAGTTCTTATCTCAAAGATGGGGGTAGTGAAATACGATGCCAAGGACAAGATAGGGAAGATAAATAGTAAATTATCTGGTCTTGGGAAGCTAAGGCACAGATAGCAGCTCTCCTAGGAGTCTTCTGACTGAATCTCTTTGGATCAGGTGAACAACATGGATACCATTTAAGTGGGAGGGTCCTGGAATCATGGCCACTGTCTTGGAAATTCCAGCCAGCTGAAGGATGGAGGATCCTCATTGATATTTAAGTCAGAGTAGGCAAGTGCAATCAGGTGGTACCAAAGTGCATGTGGAACGTGGGTGGACTGGAATCCCGTGGTGACACTCTGAGACTTCCTGGCTCAATCACTGTGCACGCTGGCCCAGGTCTCTTCAACATCCTCCCTGTAACATAACCCCACATCTTATGTTACTGAATTTCATGGCTCCTACTTATCTCACTACGGCAGAGCTTTGCCTTAATTTTCTTAAGATTATGTACATCCCTGCCATCTATTTTCTTTTCTTTTTATCTTTATTTTTGTATAAAAGAAAGAGAGATTGGGACATGTTAAAAAGTCACTTTAGAAATACTGACACCACACCAATACTTTCCCCTTTATACAACTGAGGATTGAAAGAAAACTAGGTAAACTATTATATGGCTAATTAAGAGCATAATAAGGCTGTTTGTTACTGATATGAAATAATTTTAAATATGTATTGTTAAAGCAAAACAATGTATCCAATATACATATACACACACATAGTCTACATATACATATATACATTTGATTACTGCATCTGAGTAAAAATATCTCTAGAGGATTCACAAAAATATTTATAGGATAAGAAAAGAATGAAATGAACACAGGGTAAAAGGGTAATTGTTATTGTACTAGCTTTTGAAATGTGAATCAAATGAATGTGATACTTACTTTTTAAAAAGTGAATGTGATACTTATTCAAAGAGTAAATAAAATGCAATTTTCTTGAAGTGAAATAATTAAAATTAAAGAATGACTTTATAACTGCATAATTTCTGTTTTTCTATTACTTGAAATTTTATTATGCTATACTCTGGAAAGCAATTGAAATAATTATAATAGTAAAATATTTTACATAGTTTCCAGAACTTTCAAAATACTCATTAAAAATGGTACCTCTTTATCAGATATAGGTTTACTTCTTTTTTGAAATAGGTCTTCCTTTTGAGATTTTTAGGTCCTACACAATCACAGCATTCATCAGATGACTAGAGATATTTTCCCAAATACTGGTGAGAGACTTGGTAACGGGGGAAACTGAATATAAACTTAACAGAATACTTTCTGTTCCAAGGACTGGCACTCAACTGTAATTAATTTCTAAGCTATTTTTGCCAAATTAGTGCAGCCACTGTACATTTTTAGCCTCTTGTGCTATCTTGATATCCTTTATGCCATCTCAAAACTATTTTTATACCATATATTATTAAAAAAAATCCAACTTGGGTATTCAGTAGGTTAAGATGTGTGAGAATAAAGCTTCATCCTCAGCAGATGCCCCACTTAGGCAGAACAATCTAATTCTATTTAATTTAGTCACTGGCACCCTCGCCTTTTCCTGTCAAAGTGAATCAACCTGAGTGCTAATTTTTGAAGCAAAACCTCTGTGATCATTTCACTCGTGATTTAATCCAGATCTAACCTCGGGCCTTTAGAGGTTCAAGGTCAATGACCCAATTTACTCTGCCATCCGCCTCTGTATCAGTAACCATTGTTATGCCTTGCAAGACTTTTACTACATACATTATTTCTTCTGTGTGTAGTCTCAACAAATTATGCGGGCAGTTAAAGGTGATTCCAGATTGCGACTGAAGAAACTTGGCAAGAGGTTTTGGCTTCTCTGGCTTTTGGTAAACACAGCAAAAATGGTATTGAATGCAATCTTTGCCTCCATTAGCAGAAGCCAACGAGGAAGAAATTAATTAACTTTCTCCAATGAGAAGAAACTAGTCATTGGCATCTTTGCCAATTGTAAACTAATTGTTCTACAAACAAATCCCGGAGCTTAAACACGCCATATAAAATTAGAAAGGAAATAAAGGTATGGGTAGCACACTAAATGTTTTTACAGATGAATAAACATACATGAGCTCAAATCTGGGCCCCTTATTTTACTTTTTTTTTTTTAACAACTGGTGTTTCTTTGGTCTCCTTCAGCCATAGCAGTTAATACATTTTGTGAATTTCCTTTTATGTTTTAAATAATTTTTCCTTCCCTAGTGTCTCACCAGCACATCTGCCGGGAGCAGCAGGCACGTTGGAGAAAGTCTCCTTAAGTAAAGAGCTATCCCAGGGATGCGCCGGCCCCACTCGGGGAATTGCTGCTCCAGGGCTTTACCCCTCCCAGGAGGAGTTAAACTGGGTTTCTGTGTCAAAGATGCTGAATGAAATTGGGGGTGGAATTGTTAAAATTGGAAATGACCTATTTAACTACATGCACATTCCCCATGACTGGTATAAACACGTCCAACTTTCTAATTTTCTCATCAGAATGAACTTATCATAGACTTTGATGCAGAAAGTCTTTTTAACAATGCATTAAAGGAAAAAGAACACACATGATTGATCTTTATAAATGTGTAGACTCTTTATGACTTCTTATTCTCTGTCTTAATATTAGGAACACAAAGATGGCTTACATCCCACTGAAGCTTAGGGGAGAAAAAACAGTGGGTTGGGAGGTGCTAAGACAGATAATAGGAAAGAGCTTGTAAACTAGAACAATTTATTCTGGCCCCTTTACAGATCAGAAACAGAAAGCATAGTTATCTGATAATTACAATAGAATGCTGCACTGTAAGTTACTTGCCAAATTCCATTGCTCTGTGTGCACGGTTTGATTTTTCATAAAATTTCATACTTACAAAATCACATAATAATTTTTATTTCACCCTTCCTAAATCAGTCAATCGTCAGCTATAAATCTAAGGAACAGCCCAAAAGTTACTGCTAAGGAGTGTTAACTAGTATTCCTTATGTACAATGCTTTAATTTTATTAATAAGACCTATAAATATCTTGGTATCAACTTATTTGTGACTTTATGGAACATATTTTCAAATTCCCTAAAAACGGAAATGCAGAGATGAGGCAGAGCTGATTTAAGCTAAATCCGCTAGGAGGCTGCTGTAATGTATTCTAATCACACTTGTTACTACTAGATGTGGATGTTTCAGGTAGAGGCCTCTAACATCTATTCAAATAGATTCTGTATTTAGAACTTAAAAACACATAACAAATTTTGCATTGACTACACACAAATAAGTGTTTCAGCTAAAACTCTTCAGATCCGGTATGAACTTCACATAGCTTTTTTTTCTTTCTTTCTTTCTTTTTAACGAAAGAATATTTTGTTTTTAGAAAATAGGAGTACTTTTCTTTTTTTTTTTTTGGATATGTGACCTTTAACGAAAGGTTGTGCTGTGTATTTCAGCCACCAAGTATTGAGAAAATTGCATTAACAGTAAAATAATATTCTTACTGCCAAGTGTACAAATATTCACTAACAGCAATCCTATTCTCCAAGACCCCGAGCAGTGCTTCATCATGCTAGCATGGTCACCGTGACAGAAGGCTTCCCTGAAATCCATCAGCCCCTCTGTCATTCACAGCTTTCTTATTCAAACCAGCCCAGTGCCCTCACTGGCTGTCTGACCCGTGGCCCCAAGCCCTGCAGTACTCAGTTGGCAGGGGGTTCCTCTGGGACCTTCTGTCCTGGCTTGACTGGTGACTCTCACCATTGGGATTGCTGTCCATGATTTTTTTTTTTTTAGGACAGAAAGTGGGGGACTCACAGAAAAGCTGTCTCACAGGCTAGTTATAAATAAGACTAATACAAACACACATATGTACATTTATTTATATTTACAATGAGTTTGATGTAAATGCAATGAGAAATGTATTTTTCAGAAAAGGTATGTTCTTTGGGAAAATGTTATTTCTTTATGGAATTTATTTTTAATCAGGCTACAGAGAAACTCAGGTAAAAGTTGATGATGCTTATATGCCTCAAATTCTATTTGTTTTACAGGATGAATACCCAGTAGGCTTAAATGAGGGTATAAATAAATAGATTACTTCTCAGTCTTCAACTGAATGAAGAGTGGAGTGATGAACTATAATATAATGTTATTTTATAAGATTTTCATTGGTAGCCAGTACATTCAAGTAGAACATTTTAAAGTGGAGCCTTTGATCTTTTTCACAAAATTCAGACAGTTGTAATGGTTTGGATGTGTGTGTCTGTACATGCTTTTATTTTCTTTCCCTGTGCTGCCCCAACTATGACTGGGAGGATCAAATCCACGGCAAGTTCATTTCTGGGCCAGCTCTGCCAAATTATATGATGTGAATTGATGTCTGCTAGGGCTTAGAACAGCAAACCCTGATTTAAGTTCCTAGAGTTAACTTATCCACAACTCTTGGGGTGAAAGGCCAGTTCATATCCATTAATTAGTCTAATCCATCTCAATCCACTTTATTTTATACCTTTCAGGGAATATAGTTATGTGATTTATTTGGATAAAGTAATGCTATGAACACTCAGAAATACAACCATTCCATGGAAAATGATTACTACCTAGCTATGCTTTAATTTTGTCCCCAAGATTAGAATTTTAGAAGGTTTTTAATACAGATTCTTGGTGATAATGAAGTAACTCTATGTGAAACAGCAGTGGGCAGGTTATTCTATGGGCACTGAACCAAAATATTAAAATCAGTTAGAAAGGTCACATGATTTTGTTAAAGACTAGGGCAGGCTAGAATTCTGGAAAATAATTTGTCTTACACGAAACGATTTTCCTTCCGTTGTGCATGTTCCATAAAGTATTAAATTTCAAAACAAATTAATTCATGCCTATGAGTTGAAATTTTTACAATTTAGACATTTAAATACCAGGGTTCCATTTAATGGTATGAACAGGTTGTAGAGATTTGTTAATTTGAAATTCCATTTGGTAACAGATGCAATAACTTGTCTGGCATTAAAACTGAGTTTAAGGTAATCACTGCACTTGCTCTTTTGTTCTAAGTGTTTTACAATCCTTAATTCACATAAAACATCTGTGAAATTTAGTTAGCAGTGTGGTGAGTAAAATTTAATCCCTGTTTTTATACCAGCGTGTTCGGAAACATGCTTACATATATTTTAATCTTGCTTGTGTGAAAAATACATGTGGGAATCAATGGGAGAGAGTTTTAGTGATATCCTCAACCTTTAGGGCAATAGAAGATTAATGTGCTAACAGAATTAAAACTATGCCAAGCTGAAGATTCTTTCTTTAATTGATTTTGACACCAATTGGAGGAATAACTGCAGAAACAAATGAAAATTTGGAAATTATTAAGTGGCCAAATACGTCTTTGTTTAAGAGAACACTGGTTTCTTTTCTATGTCATGGATTAAATATAGGCAAAGAAGTTCTTTTGTGGACAACATTCCCGTTAGGTAGGAATGGTGAGTTGGTGGCAGTGCACAACTCTCGCCTTCTGTATCAAATGGAGACAACATTAACCAACCCTGCTCTTTCCAGGCCTGGAGTCAGCCCCAGTTCCTTCTCAGCACTTCTCAGCACTGCACCCTGGCAGCCGTCATCAGCGACGCACAGTTATACACCAGCAGGGTCTTTTGTGAAGTTCCTTTGGTAAGTGATAATAAGGCAAATGCTTTAGAAACATTTTCCAGCATGCATGTAATAGAAAGGTTAGCATTAATAAAGCTACTGGAGAATTTGACATAGAAGATGTTTCAAATAAATTTCATCTCCCCACTTGTTAATTTGGAAATGTTTATCTAGTACCTTCTATCATAAGACACTAAGCTAGACACTGAGAGAGATATGCACACACACTAATTCTTTATGCCCCAGCCCATTCCACAAAGGATTTAAATTTGTTCATAAATATGTGCACATAGGTGTATATGTATGTATGTATATATGTATGTGTGTGTGAATATAGGATGAATACAAATAATGGAAGGACTTCTGGTAAAAGAAAAACTTAGATAAGAAAAAAGTTAGGACAGAATAAGACCAATATGCAAGGTATAACTTCCATAGGGATATTACAAAGTTGCTGAAAATAAACAAAATTTTGACATTAAATTTACTTTTGAGACATCCAAGCAAAGTAGGAAATGTGATCAGTTACAAAGATTTGTAAGATAACAGGCTATTGGCTAAAACCAAGTGGAAGAGATTTTGCAGTTATTGAGATGAGAGGGAAAATTGTCCCATGAATTCTCAATTTGAAAACACTGTGCTATATGATAGGTGGGAGGCTTGCCAACATCTACACAATAATTAAAATATTCACTTTGATGTGACCATTCATTGTATGGTCCTTAAAGTATTCCAGTGACCTAACATCCAGGTAAAATACAGTAAAAGCAAGTGTGTGAATAGGTAAAATATTGCAGGAAAAAAAAATCTAACTCTCTTTTCATCTTGCCTGAACCTACTATAAAATTTAGAAAAGTGCATTTAAACCAAACCCCATGGAAGTGATCATTCTGGTGCATGTGGGAGGTGGTGGAAAATGACTCTAGGGAGTAGATATCCACACTCCTATTCCCAACACAGGGACTGTTGTTTTTCATTCGTGTTACACATGAGACTTCCGAGTAGTGCACCTCACATTAAGATATTGGATAAGCATAAAAGAGAGCAGAGAATTTCAGGAGGCCATCCTGGGTAAAGACCTGAAGTACACATACCATGTGGAGCTGATTAAAGGAACATCTTAATGCCTTGACAACTAATCCTGTGCTGAGCAGTGGGAAAGTTACTTAATTGTATGATGGCTATGTCCTCCACCTCAGCCTAGAGGAGTAAAAGTCTTCCTCAGAAACTGTTCCTAGTCTGCTCCAGATGGAGAAATTGTTCCTCAAGGCCCCCAGGGTCTACCTTGCAACACAGTTTTCTCCAGGAAGCATTATTTCTAAAGGATGATATGGATACTCTATGATAAATAAGTTTGAGAGCCAATGAATAAAACAAGGTTCAACCAGTTGTTTTCTTGCAGGATTTCTTAAAGCCTTAACGAGGCTAATGTGAGCTGCAAATATCCAAGAATAGTATGGCTTTCCAATACTGATTCAATTAAGGGTTCCTGTTTCCATGAAGTAGCTTACTGAACTAGCTTTCTATGGCAGAGTCCTGTAGCACATTGGTTAGCATTTTAGCCTAGAACATTTCCCTAGTGAGCATTTCCAAACTGACCGATAACCCTGATAGGATTCTTCATGTACATGTAACATAAACCAACTTGCCTTCCCAGGTAGAGTCCTTGAGCACACAGTCTACAGATGAGCTCTGAATTCAAACCACAAATAAATCCTGAATCAACCATGACCTTGGGCAGGTTCTTGTGCCTCACTGAACCTTGGCTTCTGTATGTGTCAAGTGGCAAAAATGAGGTCCACCTTGCAGGTTTAATCATGTGCAAACAGCACCAAGAAAAGTGTCTAGGATTTCGAGATACCCACAAGAGGCTAACAACACAATTGAGAAGTCAGGGAGGGCTAGGAGAAGTTGATGCGTCAACTGAATCTTGAAAGATAAATAACATTTATTGAGGAGGAGAAGCTGTGGAAACGACACAGGAAGGCTTCCCCTTCCAGGACTGTGGACTCAGTAGAATATGTAAGAGGTGACAAGACACTTAGAATTCCTAATATATTGGAAATGGCTGAGGTGTAAATTTGTGAGTTTGGCCGCTAGCATTTTTGACAATATCATTTTACCTGACCCTTCAAATTACATTCTAGCTCTATTTTGAAAGTGAAAACCAAATTTGTCATTTCTAAACCAGAGTATTTACTTTTTGGTTGAAAGGGGGGAAATATGTTATGAAATAATGGAAAAATGACCCATGAAAGGGTTTGAACTTGTAGCTAACATAAGGAAAACTAAGCCCTACCCAATATTTTGGCTCTAAGCAAATCTTGAAATCAAGTAAGGATTCACAGTGTTTTATCATTCTTTTCCTTCTCAAGCCAGAATAATTAGTTTTAGGAAAGAAAATACAATAAAGGCAAGTATTCTCTGATTGATATTTCCATTTCATTTTTCTCTGCTTCTCATGTTCTGCCAAACCTAGGAATGGAATACTGTTGAGCCAGAAGAGACAGGGAGATGATAAGAGGACAAATGAGTGTTAGATTCGGTGTGTTAGATTCGGTGTTTCATGCCTCAAAAATGTCTTCTTTTATTTATACGTGGTAAGAAGAAGTGAAAAGGCCTTAGGCAGGATATCTGACTCTCTGCAAACTTCTAAATTTCTAGATCATGTGTTTGAATCTAGAATATAAACAGCATAGGTTAGGACATTTTCATTTGAACAAAGCTTTGTTATTCCATTTTCCATTGTAAATGATGCCTTGTATTTTGGCCAGTTAACAGTATAAAATGTATAAACCATTTAAGATTTACATTGTTCTATAGACTAGACTACTCACTAGAATAAAACAACCATGAACAAAAGAAAGAAGAGAAAGGTGGGCTTAGTAAATTCATACAGTACTTAGGAAATTCACAAAATTGAGTTCCCAGGATCTTGGGAAGGAATCCTGTGAAAGTTTGTTAAAAACCAGGTTTGCTGTATTTATGTCCTCAATTCATGAGCTCATTGTCAGCTCACCAAATATAAATGTACAGATAACAAAGTGGTGCTATGGTTGCTAAATCTTGGATTATGTAGGTATAGTATTATAGAGAGAGGATCAGGCCAAATACCTAGGCAAGTGATCTGAACTTTCATTCTCTGCTTTCTTACACTGAAAGAGAAATAAAGCTCACACTTTCTATCTCCATCACAGAGAGTTTGTGAAAACTAAATGAGATGATGAATGTGAAAACACTTTGAAAATCATAGTCACATAATTAATATTGATACTATTATTACTCAATTCAGTCACTTTCTAGATCATCCGGCTGCTCACTGAGAATTGTCCTGAAGAAGGGAAGGCTGAAATCAACTGCCAAATTAAGATTCAGAATTAATCTGTGAATTTTTTTTGTTCTACCAGATATCCCTGGTAATTGAAAGTTGATGTATGATTCCATTTGTAAAAATGGGAAGAGTAGCTCTGACACTGACTTACTAAGTTTTCAGTAAAATAAATGTACCTTTGATGGGTTTAAGATAATGAGACCTGGAAAGGCAGCCAGACAAGCACATTTGCTCTTTTTAGCTTTGTGGCTGAAGTGTGTCTATAGCCAACATGAAGATGCCATAGAATGCCAGGTAAACACTTAACACAATAAAGTAGTTCCTCCCCAGAATGTTCTCAGCTTGTGCCTACTCAACCCCTTTGTTCTGATAGAAATGTTTCCGAGACTCACTGAATTATACTTCTGTAAGAAGGGCATGTTCTGAAGATTGGAGATGACCAATGCTGTATTTCCTCCTAGTGTGATTGTCTCAACTAAAAGAGTAAAGTAGAAACTCCAAGAGAGGCCAAAGAAATGTCACCACTGGTAAAGAGTCCTAATAAATGCATAGATTTAGAACCTTATTTATGTTGAGATTTATTTAGTGAGCACACTTGCCATCTAAATGCTGGAACAAACTGTTTCTTTTTGCTGGTTTAATAACTCCAAAGACCTGACTGGTTGTAAAGGGTAAAGAGTTACTTCATTCACTTACGATTCAGAGTCACGTTTCTTAGACTTGGATAAAGTGGTAATAATAAAACACTTACACCAACACAGTCAGATCTTTGAGTTAAGTGGCTTTTAGCATTGCCTTTAGCTAAGTGAGGTTGAAAAATTGTCCTGAATGAAGCCTGGCCAAAACAAAATCTTTCTCCCGGTGGCCCATTAGTTGCCTTCTTTCTTATATGACCCTTAGGTCATATACCTTCAGGGAATTTGCATATCTGGCCAACCATATTAAGATATTTTACACTGATGTTATATCTAGCCAGAGATATTATTTCTTTGCCTAGGGCAGATTCAGATGGGCTGTTTCACCAAATCTGGACATGGGAATTTGTACATAGTAAATAATTAAATGGCCAAGAGAATTCCTTATATTGCCAAACAGGAAGAAAAAAACAGCAAAAAATAAAAAACCTTTATTTTGATGGCATTCATGCCAAAGTGAACGATGCAGGCTTTTAACAGAGAATGTGGCAAAAGAGGCCAGAACACCCGTAAGAGGTATCTCTTACCTCTTCTTTTCTCTTCAGTGTCTTCTCTGCATTACACTCAAGCTAGTGGATTAAAAGCCTGGCTTACATGCTGTGTCAGCTAGAGCCCTAGATGTTCCATAGAAGTCACTGGAGATTGCCATGGTCTTCAATGAAGGAGGAGCCAAGAATTTGCAAAGTCGGTCTCTGCTCTCAAACACAGAAGTTCTGTTTTTGTATACTGCATACATTAGACCTCCACTTTAAACTTTTGTTGAGAAAAATAAATGCCTCCTGAAAATAGTAAAACTTGAATACTATATTTTCAGAGTCCAAAAGCACTGCTTTTCTACTGGGCTGTTGCTTTATCTTGCTATGGCCAGCACCTAAACTGACACTCAGAGCACACACTGTATACATAGAAGATGTGCCTCCAATTAGTTCTGAAATATTTGATGTGTCCAAAGTCACTGAGTAAATGGGGCAGATGGTCCTTCAGATTCTACGTTGTGTGTCTGGTCCACGCATGGTCCCACCATTGCATGTAATGGTCCATAAAGACTTGTAATGGACACTTTCAAGTTTGAGGTTGTAGGTGCCAGATTTAGCAACTATTTGGCACATACTTATATTAACATGGTATTTGTTTATCTGCAATTTGATTTTAACTAGGCATACTATTTATCTGCTAACCCTATGTAGTAGAAAAGTTGCAAGGATTGAGCAAGTTAGTATTTGGTGAAGAAATTAAATCACTCTCAACAGACTATATTTTAAAGAACATGTCAGGTGAAGACGACAAAAATGGTAGTTTTGAAGACATAGTCAATGGTCAGAAAAATTTGTTTTTGGTGTTCTGTTTGTAAGAACTTGAAACAATAATATATTTATAGCCAGAGGTGGCCAAAGCACATGTTTGGGGCACCAGTGAAGCAGGAGAGAAAGATCAGCTTAGCAGAGCTTATCAAGAATTTTGCAATCAGAAAATCCATCAAGGCAGTAATAATTTGAATTTTAGGATTTCACGTGTGCATGCACACACACACACAATAATAATTTAAAATAGTTTTGAAAAAGAATACTTAAAAATGTTTATCTGAAAACCTGGGGAAGTTGAATTTGCACACCCCAAATCACCATTCATTTTTGTTTCTTTTCCTGGGAAGATTGCAATTACAGGCTCCAGTATATAAACATATACACCGGTGGTCCTGTTCTTAGCCCTTCTTTCCTGTCCTAGTGTTTGAAAGCTGTTCCGTACCACTTACCCCACTCACTGCACTGTGCATTGAATGGCACTTTCCTCCTCTAAGTTATCATGGTCTTCCTGTTCTTTTTTATCCTAAGTCCCATTCTCCCCAACCCTATGTATCTCACTTAAATTGTTCAGAAGTGCATCTTAGACTAAACTCATCCATATTTAAGTATGGCTGTATTGACACATTAACTCTCACAGGCACGTTTGCATTTTTAAATTGGAGATTGAGCTAATCAAAGCAAGGATCCTGGATACAGTCATTTGAGAACAGGTGGGTTGGATACCTTCTTCCTTTTATCCATTTACACAGGAAAAGGCCTTGATACATAAAAGTGTATGTAAAAGCACCTTAAGAGTATCTATTTGTCACAGAATCGAAAGTTCAAGTTAAAATGGTCCTTTTAGTTTTATCTGCATGGAGTAAGAGTTGAGGAAACATGGATAAATTTGTTGGTGAACTCTGCTATTAAACTCAAAAATAGCTAATTTGCCACCTGTCTTTTATTAATAAGTTAAAAGAAAAATCCTGAAACTGCTTAAGGGTCAACTTAAATTTTTTGGCACTGTCCTCTGGGTCCAAGGGGAAAAAACATGGAATGAGGTTGAATTGAACATTCTACTATCAACCATCAAATCACTGATCCCACTGTCCTCTTCACACAGAGTCACATAAAGTGTGTGTTATACACACGCAGAAGCCATTTAATCCATTTGTTGCATTTTAAAATTGCATCCTTTTTGCAAAGCCTCTGGGTAGAAGTATAATTAAATCATTCATTACAATATATTCTTAAAATATAACAGAAACCATAGTAACAAATAAAAACCTCACCTCTAAACCAATGCATTTTATGTTATTACTTCAACTGGAGGCTTTACCTTGTGCAGCTTCGTTACAGTTTAGGTTTTACCTCATGGCCTATGATATAATACTGGGGCTCTATCTGAACCTATGAGAGGAGTGAGGAAGGGAGCCAGGAGTGCAGGCATCCTTTTCAGAAAAATGCATCTGGTTTTTGTGAACACAAATTGAGACAATGTATGACTTTGGCTTTTTTAAAAAAGGAAATGAATATAGATTTAAAAACCCCTCATCAAACTGTTTAAGCTGCTTTAAGGGAAAAGAAACAAACAGGCACATCAACCTTCAGAGTCTGTGCTAGTATTTCACACGCTTCCTAAACTTTGATTCAGATTCACCTTTCTTATTTAGCACAACTAATATTTGCATATCTTAAGGTTTCCCTTTTTTGTAACCCTAACTTTGTCTGTTTCTGCACTTTACCATAAATGTGTATTTTTCATCTTCTATGTTGGCTCATATTGGTTGAAACGTACTAATGCATGCTCTCTGATGATTTGGAAGCATCAATTTCTCTATATAAAATATGGATGCATTCTAAAACAATTTAGTTGAATTCAAACTGGAGATACACATATATGTATATGTATACATATATACATTTGTGTATGTTAATACATACATACATGTATACACACACGTGTATACATATATGTGTTAGGCAATCTTAACACCAACTAGAACAGTACATTAGTTGTCTATTTCTGTGTAACAAATTAGAGCAAACTTAGCAATTCAAAATGATACATTTATTATTTCCCAGTTTCTGTGGGTAAAGAGCTCAGGCATGGTTTCACTAGGTCCTGTATTTCAGGGTCTCTGACTAGGCTTCCACTGAGACATCAGCTGGGGCTGGGGCCTTGTCTGAAAGTCCCACTTCAGGGAAATGATCTACTTGTAAGCTCATTCAGGGTGTTAGCAGAACCTAGTATCTGGAGACCTGTTTGACTGAGGACCTCCATTCCTTGCCAACCTGGCCTTTGCAACATGATCACTTATTTTATTAGAGCATATAAATCCAGAAGGCAACAGAAAGAGTCTGATAACAAAAGGAAGATCTCATCTTTTGTAATTTAATCATGGAAGTGAAATCCCATTACATTTATCATATTCAATTGGTTAGAAGCAATCACCAGCCCAGCTCTCGCTCAAGGGGAGAGGGCTACACAAGGAAGTGAATACCAGAAAGTGAGAATCATGCACAAGGGCGATGGGGTACATTTCAGTTCAGCCTGCCTCAAATGTGTGGGTAAGAAAATGGTAGAGCAAAAGGTATGCCTCATATCTCCTTGTCAATAAATCTTATTTTAACTTAATCTTGTACAAAAGTTTTACAAAAATTTTACTCATGCGTATTACCTTGAGATTTTCTTAGCCACAGTTTTTACTTTTGTAATAACACAGACCTTACATCAAGGATTGGATCACCAATCCCATTTCCTCTTCCAGTAGAAAACAACTGTTTCTCAGCCTACTTTGCATGGAAATGACTGGTTCTAGCCAATGGAATGTAAGCAGAAATGATGTTTGGTTATTCCAGCCTGGCCGTGTATCTTTTGTGCTCCTTTCCACCCATGGCAACACAAGATGGAAAAAGCCTGGGTCCCTCGTTATTGCTCAGATGAGAGCCCCCAAAAGACCTGTGTGACCTGCATCAGAATATGACTTGAGGCTGAGCACCGTGGCTCAGGCCTGTAATCCCAGCACGTTGGGAGGCCGAGGCAGGCAGATCATTTGAGGTCAGGAGTTCAAGACCAGTCTGGCCCACATAGCAAAACCCCATCTCTACTAAAAAAATACAAAAATTACCTAGGTATGGTGGTGTGTGCCTGCAGTCCCAGCTACTTGAGAGGCTGAGGCAGGAGAATCAATCACTTGAACCCAGGAGGTGGAGGTTGCAGTGAGCCAAGATGGCACCAGTGCACTCCAGCCTGGGCAACAGAGTGAGACTCCATCTCCAGAAACCAAACAAAACAAAACAGAATACGACTTGATCTAGCAATTATCTGTATTTTGTCCCCTGATATTTATCCTGATCTATTTAGACCCCAGAAGTGCTAGTAGTGATTGTCATGTACAAATATCTCACCAAATAAGACACTCATATTTCTATAATAATAATGCTGATACCCAACCTTTATTGAATACTTGGATTTGATTGGTTCTTTCCCAAGCTTTTACATACATTAAACTATTGGATACTCACAAAACATATGGACAGTGATATCATCCCAGGTTAAAGATGGAGAGAACACCTTAAATGAAAATCACTATAGGGTAAACAATGCATATGTTTGGAACATACACTTCTAGAAGCTGTTTAAAAGTAAGGGTGAGACCACAAGAAAATTATGGTTGCTAATTTGCTCTGCATAAGGAAAATCACAAGAAATTTGAGATACCAGAAGGAAAAAGCCCAGAAGAGAATAAATAAGAGAACAAATAGAAGTGAGTAGACAGTGGTAGAGAAAAAAGGGTTCTGCTGGGAGCTATGCGTTGTAGGGCCTTTCCTTCACCTTCTCTAAGAAATCTTTCATAATTTTCACATTGCTTACCAATGTATGTGTGTGTGTGTGTGTGTGTGAGGGGGGTGTCTGTAATTGTATTTGTGTATAAGTAGGTTTTATTAGGAGATTTCGAAAATCATGAAAACGGTAAGTGCCAAGGTCAGGCCACAGTTGTCTACATGACTAAAGTGAAGTACAGAAATTCTAACTGAAGAGATCAAGGATATGCAGCCATTCAACTGAAAAGTCAGATTTCAAGATGTAAACCCAGATGAGTTGGGCTCTAAAACCTCTCTCCTTAACCTATACACTGCAAACTCTCTCTTCCTTTCTACAAAAATTGCTCTTTCTGACCAGAAGGAAAATTTTAAGAATGATACATAAATAAAATAAAAGGAAGAAAATATGATTTAGTTCCAGAACCAATACAAAAATTGGAATAATCAGAAATTAAAATGGAAAAGATATGTTGCATTTGAGAGATGAAGGCCTGAAATAATAGAAAAGAAGAACGTAGATTTTTGGAGATGTAGTAAAAATATCATGAAAGGTCTTGGCAGTCATTTGGCCTTTAGTGTTGAGGAAGAAGAAGAAATCAAAGATGACTTTGAGGTTCTTAAGTCCAGTGCAATGAAATCAGATGATTTCTGATCAGATAGAAAGATGCAGTGCAAATGAATCAAGGTGAAAAAAATAGAAATTAATTTTTCATTCAATTAAATTGAAACATTTATTGAGCCCTACTACAAAGAAATATATTTGACATTGTCCAGAGTCAAGTGATGCATAAATCATGGCACCTAGAAGGTGAGTGTGATGTTGTTTCGGTGGTTGAGTGTGAGATACCTTGAGGAATTTAAGGAGAAATTCTTAGAGGTGATAATTTTGTTGTCTTCTACATAGAAGAGCAGTTTAAAATAATGGAAAGGATAAGATTACCCAAGGATGGAAACAGCAACTGCTATAATTTCATCTTGAAATACAGACTAGATGCTATACAAAGGGTTTTGGATTAGGATTAGCTAAATTATTTTCTATTCTGTTTCCAGTAAATATATATGACCTTGGAAAGTTGGATTAACAGCCATCAAAGGGTGATGAACTAGGTAAATATAAGGGCCTTTTTTGCTAACTATGCTTAGCCATGAAAAGATGAGACTTGACTTTTTATATGTGTAAAAGATATGACTAGGTCCATATATTAGCCAGGAAAAGGCAATAATGTTCTATGTAAACAACCTCAGAATTTTAGTGACTCAACACAGTAAATGTTTATTTCCTTCCCATGCAGAATCATTCTGAGCAAATTTGCATTTGTGCAAATTACTGGGACAGTGGTCCTTTAAGCAGACCCCTGATACTAATCTCTTCATCTAGAACGTTGCCCTCCTCATGACCATGACAGAAGGAGGAGCTGCGGGTGGTTCAAATAATGTCAATAAAATGCTTCAGTTTCAGGTGACACAATCACGTCTACTCATATTTCACTGGACAGAACTGGTCACATGGCTACAGTTTTAACTTCAAGGGGGCTGGAAATATTTCCTTCCAGGTAGCTGGCCATAGGGGAAAGTCAAGTATTTGTGAGCGTAAGTAACAGAGGCTGTCATGCTTACTTGATGGTTAAAAGTAGAATAAATTCCCCCCACCCTGCCCCCATTTCAAAGTTTTCCTGTTCTAAATGCAGTTTTACTGAAGCTCTGAAACAAGCTATTTCCCTGTCCCCAAATCTCGCTCTTTCCCCATCCAATCCATTAGAACCTACCTTGGAAAGCAAAGCCTCCATCAGAATATGGTATTACATGACATTGTAACCTTTTTCCCCTCCAGAAAACCACCCTTTATGAATAAAACATGGGTGACCTTTCAAAACTTAGCAGTTGTACTAGGTGATTGCATATTAACAAGCTTTTTGAAGAAATAGGACAGGCACTGTATGTTTCAGTTAAGGATAGATAATGGAACTATTCAAATAATTTATTATTTTATTCAATATGAAGAAATGCAACAACTATTTTACAAAGTCTGCTTACACTTCTCTGAGTATAATTGTATGTGACTTCCCATTTATTTCAATTGTGTATGTACCATTACATTGAAGATTCCCATGGAAATGACAATTCTTATCTTCTTGATTTTTTTTTTTAATTTTTGGCTAAAAATCTCTGGGGAAAAAAAAATCTCCAAGGTTTCTTTAAGTAAGAAGCAAAGTAAGGCAGATTTATACAAAGTGGAATTGAATCTCCTGACTACAAACACAAATCTGCAGGTTTCTCAGTACCTGGCATAGAGAAAATACTCAATAAGTTATTATTGAACAGGAAGAGTATTCTTCAAGGCTGAACAACAGTGAAGGTAAGGGGAGTTTTTCTAGAGAATTCCGTCAGTGTCCTGAGGAAATATTTAATCAGATCACACAAAAAAGACAGTTTCAGTTTGGGCTCAAGGGGAGAAATGCCAAGAGGGGAACGAATGAGGTGAGGAAGATTGAATCAACCCCTCAATAACATATGGTTAAGAAAAGGCCTCTGCTCAAGGGAGGATGTTTCTAATTCAATTGTTTAGGAGAATTATTTTCAAATTAGACCCTCCTGAGTTGTAGGGTTCTAAGCGGGGATCTCAAGAAGCCTTAAAATAGAGCAAGGAGTTATCTACATCCAGGGAAGCTTGGTATTTGTCTCTTTATAAAAAAGGGGTTCAACATAAGATTTCATTTACAAAAAGGTCCTACTGGTAAAAAAAAAAAATACATGTTTTAAAACCATTTGTTCAGAATATTGTAGTTCTCTTGGGCAAAATCGAACACACTGGTAATGATCAACATAATGAGAGGCAAGGTGCAAAGATATGTGCTTTCTTTTTCCCTCAATCTTGTTTCCATCCTCCCTCAAAAATCTCCAAATGTGTGCTTTTTTAGCTGCAGTGACATACTAGGATACAAAGGCTTAGGCTTTATTCTGGTGCTAGGAGGTAAATCAAGGGGCTTGGAGGGGCCATGTGACTCCCATCACAAAGAAGAAAGGACAGAACTTCATAAATGCAGTAACACTGTTAGAATTACACGAAAACAGTTCTATGCAAGTTATGTTATGCAGGTCATAGTTTTATTTTTTCTGTCACAGTGCCAAATGTGTAGGGCTAAAAAACTGTCACAGACACACTGGTGACACCACCGCCAATTTCTCGCCATCTCTCCCCTGTATTATAGTCTAACTATACCTGGCCAAGCACAGTCACCAGCCAGTTTGGACAACTCATTTGAGCTCTTGACAGTTCAGTATCTTCATCTGTGAATACAGAATATACTAGCCACTAAGCTAATGTCTGAGGAACTATTTTGAGAAGCAAGATATACAGTTATTATTATATTTGCCACTGTTGCTTTTGGTAAACTAGTCTAATCTCTTTGGTACATAAACTCAGACAAAAATCCTTTAACATTTTGGGCGGTTTTTAAAAAAGTTACGTGGGTCTTTTAAACTTGAAGATCTGCTCAAGTAGAAGATATTAACAATGCAGTTTTTTAAACTTACAAAATTGAGGGATTATTTATTTAACTGATGAGGAATAAGGGTGGGAAAGTTTTGATGCTGCTTGATTTAATAAGAGACTACTACTTTGCAGGCAACAAATGTTTTTGTCAACAACATATGCTTTAAGATTTTCTTTAAAAAATACATACATTTCTGGTCGGGCGCGGTGGCTTACGCCTATAATCCCAGCACTTTGGGAGGCTGAGGTGAGTAGATCGCCTGAGGTCAGGAGTTTGAGACCAGTCTGGCCAACATGGTGAAACCGTGTGTCTACTAAAAACACAAAAAATAGCCAGGCACGGTGGCTCATGCCTATAATCCCAGGTACTCATGAGGCTCAGGCAGGAGAATCACTTGAACCCGGGAGGTAGAAGTTACAGTGAGCCGAGATCAAAGTCATTGCATTCCAGCCTGGGTGACAGAGTAAGACTTTTGTCTCAAAAAAAAAAAAAAAAAAAAGGAAAGAAAGAAAAGAAAAAGAAAAGAAATATATACATTTCTGGAACATTTGTTTATGTGGACCTCAATAAGGTAAATACTGCAGTATTTTTGCAGTAGCAGGACTAAAGGATGCCTGTCACCCAGCCTTGCTAGAAGATGGGGCCATAAGAACTCTGATCTTTGTATCACCTAGTCTCACATTCAGGAATGTAACAGGGGGAATGATTCTTGCAGCAGGCAAGCATGAAGGGATAGAGGTAGGGCTCAGAAAAGTTGGAGAAGGTGCCAAGACAGGAAAGGAACTTTCTGAGGGTGAGAAGATTGAATGTCTTCAGGAAATTGAAGGATCTCGTTTGAGGGAGGCACTTTCCTTGGAAGGGGCTTGAGGGCTTTTGTCTTCATTTGGGTAATAAGCTGTAGGCTTTACCTGTATTAAAGGAGCTTGTACCATTGCCTGTGCCTATTGACCACTAGAATGTCCTGCATTGACCACAGTCAATGAAATCACCATCACTCTTGTGACAACTTTTCAGTGTTTAAGGCCACCAAATGGAAATGATCAGTAAATGCGGTTTAAATCCTACAGAATATTTAAAAAGTAGTTAATACAGGTTCAAAATTATTAAGCACAAATAATAATTCAACACATAGATATAGATTGTTAATCATATAGAAAACAACATATAAATAACTCATAGAACTTTTGATTAATCTTTGCAGGGCTCAATAAAGCCATTTACAGACTTACATAGACATTGAAATCTGGGTCTCCTTTCAAAGCTGTAATACTCTTAAGTGGAAAAATACTATTTTTAAATTATTTTTGTACTGGTCAAAATTAACTGAGCATTTAATATTTATTAAAATTTCTGGAGTATTTATGTATTATAAATATACAAATATATAAAAATGTTCATATATATATACACACACAGATTTTTGAAATTTCTTAAATTATCAGTTATTCTCATAATTTCAATGGAAGGGAATTGATTACATTTCAGCAGTTATCAATATATCCCATTAGGGATTTTACCATAAGACTTCTTGAATTGTTTAAAACTGAGGGCTTCATTGTAATGGTCCATCTTCCCTAGTACTCCTTTAATTCAAGTATATTGGTAACTTCTTCCTTTCAATCCTTGAGCATAAAGTAGGCAATTCCATTTAATCTACAATTATGGCAATAAGCCTCATAACTTTGTTTTGCTGGGCAGGCTTGGATAAGATTGCCTCTAGGTGGCTCGATGCTGCTTCATCTTTTTGCTATATGTGCTGCCTCTCCAGAGAGCTGGGAATAGATAAATCTGAGCATTGAGAAGACAAAATCACTTACATTTGTCATTTTAGCATTTAGGCTCCTAGGATTGTCTAAAGGATTCCTGAGATATAAAATAAAGACATTTCTGTGCAAGTGGGAGTGGAGGAATGTTTGCATGCCCCTTTCCCTAATGTACGCAGCATCCACAATGTTCACTCTGGGAGTCAATGAGGGGAGGAAGGGAAAGAACACTACAAGGGGCCCGCTTGAGAAGTTTTCTCCAATGTGTCATTAAGGTGTTTCAGAGCATCTGTGTGGCTGCCACATGAACTGGATGGGAACACAGTGTAATCAATTTCAGTCGAGAGCACTAATTTATCACCTTGCCATCTTTTATTGCAAGGTAGAGAATCTCAATCTCTTGTTCACTTGCTCTCTCTCTCACACACACACACCTCTGCACGTATACACACTTACCTCCTATACACACTTACACACTCTTACACTTAATACATCTCATTTTTTAAAATATCAAACTGCCAAATAAGAAATTTATTTTCTTTTATGCTTTTAGATAGTTTGAATTTGGGGTTGTGAAGATAGTTGTTTAATCAGCATTTTCCTTTGATATATGGGAGGTTTTTTTTTTTTTTTTTAACATGGTTTCCCTTTGACTCCTAAAATAAGTTTGAGTACGATTACAATATTAATGTAAAGCTGGCTCCCAAATAAGCTCTCTGTCAGCAAGCAAAGTCTTTAGCTTCTTAGAGCTCAAAATCCCAATCTATGGGGACAATTTAATAATGCGGCTCAAATCTTAATTCCTAGGGTCAATAGGACTACTAAAGTCAAACTTTAAAAATGGAAACGTAAACCCTTCAAGCACTCAGAAGGAAGCACTCGTGACCACACACTCTCATTTCTCTCAGCATCAACAGCCAGAATATTGTCATCATAAGTTATACCTGGAAGTCCTGAGGGGTGTCCGGCATGACAAGTCCAAGGCAGAATCCCTTATCAGATAGCGAACAGGGGAAAGAAGAGAACAGCACAGGAAGGAGCATGAAGAGAGGGCTTTAACTCTCCACAAATAAATTTTGCAAATCTTAAAAGTTCCCAAGGCTCTAAGCAAATGTTGAGTTATTTTTCTCATCACTGCAGGTAGAATTTGAAGGAAACTAGAAAAGCAGCTGGGATATTTTATTGAGCTCCTATTTTTAGCTTTTTTTAAAACCAAATCTAGATTTCGTTTTGCCATCCTGGCTACCTACAATTTTTATTAAACCATGCAATGACTATCTTCAGAATGTGCCTTTCCTGGAACTCTGAAAATTGTGTGTGTTATTTATATTATGATATGCAGCACCTCTCCCAACAAAAAAATAAAAATAAATCTTTTTTTGGCCACTAGGGCCAAAGTTCATCTGTCCACCCTAGATGTGTTTTTCTTCAGAATCCTTACAAGATCTCAGTGTTTTTTTCATAAAATCTAAAATCCCACCACAAACATCTTTTTTCCCTTTTAACTCCTAATATATTTTTTCTGCAAGCCCTGATGTTCTCTCTCTAACTCCCAATATTTCTCCCTAGACCCCAATTTCCTAACCAAAGCACATTACTGATCTGATGCTTTCAACAGCCTGGTAGCACATCAATAAACTAAAGATTATTGTGCTTTGTCAGGTTTTATTTTGTAACATTATGGGAAATTCTCCGCTGTCTTGGATGAGTGCATAAACTCTGATTGCTTGACAATTAACAGAGCTAGTAATAGAAAAGGCAATGTAATTTACCTTCATACAAGGGATCTCAGTTAACAAAAATTAAACTATTGAACTCTCCTCTCCAAGGAAAGGGATGTCGCCTCATTATGGTAAAAAGAAAAACAGATTCTAGTGGCAAGTGGGCCCTCAGTCTGGCTGGGTGAATTTATTGTTCAGATTATGTGTTTTTCTGACATGCATACAAAATTATGGCTTTTAAACTGGACGAAACTCTCTCTTCATTAAATGAGTATTTCCCCCCTTTGGTACTATAACTCAAAGAGAACATTCTAGATAAATAATGTCAAGGGGGAGTATCTTCGTGTGCTTCATGGGTTGAATGTTGAGGACATTCCTAATCTGCAGGGCTGGAGTACAGCTCTCTCTCTCTCTCTCTCTCTCTCTCTCTCTCTCTCTCTCCCCCCTGCACTCTCTGTGTCTCTGTCTTTCTGTATCACAGCACTAAAGAAGAAAATATACAGTGTAATTAAATACAGAGCCATCACGCTAAAAGTGAAGAACTCCCACAGAGGAGAGCGCTGGGTTTTACAGACTCCCACGGAGACCATATGAAGCTTGTATTCAAAATGGCATCTGCGGCTTTGAGCCTGCCTTCTGCCCTTTCAAAGATTTCTGCTTAGTTCAAAGAAATACTGTGTTTGAACACAGACGTCCCGAGAACTTAGGAAGTGGAAAGAGAAGTGGAGCCTCTTCTTCCCTCTTCCTTGAGATTTCAACCTCTTTTATCTGTTTTCTAAAATGTTTTTCAGGCCCTCCAAACATTCCCAGATTGGATGGCTAGAATCATTGGTCCCTTGCCTTAGGCTAGGTAAATGATGAACAACTGTTGGACTTCAAACCCTGTAATATCTGTTTCTGCCTTCAAGAAGTTTATAATCCAGTGGTCAATAAACTATGGCTCAGAGACCAAACCCAGTCTGCCATCTCTTTTTGTGTGATCTGTGAATTAAGAAAGGTTCTCACATTTTTAAATAGTTGGGAAATTTTTCAAAAGAATATTATTTCATGTCACGTGAAAATTACATACAATTTAAATTTCAGAGTTCATACATGAAGTTGTGTTGGAACACAGTCATTCCATTCATGTACATATGGCGTACGGCTGCTGTCCACATATAAAATGGCAGAGTTCGGTAGTTGTGACAGATGTTGTAAGGCATGAAACACCTAAAATATTTACTGCCTGGCCCATTACAGAAAGAGTTTGCAACCCCTGTTATAATCTCATGGAAGAGCCACTACTAATAACCGTAAAACAATAAATGAGCAATGGAAGACAGTATGTTCCTAATTGTTAAATGGGAAGATGGTGGAAAATTGCCATTTTAACTGAGAAGCATATATGTCTCTGAGATTGCTTTTGTTTGGAAAAGCTGTCAAGAAGCAAAAGAAGACAGGAGCCAATTTTAAGAAATAGTAAGTTTTGAGTTGATAGAGAGTAGCAGGAAAGACGTTTCAGGGTGGCTAGACAGAGCAAAAATGAGATCTGGCATGGCAGGAGTGAGGCTCCAGGAAAAGATGTTTGTGATCTACAATGAGAGCGAGAAGTCTAGGTTATTTAAAATATCAAGGGTAAATGAGTTGTCTTCTGTTCTGATTGTGATATTTAGGAATAGAGGGTGAATCACTGAGAAAAGAAAATGTAAAATTTAAAAGTAAAATCAAGTTCAAGGGAAGTTAGGCTGGGGAATTAAAGACATATGCTCTATGTCATTGAAACAGTTAATCCTGTTTCAAAAAATGACAAATAACTGACAAGAAACAGAGAAGCATCATGAGCAAGGAGGATCTTATTTACATATAAAATAAGCTAAGAAGGTGGTAGGATCCTAAGGTAAAAAGCATAGGAGCATATCCACCATGTTTTATATTGCATTTGGGTCATTTTTCTGTAACCATTGTTTAATAGGATGAGGTAAAGGCTATAATTTTAATTATATGGTTAATTCCAAACGATCTAATAAAATCACACCGCATGAGAAAAATGCAATGCACAGTTTTACACCTGGCTATTTCCAGTTTAAAATAAAACAAAGGATACAGGAAGTAAAGAACATTATGAGTTGTTTACTAGCTCAGGCCTCTAAACCGCAGTATATTGGAGAAGTATTTTAAAATGCGATTAGCTTTGGTATTTAACTAGAAAGTAATGCAAAAGAAAATAATTATGAAATTATGATATCGTTGCATTCAATTTGATTTGTCATGTAATTCAAACATTTGTCTTATTTCCTTTCAGTATTGGAGTTTGGACAACTTCAATGGCTATCTTGACTTTTATTTACTATCTGTTTTTTTTTCCCCACAGAAGGCTATTTGACTTTATAATATTATTGCATTATTTTAAAATAGTTCCCTCTTTCACTTATGGTTATGGTGTGAAGAATGGAAAGAAGCACATAAATATTTTATTTCCAGGTGTTTAAGATGCCTTGCATAACTCAGGAACAGAGAAGTAACAGAAAAGTTTTGAAAGCAGAGCTGGGGTGCACTAACCCAGGACACAATGGAAAGACAGAATAGTTATGTGCAAAAGAAAATGCAGCTAATTAAGTATGTGGAATTCAGTTGAATGAACTCTAAATATTATGTGTATCTAAGTGTATGCAGAGGGTGAAGGGAAGTGGAGTAACTTCAGTGTTCATTGATTCTCTGGTTAAATATTGAGCATGTGCTCTGTTCTCAGAACTGTGTCAAGCACCAAAGATACAGAGGCAAATGAGACAGAGACTCTGTACTCAAGTTGTTCATAGTCTATCGAGAGAGATAGACAAGGAATCAGAAGATGAAATACAGAGTGATAAGTGTAATGTTAAAACTCGTCAGTCAGTAGACTTGCAGAAAATGTCTACTAACTAAGACCTGGAGGCAGGAGTGCAAATCATTGCAAAGACTTGGGAACACCAATATGAGAACATCTCCCTTCCCTATTCCCCATCTGTTAATCCCCTTGGGGCATAGCAAGTACAGTTGTGTGCCACGTATTTCCCCTAAGGTTATAAGGAAGCTGAAAAATTCCTATTGCCTGGTGGTGGTGTAGCTTTTGTAACATCTTAACAGTATAAACAGAGCACATTACATTTTCTATGTTCCGATATGGCTAGATACACAAATAGCATTGTGTTACAGCTGCCTACAGCATTCAGTACAGCAATATGCTGTACAGGTTTGTAGCCTATGCCATATAGCCTAAGTATATACTATGCTATAGCATCTAGGTTTGTGTAAGCACACTCTATGAAGTTACCATGGAGTGAAATTACTTGATGAGGTTGGGCGCGGTGGCTCATGCCTGTAATTCCAGCACTTTGGGAGGTTGAGGTGGGCGGATCACCTGAGGTCAGGAGTTCAAGACCAGCCTGGCCAACATGGTGAAACCCCGTCTTTACTAAAAATACAAAAATTAGCCGGGCATGGTGGCGCATATCTGTAATCCCAGCTACTTGGAAGGTTGAGGCAGGAGAATCCCTTGAACCCAGGGGGCGGAAATTGCAGTGAGCCAAAAAAAAAAAAAAAAAAAAAAAATTACCTAATGATGCATTTCTGAGACTGTATCCCTGTCGTAAGCTAGACATGACCATAGTTTTGTGTGGCAGCAGTTTACAAAGCAAACACTGAGAATGTGAGACACGAATTAGCTCTCCTGTCTCTCTACAACTTTTCTTCCTATTTATACTTTTTTCCTCTCTCTCCCAAAATATAACTGTGAAAACAATGTCATTGAGATGGGGGAACTTTTAGTACCAATCAGAGGGATTTATAAGTCTTTAAGACTA
This sequence comes from Macaca nemestrina, assembly GCF_043159975.1. Taxonomy (NCBI): domain Eukaryota; kingdom Metazoa; phylum Chordata; class Mammalia; order Primates; family Cercopithecidae; genus Macaca; species Macaca nemestrina. Next base: position 95,827,964 of record NC_092131.1, read on the forward strand.
GAATCTACCCCCACAAACAGTAATATGTTTAAAGAATGAACAATCATCTTAGAAAAAAATTTAAGATCATTGTAGACTTGTTTTTGAAGAATAGGGAGTACATATTGCATTTAAATATCTAAGAATATTCCTTTGTTTGGCTTTCACAAATATTTAGTTGTGATAATTTCTGTTTGAAAGGGAAAAAAAATGTCTTCACTTTGTCCCTAATCCACAAACACAGTCCAGGATGAACTGGCCGGTGCTAATGCAAGGCCATATTTGAACAGTGAGCTTTCAAGCTAGAGAGTAGTTCCGAAGTTAGATAATAATGAATGTTATGGATTTGTGCATTGAGATTTAAAATGGCCCTATGCTGTCCTGAGCCTCCTTACACAGGCAAATAATAGGAAGAGGTTAAGATGAGGGCATTAGGCCTAACTGGTGAAAAGTTCTCCTCTTCTCATGAAGAACAAACCTTTATCAGATGTGTTGAAATCTCCTACTTGACCCTTGTCTAACCTTCAGCCCCAAATGCACAAAGTAAGATAGAGCTAATCCCAGAAAGCAGGTTTAAACAAACAGCTAACAGTCTACTACATCTTTGAGAAGTCTGATTTTCCTACTTTCCTTACACACATGCTGCTTGGGAAACAAGAAGCCTATGACTTGGAGGTGGGTCACAGAGTCCTTGTCTGGAGGTTGTAAGACTCAAGGCAGCTGTTTGTTCACTGCTGTCCAAAATATCTGATTGATTTTTACCTGACTTTTCTGGAGCAAAAATATATGTATGGTTCTGCAATCTTCACAGATTTTTATCATATGTAAGAACTTTTAAATTCCTGACAATAATATCTTACTTAACCCAAAGCATCCTCATTCATTTAGTTGGAAAATTGTAATAGTTGGATATTTTTTGAAATTGTAATGACTGTCATTGTATGATGCTAACTAACAGCTCCTTTTATTTAAAGCTTCTTTTCTAAGGGTTTAGATTTCTAGTGTAGGTAAAAAGGAAAAGTGTGAACCATTTCTTACTCAGGGTGACTTTTTCGATAATACTGAAATTGAGATAATATTCTTGCTGTAACAAAACATGTAGGAAACTGTACCTTCTGATTCCATTTAGAAGGTATTATATAATAATTATAAAAAGCAATTGCAAAATTATCCATTAGTTACACAAATATAGATACTTAGATATTGTATGTAGAGTTGCTACTTAAACAACACAGGTTGGACCTGTGAGGGTTCACTTACATGCAAATTTTTGTTCAACTCTGCCATGCCTGAGACAGGAAAACCAACTTTTCCTCTTCCTCCTTTTACTCAGCTTACTTGACCTGAAGACAAAAATTATGAAGACCTTTGTGATGACCCACTTCCACTTACTAAATAGTAAATATATATTCTCTTCCATATGATTTTCTTAATAACATTTTTCTCTAGCTTACTTTATTGTAAGAGTACAGTACATAATACATATAACCTACAAAATATGTGTTAATTGACCATTTATATTATTAGTAGTTAAGTCTTCGGGGAGTCAAAAGTTATATGAGGATTTTCAACTCCACAGGATATTGGCAACACTAACCTTATGTTGTTCAAGGGTCAACTATGTTTAGATATAACCTACAGATTGCCTTGACTGACTGATGAAATCTATTGCTACATTAAAAGGAAAAAATCCATAATTAACATTCATTCTTACATTCTTACACCAAGGTTCTTTAGAATGAGCTTTTTTTTACTTTAGAACGAATTTTAACGACATGCATTTTTTTTCTCTCTGTGTATGTGTGTGTTTAGTCCTTTCTATAATGAGTATCTGAGACACCAAACTCTGAACTCTGCATGCCCTATGAAGCCCAGTCTGTGAATAAAAAACGGTCTTGTTCATGTAGTGTTAAATGCCATTTTTTTTTTTTTTTTTTTGGCAGTGATGATGGGAAGGGATGCACAATCTTTGGAATTGATTTTAAAACCAGTAGTTGCCCTGAAATACCAAAGGTTCACTTCATTCATCTGTGGCCCAGGCCCGGGAAAAAGCACAGTGAAGAACCTAGAGCCCTTTGAGGATGTAGATGGAAGAAGACACTAGACCAGCAAGATGCAGTCGAAGAGGATCGGGGGATGTGAGGGTGTGACCTAAGCAGGAGGCTCATCAAGAGAATAGTCTAGGAAACTACCAAGCTACAGGATTCATGACCCTCAACCTCTCACTGGGAATTTCTGATCCCAATTAAGGAGTGAATGGTAACTAGGCCACAGGGTTTCTAATCCTAATGTAGGAATTTGTATAAAGCTGTATTCCTACGTTTTTCAATCTGATGCTTAATAATTTGAACCCACAGTAACACCCAAGGATGTGTCTAAAGTCTGTGATTGATCTAATTGTCATGTTTTTATAGGCAATCTTTCTTTTTCTTTATCCTTGAGGTGTTGTGATAGCAATACCTAGGTGCTGACTTAATTACATGTATCCTAATTAGTACTTGACATAACTTTTGACTACTTGACTTATTTCTTTTTTCTGAAAATTTTTCACTCTTTGTCTCTTAGAATATTGACTTTCCACAAGTCTCTTTAGTTTCTACTTGTGGGACTTCCCTCACATATATATTAGAGCTGCTGTTTCTATCCTCCAAAGCTCTTAGTCCTTTATCCATAATTTCTATCACTTTATGTCTCTGTAATTTTTTCTGTCTTCCAGTTCTCTAATTTTATTTTCTATGGTGTCTAATCTGTTCCAACCATTTTTTCAGTATTTTTTATTTTAATGAGTAGACTTTTTTCAGAATTGTACTTAATTTTTAAATATATCAGATTTTGTTTTATAATACCTTATTCTTGTTTTGTGAGTGTTAGCCCTTCTATTGCATCTTTGACACAAGTAAAAAAAAGATGTGTTTCATCTTTAATTTTGTAACTTAAGTAAAACCTTTATGGTTGCTGTTTTCCTTTCTTTAGTTTCTCTGAGTGAATTCACCCATTTGGGATGTATGCATATTATTTTAAAAGGCATTGCATCTCCTCAAATTTTGTAATTCTTGATAGGTGAGGTTATCTTCCACTAGTTATCTCAGGTAGAATTGCAGGTGCTCTCTATAATGCAGTTTTGAGAATGCTTCTGCCCTATCCCAAAACATATCATCTCTAATCTAGTTTTAAATTACAGTCTTGAAATTCAAAATATCAATCCTCCTGCAATGCAGGCTAAATGTCCCAATCTCATTTTAGTGAATCTTTTTCTACCATAGTCATATATGTGTTGCATATATCTGGGCTAACCCTCTAACTGGAAGGTAGGAATATTGAAGTTCCTCATCACAGATTGTGAACCTGTGTTGTAGGACCAGCACTAACTGTCCGTAGAAAACTCAATTTTAGATTCCTTATATGCGTGAAGCCCAAAACCTCAAATCTAGTTTTTCCTGCCTCGATATTAGAACTCTAGCCTCATGTCCTATAGCCAGACTAAAAATACCCTATTTCTGCACTGTAGACTTTGCTGGTTTATATACTCCCCACCAATAGGTTTTCTTTCTGTTTCTAGCCTGTGAAGATTTCCCATCTTTATGGTTCAGCTCTGTCATGGATTTCAATGTTATATGTTAAAATATTTTATTTAGCCTCTCTATTGTTTGAAGTAGGAGTGGGGAAGCTTTAGCCTGTGCTCAGCTGCCATCTTGACATGAATTCTTTTCAACTAATACTTATATATGAGTCTTCCTCTTGCCTTCAAATAACTTGACTCTAATTTTTGTCTAGGGTATTTAATCAATCTATGATCGCTTAAAGTGGGTGTAAAAGAGAATAAGTTACAATGATCTAAAATGTAGATTTAGTAAAACAGCCTAAACACATCCTTCATCCTTTATTGAGGTATTGGCCCAATATTGATTTGAACTGTAAACAACAGCTGCTTTATCTCTTACAAAGACTTAGTAAGAATGCCAACTCTTATTAGAATGCCTGTGTGTGTGTGTGTGTGTGTGTGTGTGTGTGTGTGTTTGATAATATGCTAAACATTTGAAAAAGGCTTTGTGACTTATTAGTCTTCTTTGGCTTGCATTCTCTTCATTTTGAATATTTTCTTTCAGCATTTATTAGTACAAAAATTTAAAATTATTCTTACTTATGTAAATTCACTCTTTCCAATTAGATAGGACATTTTTTGAAGTACAGGCAAGCCTCACTTAACTTTGCTTTGCTTTATTGTGCTTCACAGGTAGTGCAGTTTTTACAAATTGAAAGTTTGGGGCAACTCTGTATTGATCACGTCTGCTGGTGCCATCTCTCCAAAAGCATACGCTTTTTTGTGGCTTTATGTCACATTTTGTTAATTCTCACAGTATTTCAAACCATTTTTATTATTATATCTAGTGTGGTGATCTGTGATCAGTGACATTTAATGACACTATTTTAATTATTTGCGGCACCAAGAACTGCAACCATGTAAGAAGATGAACTTAACTGATAAATGTTTTGTGTGTTCTGGTTGATCCATCAACTGGTTGTTCTCCCGTCTTTCTCCTTCTCCTTGGGCCTCCCTATTCCTTGAGATACACCAATACTGAAATTAGGTCAACTAATAACTCTACAATGGCTTCTAAGTGTTCAAGTAAAGGAAGATTCCCACATCTTTCACTTTTAGCTAAAAGAGAGAAATGATTAAGCTTAGTGAAGAAGGCATGTCAAAAGTCAAGATAGGGCAAAACCTAAGCTGCTTGCACCAAACAGCCAAGTTGTGAATGCAAAGGAAAAGTCTGTGCAGGAAATGAAAAGTGCTACTCCAGTGAACACATTAATGATAAGAAAGTGAAACATCTTTATTGTCAATATGGTGAAAGTTTGAATGGTTTGGATAGAAGATCAAACCTGACATAACATCATCCTTAGCCAAAGCCTAGTCCAGAGCAAAACCCTAACTCTCTTTAATTCTATGAAGACTGAGAGAGGTGAGGAAACTGCAAAAGAGAAGTTTGAGGCTAGCAGAGGTTGGTCCATGAGGTTTAAGGAAAGGTACTGTCTTCATACCATAAAAGTGCAAGGTGAAGCAGCAAGTACTGATACAGGTGTTGCAACAAGTTATTCAGAAGATCTAGCTATGATCATTGATCAAAGTGGTTAAACTCATCATTGATCATTGATCAATGAAGTGATAAGATCATTGATGAAGGTGGCTAAACACCAAACAACAGATTTTCAATGTAAATAAAACAGCCTTATATTGGAAGAAGACCCTTGCCTTCTAGGACTTACATAGTTAGAGAGGAGATGCCAATGCCTGGATTTAAAGCTTCAAAGGACAGGCTGACTCTCTTGTTAGGGTCTAGTGCCACTGGTGACTTTAAGTTGAAGCCAATGCTTATTTACCATTCCCAAAATCCTAGGGCCTTTAAGAATTATGCTAAGTCTACTCTGCTTATAGTGCTCTTATAAATAAAACAACAAACTCTGGATGACAGCACATCCGTTTAGAACACGGTTTAGTGAGTATTTTAAGCCCACTGTTGAAACATACTGTTCGGAAGAAAAGATTCCTTTAAAAATGTTACTGCTCATTGACAGTATACCTTGTTACCCAAGGGCTCTGATGGAGATGTTCAAGGAAATTGATGTTTTCAGGCCTGCTACACAATGTCCATTCTGCAGCTCGTGGATCATGGAGTAATTCTGACTTTCAAGTCTTCTTATTTAAGAATTATGTTTTGTAAGGCTATTGCTGTCATAGATTGTGATTTCTCTGATGGATCTGGGCAAAGTACATTGAAAATCTTCTGAAATGGATTAACAATTCTAGATTCCATCAAAAACATTACTGATTCATGGGGAGAGGTCAAAATACCAACATTAACAGAAGTTTGCAAGAAGTGGATTCCAACCCTCACAGATGATGTTGATGAGTTCAAGACGTCAGTGGAAAAAGTAACTGCAGATGTGGTGGTAATAGGAAGAGCACTAAAATTAGAAGTGGAGCATGAAGATGTGATTGAATTGCTGCAATCTCATAATAAAACAGAAAGGGATAAGATGTTGTTTCCTATGAATGAGCAAAAAATGTGGTTTCTTGAGATGGGTCTGCTTATGGTGAAGATGTTATGAACATTTTTGAAATAAAAACAGAAGATATAGAATATTACACAAACGTAGTTGATAAAGCAGTGGCAGGATTTGAGAGGACTGACTCTAATTTTGAAAGAAATTCTATTTTGGGTAAAATGCTGTGAAACAGTGTCACATGCTACAGAGTCCTATTTCATGAAAGGCAGAGTCAATCAATGTAGCAAACTTCATTGTTGTCTTATTTTAAGAAATTGCCACAACCACCCAACCTTCAGCCACTACATCCTGATCAGTCAGCAGCCATCAACATGAAGGAAAGACTCTCTTCTAACAAAAAGATTATGACTTGCTGAAGGCTTAGATAATTGTTAGGATTTTTTAGCAATAAAGGATTTTTAATTCAGGTGTGCACATTGTTTTCTAAACATAATGCAACTGTACATTTACTAGATTGCAGTACAGTATAAACATAACTTTTACATGCAAAACATTTATATGCACCAAAGACTTTGTGTGATTTGCTTTATTGCAATATTCACTTTATGGTGGTGGTCTGGAACTGAACCGGCAACATCTCTGCCGTCTGCCAGTATTCCAACAACTTGTGGAATTTTGAATCCGAAAGGAATGGGTGTCATTATCCTCTCTGATATTTCCAGGCAAAGATTCACAAAACTGTACTGCTCTATGACTATTCTCCACTCTGACTAGTCCCCTTAGAAATTTATATCTTAGTCATTTGTATTCTGTTTTTCTCACATTCTCACCCCAGACTTGGAATTTTGGTAATGGATCTAGTTTGTAAGGACACAGTATAGTTTAGGTTGAGAAAGACAAATTTCATCTGGTTTCTCACTTTATAGGTGAGGATACCATATCTCAAAATATTTAACTGACATGACCAAGTCCCTGGTGTTAGTGGGTAAGCAAGTGACTAAAACCACACTAGTGTCTCCCAGTGTTTTTTCTTGCCAGTAACCTACTCTCTATCATATGTTTGATATCCAAGTGTTATGACAAATTGCTCCTCCAACCCTTTGGGTATCCTAAGGAAAGTATCAGTGGAAGTTAAGAATTACCAGTTGTTTTACTTTTGTAAATTTTCAAGGCATAAAGCACTATCTGCGGGTATCTAGTATACCTATATGAAATTTCATGCTGGCAATTATACATTTGACGTTAGCTAATTCTAAGACTAAGTCTAGTTCCTTGTTTGTTTGTTTGAGACAGGGTCTCACTCTATTACTCACACAGGATGGAGTGCCATGGCACAATCACGGCTCCCTGCAGCCTTGACCTCCCAGACTTAAGTGATCCTCCCACCTCAGCCTACCGAGCAGCGGGGACTACAGACACCCGCCACCACACCTGGCTAATTTTTGTATTTTATTTTTTAGAGACGAGATTTCGCCATGTTGCCCAGGCTGATCTAGAACTGCTGGGTTCAAGTTATCTGCCTGCCTCAGTCTCCCAAGGTGCTAGGATTACAGGTGTGAGCCACTGTGCCCAACAGACCAAGTCATTTCTTCCCCTGCATTCACTGTATGAGATACTGAACTATCAATAAATATTTAAGAAGGTATATTTGATTTTAGAAGTATTTATTAATTTAGTTAACAACCCTTTGTTAAACAACTACTATATTCTAGTTACTGCCTGTCATAACCTGGGTTCCTCAGGAGACAGAGCCTCAGACAATGGCTTAATGTGCTCCGTTTGTCATGAAGTACAATCCTAGGAAAGCAAAAGTGAGAGAAAAAGAGAACAGAGGGGAAAAGAAGAAGAACCCATATTAGGGTTTCTTATGGAGCTAGCTATTATCACTGATGTTGTATAACTGCTTTCCAAGAAATCACTTAAATGGTTGTGCCTCAGAATAGTTACATCTAGAGGAGGAAAGAAGAAGACTTTATCCATTGGCTCAAGTTTTCCACTGGACAAAATTTGGCCACACAGAGTGCTAATTCTCCTGTATTTTTGGATATGTATCAGCCTCAGTTATGAAGACTTGGTGAAGGATAGGTTTGAAGTGAGCCTGTGCCTCTGTAATGCCTGGAAGAGTCCTCCCACAAATGGTCTCTCCAGTGTTAGCTGAGATAAGTAGCCAAAGTTTCTGAACACAGGTGAAGCTGAGAAGACCCGATACATATGCTAAGATAACTGTCATAATGGCTTTCTCCTCCCGAAGAGGGTAATGACTCCACATGAGTACCAGCAATTGCTCTGTAAGTTTCACAAGTGATGCTGTGAGACTGCCTATGAGGGCAAATTAACACGGTGAGCAGAAGGAAGGAAGACGATATCTGAGTTAATGCCTGCAGATGAGATAGGAGTTATCTAGACAAAAAGAGACTAGATAGAGGAGAGAGGGAAGAGTGTTTTAGGGCGAGGGAACACAATATACACAATTATAAGTAAGAGTGGTCATAACTTCGAAGAAATATAAGAAGTGTAATATGACTCTGTCCAAAATCTGTAGACCTTATGTATAGTAAAGAAGGATTTTCTACCTGTAAGCAAATTCATTCATTGCAAAAGAGGTATACCAAAAACATTGTGTAGAGACAACCTCCGTGGAAGAAAGAAAGCAGCTGTATTTGAATGAGGGAAAGAACACAGCTCACCTCCTAACCATCCAGAATCCATCAAATACTCTTATTATAATATAATAACAATAATTAATAAGGATGATAGACAACCATTTGTATTTGCAATAAAAGAGTAATTGTTGTTCCTTTTTTTGGTAGTGCCACTATTGAATTAATCATGCCCTTGCTAAATTACTGAAACACGGTGTTATGCTATTGTAGGTGTCCAAATTCTTTGCAACTGTTTAAGACTGTTTTTATTATGAAATGTCATAGCCTTGTAATGGCAAAATTAAAGAAGTGATGAAAATTTGGAGAAAAGGTAACTTTTCTGGCTGTTTCTTTAAAACTGTGTCTTTTTTATGTGTATGTGTATTATTGTTACTCTAGATAGAGGACCAATTGATATTTTAAGTAATCCGTCAGCAAGACAGATAAAATAAAGAATATAATTTGTTCTCCCCAAATTTGGTGGATTGAAGCCAGGAGCATAATGACAATTTAATGTGCTTCATCATGTCACTTAGAAATATAAAACCTGTTAATGTGGAAAGAGAAGGAATCTCCAGTGTCAGGTTAGAGAACTGGAAAACACACATTCTTTAGTCACTGAAATCTTACTGGTCAGTTTGGTTGTTTGTTGTTTAGCATAGAAATTCAATGTGACAACTTAAAATAGTTTGGAAATTTGGTATAAGTATCCTGTTTTCAAAGTGATTTGTTCAGTCCATTTATTCCTATAATGCTACTAAACTAATTCTACGGAACAAACTCCCTTGAGTGAGTCCCAATTCTCTAAATGACACCCCAAATTCCGTATTATGCTGATTGCAGCCTAACTTTGTAAAATGTCGATAGTGTTTCTCCATGGGTGAAATGCCGCATAATAAGATTTAAAAAAACCCTTAAGAACTAAGGTCATGCTTTGCTGAATCAGCTTTGGTACCAGTTGCAAAACAGTGGTTACTTTTTAATTGTCGATTATGAATTTGGCAAAATAACTTGATCTTTTGTTCATCCACTGGGTATTAATGCATAGCAAACAGCATAATTATATTAGTGAAAATTCCATCAGCCCTAACATATCTTTCTAGAGCAGTGAACACACTGTGGTCATTATGAACAAAATTGACCGAGATTCCTTGGCTGATGCTAGCATAATGTATGATGACATCAGGGGTGTTTAGCCATCCTGTTGTTGCAAATTGACAGCGTTTTAATAGCATGCAAGAACAAGACAGTTCTGCCCAGTGGTATTTTCCTATATTCAGAAGGACCGTCTGCTCTCACAGCTCATCATTACATGGATTTAGATGGAAAATAAATCCTATCTCATCTCTTGAAAGAGAATTATGTGACCATACTGTAATATGCCTAGCATATAAGGCAGCTATTATGTGCTCTCTAACGGGTATTATAAAGCTGTTCTTGGCCAGGCGCGGTAGCTCATGGCTGGAATCCCAGTATTTTGGGAGGCCAAGGTGGGCAGAACACTTGAGATCAGAAGTTCAAGACCAGCCTGTCCAACAAAGTGAAACTCCGTCTCTATAAAAATGCAAAATTTAGCCAGATATGATGGTGGGTGCCTGTAATCCCAGCTGCTCAGGAGGCTAAGGCAAGAGAATCACTTGAACCTGACAGGTGGAGGTTGCAGTGAGCTGAGATCATGCCATTGCACTCCAGACTGGGTGACAGAGCGAGACTCCGTCTCAAAACAAGACAAACAAACAAACAAAAGCTGTTCTATTCTACTGGCAGCATATATTCATTCTGTGCTAAGCACCTTCAAAACCGAAGTTCCTGATACAGAGTTTGCTCTTAGAACCGTTGTGGGGGTTTGTGGAGGGCTAATTCTGAGCTAACTTAGAAAGATAGGAATTGCATAGCTGGAGATCAAAATATTACCTTTATTCAGGTTGGGTGGGAGAAGGTTACCTTAGGTCTGGTAGCCAAGTGGTTCTTCTCTGAATTCAACTCACCACTCTGTGACAGACAGCACTGGAAACCAGGGAGTTCCTGGTCAGGACAAGGCCTTCTCTGCTAAGTCAACTACAAGGTCAAGAGAATGTAAATCCTTTTCAGGAGTGGTTGATCAGGAAGCAGCTGAGCCAGGTGGGCTCAGTTCCTCCTGCCAGGCTCATCATTCATCAGGTAAGTTAGCTCCACCCCTGGGGAGGAAGGAGTGAGGGAAAGGACTAGATAGCTTTGCCACGGGACCTCCATCCACAGGAAAACATGAAGCCAGGGACGGGACCCTTCCTCATTTCCCCAATACTCAGGAGGTCAAAAAGGCTGCCCTAAAGACTTTCTGTACCTTTTATAGCATGTCATGCTATACAATTGTGACCTACACCAAAGATACGTGTGTTCTTGGCCATTTAAGCAGAGTAGTTTTTAGCACCCCGCACCATAATTCCAGAAATGTTTACAGAGCATATCCCTCTCACTTCATCCAGTCAATGGTGCCCTAGTGCCCTCAGGATAAAAGCGAAACCTAGTGACATTCAATCCAGTGCCCTCCTGCCTAACCTCACCTTCTGCCTCTTCTGTTTCCCCCTGTACCCTAACCTCCAGCCTCCCTGGATGACTCACAGGAATGGGCCCTAGGCTGCGTTTCTGGGGAGGCTTTGCACAAATGGCTTCTTCTGTCTTTGGCTCAAATGAAATCACTGCCATTGTTATACCAGTTTTGTAACTAAGGAATTCGGCACCTGATACATTACTTGCCCAGGGTCACACTGAGTACTGGAGCTGGGAACTAAACCCAGCTTTGTGTAATTGACAGGGGATGAGATCTTTACCTCTGGGTTATAACCTCTGAATTTAAAGCACCTCTAACACATTCTGGAACAGTAAGCCCTTAATTAATATTTGTCTCCTTCATCCTAAAAAGAAAATAATTTTATTAGCCTTAGTGATTTATAAATAATTTTGTTAGCTCTAGTGATTTGTAAATGAAGAAGTGATTAATCCATTTCATATGCATACTTTGCATTTGATATAAAAATAAATGTAATAGTTTTTTTCTACTATTAGAATTTTTGGTATAACTTTGGTAATATTTAAGAGTATTCAAAACTTGCAAACAATAATAAAAACATCCCACATTTTCTAGGAACTAGACGCCAGCTATGAGAAACTGGTATTAAGCTAGATTTTACAAGTCTGAAGTTGCATTTGATGTACTTTCTCCTAACATCTAGACTTTTCTAGGAAATATGTTTTCAGCATATCAAGAGCACTTGTGTTGTCTCTAAGCGTTTCACACTATTCATAATGTAATTTAAATAACAAAACCACTGGGAAAATGGAAACCAATGTAGCTGAATAAATAGAGCTAATCAATCCCATTGTGTTTCTGGAATAAAGTTTATTTAATTCATTTTTATTATAAAAATTTCATTTTTATTGTGTAAAATTTGGGAAGTACTCTAAAGTATAAAAGAAAACATCCACAATCATATTTCCTACAGGTGACTTCCACTAGTATTTTGGTTTCAATCTTTTATTTTTATTTATTTATTTATTTTGCCTTTGTCTCATCGAGATCAGTCTGTATATAGGATTTTAAATTTGGCCGTACACTTTGAATTTTATTACATGCATTTTTTTGTTACTGGAAAAAAATCTGGGCCAGGCGCAGCCCCTCAAGCCTGTAATCCCAGCACTTTGGGAGGCTGAGACGGGCGGATCACGAGGTCAGGAGATCGAGACCATCCTGGCTAACACAGTGAAACTCCGTCTCTACTAAAAAAAAATACAAGACACTAGCCGGGCGAGGTGGCGGGCGCCTGTAGTCCCAGCTACTTGTGAGGCTGAGGCAGGAGAATGGCATAAACCCAGGAGGCGGAGCTTGCAGTGAGCTGAGATCTCGCCACTGCACCCCAGCCTGGGCGACAGAGCGAGACTCCGTCTCAAAAAAAAAAATTTTTTTTGATAGAAATGTAATGACTATTTATTTTTCCACTATGAGGATGCGTCATTATTTACTAATCTTTTCCCTGTTGTTGGATATTTTCTTATATCCAAGTTTTTGCCACTGTAAACAGCATAATATTGATCACTATGAGAGCATCAGACACAAAACTTTATTTCTTTACTTAGATTAACTTCCTTGGTCTGTATTTGAAAGACCTGACTTACTAAATCAGTGGGCTTTATATTATAAAGCCTTCTGATATATGTTGTCCATTTGCTCTATATAAAAAGTAGTTGTTAGTTTACATTCATGCTAGCCGTCTATCTCCTTTAGTCTCTAAGTTTTGTTTTTTAAGTCTATAATTAGAAAACAAAATGTAACAAAGCAAAGCAAATACAAACTCTTCCTAGGAAAATTCCAAACTGCTATTTAGTGAAGAGGCTGAAATTAAACTGGTTTCTACATGATCCATACCCCATGTGTCTTCTTTCATCAGCAGATAGCATTTGCTTTAATTTCAAGGTTGGGGTAAGGGAGTCTTTGGCATGAATCTCTCCAATATACTTTTAAGTAAGAACCGATCTTTGCCAGCCTATGTGAAATTGTCAAGCATGGAGGAAGGAATGAGAATTTGATGGGCACCTATTGTCAATAATTTTATTCTTTAACTTTTCTCTTTTTGTCTCATGATTCTCTGCTCTGCATACTTTCAATTCCAAACACTTTTAGCTGGGTGTTGTAGTCCCAGCTACTTGGTAAGCTGAGTCAGGAGGATTGCTTGAGCCCAGGAGTTTCAGGCTACAGTGAGCTATGATCACACAACTGTACTTCAGCCTAGGGGACAGAGTGAGACTCTGTCTGTAAATAAATAAAAAATAAAAATAAAATAAAACTCTCTTGTGATAGCCAAGCCATAACCCTACAGGAATGCATAATATAATAAATAGTAGGTCCAAAAGGTCTGTGTTTATGTTTGCACATCTGAAAGCATGGTGTGGGTGTATGTCTGTGTATGTGTATGTGAGTGTGGAGTAGTGTTTGTCTATTTGCGTATGTATGCGTGTGAATGAATGGAATGTGTGTGTTCTTGTGTATATGTGTGTGGAGTGTGTGTGAGAGAAGGAATGTGAAGGGGTGGTATGTGTGTGTTTATGTGTTTGTGTGAAGGAGTGAGTATGGGAGATGTGGCATTACTTGGGACAAGGTTGAAATAGGGGAGGAGGAAAAAAGATGAGATATGGCCCATACACCATTTAACTTGAAGTTAAAGCACATGATCTTTTGGAAACAGTTCAAATGTAAACTTTTGACATGATTCTTTACTAGGAATTTCTTCACATTTTCATCTGAACTGCAGTAGATCTCATGCAATGATAGTACCTACTACATTTGCCTTTTCTCCAAATAGGTTGTGTTTTTGATAAGTGTCATTTCAGCAAGTTTGCAAAATCACCTGTGCAGGAAATAGAGAAACATATGGTTGTTTGAGGATTTTAAGAGAAAAGTCACAAAAGAACATTTGACAGTGTGTTAATGCTCATTGGTTTACACATATTCACATGTATATATATTCATATGTGTGTGTGTGTGTGTATATATATATATATGAGAGAGAGAGTTGCAGCTTAGAAGATTTCTAAGTTGTTCACCTTGAGAAACAAAATAAGCTTAAGTTTCCCTTGAATTTAGTATCTAAAAGAGCAGTTGACTTTTTGTCCTATAATCTAAAAATTATTCTAGTTCTCTATACATTTAAATTATGTTTATTCTCACTTAGAATCATAATCCTTTGGTTAGTTGCATTTGTAGCACATGTGAAAAATTTCATGTTATCAGAGCATTTCTGTGACTTTCAGGCATGGGTGAAATCTACCTGATATTTTAGTATCCAAATAAGAATCTGGATAATCACACCTGAAACTTTTTTCATCGAGTTCCATCTCCTCAGTGCTCTACATTCTGCATTGTTTCCTGAGTCGTAAATTTGCCTCTATCTTCAAGTTTACTTTTATACCAACTAAAATATTAAATCTTATTTTTAATTGGGACAAGTACTATTATCATAGGTAAACCTTAAACACACCTCATTTTGTGGTGAATATGAGTTATATATGTTTTATTATATACATTATATATAATATATTTATATAATACATAGTAGAACATTATATATTACATATATAACATAATAAATACATTATATATTATATTATTTGTTTAATATGTAGTTATATGTATATCTATATATGTATAATATCTCTATATATCTATATATCTATATAGATATATCTATAATATAGGGATACATATAAATTTCAAGACGCTCAGTGGATGCCTGTAACTATAGATAGTTATACACTATCTACATATATACACTATTCCTATATATACTACATTTTTTCCTATACATGCATACCTATAATAAAGTGTAATTTATAAATTAGGCACAGTAAGAAATTAACAACAACTAACAGTAAAATAGAACAATGACAATAATATAACATAATAAAAGGTATATGGATGTTGTCTCTCTTTCTCTTATTTTCAAAATATCTTGCTGTACTGTACTCACCCTTTTCCTTGTGATGATGTGAAACGATACAATGTCTATGTCATGAGATAAAGGGATGCATAGTTATAGGCATTGTGATGTAAATGAGCAATTTCAGAAATAAAGAATTCATAAATTCTAAATTGTGCCATATTCTGAGTAGTGTGATGAAATCTTGGGCCATCTTGGTCCTTCGCACGTGGGACATGAATCATTTCTCGGAGAGGCAGATCCAGACTGTCTGCACTCTCTGCCCGTGACTCACTTAGTAGTGATCTGTTATCAGATTGACTGTCATGTTGTTGCAGTGCTTGTGTTCAATTAACCTTTCTTTGACTTAATAATGGCCCCAAAGCATACAAGTAGTGATGTCATATTTTTGGACCCCCATTGACCACAGGTAAGTGAAATTGCAGAAAACAAAACTATGGTTAAGGGGGACTGCAGCAATTGGTTGTATTATAGAAGGGTAGTTTTCACTGTCTTATTCTTATTACCTAGATAAAAAGCAATGGCTTAACAAAACAGTAACAGATAAAATGGATATGATCATGTGCCTGGCTAAACTCAAAAAGTACTAAAATGTTTGTAATTAATAAGGCTAATTGACCACATAAGAGTCTGAAAATTAATTTCCTTTGCATTGGGGTGGATGCAGAGGGATGGGGTAAACCTCACAAGTCTCCTTGCAGGGCACAGGGGCCCTTCATAACTAAACCATATCCTAACCCTTAATATCCCCCCAATCTCTTCCTCCAATACCTGCCAGCTACTGGGAAATTGTGCCTTCCCCAGGGCAATTATTTTCCTTATATTCTTTTCCTTATGCCCAAACCTAACACTTCTCTGTCTGAAATATGAACTCTTCCCCTAAATTCCTTTTTCTTTGGGACCTAACTCTCCACTTGACTGGGTCTTCTCCAAAAAATCCATGGCTCTCCCCATTGTGATGTCATATAGCTCTTATCTACTGTATTGTAAATATTTCTTTACAAGCTAACAAAACTCTAGGAAACTCAAGTAGGAGCTCGTAACAAAAATAAGTATTATGTTTAATTCTTCTTTCTTTTAATACCTAACACTAGGTCTGGAAGACAGTAGCTAATAAATAAATGCTAGCTGAATGAATGATGAAAAAATGAATAACCCTGAGTCAACCATGGTATCTTTAAGAAATTATTATAATAATAACAACAAGGAGATGTCTAATATCATTTTACTAAGTTTAGAAAGCCTTGGAAGTTTAAACTTCATGAGAGCAGTAGTCCTACCAAGTGTTTTATTTATATCAGCAATTATCATTTATATTCTAGTAAAATCCAGGACTTTATTCATATTTTTTTTCTGTGAAGGGTACAATAAATCAATTATGAAGGCAAAATTATGTTGATGCTGAGGCAGTACAGGGAACCCTAAATAGTTGGAGTACTCAAGTCATAGAAAATCATGAAAATGAAGCTCAAGTGATGGATTAGTGAAGATGGTAAGTCTCTCAAATTTGAGTTGCTGTGATAAGAGAACTGAGGGAAAAAAAAAAAAACTAAGTAGAAACTCAGTTGAAAAATGCACTTAAGTCTTCATGATAAAATTTCAAACATCTTTTATTCTATTCATTTTTATCTGAAAAATCATGGTAGTATTTAGTCCCAAATTTCCAAGCCTTGTGTTCGTCTTTCTCTGCGATGTTATCAGCTGGAAGGGAAAACTGGCCATGAAACTGTTATGTTAAGCACTTTTCCACAAGAACTTATTGCTTTAATAAGTAGGGAAAATGCTCTTAAAGAAAAAAAATGTCATTCAAGATTCATTAGAGGGAAAAAAATAAAAAAGAAACCCACGTGATTCTCCATCGAATTTACACTTCCTTACTGTGGAATACTGAACATACCCTGAGGTCTTAACAAAGAGTAGGAGTAAACAGTTACTCACCACTAGAAAGAGAATTTTATATTCTCTGGGACAGTGCACTAAGACAAGAGTACACAGACCAGTATGTACACCAGGCAGTTATTCCCATGTCCCAGTAGACTGGAGATTCCCAGATAAACAATGCCTTACATAGGTAAGCACTCAACAAATATTTTTTGAAAAGATAGATGAACATTAGAAAGCAGTTGAATGCTCTTTAATAACTATAGTCCCCCCTTGTAGATCAAACTCACATCTTATATGAGCTTATGGCAGAAACCACAATTACTTTTGCACCAACCTAATAAATAGATTAATTTATATCTAAAAGAATTTGTTTATCAGCATAACCTACTGCCTTAGAACCTCATGCTCTTTAGAAGTTGTTTTGTTGCCATTGTCTTGTTGTTTTTACCAATTTTGAAACCAATATGTATTAATAACAATACAGTAAAGTCACTTTATGACCTCAGTGAAAAGATGTGGATCTTTTTTTTTTTTTCTGACGAGGTGTTTTTTCTTAATTAACCTTATTTTTAGAACTTGTTTTAAACACATGTGACTAGACATAATCAGCCTATGGTTAAAAACATAATACTATTATGAGTCATGTGGGTAGCAATGAAAGGGAAAAGAGATGATTCACTTTCCCAGCAGTGAGCGTTCCTCTTGCCTTCCTGGTTTCCGGCCACCTCCCTCCACTGCCCCATAAAACCCCTGCCTTAGCTAAAGCTAGGCAATTTTTCTCACCTTCCCTCCAAACCTTGTACTTAGACTACGAAGTTTGGATACTTTGCCGTGAGGTTATTTTAAAGTCTGAATCCGATGTGGTAGGAAAAGCAGGTATAGAAATGGACCCCCTACATCCAGATGACATCTGTGAACGAAACCCAATAATGTTCTCAAGTTCAAAGTAATCGCCCACTCACCCGATGGTCTCTTCGGATGATTGAAAATGGCTTAAGCAAGTACATATGGGCTTAAAGAGCCACTCAAAATAACTGAAAAGCAGGTTGTCCACAGAGAAGCCATGTCACTTCGTTGACAAATAAGCGTGGGCTGAGCTGGCAAGGGGCTTCCCGGGGGCTCCTCACCAGCAGGGGGAGAGGAAGCGTCGGGTGAGTGTGGGAATAATAAGTGAACGCAGCATCCTCTCTGGTTCTACTATTATATAAATGTTATATTTGTTAGGCGAGCTCCCTGCCTGACCACCCCCCAAGCAGTTCATAGACAATAAAACACCAGGAATCCCTGAAGAGTGGTAAAATGCTGACATGATTTAAGAAGGAAGACTCTGATAAGAAGATAAAAACCTAATAAACAGAGTCTAGAGAACCTTGGTTCGTCTCAGCTGCTTGCCAGTGTAAGCAAAACCCTCCCAAGGAAAACAAAAAGGAGCCTTAATGGTAAGGACATTCCACTCACAGACCATCTGAAGGAGAAAGTTAAGGCCGTGACCTCTGCAGGCTGCAGTTATGAGAGCTCTGACAAAAAAATATTTGATTTGGTTCAGGAAGCAAAATCAGTCACTGGATTTTTTAATATCTTTTTTCTTCAATAAAAAAATAATGTATTTTATGTGTGCTTGAGAGAGAGTTGTGTTTACATGGTAAATATTTCTCCCACCCATGTAGTTTTTCTGTTTAGATTGGTCTTAATTTCTTCGTGGATTTTAATCAACCCCAGGAAAAGGTGGATTCACAGGCCCATTGATTTCCCTTTTTTAATTAACACAAGGTTCCCGAAGGCTAATCTAAAGTTTCACACATGAATCTACAAATATGTAAAGATGTACATTCTCTCCAAGAACCAGAATGAGAATCTGCAAAGCTGTGAGTTTACTGTTGAAAATTTAGGGAATGCTAAAAGAATATATTGGCATCTTGAAATCTAGAACAGAGAATTCCTTAGAGGAATGCTTAAATGCACATAGGCTCCCAGGCTAACTAAAAACAAAAAACACAAAAACCTACAATATGGATGGAAATCTGAGCAATTCTGTTGCAACATCGATAGATATACGTAATAAGAGATATCTGTGAAGCTATTTATGCTTTTGGTATTTAAAGAAAATAACTAGAATTAGAGAAGAATGACGACAAATGTTTTATAGAACATTTCCAGAGCTCTTTTAGTACACTTACAAGAAGAGCTTCAATGGTTGTTGATGCTATTTTTCATTATGATTAGCTTAACTTAAAAAATGTATAGCTTGCCTTTTCCCAGATACAGATAAGGACTACATATGATAATCAAGCATAACTAGCTTTTTTAAAAATAAAATTTATTTATTTTCTCCAAGAGCAGAAGGATAAGGGGGACAGAAAAGTATAAATGGGCAAGATCTGGAAGAAAATACAGAAGAAATAATACCAGGTAGAGCAGAGGTCAGAACAAAATAGCCAAGGGTAGAAAGAACTGAGCAGTGTGAGACAACAGAAACACAAAAGAACAGGCTGAGTTTCCTGGTCTTCTACATCCTCTGGGCAGGTAGAGAAGAAGACTGGGTCTAAGAACATGCCCTTATAATTACCCTAAAGCTCCTACGACTCAGAAGGAGGCACGACGGGAGGTACTGTGTACCTCGTGGGTAGGGCAGAGGAGCAGGCAAGAGCATAACCTTGGGTTATGTAGGAGGTGAGAGCATGGTTTGCAACTACTGCTTATTCTATTTGCTTAGAATTCCAAATAGTGGAGTGTGTGTGTGTGTGTGTGTGCGTGCGTGTGTGTGTGTGTGTGTGTATTAAATTCCAGATAGTAGAATATCTATCTATCTATCTATCTATCTATCTATCTATCTATCTATAGATAGATAGATGTAGATAGAGGATGATTATCTATATGTAGATAGATAGATAGATATTTTAGAAGGTGGGGGCTTATTTAAATTTGGAATTTTAGAGTTTGAAGGGACTCTGCCAAGAAAACTAGGCGCCAATAGGCTCGTGCAATTAACTTTCTTATATGGCTAGAGCTTTTGTTCTTTGAACTAAGCTCTTTTCATCAGAGCAAACATATATAAAGCAGGTATTTGTTTTATTTAATGACCATGCACATTTTGAACTGAAGTAAAGATTCAACAACTGTATAATTAATTTGATGGCATTAAGTAAGAAATTGTTTCCTTTGGGCGTTTGGAATATTTAGTCTATCTACATTGATCTTCTAACCAGAAGACCACTACTTGATTTGATGCCAGATAGACACAGCTATAAGAGCCCAGTTTTAATAGCATGTCCCCTTTGAGCATGAAACCAGAAGGTCAAAACTGCCCATCATAGACATGTTAGCAAAGTCTACAATTAGAATAAAGAAAATTAAATTATATAAAATTAAACAACTCTGAACCTTGACATCAGAAACATGTTAATGTACTTGTTTTATTCAGATTTAGATATCTTACACTTGGGTTTGCCAGAGGTAATGTTATCTTCCTTGGTAATATCATTTAAGTGACTATATGATCACAAAAATGCTGTTCGGACAACCTGTTTTATTTAGAAAGTGTCCTGAAAGCTCATGCTTTGTACCCAGGCAAGCTGGTTCAAATCCTGGCTCCGTCACGTACCAGTATGTACCTGGCTCCAGCATGTGCCAGCTATCTGACCTTGAGCAAGTTACTCAACCTCTGTGACACTAGACTTCCTAATTTCTAAATCAAGGTAAAAATAATACTATCTCAAAGAGTGGTTTTGAAAATTAAGTGTTATTTTATGTAAGGTATTGATACCAGTCCCTAACACATAAGAACAGTTAGCTATTATTGTTTTCTCAGTCATGCAAGTAATATGACCATGCTAAAATTTTGCAGGATGCAGAAATATATTTAAAAAGAAAAAAATTCTTACCCCTAAATCTAATCCTTAATCCTAACAGTTGGGGATGATTACTGTCTTTCCTAATTCCTATTCTATGTGTGTGTTTGGTTTTTTACAAAATCATGATTAGTATATATATACTTTTATTGATTGATTTTATCCTCTTTCTCATTAAGTGGCATATACACACACACACACACACACACACACACACACACACGCACAGACACGTGTCCAGAGGACTTGGTTAACTGAACTTGGTTACACACACACAAATTTAGTGAATCAAATCCTCTGGATGTTTACAAATGTATGCCATTACAAATAAAATCTCATTCCTGTTTTTCCTACCTATGTACTTTGGATGGTTAAAAATAAATATTGGACTACTCTACAGGGAATGCCAAGACAAAAGACAATGGTCATTAAATATTTTAAAATTTGATATCAAGGACGCAGCAAAAGTTTAATCCCTTGAGATTCTTCAAATTTAGGGTATCAATTTCAAATAGATATCCAAGGTATCTATCAATTCCTCTTTATCACTTTCTCAAAAATTAATCCTCAAGATTTTTCAGTACGCACCAAATAAATGATTGCAAGTCAAAGTGAGAAAGATTTGTACACATTAACAGGTAGGAGCTTAATTAAAAATCAGGATGGATGTTTTGATTTGGTAACAAAAAATGAAGGAAAGAAACATTTCAGCTGAATAAACAATATTTGGGATCATTTGGAAGCTCTATTGATGACATCTAGAAGCATGAACTAAAATGAATAGATTCTGCCCCTCCCACAAACTACTTGGATGTTATGGCACTTATTGACATTTTCCACCATGTTGTGAAATGACTTCTGGGATGAGATAGTTTCCAAGCTGTTTAATGCAATCAAGCATCATGGATCATAAATAATTCTATCATCTCTACTTGAAATTAAGAATATATATGACACTTAATTTTAGTTTGAAGATTTCAGCCTTTAACTTAAGAACTTCTTTTTGGTTTCCAGGCTTCAACTTGATTTCTCAAATAGGGTAGCTCTCCTTGTGGTTTCATGAAGGCTGAACAGTGAGCACTTCAGACCAATATGAATTAGTTCCAGCTCCAAACCATCTACAAAATATTCACAGCATTTATTTTAGGCCCAAGAGTCCCTTCCTATTAAGTATACTTTGCATTCCCAGTGCAATTTAGGTTTTTCCAACTTCTAGTAGTATAGATTTTGTCTACAAAATAATAAGTTTTTTAAAAAATACTTTTTTGTTAAAAAAGGGTTAGGAATAAATATCCCAAATATATTTACAGAGACAGACTAAACATATAAAATGCAATAATAGATATAAAAACAGCACAACAGAACGCATAATAGGTCATTTCATTTATTAAGTGCAGATCAAATTTATTTTGTAACAGTATACTCTCATTTAATTTCAAGAAATACCCTGGAAAGGGAAATATACCAAATGGGTCCAAAAAATTAGGCATTTTTCAAACACATTTCAAAAGGCTCTTTTCTTAAAAGAATATTGTCCACTTTTCTAAATCAATTCTTTCTTTCTTTCCTTCTTTTCTTTCTGACAGGGTGTTGCTCTGTCACCCAGGCTGGAGTATAGTGGGGCAATCATAGCTCACTGCAGCCTGGAAATCCTAGGCTCAAGTGATCTTGCTGCCTTAGCCTCTTGAGTAGTCAGGATTATAGGTATGTACCACCATGCCTGGTGTATATACACACACATATCTATATATATACACACACACTATATATATACACATATATACATGTATTATATATATGCACACACATATACATATATTATATATACACACACACATATATACATATATTATATATACACACACACACACATATAATTTTTTTTTGTAGAGGTGGAGGCTTGCTATGTGATGCAGACTGTTCTCAAAGTCCTGGCCTCAAGTGATCTCCTTCTCCTAAAGCCTTCTCCTAAAGCCCTGGGATTAGAGGCATGAGCCACCAAGCCTTGTCTGTTGATTTTCTATTTTATTTCAAAAGTAATAATTACTTATGGTGATATGCTAAAAATTACAGAGAAAATTTACAATTTCTCATTCCACTTCCAACATTTCATCTGTTAGAAAGTGACAACAGTTAAATGTTTGATCATTCATTTTTTCATGATGTGACATACAGAAGCATGTATATCTAATTTAAATATAAGTATACATATATGAATTATATATAAAGATATATAACCATAAGCTTGTAACCATAAACAAAGAGAATCATGTCATATGTTATTTTGCAATCTGCTTTTTTGAATTATAAATATACTAAAAACATATTTTTTGATATCTTCAGATTTAATTTTTTATTCATTTTTTATTTATAAATGAATGGAGACATTAGTTTTGCATCTTGCAATCATAACTGGTAGAAAAGTAAAAATTTCAATGAAGTAATTTGGGGAGTTATTTGAAGAAGGATTTATTTCAAAGAGACACTAAATAATTGTCTATATAGGATTTACATCACTGTCTTAATTGTATTCTCTATAGGTAAGCAAGTGTTTTGCCAAAGCAACACTTCCTCAAAGATCTGCATTGAAAGATTATACCTGTTGGAATTGCCTGATTCCATGATTGTCTATTTTGCTGTGGTAAAACCTAATAGAATAGATCATATTGCCATGAAGAATTTCTACAAGCAACTACTTAAGATTGTGCAAGACAAAATCTTAGGAAATCAATTTGAACAGAATTTGAACAGAGTCTGAGAGAAAGATGGGTAGTCTCAGTTTTGTATGCCACTTCCACCTCAAACAGCCTGAACACATTTCTCAGGCTGCTGTCCAAATGATATGTGACCTGCAGTGTGGAAGAAATGACTCGAAGGTAATGGTCTTTATTCAAGTGGAAGCTGAAGGTCCTACTCCTTTCACTGGATCTCTTTATTTTTTCTCTTACCAAAGAACAGGAACCTTCTCAAATTTCATTAGGATCCTCATTATCTGTAACTGGAGCAAGTCTCTTGGTACAGAACGTATCAGGATAACTTGCTGTCATTTTTTCCTTCAAAAGGGGTAATGCCTTTGTGTCTGTTGATAAAACAATTAATCAAATTTCTCTCCTTCCCTTTTCTTCCCAAAGACTTTCAAAGTAATACTCCATGAGAAACTGAGAAATGCACTTGTTTTCTCTGAGAAAGTGAGAAGACAGAGGCCTTGATGTAGAGATATGGAAGAAAACAAAACTCTTTTGCCCAAAGAGAAATGGAGGTAGAAGGGGGAAGATGACGTGGTTTCAGAAAACATCTAAAGACAGAATAGATTTTAATCCAGGTAAATAATCGACTGACCTCTACCATATCTGATGCCAAAGATATTTACCCAAATTCTCATGCTGTATATGAAGGCTTTCCAGGGAAACTCTATGGAAAACAAATTGGCACCAAGGCTCTCCTGGCCCTCTGAGTGGCACATTTTGAATTCTATAAACCAATTCATTCCTTTGCTTCCCTCCCTCCCTTTCCCCCCTCCCTAAATGTATATTCTTAGCTGAAGAAGAAGTCAGAGGCAGTTATTGTACACAAATCATCTCCTGGCTGAAGTTTTTGGTGGCAGTCAAGAGAGGAGAAGGGAAAAAAAAATTAGAAAAATTTCAATTTCAGGACCA
Source organism: Macaca nemestrina (assembly GCF_043159975.1). Classification (NCBI taxonomy): domain Eukaryota; kingdom Metazoa; phylum Chordata; class Mammalia; order Primates; family Cercopithecidae; genus Macaca; species Macaca nemestrina. Next base: position 95,852,452 of record NC_092131.1, read on the forward strand.
TTATTATTTTCATTAATCATAAGAGGTGCTGTCACCCTGTCCTGATTCTTTAGAAGGAGATCTATTATACGGTCCATTTAGTCCAAGCCATATTACCTCATATGTTTTCCTGGCTGACCAAATAAGACTTAAGAGATAAAACAATTTACTGTTCATTATGATCCGTGTCACTGGAATCAATCTATTAACCTACATTAACTGGATATGTGACGATATCTCACATACACGCTTCCTCAGTTTAAAGGAAAGGCAAGGGAATGGGGAGGGGGCAGAGAGAGTGAGGCGAAAGGAGAGGGAAGGAAATCAGGGCCCATAAAGTGCAGCAGACGTATAATTTGCCAAGCGAATACAACTTCATTTTCCAGTGCCCACTGCTGCGCCCTCCACATCTTCACGCAGCCCCTGACCTGTAAAGAAGTCTAACAAATTGGCTTCTATTGTGGAGCCAAAAGGTGCCATCAAAGAAGGGACGGTTCGCTGGTCCTAAAGTATGATGGGAAATCTCAGGCTGGAATAAAGAGCTGCCGTTTTATGAAGTTAACCCATTAAGGTTAAAAGCAAGCAGGAAGCTCCGGCTGGTGGGGCAGCAGTGCCAGGAGGACAGAATCCCTCCAGCCGTCTCTCTCAAACATTCGGGGAAGACAGCCCCAGGGGAAGCAAGCACCACATGAAGTTAAGATAAAAATAATCACCACCTTCCTATTTTTTTTTTTTCCCTGCTGTGTCTCTGGACAGCCCCTCTGTTTCACTCTTTCTCTCCTGTTTTCTCTCTCCCTTTCTCCATGGATTAGGAATCATAAGCATCTCCAGAAATCAATCAATCAATCAATCAATTAATGATGCAAATCTGCATAAAAAACTTCAGAGTAAAGAGTAGAGAGCTTAGGGTGGTGTGTGTCACCAAAATGTGACTCCAGTGTCCCTTCATTCTGCATTTGCACCTGCTGGTAAGAGCTCATCTGGGCCCTGACTTGTATGCTGTAAATTTTCCTCTGAGACTCCAGAGCTCTGTTCATGGCTGTCTCCAGACCACAGGCAGATTCCTTTGTACAGCACGTGTATTACCAATCCACACCATCCATGCTACCGAGGAGTGTGCAATGGTAACGCACAGCCAGAAGAGGTTGTGCCTGGTGTTGATGGACTGTCACCTGTTTTCATTCCTATATGGAAGGGGGCAAATTTCAGACTGTATACATCTCCCTTTCATGGGTGATTTGGTCTACTAGTTACTATAGGATCTCGAGAGAGAGAATTACAAAACTTTGTTATATATTCAACCTTGTCAGTCCTAGGAAGAGGTAAAAACACCTGTGCAATTATGGCTGTTCTTGAGCTCAGGGTATAATTGGTGTGAAAAAAGTGGATATATCCTGTTCTGGATAAGAGGAAGTGGAAGGCATTATTGATAAATCTTGTCATTCTTAACTGGTGAGAGATTAGGATCACAAATGGAGGATTGCCACAGAAATGTGGAGTTATTTTATGTGCTAGTGATATCATTATACTTCCTCATAAATTTTCATGGGTCTATCTTTGGGTCAAGCCAGGGAAGTTTTATTACTTTTGGTCCATACCACCCGTGGACCAAAATTTCTTCCACTTGAAGATGCACACGTTGTCAGTTTCTCCTTTCTCCACAAGTCATGACAGAAAAAAAGGCAAACAAAGCTAACTTCATTGTTTTTGAAATGTTTTAAGCTATATTTTTAAAAATACAGCTTAAACTATATTTTTAAAAATACAGCTTAAACTATATTTTTAAAAAATAGGCTGGGCACGATGGCTCATGCCTGTAATCCCAGTCCTTTGGGAGGACGAGGCGGGTGGATCACTTGAGGTCAGGAGTTTGAGACCAGCCTGGCCAACATGGTGAAACCCCATATATACTAAAAATACAAATATTAGCCGGGCGTGGTGGCACATGCCTATAATCCCAGCTGCCTGGGAGACTGAGGCAGGAGAATCGCTTGTACAGTAAGCCGAGTTGCAGTAAGCCGAGATCATGCCATTGCACTCCAGCCTGGGCAACAAGAGCGAAACTCCATCTCAAAAACAAACAAACAACAGTAAGAAAAACTTTACTGTTTGTAAACTTTTTAATTACCTTAAACATTCTATATCAAAGTTTGATTTTCAACCCAAGTGTTTTTCTCCATTCTCTTGTCTGTCTTCAATCTCCCTGCACTGAAAGAAGAGAAAACATCCTTTCATATCTGTACTTGTGATGCCTGAGAGGGAACAAGTATTTCACAAATGTTTGTGCAGTAAAGAAAAATTATCAAGTCCTTTGAGAAATGATTGCAGGAGAGGTGGACACTGGGTCTACTTATACACAGATTTTTTTTTCAACAAAAGGCAGTTTTCATGGAATGCAAAACCCACACATACAGAGAGCTAAATTTTCCCATACAGGGGTTGGCAGGGCCAATTGCAGGACTTGGTTATGCATGGATTTTGGTATCTACAGGGGTCCTGGAACCAATCCTCCATGTATACCAAGGAGCAACTGTAGTCAGATTCCAATTTTATCTTCAAGATAGGACCTTTAGACTTTCTCGATGTGCTGACTGTAGTCTATGACAGAATGAGAGGAATTAAAGATGGTGTCAGGCTTCTTCTTTCTTTTTCTTTCCTGAGCAACTTGCAGAACAGAGTTGCCATTTTTTTAAGAAGGGGAAGGTTACACTTTGGATGGAGTGGGCACCAGGAGTTTGGTTTCTGTTAAGTTTGAAGTTTCTATTACATACTCAATGAAAAATGAATACCAATTCCGAACCAGAGATACACATTTTGGAGATATCAGTATATTGGTGAATTTCTTGAGACTACCTAGAGTTAGTGTAGGTAGAGAAAAGTTTTGAGATTTGATTCCTAGTACATGCTAAGGTTTAGAGGCTGAAAACATTAGTCAGAATGAGTAAAGGAGCATCATGTAAGAGTGGCCAAGGAGGCAGGAAGAAAACCAGGAGGGAATGATGTTTTGGAAGCCAAGTAAAGAGAGCGTCTCGAAGTGGGAATGACCAGTCTGTGAGATCTGCTCGAGTTGAGGACTGAGAACTGATGTTTGGGTTAGCAATGTAAAAGTCACTGATGACCTTGACAAGAGCTGCAGTAGATAATGAAAATCTGATTAAAGTGTGTTTTTGAACTCTCTTGAGAGATAAGGAGGAAAAGAATTGTAGTCAGTGAGCATAGTCTACTCTTTCCGAGTATTTTGTAGTCAGGGGAGCAGAAAAACTGTTAAAACTACAAGGAGATGTGGGATCAAGAGTGGGGACATATATCAAAATGTGCTTTAAAAGAGTTATTAAAGTTACTGAGTCTCTTCCTTACCTGTTGCCATGCATTATTTGAACATCTGTCTACAAGCTTTGTTATAACCAGTGGCTTTCTCCAATTCTTTGGCTATATATAGTTCCCTACCAATGCCTATGGTTTCTCTTTTTCTAAACCTGTTAATGAGCCAGTCCTGGTGATAGAAATGATATCCTTCATGACAAAGAGGCTCAGCTTGACATTCAGTCTGAGGACAGAGTAGTCTCACTATTCCTCATCCAACTTGAAGCTGCAAGTCTAGGTCATAGAAAAGAGAAACAGCAGAAGTTGCTGCTCCTTATTGAAGCAATGTAGACTATCTATCCACGGTACCAGTGGGTTGATTCTGCAGAACTGATGGCGTGGGTAAAGATGGAGGGAACAAGGAAGCTCCCCCCTATGCCACTGCTTTAAATGAGGATCATACAGATAACATTTCAGAAGCTGTGTATCCCAATTTTCAGCATATCAAAGTTAGCAACAGCCCAGCCTCTGGAGCCAGACAATCTATATCTCTATATCCATCTCACTTACTGGCCACATGCCTTTGACCATGAATGTCTCTTTGAACCTCTATTATTTCATCAGTAAGATGGGGAAAGTAATTCTACCTTCTCATAGTGTTGTAGTAAGGAACAAATTAGATAGTGCGTGCAAGACACTTAACATAGTAAATGCATATAGAATGTTTTCCATAGAGTATACAATTTAGTGTATATAAGGAAAGTATTACCATTTCATTAATAGGTGAAAGCATTTGATGAGACTTACAGGGTTCCCAAAGTCTTTCTGTAGCTCAAGGCAAAATTTTCAGTCAAAAATTTTGACATTGGTTGGGTGTGGTGGCTCAAGCCTGCAATCCCAGCACTTTGGGAGACTGAGGTAGGTGGATCGCTTGAGGCCAGGAGTTTGAGACCAGGCTGGGCAACATGGTGAAACCCCGTCTTTACTAAAAGTATAAAAAGTAGCCAGGCATGGTGCTGTGTGCCTGTAGCCCCAGCTACTCTGGAGGCTGAGGCACAAGAATCGCTTGAATCCAGGAGGTGGAGGTTGCAGTGAGTCAAGATCGTGCCACTGCACTCCAGCCTGGGTTACAGAGCGACACTCTGTCTCGAAAAAAAAAAAAAAAATGACATTTACCCCAAGTTACAGGAACAATTACCTACAAATTTTCCTCTGATCCTAAAGCTTAAAGACTCTATGGCAACCTATCTTATGGGGTGAAGAAAGAAAAGAAAGTCAGCACTAGGTAAGTAGTTGATTTTGGGTGATCTTGTCAAGAGTTTTCCAGTTTCATAGCTAAGGAACTGTTTATTCATGAGACCTCCTAATTGAGGACATGAACAACCTCTCTATTAAAAGCATTGTGAGGCAACCCAAAGAAAGTAGGATGGGTAACTGAAAGGCCTTAGCCTTAGTTTTAGGCTTGTCAAAAACTTACTTTCTACAAGTGGATTAACCTCTCTTAGCCTTAGAGTTCCCATGTGTGATATGAGGGCTGGGCCAGATCAATGATTTAAACAGAGCCTAACAGTCTGTCCCAGGGAGAGTGAGTAGGGGGAGGGCTTCCCCGACCCTCCTTGTTTCAACCTTCTCTTACTATTGTAGGGAGGAACAAATGAGATCATGCATGCAAAACACCTAACAGAGTACATGGCATTTATTACATAGATAAGCATTAAACAATGCTTATTTTATTTTTTATTCTGCTTTATATGTGTCTGTGTAAAGTTTGGTTTGAAGGGAGACTTTTGCCACTAAAGCACATCTGAAAATCCACTGGGCTACAAGAACTCTTTCTTTCAGCTTGAAACTTCTATGAGTCTATTACTAGGCGCCCAGGAAATGGGCACATGGAACAGAAGATAAAATGTATATATGGCCGGGCGTGGTGGCTCACACCTGTAATCCCAGCACTTTAGGAGGCCGAGGTGGGCGGATCACGAGGTCAGTAGATGGAGACCATCCTGGCTAACACGGTGAAACCCCGTCTCTACTTAAAATACAAAAAATTTCCCGGGCTGGGTGGCGGGGCCTGCAGCCCCAGCTACTCCGGAGGCTGAGGCAGGAGAATGGCATAAACCTGGGAGGCGGAGCTTGCAGTGAGCCGAGATCTCGCCACCGCACTCCAGTCTGGGCGACAGAGCGAGTCTCCGTCTCCAAAAAAAAAAAAAAAATATATATATATATATATATAAATGGGTGGGAGGGTTGACACATACTCTCCTATTCACAGGTAGGAGCAATTGTTAGTTTCTCCTGGGAGCCTGGAAGCTGCCTTGCCCCCACACTTCCCCTGTGTACTCGTCTTCACTTCTCACTGTGAAAAGGCAAAATAAAATGGAGAAGGAAAAGTGGATGAGTGGAAGGTAAAAGGTAAAACGCCAGTGTAATTAAAACCAAACCTTAATTTTTGGAGGCTGGGAAACTACCCTGGGGGCTTTCCAGAAGTTTGTGCCTTCTAGGAGGAGACTGGAATTTGCCTTTCTGACAGACCTGCTGCTTATAATGGAAGGCGCTGCTTTCATGAGACCTTTGAGTTAACCTTTTGATCTTTGGAGAAGCCTCAGTTCTACAAAGGAGATATTAAGCTCCCTGACTAGTAATGAAAATCAGGAGGGTTGGTAAAGCTGTGTCTCAGAAAAAGCCCAAGTGGATCACCACTTCTATAACAGTTGTGGCTTCTAGATTGATATCACCATTTCCATCCTCATCCTTCACCCCAGGGTCTTGGTAAGGTGCTTGTAAATGCCTGATCAAGTCTCAAAAGTGATATGAAGGATTATGAAAAGTGGTATGCATGCCTTCCCAGAGTCCAGAGAAGACAGCCATTGTGCCCAAGGAATTTTGTTGGTAAGGGTCATCAGCAGAGCATAGGGGTCACAAGCACAGAGAAGGGGCTGCCATGTTGACAGTTGCATGTTTAGCTCTCAAAGGTCTCAGAGAGCATGAACTGACTGCCTGCATGCCAGGAGTTGGCAAAGCTTTGCAACAAAATGAGGTGGCAGAGTGGACTTGCCACATGGCATGGTGAGTCAGTAACGTGGAAGCCTGCAGAAGGAACTAAGGGACAAGTGGAGGGGAGTTAATGTAGGTGGACTTGTGTGGTACCACATTGAGCACAAAAGGAGAGCAACTGTATTTCCTAGTCACAGGTGGATATACAGCTATTATAGGAGATTAACTGAGGAAAGATTCAACCCCAGATGCAAAACTCCAAAAGGGTCCAGCCAAGAGATCTCCAAATGGACAATTTAACTAATTACTCTTGGGGTCTAGCACTCCATAGCACTTTCTAGTCTTGGAGAGAAGGAAAGGTTCTAGAAGTGATATTTTTCTGGTTTAACTCAATCCTGGTTTGACATTTTCTTTGTATTCCATCAACGGTTCTCTCGCTTGAAAGCCAACCCAATGCCTCAAAATAAGTCTTTTTATTGATGGAGAAAGCAAGTCTTTTTCTTGCTTCTCTTGTTTCTGCTCTTCTTTTTTGTTCTTCAATGCCAACAATATCCTTCATAGACTCAAAAACAACAATTAGATCATAATTTGGACATCAGTAAGGAAAAGGGACATGTCATCTGTTGTCTTGGTTCAATATCTGACCTGTACTAACCACTCCATATTTGGGAATTGCTATTTTTACTATTCTTGTTTATGTTATGGTTATTATTGTTATTAATATCTGTCTTCCTCTAATCCAAATTCTAAATCAGTACTGTCCAGCGGAACTTTCTATGATGATGAAGATGTTCTATATCTGTATTTTCCCATGTGTAATCACTAGCCACTCTGTATGCTCCACAGACAGCCAGTAGGCCTGTGGTTATTGAGTAGTTCAAACGTGGCCAGTTCACCTAAGTAACTAAGTCTTTAATTTTATTTAATTTAAATGAATGTCCATTAAAATAGCTATAGGACAGTGCAGGTCTTGGCCTATTTTTCTCAGGTGAGGGTTGGGGCATTCTTACACCTTAAACCTGTGGTTACGGAACTGGCTTCAGGATAACCTGGAAGACTTGTCAAAACACAGATTCCTGGGCCCCAAGCCTGGAGTTTCTGATTTCCTATGTCTAGGGGGTGGCCTAAGAATGCGCATTTTAACAAGAGGTACTGTTATTAGTGGTCCTGAGACCAGACTTTGAGAGCCACTGCTTTAGATCTATCCATGTTTCCAAATTCCAGGGGCACATCGTAATCACATGAGGAAGTGATGCCCAATATATTTATTTCCCGGCAAAAAAATTAAACCAGAATTTTCAGAGTTCCAGATTATTTCTTTGCACAGGCCAGAATTCAATACAATTATTAAATCAAAAGGCATGTTAAATTAGGTCAGTGCTTTTCAAACTGTAATGTGCTTATGAATCACCTGGGGATCTTGAGAAAAAGCAGAGAGTAATTTACTAGGTTTGCAAGGGTCCTAGGAATCAGCATTTCCAATGAGCTCCCAGGTTAGGCCAATGCTGCAGGTCTAAGGACCATGGTTTGAATAGCAAGACATTAGATGATCCCTGAGGTTGATTCTGATCTTTATATGATTCTAGAACTGGGCAGGATGTCTGCAGCCTGGCATGCTCACAATAGTGTAGTGCTGCGAGAGGAGAAAGTGCAGTGGAGTGATGACAAATTTGGCATGTCCCGGGGAGGAGGAAAGACAAGTGGCCCACTCAGGGCAGCTGGGTCCTTGCCTGAGGCTGCCAACTGAGTTATGCAGGCGAGCTCCTTTCTTGAAGGGTGGGGAGGAGCGGGGAGTAGGTAGAATCAGGCTCTCTGCTATCAATAACCTATAAAGCCCCATGTAGAGTTCAAAGCCTATAAACAGCTGTACCGATGGCCATCCATGGGAAGAGGGAGCTGGAGATCAGACAGCCCTACTGTTAAACAGGGCAGTTCCAGGCTCAGAACTGTCAAGCTGTCCAGTGTTAGGATCCTTTAAATTAAGAAAGAAAACCAAACGTTAAAGGTTCTATTACATGATTGGATAATAACCAAGGGGCATTACAGTACTTGTAATGTCAAATATAAAGGAGGCTTAATGGTTCTTTTTCTCACTTCAGGTCAAAGGTGAGTTACAATTGAGTCTTCAGAGTTCAGCAGTTAGTGAAGTAAAGAGAAAAAGAGAATGCACCAGGCCACCACAGAAGACCCCAGGAAACCCACAGCAGCCTTTGGGTACTTCCTCAGGGGAGGGGGCGAGCATAAGAATAATAGGGAGTTTAAAATCCTGCCAAACTATTTCTTCACAAAGCTGTATTTACTTTCCGAAGTGCCTGCTATCAGTGCCCTATAATCATAGAATCAAAAAGGAAGAAAAAGGTTTATTTTCGTGCAGTTGTTGCCTATTGCCATGAATGGAAATATATTTAATACCGATGTTTTCCTGGTGGTCCATATAACTTTTATTTCCTCTACTGAAAGAAAAATAAAAAATTAAGCCATCCAAAGCAAAGCACCTTTTCTGAATTTCAAGTAGACAGCTAGGCAGCACCAGAAGCTGTTATAAATGGGTACTCCACAGGAATTCAGATAAACCAAGATGGATTTCCTCAAACATGTTTGCTTACAAAACCCTTTAATTCTTTCTCTCCTTCTCACTCCTTTACACACACGCACACACGTCCACATAGACACACACACACACACACACCCCCAGCATGTGCTCTGTTACCTACAGAGTTGATATTATAATAAACCAGGATGTCAAACACAGGGAAAAGTACATGCAAAGAGTGTTTTAAGGACAAAACTTAACCAGGGTCTTCAGCAATCTTGTTTTCTGCTGAATTTGAGATTTCAGAAGACAGCAGTTCTCTCTTGTCTCCCGTAAGAATGACTCTATTTGTTCTTTTTCAGGGATCCCCCTCCAGGGTCCTGTCCCAGAACAAAATGAATAATGACGCTTTATTTTTCACAGTACCTTTTCTCAAGAAGTTCACGATGCTTTAGAAAACTGGTCTCATAAATCTTCGAGACACTCTTGAGAGCTAGAAAGCAACGGTTTCACCCCCATTATACAGGTGAGGAGACTGAGGTACAGCAGTGGAGGAAGAATAACGTGCCAGGGCCTTTAATCATACAGTTTTTTAAAAAGCAGATTTTCTCTTTTCCAAGTCAGTTTATGCCTGCATCCTATTTGCCAATATCTACAGGGATAAAGTACTAACTTCAAGAGATCCAGAAAATGCCTCCACTTTTTAAAAAAATACATTCACTACAATGTATTTATCTAAATAGTGAGCCAACAATGTACATGGCCTTAAATAAATGCATGTGAATGTGCATGTGTGCTTGCTGGCTGCATATGTATAATGAACATGATTTTAGGTTGTGGAACTTAACTTGAACACAGTTTTTAAATGTGTTTTGCAAAGACAAGAACCTACTCAAATCTGAAGGTCTCCAGACTGAGCTGAATTCCTTTGTCCAGTTCTCTCTTAAATCCATGAGACAACAAACGGCATATGTTAGCATATTCAGAGCCATCTAGTGATTGATTTGGGGCTTCAATGACTAATCAGTGACCCTCTGTCCTTGCATTTGTACCCTTCACTCCAACTCAAACTCCAGCAGCATTCAAAGGAACACTAGAGAGATGGGCAAAGCTCACTGAGGAGCAGAGGCTCTCAGCAGTAATGCCATGTACATGTCCGCCCCTCCTTTGATGCTGGACGTATAAATAGCAGGAAACTTAACACTTGGACTTGGACTCCTCATGATTAGGCTCAAAGCTTGGTGATTTTTATTTTATTTTATTTTTTGGAGAGAGTCTCGCTCTGTGGCCCGGGCTGGAATGCAGTGGCACGATCTCGGCTCACTGCCACCTCCGCCTCCTTGGTTCAAGCAATTCTGCTCCCTCAGCCTCCCAGGTAGCTGGGATTACAGGTGCCTACCACCACGCCTGGATAATTTTTTGTAGTTTTAGTAGAGATGGGGTTTCGCCATGCTGGCCAGAATGGTCTGGAATTCCTTACAGGTGATCCAACCACCTCGGGCTCCCAAAGTGCTGGGATTACAGGCATAAGCCACCGTGCCCAGGTGATTATTTTAAACATTAATGTAAATGATACATTTATGACATGCCATGAGTCAACCCATTGAGGATCTTAAAGCAACGCAAACAGTGACACTCTTCTTCCTGATGGGAGTGAGGGTGGCTTACTTGCCATGAGACAGGGAGCTAGGATGCTTTAGGCTAGGGACACCGCAGATCACTAGCAAGAATTTGAAGGTAGTCACTGGAAAAATAGAGGTGAATTCAGCTGATATAGATTTCACAGATGATTGAGCATTTAAAGACTCCTCTTTTCTCTTACATCCAGTGCTAACACAGAAGATACCCACCTGTGATGGTTAATATTAAGTGTCAACTTGATAGGAATGAAGGATTCAAAGTATTGTTCCTGGGTGTGTCTGTCAGGGTGTTGCCTAGGAGATCAACATTTGAGTCAGTGGGCTGGGAGAGGCAGACACACCCTCAATCTGAGTGGGCACCCCATCTAATCCATTGCCAGCACTGCTAGAATAAAGCAGGCAGAAAAAGGTAGGTGAGGCTGACTTGCTGAGTCTTCTGGCCTCCATGTTTCTCCCGTGCTGGATGCTTCCTGCCCTTGAACATCAGACTCCAAGTTCTTCAGCTTTTGGACTGTTGGACTTACACCAGTGGTTTGCGAGGGGCTCTCAGGCCTTCAGACACAGACTGAAGAGTGCACTGTCTACTACTCTACTGTTGAGGTTTGGGACTCAGACTGGCTTCCTCGCTCCTCAGCTTGCAGATGGCCTATTGTGGAACTTCACCTTGTGATCCTGTGAGTCAGTTCTCCTTTTTTTCTTTTTTTGAGACGGAGTCTAGCTCTGTCGCCCAGGCTGGAGTGCAGTGGTGCGATCTCGGCTCAGTGCAACCTCCGCCTCCTGGGTTCACACCATTCTCCTGCCTCAGCCTCCTGAGTAGCTGGGACTATGGGCACTCGCCACTACCCCCAGCTAATTTTTTGTATTCTTTCGTAGAGACCGGGTTTCACTGTGTTAACCAGGATGGTCTTGATCTCCTGACCTCATAATCCGCCTGCCTCGCCCTCCTAAAGTGCTGGGATTACAGGAGTCAGCTCTCCTTTAAAAACTTTTCTTCATCTATACATCTATCCTTTTAGCTCTGTCCCTCTAGAGAACCCTGACTAATACACTACCCACTGAACTGGTAAAATATTATTTAGTCCTCACGAATCTATTTTCCCCTTTTGGTCAGTTTTGGTTCTATCTAATCAATATCAACATTACTTTTGCACAGTTCCTTATTCTTGGCCTATACAAAGCGGGAAGCTTGCCAGTCTCTTTTCCCTCTAAGTTTGGCAGTCCCTAACCAGTGGGTTAATATTGCTAGTGGTGAACTTCACTGCTTCATAAGGAAACCCACTCCAGCTTCAGCGGCTGGAATTCTTTTCTTACTTGGAGACCAAATATTCTTCCCTGTTCATTCCACTCATTTGCCCAGTTTAGTCCACTGAAGCTATAGAAATCTAACTTCCAAGTATTTTAAAGCAGCAATAATCCCGCCCCACTTCCCATATCTCTTTTCAAATGTTTCAAATGTCATCCATTCACTACTTTTTCTTAAGTCAATTCTGTGGTATGTTAAGCATTAATATAAGAAAAATAAAGGGCAGTCTTTTAAAATTAAATATAGAGTTAACTCACCAAGTTAGACTCACACTATTCCTCAGGAAGATCACAGAAGAATAACACAGTTATTGGAAAAGGACATCTAAGCTCTTTACAGCTAAGGAAGATGAAAGGAATATTTCCAAAAGGGTGGGGGCCGGAGATGGCTCAGGCTTAAAAGGACATGAGGTAACTGAGACTGAATTTAAACAAAACTAGAGAATAAAACGACTGGGGGAAAAAAAAGATAATTATGTCTTACAACAATTACCCTGGCTATGAAGCAAAATTAGCATAGTCCTTTCTAATTTAAATGTGTTGAAAGTGGCTGAGCATGACAGCAGAAAATTACAAGGTTTAGGACACAGGCTTTGGTTAAAGTGATGGCAATCGGATTATCTTGGCATTTTCTGCTGATAGCAATGATTATAAACTTACCTATAAATATTAACTGTTTAATGCTAGGTGAGGTTTTATTTTGCTGGAAAGTACAGAGTCATTCTATACTTGAAGTTGGTTTTGTGCATTTTTTTCTTATTTAGTTTAATTTTGGTTTGTTTTATTGCTCATAGGTTCAGTTACTTTTTAATAACAGGTAATTGTTTCTTCCTTCTTTCCCTCCCTTCCTTCCTTTCTTCTTTATGTCCTTCCTTCCTTCCTCCCTCCCTCCCTCCTTCGTTTCTTTCCTTCCTTCCTCCCTTCCTTCCCTTTCTTTGTTTCTCTTTTCCATCTTTGGATCCAAGAGGATCAACTTCACTCACTTTCCCATAGAGGAGATACTACTCCTATGTGTCCATTTCCAATTCAACTGTAGCTTCATTTCCAATCAAAAGTTTTCTAAGCTGCATAACCATCTTTAGTTCACTCTGCAACACCATTTTCTCAACTGCTGGGTCTGTGTACCATTGATCCATTTACATTATTTGGCACTTTGTCACGTTTCCTCATATCACTATTTTTATGTAAGAGAATTCATCTGCCAATACTTTGCCTATTATCCCCACCCCCTATCTAATCACCCAAAGTAAAATATACCTTTATTTAATAAACATTATTTCATGATTTGAGGAGAAAAATCTACATTTTCTGTGTAGACAAAGTCAACAAAGACTTACATTTAAAAAATAATAATTAAAAGTTAATGGTTAGATGAACTGTGTAGGCAACTAGGCAACTTATTTAATATGATATTTCACCCAGCGTTTCTAAATCCTGGCACTATTAACATTTTGGTTCAGATGATTTTTTTGTTGTAAGGCTCTGTCCTATGCACTGTAAGACATTAGCAGCATGTCTGGGTAGAGACCCATTCGATGACAGTAGCAACCCCCACATCAGCCTCAGGTTGTGATAATGACACATCTCTAGACATTACCAGGTATCCTGGGGGCTGGGGGCATATTACTCCCAGTTGAAAGCCACTGATTGAACCCAAGCAGAAAAGGTCTTTAATAGTGGGGGAAGTAAATAATACACTATTACACACTCTCCTTTTTTTTTTTTTTAAAGTTCCAAAGTTCCAGGGTACATGTGTAGGTTTGTTACATAGGTAAACATGTGCCATGGTTGTTTGCTGCACCTATCAACCCATCACCTAAATATTAAGCCCAGCATGCATTAGCTGTTTTTCCTGATGCTCTCCTTGCCCTGCTCCACCGGCCCCAGTGTGTGTTGTTCCCTTCCCTGTGTTCATGTGTTCTCATGATTAGCTCGCACTTATGAGTGAGGACATACGGTATTTGGTTTTCTGTTCCTGCATTAGTTTGCTGAGAATAATGGCTTCCAGCTTCATCCATGTCCCTGCAAAGGACATGATCTCATTCATTTTTATGACTGCATAATATTCCATGGTTATATGTATCACATTTTCTTTATCCAGTCTATCATCGATGGGCATTTGTGTTGATTCCGTGTCTTTGCTATTGTGAACAATATAACACACTATTCTTACTTGGATTAATTTATCTGCCACACATATCCAGTTATTGGCGATAGAAGCTTATGGTGGTCTGAATGAACTAGAAGAATTGGTGGTGAGCTACTGGTAACAGAGACAGAAAATACTAGTAGTTTAAATAAGAGAGAAGCTTATTTGTCTATTATTCTAGAGAAGTCTGGAAAGAGGCCTTCCCTGTTGGTTGGGGGCTCCATGGTACTGTCAGGGTCATGGGCCTCATCTTTTTATTTCAACATCCATAGAACTTGGCTTTCATGTTCCAGCTCCCGGGTATCTGTGGAATGCCAGCTGGGTTGCTAAAGCATCAAACTGGAAGCAAGAACCAGGATTGGTAGGGCAAAAAGGAGCAAAGGGAAGATTCTCAGAAGCTCCCCAACCAACTAGAAGCTAGAAGAAAGGCTAGGAAATGTATTTCCAGTGAACTACTGTGAAATGTTTCAATAGCAAAGAAAAAAAAAGAGAACATATATTGTGTTTACAACTAGCAATCTCCCATTCATTTATTCTTCTTCTAGTTCAGGTAACTATTTCTTAAATATTTACTATGTGCTAGACGCTGCTAGAACTGGAAATAAGGAGAGAATGAACTTTGCTATCTGGGGGCATATAACCTACAGAGATGGGCAAGTATGACATGATTAATTAAGCAATTAAAGCATAAATGGCAAGTTTTATGAATGGCACAAAAACACAGAGCACACTTTAAGTCTCTTGGAGGCAAAATGAATTTTTCTGATTTTTCAATACCTATAAGTCAGGGGTCCCAAATCCCTGGGCCACCGATCAGTACCAATTCACAGACCCAAAGGAACCAGGCTACACAGCAAGAGGTGAGCGGTGTGCCAGCGAGCATTACCACCTGAGCTCCGCCTCCTGTCAGATCAGCAGCAGTGCATTAGATTCTCATAGAACCCTATTGTGAACTGCACATGCCAGGGATCTAGGCTATCCGCTCCATCTACTGCCGGATGATCTAAGGTGGAAGAGTTTCATCCAGAAAACATTTCCCCCTCCTTGTCCGTGGAAAAATTGTCTTCCATGAAACCATTCCTGGTGCCAAAAAGGTTAGGGATGGCTGCTGTAAGTGGTTTGCTATATAGTATGTGTTCAGTAAATCTGGGGGGACAGATGCACTGTTTGCTCTGGGACCCATCAGGCTGCTTCCGACACTTACATAAATTAGCCTTCATATGAATTTCTGAAATCAAAATAATAGCATAGCTATGCCAGTCAAAGCTAGTCAGTTTCCACTGCCTTTTAGTTTCACAGATTATTACTTCAAGCTCAAATTGCAAACCAATACAATCTTAAGTAAAGTCTTGCAGAAATTTGACTCCCATATTAAGTGAATTCAACTCCTCTGATATACATACTACCATTACAAAGGCTAACTGCTTGAATACTTTTATATATTAAATCATTTCTCCAATAAATTAATGTAAATTTTGTTCAACAACTTTGAGCAAAATTTGAGAGGTTCAAAAAATAAAACTGACCTCAATTCTTCCTTGAGATTCTCATTTTTGTAATCCTCTTTTTTTTTTTTATTTGTATCCAGCTGCCTCTGTAAATAAGCTCTGTAATGGGTGAACAATTTAGTCATTTTAGAGGAATCTAGAAATCAATGCAACTGGGGAGTAAACAAATTCATTTCGACCATATTAACCTTAAATGTTACTCTGATTTGTGCAGTACCTACACTTACCCACACTTACACGCAAACTCAGAGACACATAAATAAGACGCTGTGAAAAATATCGCCATTATTATCCGGCATCATCCAGTCAGTTCAGAAAACAATAACAATTGAAATATGTCTCTACTAGAAGACACCTTCCTTTTATTGCCTTAAAAGATATTTCTCTGTGGTTTTCTTTTGCTACAAAAGAGCAATGGGCAAACTCAGGAATTTTCTGTTTCTTGTGTGAACTTCCTACCCAGCTCTCTTATAGACATTGTCTAAGTAAACTCCTATTCTGAGATTTTGAATTTCTACTGTTACTCAAATGCCAGTAAGATAAAGGTCTTAAAGACTTCAAGTTTTGTAACCTCATGGTTATTATGTGCTTCAATCTCTGTATGTTAATTTGGCAAGGAAGGTCATCCCCTTCCAAAAAAAATCAAAAACAGCCAAATGCATTTTTAGGTCTGAAAACTAAAGGTAACTGAAAGGACCATTATATCCACTACAATTTAGAGTCAGAAATAAATTTGTCTTACAGACATTAGCATTTATTCACATTTGACAATTCTTGAGAATCAACTACCTAAAGATATTTAGAAAATGTGGAGTTCATAGAAAACACATACTTAGTAATTAAGCAAGTATAACAATTGGAAGCACAATTCAAATTAACGAAATGAGAAATACTTTGTTGAAATTTGTCATGAAAATTATATATACCCATAAATGTGTAAAGCATTGAGATAGGCTGAGCGTGGTGGCTCATGCCTGTAATCCCAGCACTTTGGGAGGCCAAGGCAGGCAGATCACCTGAAGTCAGAAGTTCAAGACCAGCCTGACCAACGTGGTGAAACCCCATCTCTACTAAAAATACAAATATTAGCCAGACATGGTGGCAGGCGCCTGTAATCCCAGCTACTCAGGAGACTGAGGCAGAAGAATCCCTTGAACCTGGGAGGTGGAGGTTGCATGCGCTGAGATCGTGCCATGGCACTACAACCTAGGCGACAAGAGCAAGACTTCATCTCAAAAAATAAAATAAAATAAAATAAAATAAAATAAAATAAAATAAAATAAAATAAAGCCTTGAGATATTAATGTCCTCTGAATCTAACGTGCTTTTACTGTACTACTTCAATAATCGAGATCCCTTCTTATGTTTATTGGCACGTTTCTGCATTATCTGTATGGTCTCCTGGCATTATGTATTTTGTACTATTAGTACCAACATTTAAAAGGCTGATCAGCCAGTATTTAATGGTAATGTTTGTGTTATATTAACTCCTTCTGCATTTCCTAGGTCTAGCTTTTTGGACTGAAGTCCCATGGAGGTAAAACTTCAGGTTCAAACCCAGAGTGGACTGGAGGAGGGAAACTCATTTCATGGGAGTAGGGCGAGAGTGGATTGTCTTAGCTGGAATCAACATTTCTGAGGAAACAAGTTGTTTGGAGCTTGAGTCAGTTTATCTATGAAGAGATTTATGATTTGATTTTTTTTTAAATCTTTGCCATATTTCCTCCTTTGAAATCTCAGGATAGCTCTTCAGCCCTCCGTTTTTATTCCAAGGAACTTAATACTTTGTTTCCTTCCAATGCAATGTGAATATTTAAGTGTTTTTGAAAATACTGGAAAATATAGGCATGTGATGTGATTTGAATTCATTTATCAAGATATTAAAATAGATTTCACTTAATAATTGTTTTATTTCCTAACAGTTTTAGACTTACAGAATAATTAAGAACTACTACATAAGGTTCCCATGCACTTCATTCCCAGGTTCCCTGTTATTATCATCTTATATGAATGACTATGTATATAAGTACATCTGTCATAGTCAATGAACCAACAGTGAGCCATTATTATTAACTAAAGTCTATACTTTATTCAGGTTTTCCCAGTTTTTTTCCTAACGTTCTTGTTGTGTTCTAGGGTTCTACTTACAGTTAACCATCATTTTTCCACAGACTCCTTCAAATTAGGCCAATTTCTCCACTTCCCTTGCTTTTGATGACCCTGAAAGTTTTTAGGAATACTGGTCAAATGTTTCATAGAATTGTCCTCAATTGGGATTTTTCTAATGTTTTGTTTTGGGTTCTTTTTCTCATCATTAAAGTGGAGTTGTGTGAATTTGGTAGGAAGAACACAGATGTAAATTGCCATCCTCATCATATTGTATCAAGGGTATGTACTGTCAGTATAACTTAGTAACTGCTCATGTTAACTTTGTTCACCAGGCTAGAGTTTGTCAAGCTTCTTCACTGTAAAGTTACTGTTTTTCATCATGTTTGTACTACACTTATGAAAGGAGGTTGCTATGCACACCTACACGTACGCTCCCCTTCCTGAGGGTGAAGTATCTACATACATTCTTCCTCATGGAAGATTGGTCTATTCTCTCCTATTTGTTTATTTATATCAGTAGAGTCATGGATATTTATTTTATGCTTTGAGTTCTAATCCAGTGTTACTTTATGTCTTTCGTTTCGCAGATTATTTCAGCTTTGGCTGTTTGTCTCTATCAGTCGGCTTCTGTGCCCCTTTGACCTGCCTCCACCAATGTGGGTTGTATTTTGGTATTTCCTTTCTAGCATTACAGGCTGATCTTGATGTGCCCTAGTCCTTGAAACAGCCATTTCTCCAAGGACACCTGATTCTTTTTATTGGAGAATGATATCAAAAACCAAGATCTGGGTGCTAGGTTCTAGAGTTTTAAAAATATTTCCTTGTTTATTACTATAGAATACATGGCTAATGAAGCTTAACCATAACACATATTCTTAAAAGGAAATAATCATTATTAATGATTGCCCCATGTGTCTTATTCTAATATTTGTTCAAAGCAACTGTTTTATAAAACTGTAGTTAATTTTCTAGAGAAGAGACTTCGTTTTAGCTATCATTTTTATCTTAGCGTCCAAAATACCTTCACCTTCATAAAAACAGTGGGAGGAGATGGAGCAGGAGTGAATTAAACCTCACAGGATTGAAGCAGAATAACAAAAACGGGTTCATATTAACAGCAAGGCAAGGGTTTCCTCACAAGGTCCTTACCCAGCTTTTATGATAAACTCTTCAGAGGATATGTTCTAGTGTCTCACATTGATTGCATTCTAAAATAGGAGAATAACTACATTTTAAGAGGCATATAGAAAAGATATGACATATTTATCCTACGGACACACACATATTCATTTACAAATTATGAATTATTATATTCAGCAAATATTGATGTACCTCCTCTGGATAATTTACAGTGTATGGGTATGTGTGTTTGTGTGTGTAAGCACACACCTATAGGCACACACACAGTCTGAAGAATCACAAGTCCCTGATTTTTGTTTCCCTTACTGTTCATTTTGTCACTGATTTTTATGCATGTGCTCATTTACGTTGCTTAGGGGGAGAAAGAGCTATACATAAAAACAGATTATCTTTTAGAGCACTCCAGGGTTAGTTTCATTTTCCCCTCTTCTTTTTATGAAGAAAATGATAGGAAACATAAACCGTCGCCCTTAAAGAAGAAAATGCATGAAATGAAACAAGTAAGCTTTCAAAAATACGCAAAACATGACAGGCAGACCTCCAGCCTGGTGGGAGGGCTGGGGGTAAAATATGCAGTGTGTACATGTGCCCAGTATATCCTCAGCACTTAAAAAAAGATAAAAGTGGTCTTGAAAGTGAATGAAGTTGACTCTCAAAAAGTGGGTTTTAGATGTTGAATATTTAATTCACTGATAAAAGGGACCTGATTTCCTGCACACGGCTGCCATAAATAAGGAAAAAAAAAAAAAAAAAAAAGCACATCTTAAAAGAGAAGCAATGAGCAGAAACTGACCTTTCTGTGAGCAAGCAGATGAGAGAAGGTATTTGGCTAATCCCAGCTGTCTCTGATTGGCCAGACAGCACCGTGTTGAAAATGTCTCCATCTGGGCTAATCTGCTCTCAGTTGGATGAGCTGAGGCCTTCAGAGTTAACCTGACATTTAACAATAATTACCCTTTCGAATGACCCTGGCCCAATCGCCTGCTCTCTTAGAAATCTCTTTTTTTGTGCGTGCTCCCAAACCCCTTGACTTTTGTGTTAGAGATAGGGGGAAAAAAAAGATGAGACGGTATCACTTGTGTGTATAAACACACAGAAGTGTGTGGTTGTGTGTATGTGAGGATGTGCATACACACACACACACACACACACACACTTATATAACATAACATAGAGGAGAACCGGCGATCTCCAACTAGTAATGAGCCTGATTTAATGTCTCCATTTTACTGCCCTGAATTCTGCAGTTTATCAACCTCCTGTGGTGTTGGAAAAAAAAATACATAGAAGAATAACCTCACCAATTAAAGTGGGACAGAATTTGTTTACTGGCTATTTTATGAAAGTCAAAGTTCCAGTCTGGCCTTGCTCAAGCACTTGAGTGTCCCTTATCAGACACCAGGAGAAATGGTGCATGAAAAGAGGTTCAGATAGAAAAACCAAGTTCAAGGGTCACGGAGGCTAACTGTAGATGAAATGTGGCCATTTCTTTTTACCTGAGGCTGGCTTCATCTTTTCTTAGAAAGGTCATTGTGATAAAACAAGAACACATCTTGGGAAGAAAATCCATTCTGGGGTTTAATTTACTTAAAAAAATAAAATAAAATAAAAAGCTTTTCCCAGTTTAGACTGGCATTTTTCCAGAGCTGCTCTATCAAATGCCACTGTAAGACACTGCAGTTTCTAACACTAATATTTAGTAAAGCGCTTCATGAGGCTGAAGGTTTGGTGTGAATAACCACCCCAAAGTTCAAGTACTTTAGCTTGGTCCAAAATATCAGGCTTAATTAGCTTAGCAAAGTGATCTGAAACTCCCACAAGCACCATTTCTCTTCAGCTCTGGTATTTGCTAGGTTTTTTGTCCACTTTAAAAGGCCAAGAGGATAAATAATCTGGAATATTTCTTCACATCTCTTCTACAACTAATACAGAAAAAATAATATAGGAATACGTGTAGGCATAAAACACTTATGTAAAAGAAAGTGATGTTCTTGAAAATAAATGTGAAAATATTTTGTTTCCCTATGTTCTCACCTGTCTTCTTAATTTACATTTTTAGAAAAATAAATTTTATATCAAAGTTATATTTTCATATTTTATCCTCACCTTTTTCAGTAGCCAATTAGAACCATGGATGCCAAGGAATGTGTATGAATATGTGTACATGTACTACATATACATATGTGTGTGTGTGTGTATATATGTGTATATATATATGTATATATATACACACACACATATAGGTATGTTTCTCCTGGGAACTAATTGCAGATTTCAAATCAATTATTGCTTCTTTTTATGCTCCACAGCAATTCGGTGTTTTCTCATGATCCAACTTTCTTGTTGGTTGATGAAAAAAGTTGATGATAAGTCACAAAATATTAAAATAAAACTTCATGAAAAAATTTGTTTTTGTTATTCTAAAAATGAGAATTAGTAAAACTAACTGCATATACTTCTATCGTCTTTGCATAGACCCATTTGTTGTAGGGGTATGAATATGTGCTTGTGTGTATGTCTTTAAAAATGTAATGTTTAATACACTAACATTTTTGCCGGGTGTAGTGACTCACACCTGTAATCCTAACACTTTGGGAGGCCGAAGTGGGCAGATTGCCTGAGCTCAGCAGTTCAAGACCAGCCTGGGCAACATGGCGAAACCCCATCTCTACTAAAAATTAGCCGGGCATAGTGGCAGGCACCTGTAATTTCAGCTATTCAGGAGGTATCAATATTTAATATATTGTGTCAACTTTTTCTTTAATGTCCCTGACAGATTTATTTAACATTAAGCAAATGAAAATACCTACTTATGTGCCAGGCACTATGATATTTGCTAGGAATACAAAGGTAAACAGGACAAACTTCATGAACCATCATTTTAGTGAGAATGAGAGTGTAGATGTCTAAAGTTGATTATAAATGAGGGAGTAATTACTATGTAGTAAACGTATATTAGAAATATACAAAGATACTCTATAGATTAATTTAAATTGTTAGCTAAGATATTCTTGTAAAAAAACATTATAATATTTCTTATATAATAACCCTCACCTTCGAGTTCTTATTTTACTAATGAGATATCTGTTTATTATGCCCTGACGAGAAAACTATATCAATATTCTGATTAGCCATAGTGATATGGTTAGATCTAATGAGGTCAGCATCTCAATTCTGATCCCTAAGACGCTAATTTTGAATACTTCACTCCTATGTGGAATCACCCACCCTAAACACGTGTCACAACATCTGTGCCTTATTGAATATATGATCTATTATTTTGATATCCTGTGAAAGCCACAGATGTAGAGTATATAGGGTGGAAGAATCATTTACCAGGCTTACCAGATATCTCCAGCTTTATGTCTTGGGCCCACAGCACTGTTGCCCTTCCTGGCATTAGCTTAAATGAGTCGTATGATCAGTTTGAACCAATGAGTTGTGAGTGGAACTGATTCATGGAACTTCCGTACTGGAGCTTTCAGTTGCCAATGCAAGACCCAATAGTGCCTGCTTTTATCTCATTCACAGCAACTGACAATGTTTAAGATGGTGGGTGCTTCATCTACTGGGGTTCCTGATTGACTAAGATGAGCAGAGCCCAGCTGCAAGCCTGTTGCTTAAGTAAGAAATATGCCTCTGTTATTTTAAGGTATGAAATTCTGGACTTGTTTCTTATGCAACATAACATGAAGTTGCTTTCCTCCTCAAACAGCAGTTTATACATTTGATTGACAGGAGTGAGATTGGAGGCAGCAGATCAGTTAGGAGATCATTATAGATGCACAAGAGAAAAGTAAAGAAAATAAAAAGCAGAAAGAATACAGAGAAGAAGGCAGACTTGATAAATCATTACGGAAAGAACAAATGCTACTTTTTTTGTGGAGACTGAAAAAGAGAAGAACAGGCTGGGCACTGTGGCTCACACCTGTAATCCCAGCACGTTGGGAGGCCGAGGTGGGTAGATCATGGGTCAGGAGTTCGAGACTAACCTGGCCAACATAGTGAAACCCCTTCTCTACTAAAAATACAAAAATTGGCCAGGCATGGTGGCACGCACTTGTAGTCCCAGCTACTTGGGAGACTGAGGCAGGAGAATCACTTGAACTCGGGTTGCAGTGAGCTGAGATGGTGCCACTCCAGCCTCGGCAACAAAGCGAGACTCCATCTCAAAAAAAAAATTTAAAAAAAGAGAGAAGACCTAGAGATGTTTTAGAAAAATCATAGCACAGAGAATTAGAGAATGATGATGAGCAGGTATTGGCAAGTTAAGTAAACGAAAATATGGCCTTAAAGAGTAAAATCCCTAGGTACAAATTGGAAACATGGAACAACCAGGACTGTAGACATAGATTGGGTGTCTCATCATATAAATCAAATGTTACAGAAATTGTCAAGACACAACAATAAAAGTTATAGAAAGTCAAAAATGACACAATCAAGAGTTTCCACCTAAGGACACAGAGAGGTAATTCCACCAGGTAATTGAACAACAGAATGGTGGTCTACTATGAAATTCTGATGAAAAATATAATGAGGCAAGGTGTAGACAATAGTGTGGTATATTATTGAGAAATCAGAGGGGGTGAGGACTGAGGAAAGACCACTGGCTTTGGCAATCTTCCTTTTGATTTTTATCTTGTAAGAGTTTAAATCTATGCTAAGGAAGAGGAAGCCTTTGGTAAATGTGGCTAATTTGAGGATAAAATTAAGATGGCAGCTTCAAAAGCAGACTGAGTGAATGATTAAAAGGCTTGATTTTTCCCATCAATATAGTTGTTAACTTAGAAATATTTGCAAGCGGCCGGGCGCGGTGGCTCACGCCTGTAATCCCAGCACTTTGGGAGGCCGAGGCGGGCGGATCACAAGGTCAGGAGATCGAGACCACGGTGAAACCCCGTCTCTACTAAAAATACAAAAAATTAGCCGGGCGCGGTTGTGGGCGCCTGTAGTCCCAGCTACTCAGGAGGCTGAGGCAGGAGAATGGCGTGAACCCGGGAGGCGGAGCTTGCAGTGAGCCGAGATCGCGCCACTGCACTCCAGCCTGGGCGACAGAGCGAGACTCCGTCTCAAAAAAAAAAAAAAAAAAAAAAAAAGAAATATTTGCAAGCTTAGGAGATAGAATAATAAAAAAAGATGCATAGAAGGTATGCACAATTTTATGGGGATTGAGGAGAAAGAGAAGAGAGAGGAGAGTCTGGTCTAGTACATACTTGCTTATTCCATGTACCTGTCAAGCCCATGGGTTTATATTTGAGACATTCTTTCCTTGAGATAATTCCCAGACCTTTCTGTTACTCTGCCTACCTGTTTTCCAGGACTTGCACTGACTTATCAGAGGTATTATTTCATAGCCCAAATCCTAGGCACAGCTGCTTCCCATTGGCCTCATGGAGCTTCAGCAACAGCACAGCAACCAGACAAGTGGAGGGTGCTGAGGGCCGAATGAGCCCCCTGAATTCATGTGCTGAAACGTAATTGGCAATGTGATCCTATTAAGAGATGGGGCCTTTGAGAGGTGATTAAGTCATGAGGGCTCTGGAATTAGTGACCTTATAAAAGAGGTTAAAGGGAGCGCCCTAGGCCATTTTTGCTCTTTCACCTGTCAGCATTCAAGGTGCCAGCTTGGAAGTAGAGAGTGACCTTTCACCAGATATGGAACTTTCCAGCACTTAGATTTTGGACTTCTCAGCCTTCAGAACTGTGAAAATTCAGTTTCTATTACTTACAAATTGCCCAGTGTGTGGTAATGTATCATAGCAGCAGAAATGGACTATGACAGCGGCTGCTATGGTTTGGCTGTGTCCCCATCCAAATCTCATCTGAATTCCCACGTGTTATGGGAGGGACCTGGTGGGAGGTAATTAAATAATCGGGGAAGGTCTTTCTTACGCTATTCGCCTGAGAGTAAGTCTCACAAGATCTGATTGTTTTAAAAATGGGACTGTTCCTGCACAAGCTCTCTCTCTCTCTCTGCTTCTTGCCATCCATGAAACATGTGACTTACTCCTCCTTGCCTTCCACCATGATTGTGAGACCTCCCCAGTCATGTAGAACTGTAAGTCCATTAAACCTCTTTCTTTTGTAAATTGTGCAGTCTTGGGTATGTCTTTATAAGCAGCGTCATGGACTAATACAGTAAATTGGTACCAGTAGAGTGAGACATTACTGAAAAAATACCCAAAAATGTAGAAGCAACTTTGGAACACAGTAAAAGACAGAGGTTGGAACTGTTTGGAGGGATCAGAAGAAAACAGGAAAATGTGGGAATGTTTGGAACTTCCTAGAGACTTTTAAATGGCTTTGACAAAAATGCTGATAGTGATATCAACAATAAGGTCCAGACTGAGGTGGTCTCAGGTGAGACGAGGAACTTGTCGGAAACTGGAGCAAAGATGATTCTTGTTATGTTTTAGCAAAGACTGGCAGCATTTTGTCCCTGCCCTAGAGATTTATGGAACTTTGAACTTGAGAGAGATGATTTAGGGTAACGGGCAGAAGAAATTTCTAAGCAGTAAAGCATTCAACAGCTGACTTGGGTGCTGTTAAAAGCACTCAGTTTTAAAAGGGAGACAGAGCATAAAAGTTCAGAAAATGTACAGCCTGACAACGTAATAGAAAAAAGAAAATTCAATTTTCTGAGGAGAAATTCAAGCCAGCTGTAGCAATTTGCATAAGTAACAAGGACCCCAATGTTAATCCTCGCTACTATGGGGAAAATGTCTCCAGCGCATGTCAGAGGTCTTCATGGCAGCCCCTCCCATCACAGGCCTGGAGGCCTAAGAGGAAAAAGTGGTTTTGTGCATTGGGTCCAAGGTCCCTGTGCTGTGTGCAGCCTAGAGACTTGATGTCCTGCATCCGAGGCACTCCAGTCATGACTAAAAGGGGCAACGTACAGCTCAGACTGTGGCTTCAGAGGATGGGAGCCCTAAGCCTTGGCAGCTTCCATGTGTTCAGCCTATGAGTGCACAGAAGTCAAGAATTGGAGGTTTGGGAACCTCTGCCTAGATTTCAGAAGGTGTATGAAAATACCTGATGTCCAGGCAGAAGTTTGTTGCAGTGGCAGGGCTCTCATGAAGAACGTTTGCTAGGGCAGTGGAGAAGGGAAATGTGGGGTCAGAGCCCCCACACATTGTCCCTATTGGAGCACCACCTAGTGGAGCTATGAGAAGAGGGCCACCATTCTCCAGACCCCAGAATGGTAGATCCACTGACAGCTTGCACCATGTGCCTAGAAAGGCCACAGGCACTCAACATCAGCCCATGAAAGCAGCTGGGAGGGAGGCTGTACCCTGCAAAGCCACAGGGTAGAGCTGCTCAAGACCATGGGAACCCACCTCTTGCATCAGCATGACCTGGATATGAGACATGGTGTCAAAGGAAGTTATTTTGGAGCTTTAAGATTTGACTGCCCCGCTGGATTTCAGACTTGTATGGGGCCTGTAGCCCCTTTGTTTTGGCAGATTTCTCCCATTTGGAATAGTTGTACTTACCCAATGCCTGTACCCCCATTGCATCTAGGAATTAACTAATTGCTTTTTATTTTTAGGCTCATAGGTGGAAGGGCCTTGCCTTGTCTTCAGTGAGACTTTGGGCTGTGGACTTGTGAGTTAATGCTGAAATGAATTAAGACTTTGGGGGACTGTTGAGAATTCATGCTTGGTTTTGAAATGTGAGGACATGAGATTTGAAAGGGGCCAGAGGCAGAATGACATGGTTTGGTTGTGTCCCCACCCAAATCTCATTCTGAATTTTCATGTGTTGTGGGAGGGTCCCGGTGGAAGGTAGTTGAATCTTGGGGCAGGTCTTTCCCATGATCTTCATGATAGTCAATAAATCTCACAAGATCTGATGGTTTTTAAAATGGGAGTTTTCCTGCACAAGCTCTCTCTGTCTTTGCCTGCTGCCATCCATGAAACATATGACTTACTCCTCCTTGCCTTTCAACATGATTGTGAGACCTCCCCAGCCATGTAGAACTGTAAGTTCATTAAACGTCTTTCTTTTGTAAATTGCGCAGTCTTGGGTATGCCTTTATCAGCAGTGTGAAAACAGACTAATACAAAGGCTTATGTTTATATTTCATTCTCTTTTTCTTTTCTTTCTTTTTTTTTTTTTAGATGGAGTTTTGCTCTTGTTGCCCAGGCTGGAGTTCAATGGCACGATCTCTGCTCACTGCAACCTCTGCCTTTGGGGTTCAGTGATTCTCCTGCCTCAGCCTCCCGAGTAGGTGGGATTACAGGATGTTCCACCACCCCCAGCTAATTTTGTGTTTTTAGTAGAGACAGAGTTTCTTCATGTTGGTCAGGCTGGCCTCGAACTCCTGACTTCAGGTGATCTGCCCACCTCGGCCTCCCAAAATGCTGGGATTAAAGGCATGAGCCACCGAGACCAGTCTATATTACATTCTTAATTAAATTAGACTCTGTGGCATCAAAGTCAACGTTTCAAGTATTTTTTTTCTTTCTGTTCAGAAGAAGAAGAAAAGAAGAAGCAGAAGCAGAAAAAGAAGAAAGAGGAGGAGGAGGAAGAGGAGGAGGAGGAAAAAAGAGGAGGAAGAGGAACAGGAAGAAGAGGAGGAAGAGGGGGAGGAAGGGGGGAGGAAGAAAAAGAACAAGAAAACAAGAACAAGAAAAACAAGAAGATGAAGAAGATGAGAAAAAGAAGAGAAGGAGGAGGATGTAGAAGAGAAGGAGGAGGAAGAATACAAGGAGGAGGAGGAACAAAAACACTAGGAGGAAGAAGAGGAGGAGGAAGAAGAGGAGGAGGAAGAAGAGGAGGAGGAAGAAGAGGAGGAGAAGAGGATGAAGAGGAAGGAGGAGGAAGGAAGAGGAAGGAGGAGGAGAAGGAGGAGGACAGGAGTAGTGGCTCACACCTATAATCCCAGCACTTTGGAAGGCCGAGGTAGGTAGATCTTTTGAAGTCAGGAGCTCAAGACCAGCCTGGCCAACGTGGTGAAATCTCATCTTTAATAAAAATACAAAAAATTAGCCAGACCTGGTGACGGGTGCTTGTAATCCCAGCTACTCAGGAGGCTGAGGCAGGAGAATTGCTTGAACTCAGGAGGTGGAGGTTGCAGTGAGCTGAGATCATGTCACTGTACTCCAGGCTGGGTGACAGTGAGACCTTATCTCACAAAGAAAAAGGAGGAGGAGGAGGAGGAGGAAAACATAAAGCAGCAGCAGCCACAGCCCTGTTTTCTTTCTTTTCAGGGCAGGCCCCCAAGACCATTGTAAGCCCTCAATAAAATGACCATTACTTTTTTTTAGAACTATTAGCCAATTGCTATTCTCATAATAAGGATAATCTTTCATAAAATGGTGCCTCAAAGTAGCTGTTTGTCATGCCCAGACTCTTCATTCTCTCAAAGTTTAACTCAAAAACAAATAATTTTAGTTGGGTCTGGGATGCTAGCAGTCTTCACTGGGCATGTTGTGACATCTGAATAATTTCCAAATGAAAATAAGAACTGCTAAGTTTGCCATATTTTATGAGACCTCAAATATACCACCTTCTTAGTAAAAAGAAAAATTAACTTTTATTTATTAACTTCAAAACAATCTTTTTAAAAAATAGCATTTTAAATATTTTTCCTTTATACAATTCATCATGTTCTTTGGAGAAATTTGGGAAAGAATTAAAAAATTGAAGGAAGTCTAAAAGTAACTTAGCAGCCGCCATTCCTTTTCCTATTTCTAAAAATGGTAATGAGTACTAATAGATAAATGATATTAACCAACGACCGGGCAAAGTGGCTCATGCCTGTAATCCCAGCAGTTTTGGAGGCTGAAGCAGATGGATCACCTGAGGTCAGGAGTTCAAGACCAGCCTGGGCAACATGGTGAAACCCCATCTCTACTAAAATTACAAAAAATTAGCTGGGCATTGTGGTGGGTGCTTGTAATCCCAGCTACTTGGGAGACTGAGGCAGGAGAATCACTTGAACCTGGAGGCACAGGTTGCAGTGAGCTGAGATCACGCCATTGCACTCGAGCCTGGGTGACAGAGTGAGATTTTGTCTCAGGAAAAAAAAAAAAAGAGAGAGAGATAGAAAGATATTAACTAACTTACGGAATTGACTAAAAGTCAAACTAGGTTTTCTACATGAATGATGTCATTGAGTTCCCCATCAATTGTATTCTGTAGGTATTGCTATTTTTGATTTTTAGATTGGAAAAAAATCCCGTATTTAGAGGAGTTACAGAATTTGTTTAAGGCTCAGCACTGCTGCTCTTTTGGCTAAGTAATTCTGTGCTGTGGGGAGTGTCCTGTGCATTGTAAGAAGTTTAGCAAGATCTCTAGCCCACTAAATGCCAGTGGCACTCCTTCCTTAGTTGTGACCATCAAGAATGTCTTTAGACATTTTCAGCTGTCCCCTGTGCAGCAAAATCAAGCCCCAGTTGTGAACCATCGGTTCTAAGTCACACTCCTGGTTAGTGATAGGGGCAGGAATCCAAGCCTATTCCATCTTTCTTGATAGTTGTGATCTTACTCCAAATTATATCTTGTCTTTCCCATTTCAATCCTAGTATCATTGGCTTAAACATTCTTCTTCTTCTTCCTTTTTTTTTTTTTTTTTCTTTGAGACAGGGTCTTGCTCTGTCACTCAGGCTGGAGAGGACTGGCACAATCACAACTCACTGCAGCCTTGACCTCCAGGGTCAAGTGATCCTCCCATCTCAGCTCCTGAGTAGCTCTGACCATGGGTGTGGAACATCACACCAGGCTAATTATTATTATTATTATTATTATTATTATTATTATTATTATTTGTAGATATGGAGTCTCCATATGTCTCCCAGGCTGGTTTCAAACTCTTGGGCTCAGGTGATCAAGATGGTTAAAAATGCCCCATGAGAAATAAAAGTACATGTGTTACCACTAATGTCATTAGTGTAATAAGTTTTAAGTACAATACAACAATTAACCCCAACTGTATTTAGCCTACTAATAATTACTGGGGTTCCATGACCTTTGGATTCCAGTGGCCACTCTCAGTTTTCCAGGGAAAGCTCTGACCGAGAAAACAATTTTTATTAATACTTGTGAAATGAGTTATCCTCTTCTGAATTGTGTACCAATGTACTAGTATTGGTTCTTTCCATAGAACTTTGTTTCTTCCTCAAGACCTAGACACCTGCAGTTCCATCAAGGAGGTGATCATAAAGGAAGCTTTGTGTATTATGCACTTACTAGAATCAGAGTGCAGAGCTGTACATAAGTTATCTCATTTAATCTGCATGGAAAGTATTACTTGCATTTTGCAGATGAGTACACTGAGATTTGCTAAGTATAAGTTATTCAAGTTCAGAAGCAAGAAAATGGCAACACTGACATTTTTGACCAAACCTGTACTGTTTGAACTTGCATCACATTAATGGACTTCAAAGATATTTCCTCTGGCAAGAGCCTTAAAATTTACAGATACTGCAAAGATTGTTCTACTACCATCAGCTTTGATCACACCTGAGAAGCTGTTACAAATACAGATGCAAGTCTCTGAGAGTAGGATATAGCAATTCCATTTACAAATCCTGCAGTGATTCTGAGGTATGCTTAAGATTGAGAACCAATGGTCTCCCAAAAAACTTCCTCCACTTCACCTCCCTCAACCTCAGCCAGTAATGTGGTAATGTGCATATCTGTATTCATTTTGAGTAAGGGCAAAGTGTTTTTATCATTTTTTCGTGTCAAATGTAAGGTTATCTTGCTTCTAACCTGACTTTAGATAATATTTTTAAGAATTTCTCCAATTTTCCTCTTATTTCTTCTTTTTTAAACCAATGTTTTTATTTGAGATATAACTTACATGACATACAATTTACCCAGTTAAGGTGTACAACACCATGGTTTTTAGGATATTCACAGAATTGTACAATAATCATTTTTAGTACATTTCTGTCACCTGCGAAGAAACTCTGTAATTGTTGGCACTCATTCCCTTGTTCATTGACCTCTGAGGTCTTATACCTCTTTCTGTATTTCTTCATATTGTTAAGTTTGATTTGTACAAGACTTTTACCTGACAGAGGCTGAAGGGAATAGTGTATTATGGTATGCATAATACACTAAGCTTCCTTTATGATCACCTCCTTGATGGAACTGCAGGTGTCTAGGTCTTGGGGAATAAACAAAGTTCTATGGAAAGGCTAATTCCATCTTTATCATACATTTCAAAGCAGCTTTCCTAATCATTCATCACATTTGTTCAGACAGTACAGGTTTGGTCAAAAATGTCAGTGTTGCCATTTTCTCACTTCTGAACTTGAATAAATAATTTATACTTAGCAAATCTCTGGATTAATCCTAATTCTGATATTGTTTTTGACACATTCAATACTTATTTGAAATTATAGTCATCGATCGTGGCGACTAGTTGTTTCCTTTACAGGTTTTCTTACAGTGTTTTAGATTCATCATATGAATAACACTGTTGAGCTTGTTTCACTCTAGTTGACTACCTTCCCCAAACTACATTGAAGTTTCTAAAAAGAGATCTTGTCACACTATTTCATTTTCCCCTTTCACAGTCAATTAGTAATGGCTGCCAATGTGGGGTAAGGCAGAAGAGTTGGAGCACCGCCCTTGAGAAAATGCCATGATGAGATATTGCCATAGAAGCTTGTGTCATCAAAGGTCATAAGATAACTGAGGCATCCATATTTAGGCAAAAGCACAGGCTCAAAGATATGAAAATTGCTTAGGCATACATATCTTTACCATGGCCTTTTAGCAACTGGGCTAATGAAAAGGAAATAAACAATAAAACCTGGAAATATTTGAGATTAGAAAGTTAATCTGGCATAGTCCACAAAGTCAGTATTCATAGGTTAATTCCATCTTTATCATACATTTCAAAACAATTTTCCTAATCATTCATCACACACCATCTAGAAAGTTCTTTGACAGGTCAGAACTGTGGCCTTCCTTTCAGAATAATTTAAGGTCTTACCTCACTCATGGGGGCTACTTGGAAAGCCCCAATAGACCAATAAACAATTCTTTCTGCACAATGCCCTGCCACAATCTATACCACAAAAACATGTGCATTAGTGACTCATCTCCACCGTGCTATTTTCTCCATGGCATAATAAAAGTAGTTAATTAGATCACACTAGAATGCCTATCAGTAAACTGCAGAAGTACCAATGGCCCCTTTTAAAGCTATGGAGCAGATAAAAGCCTCCTTGTGAAATTCTTCTGAAATGAACATGTAAGTACTGGGAAGAAACTTACCTGCATTCGTTCCTTTTATCTGCACACCCCTCCCTGCTGCTTTATTTTTTAAGTCACCCAGACCTTGTCTTTTCAGTAATGTCATAATCAGCAGGCTGAAAGCAAGGTTGCTGATAATTGTTGCTCTTTGTTTAGTATCTGATTCAATACATCTGTGTAGACACCATTTCATCACCTTCTTAGTAACAGAGGTGAAAAAAATCAATGGCAATCAGATTACCTTGTTAACAGAAAGGCTAGAGGGTCAGTGTGTTAAGTTCACAGTGCATCACCTTTCATTTAAAACATTTCACTTTTTTTATTATTTATCTTTATTATTATTTATAGCACCAAGCCAAGAGCGTTTCCTAACACAGAGTGTGGCCTTGCATTTGTCTTCGGCAGAGCCAAGCATTTCTGCCTCACATCACAGATAGGTCGGAGACCTCTGGTGCAGGCCGGATTAAAAGCCTGGAGACAGCCCACCGCTGCCATTTCTCACAAAGTGGTTTGGACCACTCCCAAAGGACTCTGGTTGCAAGGCCAATTTTGTGATCTGAGTTGTCATATGATATTGTATCTATTGTCGTGTTTGTTATTTACTGTTGGTCCTTATTAAGATCACTGTTATTATCCACAGCAGCAATGTGCCCCAAGCTATGTAAGAGGTATTATAATGTGTCCAAACAACAAAAGCTCTCAACGGGGAACTTCCAGATGAAAGACATAGGACTGCACAGGCCAAAACAATGGGGACGGATGCAGGGTAGTCATACACAGAGGGTTAGGTGATTACTGCAAGAGGAAGTGCTTTGAAGAACAGGTGGGTATGAGGAGGTTTTTGAAAGTGGAGAAGGATGTTATGTTATTGCAAACATGTTATTGTTTGAGCTTAGTGGATAATTCAACAACATTAAAAAAAAATAGAAAGGCACGATTGGTCCTAAAACTCTAAGACGAACTGAAAGACACAGAAAGCATGTAGGAGAGAGAACGGTTTCATTGCAGTTGGTTTAAATACCAAATGGTAAGGAAAGACTTGGCCAGTGCTTACCTTTGATTGTAATGCATGGGTCAAATATCAGCTCGCCTCTGCTCAATTAGTGGTCCTGCCAGTGTCCGTGTGGGATCCTTGAGCTCATGCCTCTGCATCAGTAGGGTATTCTGGGACCCTCGAGAGGCCCCTAGAAACAGAAATATTAGCTGAGTTTCTGGAGATGAGGCCCTGGAATGAGCTGAGGTGGCGCTATATCTTGGTGTAAGTGAGCTAATTTTCCTGAACTATTTCTGGGCTGTGTTTTGAAAACAGGAATTGAACATAGATGATGACCTGAGATCATGACAAATATTCAGATTTCATACCAAATTCAGCAGGTCATGCCCACCGCAGCCCCAGGGTGACTGCCAGGTAGACGCACCAGTTGCTTTCAGAGAGCCATGAGATTTAGAAACTTCATTCCATTGACGCTTCATAATATTCTCAACAAAGTATGTACTAGGATTTCCTCTTCACACACAGAAATTGGAAAGCCAAATTATGTAAGTTGTAGGAGGCAGAATAAGGATTTGAACTCAGGTTCATTTGATTTAGAGACTCTGTTCCCCTCCATTGTTGTCTCTTAGACTGTCGTCCCTAGACTGACAGCATTGGCATTCCCTGGCATCTTGTTAGAAATGCCAATTCTTGCATGGAAGGCTTTGCACAAGTAAGTACAAATGACTGGACTCATCATTTCAGGGATCTATACTCTCCCCAGCAAGTTTCTAGGTCATCACAGATCTACTGAATCAGAATCCTTGGGCATGGGGGCCAACAATCTGTGCTTTCATAAGACCCTCGGCTTTTTCTGTACATATTAATTTACACACATTATCAGAGGCCAGCGCTGCATGTCCTATAGTCCTCAGAATCACTCTGGAATCCAGATGTTTCAGCTAGCAGGACAGCACACAGTGGGAGACCTGGAAAGATCTCAACACCAGGACTACTGTCCCTGTCTCCAATGCCACTAGAACAAGGTCAGAGCAATTTGGGTTCCTTAGGAGATGACATTTTGATGTCATGTATTTAAGCATAATTATTCATTATAAGATGCAACATCATAAAGCCATATGTAGATTAGGTTAAATGGCAGAGCAGTCCAAATAGACAACCAATGATGTTTATCTCAGAGCAATAAAAAACTCTTGTTTTGCCAAAGAGCTATTACCCGGACTTGCATTTTCAAATTTCTAAAGTGACTTTTGTACACTAAATTCTAAATTCCCAAGAGAATTCTTAATCAACATTTTTTAAATTTTAAAAATAAGTCATGCAACCATTGATTAGGACTCTTCAAAATTATCAGAGGTTACAAGGATACATGAGTGGTCCTGGATTAGATCTTGGTCCAGGGAAGGACAGAACAACCACTTTGTACTTGTTTTATTAATTCACAAATTGTCTTTGGCCTCTTCAGGACAAATCCTTGAGTTCTTGTGATAGAATCACAGTCATCTTTGTTAATTTCCTTGCTTTTCACTAAGCCATTTTTTTTGTTTTATTGTATTTTTTTGCACATATAACTTTCCTTTTCTTCTCTATCTTTGCTACTTATTGTGATTTAGCTTTTAATAATGGTTTGAATTTTAATTTGAAGGCGATTATGTTGTAAAACATCTGTACTGTAAATAAACACATATATATGCATACACTATAAACCAACAACTCTTTTTAGGTATCATTTTGGCAGCACATACTTAAATTGTTTGTAGAATATTTACACCCTTTGGCAAAGCAGATACATTTCTGAGGGTCTATCCTGAAGCAATACCCATGAATTTGGATAGAAACTGTGTGTAAAACAAGACATTATGATTTTCAAAACCAAAAAAGTGATAAAAACAAAAACTACAGCCTACAATCCTAAACTTAGCAAAATGGAAAGAATTAACTGAGCATCATACAACTGTTTAAATATGTAATTATGAAAACACTTTAGCATCTTGTAAAAGTACTTTCATATAATTAAATGTGAAAAAAAGCATAATATGAAATTCTCAATACACTATAATTACAATTATAAAATATATATGCCTAGGATAAGAAAATACGAGGTAATAAACACAGATTAAGTGTATTCGTAGGTTAATTGTATAATGAACAATTTTTCTTGATTTCTCTTAAAGTTTCTGTAATACTGTTATATTAATTTATAATTTTAATAAAATTATTTAAAGCATTCTAATTGATGCTAGTATCAGAATGATGGGTGAAATATATTGATCATCTTCTTTTCATTATATTTATTCATCACTTTATTATGTATAATCTGTGAATATTATTTGGATTAAAAGAGAAATTAAAAAAAAAAAGAAAACCGACTCCGAGCTCTTTTAGAGGCACCTGGCTGCTCTTCCAGGTTTTCCAAGTATCTTGTTGCCAGTTCCCTTCCACAGTGTCGCTCCTTTGGTGCAGCTCAGACACTGAATGGTACTAGCACTGCCTGCAACGTGTGCCTTTCTTTGATTCCATTTGTGCAGGAGGACTTTGGGAAAACTTGCCACTACTAATGGCTTCAGCTTCTGTTCAGTGGTCCTAATAAAACTGCATAGTAGAGACTGAATAAAATGGAACACAGCTGTACTTTCCATTGAGCATCATGAAATATATACACGTAGACGTATATACATAGATAAGATCCAAAACTCACTGATACAATCAATGTTTATATCCAGATCATCATTCTAGGCAACCAAATCTATGTCTCAAATCAAGATCACACTAATTCTTTATATTCAATCAACAATATAAATCTTAATACTCAAGTTCCACATATCTTTTATTTTGCATCTCAAATGTGGATTGATCAAAACATGAATAAAAGTATAACCACTAAATCTTGGAAATCTACAGCTGCCACTGTCCAATCAAGTGTCTCCAAATTCAAGAGGCAATGGATGAGAATTGCATCTACTGGTATGATCAAAAAATAATGGGTTCATAGCAGGAAGATTTTAGTGTGAAGCCTATTTGGCTACACATGTACAAAGCTGGATGGCCGTGGTCAAACTTCAACTACTCTATTTCTTCATGTTAAGAAAATGATTATAAAGCCTCGCCTGTTTTGTGTGTTCACTTGAGATCATAGTGGAAAGTGTAAGAAGTCACTTTTCTTATTGAATTAAAGAATATAGAACTTTGTTTTATCTACACTGCTCTTTTCCCCATTACTGCCATTTTCCCCATTACATTATTAAGGGTTTACACCCATCTTCATGTACTTGTTATAATTGCTTTCATTGATTGAGAAAAATGACAAAATCTCACCAGAGATTTTATTTGTGCTGTCACTGCCAAATCTTACTTATTTGTCCTATCTATAACTGCAGGCTTCATGTATACCTCAGTCGTAGAGCTAACCTATCACCTTGTGCTGAAACAGTCTACTGATTTACCTCTCCATTACTTTACTTTGTAAGTTTCTTGAAGTTGGGGACTGTTTTCCCACCTAGAGTATACAATTCCAGGACTCAGCATGGTTTCCAGATGATTTTAGGCACTTGTGGAATATTTGTGTGAAGTCTTTTGAGAAGACAGTTAATCAAATTGATTGGAATGAAAAGTGTTTGGTATAAATTAAAGATTGAAAAAGATGAGAGAAGACCTTAAATGATGGTTAAATTCACCACACTTCATCCCAATGCACTAAATGTTTATTGAGGATGATGTAAGTGAAGTTTTGGGAAGATTAATCAGGGGGAAAGAAGTGTAAGTCCTGAAGGAGAAAGAAGCCAGGACACTAACATGAGTTAACAGGGCCTCAACCACAGCTACAGATGAGGGAATAAAAATTCAAGAGGCGATGGATGAGAACTTACCAAAGGTATATCAAAATACTACTGTGGTGTTGCCTCCATCTTTAAATATCAGTCACTTCTTTTCAGATGCTGTGGTAGATTTCAAGGGCTAAGGCTACCTTGTTAACATTTGTTGCACTAGATCTTGTCTAAGTTCTAGAGGTCCTGATGATCTAGCTCATCAGGAGCTAGATATAAATGAGTTTACTCTTTGGTGAACTGCGCTACTTAAGCAAGAATCTCATATCAGTGATATGGTTGCTCCTCTCAATAGCCACATTTATCAGACTAGCGTGATATTGTTCCAAATGATGTCATTTTGATGAAATAAATTGGAATTGCCCTTTTGAAATTTTTAACTAAAAAAATTATCTCAGCCAGGCGCGGTGGCTCATGCCTGTAATCCCAGCACTTCGGGAGGCCGAGGTGAGTGGATTACAAGGTCCAGAGATTGAGACCATCCTGGCCAACATGGTGAAACCCCATCTCTACTAAAAGTACAAAAATTAGCTGGGTGTGGTGGTGGGTGCCTGTAGTCCCAGCTACTCAGGAGGCTGAGGCAGGGTAATCTCTTGAACCCGGGAGGCAGAGTTTACAGTGAGTCAAGATCACACCACTGCACTCTAGCCTGGTGACAGAGCGAGACTCCATCTCAAAAAAAAAAAAAAAAAAAAAATTATCTCAGGACAAAAATTCATCAACATTTGACACCTTCTTTAAATCTACCTAACAAATGTATTTTTAAAATTTTATTTAGGAAAAAATATTGTTAAATCCCAAAGGAAGAAACGAGATATAGGAGACAAAGAGGCAAATGGTTGAGTGAATTCAACAAGGTTTTCATTTTTTATTCATTGATGTGTGTTTAAGCATCTTTCACATTTAACTGAATTTCAGGTTGAATACATGTAACTACTAGGAACCTCTTCACCACAGAATCCCATGGCTGGAGTCATTTTAATTAATTAAGGGTTACAGACGTTAGTAACGAGTTTAGGCTGCAGAATGAAATTATTTCATGAAGTGGCAAGTTCCTCCTGTATTTTCACTTCCTTCATCTGGATTAGGGCAGGCAGAAGTGGAATCTTGTCAATAGATTTTTAAAAGCCTTATGCCTAGGACAACTTCAAACCTAAATCTAATGACTTGTATAGAAAAGTAAGGAAAAATAAGTATTTATAACTAATATTATAAGTAAAAAACATATTCACATAGAAGCAAGTTTCTGAAATGTGGCAAGTTTCTGAAAAGTTTAGAAAAGGAATCAGTAGAAATTTTTCCATCTCTACAAAGCTTACAGAATATTGAAGAAAATCCTG
Organism: Macaca nemestrina; assembly: GCF_043159975.1. Lineage (NCBI taxonomy): Eukaryota > Metazoa > Chordata > Mammalia > Primates > Cercopithecidae > Macaca > Macaca nemestrina. Next base: position 95,890,482 of record NC_092131.1, read on the forward strand.
TTTCTTGTTGGATTCTTCTTAATACCTAATGTAAAATAATATAAGGACAAAATAAGAAAAAGTTCTCCAAATAATCTCTCTCTCTCTCTCTCTCTCTATATATATATATATACACACACACACACACACAGTGTGTGTGTAGATATATTTAATCTCTTTATGAAGTCCAGTACTACACTAATTAAAATCAAGACTAGTAAGAATACTATGACCCTGTCCTCAAGTAGTTTATAGTCTTGCTAGTTACTTAAGATGTATACATAAGAAACATTTAAAAATAAAGGCATCATGTAATAAAGCAATAATATATAGAATAGAAGGAAGGAGATATAAAAGAGATGAAAATGACCAAAATTATATGATGCATACTTAGTGGCAGATTCTGTGTTGGGCAACTTTAACTTAAAAATATTTTTAATTACAAAATAAAAAATAATTTTATTACATTTCTTAAAATTGAGAAAATACATATGAGAATAAAGGAAATCCAATCTGTGAATTCACTATCTAGAGTTAAACATCAGCCAACATTAACATTGAACATGAGGCATTTCTTTCAGAATTTCCTGTGCTAGTGGCATATCACTACATATTAATTACACCATATAAACAATTCGACTGAATTTTTGCTTCACACATCATGAATACTTTTCCATGTCATGACATTTTTTTCTGTAATATCATTTTAAATCTCAGAAATATCCCCCTTTATGGTTATGCCATTATTTATTTAACTAATCTACTAGGTACTTTTCTTGTCTCCTTTAATTCCAGCAATTTTCCATTTTAAAAGTAACTTTCCCACTTCATGCGTCTAATTAGTTACTGTAGTAGTGACAGAAAATTAATATTTTGTCATAGCTATTATGTTTGAGTCTAAGCTCCTTGTTTGATTCTAAGTTCCTAGAAAATGGTATCTATGTGCTAGCCATGCTCTGTACTAGTGCAATGCAGAGTAGAATCAGTAGTATTGATGGCTGATCACCTAACTTCGAATTGAGTACAAACATATTTATCTTAGTTTGTATATACACACAGGGAATAAAGGAGAAAGGGATTGCCTTAACTGATGTATTAACTTGCCAGTTGGGTAAGTAATAGGAAAAGTGGAGAATTAGAATTAGGCAAGTAAAAAACAATTTTAAATTAAATAAATGTAAATTTAAATAAATTTATTAAAAATAATTTTACTCTATAATTAAAGAGACAAATGGAGGAGAAAATCAGTCCAAACACATGGAAATTAAATTAAAGACAGAATATTGTATTTGATGGGACTTTATAAAAGAAGGTTATGATATAATTAAAGCCAAGGAAAGAAAATAAGTGGGGTAATAATATTTAAATAGAAATATTGTTGAGTTATGTTAGAAGGAAGGTAAGAGAGAGTAACAGGAAACAGATTTACTTTCTTCCTTGGAAAAGAAACCCAGAACAATTAGATAAAATAGGCAAAAACAATGTTTTTTATGGTATCAGATGCAAGACAATGAAGTACAGTAATTAGTAGGAGACAAATAACAAAGAGGATAAGTCCTGTGACAGCCTCAGTTTACTTTCTTGAGAGAGTTTTGTGGCTGTGGCATAGGGGGCATAAACCAGGCAGACCATGGCCAGGCAGACCATGGCCTACTTCCTGAGCTGAGACAGAGATGAACGCCCAGAGAGAGTAATTTGGCAAGGGCCGTAGAGAGCTGAACCATGAGGGAATGCCAGAGATCTGCAGAGGACTCTTCTTCAGTGCATGTGTGTGAGGAAGCCACTCAAAGCCAGGAAAGGAACTACAAAAAAGGACCAGAAGAAATAGTACCCAGTGTTTGAACAGGATTGAGGAGAGTGTCTGTCCTTTATTGCCAGGTTGGAAATTTCATAATTAAGAAATTGCTGAATATAGTATTTAAAAAGGGCATTAGTGGGGGATGATTGGCTCTAGACACTGCTCTGGCCTTGTCTGACAAATATTAAAAACATGACAACCACACACACACACGTGCGTGCGCGCACACACACACACACACACACACACACACAAAAGCTACTTCTGAGTAACTTAACTGCATCCTAAAATGGAGCTCAAGAATATTTATAGTGACACAAAATGACTCAACACCCAACAAGGTAAAATTCACAATGTCTGGCATCTAATCAAAAATTACCAGGAATGCAAAGAAGCAGAAAAACATAAAGTATCATCATGAGAAAAACCAATCAATTAAAACCAGCCGAGAACTAACACAGATTTTAGAATTGGCAGACATAGACATTAAAACAATTATACTGTATTCCATATGTTCAGATGGTAAGTAGAAACATGGAGATATAAAAATGAACCAAATTTAAATTCTAAGAACAATTTTACGATGTCTAAGATAAAATATACACTGGCTGGGTATATTAGTCAGCGCAGTCTACTATAACAAATTGCCATAGACTGGGGGACTTAAACAACAGACATTTGTTTCTGACAGTTCTAGAGACTGAGAATCTGAGATATAGGAGCCAGAAGATTTGGTATCTGGTGAAGGATCTCTCTGTGGTTTGCAGACGTCTATCGTCTTGCTGTATACTCACATGGAGGAGAGAAGGAGCTAACCCTCTGGTCTTGTCTTATAAGGGGACTAATCCCATCATGAGAACTCTACCTTTGTGACTTGAAACCTAATTACCTCCCAAAGGCCCTACCTTTAAGTACCATCTCATTGGATTAGAAAGAACCCATTAAAGGTTATGGTTTCAACGTACAATTTTGAGGGGAAAGAAAAATATTCAGCCCATAGCAGTGGGATTGACAGCAGATTAGATATCGTAGAGAAAACAATTAATGGATTTTAAGATACAGCAATAGAAACATTCCAGAATTAATTCACAGGGGTAAGCACTAGTGTCGGTTAGGAGGCAGAAAAGTCATAGGCCACAGTGTTTTGGTATATTCTGCAGGAAAGGCAGGGCAAGGCAGAGTCAACAGTTTAAGATTGGCCAGTTTGAATAATTCCAGCAGGCTTTGGGAAGAAGGGGTTACCCCAGGTTGTCTGGTACCTGACCCTGGGTTGACATAAGGTAGCGGAACTATTGGCCTGATGTGTGAGAGTTAGAGGAAGAAGGTGGTTGTGGTATTGATTCTGGATTGTGTAGTTTGTATATAAAAGGCAGGCTCACTGACAAGTTGTTTCCCTTCTCTAGGAATCTGCTAGCCCTAGGAGGGACATTCTCTCCCCAGCCAGCAAGGACTCCTAAGGATGTCAAAACAACATAAAACATAGAAAATAAAAAACATGAATAATGCAGTTGGTCCTCTGAAATTTTGACAACAGATTAAGGAAGCTTTGGGGTGATGATTATAGAGACATTTAGAAAGCAGGACATTTGTTTCTTTAAACAGTATAGAAAATATTTTATCATGAAAATGGAAAGAAGGAATACAAGTAGGAGTACCAAGAGTCTTTGTTGTTCACCCCATAACTAAGTTTCCCATTTTTATGGCATTATCCAGGAAAATAGAGCTGAAATTTTGGGGAGTCTCTAAAAATATTTTGATGGAGTTGTAAAACATGTTAGAAATATGCTAAGATCAAGGTGGCAGGTCCATCAGTTATGTTGTTGGAGGGTATGGACTCCTAATTTAATAAAGATTAGTGATATTTATGTGTAATCCAAGGGAATGAATGGTAATGGCTGGCGATGCAAGGCAGGAATTCACAATGGAGGAGTGTAGTCGGAGAAGGCACTACTCCTGTCCTTAAGGGTCAAGAAATTGACTGATATAAGGCAGGTACCTTCTGGGGAAAGCAATAATCTCTGTTATTTTTTAGAATGGCACTGTTAGTAGTAATCTCTACCAGGTTTCTCTTTAGGCAAGGGAGTGTAGTGTATATGCTTGGCAGAGAGCAAGCAGTATGCCAGGATCATGGACTGAGCAGACAGCAAGCTCAGAAACATAATGGAATGTCTAAGTTAAAGGAAGAAAAGCAAAAGTCTCCTATGTCCAGTTGGTGCCTTTCAAGAGACAGTTGATGGGTATCACAGAGGTGGAGATTTTACTGTTCAGGTGAAGTCATCTCTGGTGCAGGAAGTGAAGCCATCTGCATTGGTTGGGTTGTTGGTTGGGGCCATGTCATCTGACATTATGGCATCTCCAGCAGTGAGCTCTCCTGGGTCAGGGTGACACCATCTGGAATGTAGAGCTTGAGATACCCTTTCTCAAGTGGATACCCACTCAGGTTGAGGTGGGTCTCAGCATTTTCTGTGCTTGGTTGAAACAATGGCTTATTTGGAGGATTTGGGCCTCCCAATTGTAAACAAATTAAGGCACTCAGAACATTTGTAATAAGACAGTCAACAGATAGGGGTGCAGCTGCATTTCACATGGTTTTGGTTTTTGTTTATTGATGGAAGTTTAAGTTGAAATTGGTCTCATATCAGATGAGTGGCTATCTGGCCTATGGGACAATCTATAGTCAATGCATCCCAAGACAGCATGTACCTCAATCTGGCCTCTAGCCCTTGTGGGATGGTGGTAAGAGTGAACACTTATCAAGCCAGGTTAAGGCTTGGGGCAACATAGAGGCTCATTTGGTAGGAGATCTATCGGACAGTAATTTGAAAAGGAGTTTATGAGGAGACCATGATATCTCTCAGATAAATTGGCTCTCTGGGACATATTAGGGATATGAAACTTCTATTGAATGCTTCCTCCAAGAACCCAGATTAAGTATTTTGAAAAATAAAATGTGTCTTGTTTATTATGAGTAATGTTTTTAACTCCAAAAAGGATAAAGTGTTGGGATAAGAACTTTTATTGTGGCCATAGTATATATGCAGACATGGTTTTGAGTTATATTTTGGTTATCTGTGAGGCAAGAAATTTCCAGATGTTTTTACCTGAATGGGACAATTTCTACACACTGGCCCAATAGTTTCTAATCAATGTGAAGATGAGACCTTTTGTTGGCCAGGGCATCCAGGGCTAAGATGACTGCCTGAAGCTTGGCCAAGTCTGTTCCTTGGGTACTGTCCTTTACCAGGGATCTCCTGGTTAAGGGATGAAAAACAGCAACATTTCACTGAGCTCTACCATGTAGGATGGTCAGCAGTGTCATCCACACAGTCTGCGAACTCCCATTACTGTTCACTTGGGGAATCCCAAGGGCTTCCAGATAGCCAAGGGCTCTGTAAGAGGGGTGACCTCCTCCGGCACTCTGGCATGTGCCACAAGTCTGAGGATAGACAAAGCTACCCACTCTTGCAGGTAAAATATGCCAGGGGGCCTAAGTGTGGCTCCATCATGTCCTAGGGAAGCCTCAGTAGCTGTACTGAGCTCGTGGAGTGCAGTTTTCATTACCAAAAGCATGACGGGAAACTTGGCATACAGTCACAGGCTTGGAGATTGTGAAAGCCTCTGTTTCCAGGAGAGCCCAATAGGTAGGCAGCAGCTGTTGTTTTAATGGAATATTGCATGAAGTCACAAGGGGAAATTTTTTGTATCAGAAACTCTGGGGCAAGTAATGGTCATAAGTGGGCCAGAGATGCCAGGGGGCACGAGAAGAGAGAGGAGAGGGGAGGAGAAGGGGGAAGAGGGAGAGGAGAAGGAGGAGGAGGAGAGGAGAGGGGAGGAGAGGAGAGATCTGTAGACTGTATTTTGAAGAAAACATGTTTTAAGCTAATTTTTTTTTCCTTTAAAGATCACGATTTTTTTTTTATTATTCCTTAGAAATCTTTAAGGCCACAAAGATTTCTCTCTCTCTCTCTCTCTCTCTCTTTCCCTCTCCTTTTCTCAGATTGGAAAGTGAATACTTGCAAAACAAAGGACTTGTTTCTAGACTGTATGAAGAATTTTCAATCTTCATTAAGAATATAACTCATTAAAAACGTACAAAAGAGTTTAACAAATACTTTAAAGAAAGTAAAATAAACGTATAAATATATTTGATTAGTCATTAGGGAAATGATATTTAAATCACAATAAAATACCATTTAATACCTATTCAAATGCCTGAAATGAGGTGAGACAGGTTGAAGGTGGGGAAGCTGACTATACAATATGTCTGTGAGGATGTAGAGGAACTGGAATTCTCATATATTCCTGGTGGGAATATAAAATGGTGCAATTACTTTGAAAAACAGTTTGGCATTCTCTTAAAAATTTAAATATTTCATACCATGTGATACACCCATTCCACTTCTAGGTATTTACCCAAAAGAAATAAAAGTATATACTCATAAAAAGACTTGCACACAAATGTTCATAGGAGCTTTATTTGTAATAGTCCAAACCTGGAAACTACCCAAATGCCTATCAATATGGGATTGCATTAATACATTTCAACGTATCCATAAAATGGACTAGTACTGAGCAATAAAAAAATAAACTATTGACACATGCAAAAACATAGCTAAATCTCAAATTGTACTGAGTGAACAGAGAAAGTACATACACATCGAATGATTTTATTTATATACAGTTCTAAAAAATTTGAATTAACTGATAGCGACAGAAAGCAAATCAGTGATTGCTTGAGGATTGGGGATTGGGGATAGGAAGGGGGTGGGGACTGGGAAGAAAGTTCAAAGGAGTGCAAGTAAATCTTGGTGGTAGTGGATAGATTTACTATCCTGATTGTGGTGATGATTTCATGGGTGTATATGTGTGTCAAAATGTATCAAAATGTGCACTTTAAACTTCAGTAAAGCAGTTTTTTAAATGGCAATTTAGGAGAGATATGTGGAAAAACTATTATATTGAAGACCTAATAAAATCCAAAGCCTAAAAATCAGACTTCCTTAATCAAAAGAGTGGAGAGAGTGTCACTAAATTTTTATTTTTATTTTAATTAATTAATTAATTAATTAATTATTTTTTTTTTTTTTGAGACGGAGTTTCACTCTGTCGCCCAGGCTGGAGTGCAGTGGCAATCTCGGCTCACTGCAAGCTCCGCCTCCCAGGTTCACGTCATTCTGCCTCAGCCTCCCGAGTAGCTGGGATTACAGGCGCCTGCCACCACGCCCGGCTAACTTTTTTTCTTGTTTTTTGTGTTTTTAGTAGAGACAGGGTTTCAGCATGTTAGCCAGGATGGTCTCCATCTCCTAACCTCGTGATCTGCCCACCTTGGCCTCCCAAAGTGCTGGGATTACAAGTGTGAGCCACCGCGCCTGGTCCACTTAAATATTTTTAAAGTCAGGAAGAAAATGTGTTGCTTTTGATAGGTAGGTAGATGGATTGACAGATGATAAGTGAGAGATTGACAGATGATAAGTGATAGATGAATAGATGATAGATGATAGAGATGGATGGATGGACAGGTAGATAGATAGATTAATTGATAGGGATACACAGATGATAGCTGATAGATGAATAGATACATGATAGATATAGACAGATATAGATAGATAGATAGATAGATAGATAGATAGATAGATAGATAGATAGACAGGGATAGACAGATAGATTGATAGATTGATTGATTGATAGATTGACGGGATAGATAGACAGGAAACCGCATAGTTAAAACAAATGAGATGTCCTTCCTCTCAGCTATTTAGCTATCACAATAAACTCCATAATATAGGAGGATCCTCATTTTACAGTGTGGAAAAAGTCAGGTAGAGGGGTGTCAATGCCTGGGGCTGTAAGGATCCAGGAAGTCAATGTCTGAGCCCCTTTGCATTATGTCTCCTGTCTGTGATATAGCTGGAAAGAGCTGGAAGGGCTGAGAAGAAATCCCTCCTCTCCCATCCCTTATGGCCAGAGCTTTGTCACTCTCAGAAGACACTTAACAGCAGACTCATATTTCTCATTTAACCCCTGTACAGATTTAACCATGGCTACCCAGGATCGTAACATGAATTTGTTGAAAGTTCAGAATGTTCTCAGCATATGATACAGCAACTCTGCAGGGAGATTTTAGTTCATTTTGTGGCACTTCTGCTGCTCTAACAAGATATACAATAGCACTGAACTACTCATCGGATGATTTCCAGGAACAAAGCACTTTGCAGATCTATTAGGAAGACACAGGGTCAATGCCTAATGCTTCTTCTGCACTCCAGGATTTGAACCTTGCAGTTTTCCATTCTGGCCAGGCTCTAAGGGAAAGAATAAGGCTTTTAGTTTGGGAAATAAGTACGAAGAAACAGTTATAAAATTTCATAATGGGAGATAGTGTTTCTCCTATTAGGCCCCCAAAACTTTTACCACTGAACATCACTCTTGGCTTCGAACAGCAAGATTGAAATAATTATTTGGTGCTTCTTTTTTAAAGTTAAAGATTCAACCAAGAAAAAAAAAAAAAGTTGCAGAACAGAAGGAAATCCTCCAATAATTTACACTGTGTAATACTAATGTCTCCCTAGGAAAAAAGAAGCAAAAGTTTGAGTTAATTGTATTAGTTTGGTATGTCTGAATAGTTAGGTAAATCTAAAAAACGATCATACTGCTGAAGAATTTTTGTTTCTTAGTTTTTCTACCTGTGCCTGCCCCACCCCAATGAGACCCTGGGACCTTATGCATGCCTAAAGTAATAGAGAAAGGGGAGTCTAATATGCAATTCTGGAGGATTTGTGTGTGCAACAATAAAGAATTAGTATTATATCTGATTTCTTTTTTTTGAGACGGAATCTTGCTCTGTTGCCCAGGCTGGATCTCAGCAGCACGATCTCAGCTCACTGTAACCTCTGCCTCTTGGGTTCAAGCAATTCTCCTGCTTCGGCTTCTTGAGTAGCTGGGATTACACGCACGTGCCACCACGCCTGGCAAATTTTTGTATTTTTTAGCAGAGACGGGGTTTCAGCATGTTGGTTAGGCTGGTCTCAAACTCCTGACCTTGTGATCTGCCCACCTCGGCCTCCCAAAGTGTTGGGATTACAGGAGTGAGCCACTGCGCTTGGCCTGTATTTGATTTTTTATGAGTAGGATAGCACTTACATTATCAAGAAGCTGAAAATAACACAAATTTGACTCTGACACTCCTACTAGTCTTAAATTATCAAGTTAAACATCAGACAGAGAAAAATATTACCATCCATTTATAAAAGAGTTTTGGAGACATCTAATATTCTATGAGTTGTATGGAGGTGGGGACCAGGAGGAAGTTTTCACATATAAATGGATTATGCACTTATCCAATTCACGTTTTGATTAGTAAATCTTTCTATAGTAACTGAGGTCTTTTGTCGTATCAATGGGGCTTCAAATTCATTGTCCACCTCAGGTTGTAGCACCATGAGGAACTTTCTCAGGGATTCTAGTAAGTTCTGTGATTATATCATGAAAATCTATAAATATAGCCCATATATCCTTGACTCTAGTTTTTATTCTTTTTAAAAAAAAAAAAAAAGAGGAGGAGCTACCATTATCTATGATTTTATCTAAATCCTCTGGAATATTTATGTGTTCATTATCTTGTACCATTACTATAGTCCCTAGGGTTCAAAAACATGCACTTGGTTATAAATGATTAAACTAATATGGTACGTTCTATAATTTAGGATTTCATTTAATTCTCACAATAACTCTGTGTGGTAAGTACTATTACTGCTTTTTTTAAACAGATAAATCTGAGGCATTGACAAGATAAGTAAATTTAATCAAAGCTAGTTGATGCTAGAATTATGGTGTGAATTCAGAAATTATTATTTTAATAGCCTGCATGCTTAATCACTACACTATGTTTCAGAGATAGTCATTCTCTACTGTTTTATAAGATTTACAGAAAGGTTGTATGCTGATCCTATATATCATCATGAAAAAATCTTTACTGTAAATAATTAAAACTAATTCAAGAATTGGTTCCACCACTAAATGTATTAATTTTTAGGCATAAATCTATCATGTTTTTGAAAAAATCCATATACATAATATAATAATTATTACCATATGATTGTATTTAGAACTGAAATAACTGTTAATTATAATATTTTATTTAAAAATTAAAATAAATTTTAATTTATTTCTAAGGAACACTGTAGGAGAGACTTTATGCTAGTTTGACCTTCCTTGGGCTTTAAATTTCAGTCGAACTTTAAATAGAGCAAATTTAAATATAACTCTGTCTCTGACTTACAGATACAGAAAAAGAAAGGAGTCATTGGATATAGCAGCTTTGTTGATAAAAGATGTTGCTATATCAATAAAAAAGACTGTCTTTGTCTCCAGGCCTCACCTTTGCTTGTTACACAATGATATCCTACCGCTGGCGGGAATGATAAAAACCAGAAATGCTATGTCTGTGGTTCAACAGCTCCTAAAGCTGTTTACTTGAAGTAACAATACTTTCCACTGTGCATTGTGAGTGAAGAACTGAAATGAATGTACTACCATTGCATTTAATTGGAAGATTTAGTCAGGCAGGCAAGAAAATCCCCTAACCAGAATAGCGACATGTGGGCTAGTAGTGTTCTAGCCACTAGTAATTGCTTAATGGTACAGAGAATCCCGGTGAAAAGCCCATGAGATATTCTTACTATTAGTGTAAACTGAATTCAAAGCTTTGGTTTGCTTGCTTGGGTATTATGTGCACTTATGAGATTAGATTAATAATAGCCCAAACGGGTTCTGTTATGGCAAGTACAATCTTAATGTCTCATGGCTTTAACCATATTATTTCAGCAAGTCCTAGGTCTTAAATGAACCTCATTATTACAATCTAAGTGACTTTGAATGAATTCAATCTCATAACAGAAAAATGTCTAAACCTCCCCTTCCATGTCTCCCATTTTTCTATGGTTCTATAACCCTACCCCCATATTCAGAACTTTGAGGGATCTTGTAAAGTATACTTCACTGTAAAGACCTTGGCTCACTCAATTTTCAGTATGTTCACAGCTCTCTTCATTCATGTAGACTCTTTTCTATCTTTGTCCACAGGTATTGACTTGTGTTAAGCCCAGTCATCTTTCTCTGGATGGAGATTAGAAGTCTGCTGGCAGGCATCTGGGATGTCAGACCTTGGCTCTCTAGTTGCTTCAACTACAACGGTCATATTTATTTACCTTGGATGCTGAAAATGGTTAAGAGACTCACCTGCCTCTTCTATCAAATTGTAACTCAACTTACCTGAATAATTGGTGACTTCGTGTTTGTCATTAAATGCTTTCTTAACTTCTCTTACCCTTCTCATTTATCCCTATTTGTTAAGATCATCTTATAAAGGTTTGCAGCCCTAACACTTAGCAGTCCCATTAGATCTTTTCCTTCATGCCCTGTGCTTTAGGACCAATCCAGCCAATCACAGGTCCCACCTAGTGCTCGTTCACATCTCTCACTGCCCTTTTATGCCTATGGTGTTCACTTCACTTCAAGCCCGTGCCACTGTATGTCTATTTAACCGCTCATTTCTGGAATGGCCCTGCAAACTCATCTCCTTTCTCCTCGTTGTGCATGGTTGCCAGTCCAAAGTGTCTTAAGACAAACAAACAAACAAACAAAAATCCAACTAATGATTTAATACATTCAGGTTTCAGAGCACGTTCTTACACTATTTTTATAATGCAGGTTTTCCCACCTGAATGTGTATTCAGGAGATTCAGAATGTCCCAAGTGGAGGAGGCTTGTTTGGGAAGCCAAAGGTAGTGTATGGACGGTAACTGGGGGCCTGTGAGTGTATTGCCTCTTCCAGTTCCACCATATGGCCACCTCCATCTCATAATTTCCCTTCTCACAAAAGGTACAACTTCATTAGGATGGCAATATATACATAGGGTGTCATTAAAGAGCCTATGTAAGTCACAGCTAAAAATATGTATGGGAAAAAATAAAGTTCAAAATGATTGTCCAACAACCACGAACTGTTCAAATAAGTTATATTGTATCACTGAATCATATATGTTATGCTTTCAAAGATAATTTATTGCCATAAAGAAATGCTTATGATACAATGTCTCGAGAAAGATATAATTGTGGTAGTTATATTAGTTCTGAGCCTTCATTGAATGCTTAGCTGTTTACCTAATTTCCTTTTTTAAATGTTCACTGCAAAAGCAAGATACAAAACTGTTCAAACTGGGAATTTTTTGACTTGTCTGCATTTTTTCTAAGTTTAGTAAATGGGCACTATATTAGTTTATTAGTCAGAAAATATTATTTCAAAAAGCTAAATATTAATTCAAGCCCAAACACGATGAGGCATTTCATTTATATCTTGTCATAGAAATCTTGTAAGTGCCCTTAAAGGATCATTAAACACACCCTTTTATAATCATTTGTACACTTCACTGGAATATATATACCCCTCACTAAAATGTAAGTTTCTTGGGGAAAGAGCCATGTTTATGTTTTAATACACTGCTGGACACAATGGGCCTTCACAGAATGTCCATAGACACAAATTATCTGTGCTCAGCCTGATAGGAAAAGCCTGTTTTCTAAATTTTCTACAATCACATAGGGAGCAAGAAAAAAAACTATTTTAAAAGTGATTTTGATTGTTTCTAGTGAAAAATATCAAGAGGAAAACAGTCAAATAAGCAAAATGTGCCCAGAAGCTGAGCCCTCTTATTAACAATGTGGATATTAATTTATAATATGAAACAATACATGTGCATAACTTAAACTCAGAATATCCAAAGTAAAAAGTAACATCCTTTTTTTATAACAACCCCCACCAGACTTTAACTGCAACTAGCATACATAATTTCTTATGATTTATTCCAGAGGCCCTAAACATTTGTGAATGTATTAGATTATGCAAAACACATGGAGATATACATAGATTTGTTTATATTATTTATAATAGTAGAAATAAATATATATGAAAAATTTGTGTCTATATGAAAAATATGTGTGTACATATCTAAATATATATATACTCAATGAAAAATATTATGTACACATCAGAAAACAATACTGTTGTGCTTGATTTTTTTTAATTTAACATATCAGCAATCTTTCTTTTCAGAAAAGTGTATCATTGTGCACTTTATTTTTTTATTTAATGTATCTAGCAATCTTTCTATTCAGTGGACTTTATTATAATATAACACCCCTTTATTGGCAGATACTTTGATTATTGCCAAAATTATTTTTAATGCTTTTATAAAATATATATATACAATTAATATATGTGAGTCTTAGATACATAAAGTTGATATGTATATAATACATATAACACATATTTAAATTATATATGAAAGTTAAATATATGTATATGTATGTATATGCATAACTGTGTATTTCTGTTTGTGTAACTTATAGCACTCCTAGTAGAGGACTCTTTTTAAATATGGAAATGCATTAGTAAATTGCCACTCAGAAAGTTTATATAGAAAGTGGCAGCCTGGCTCCACCCACTTCAGCACTGGGGAGAAACCAACCTTAGCATTCGTTTCATCAGAGAGATAAAAAATGGTAACCTGCTGTTATTTTAATTTGCAATTTAAAAAATTCTGAGTAAAACTGAGAATCGAAATATATTTATTGGCCATTTGTATTTACTTCTTTGTAAATTGCTAGTTTTCTATCTTTTTTATTGATTTGTTTGAGCTTTGATTAGTTAAAATAATAGACCTTTGTGAAAAGATGAATTATTTTTTTCCCTGGATTGACTCTCCTTAGACTTCTAAACATGACGGTGTGTACTTGTTATCCAGAATATTTTTAGTCACATATATCTAGCATTTTCTAGTATGTGAATTTCGTGTTTATTAAAAAGATCTACTCATCCCCAGATGATTAAAAACAATTCATTATTTTTTTTCTAAATGGTTTATAGTTTGGTTGATTGATCCGGATTTTTGTTTTATTTTGTTTTGCTATATAATTAGTCACTTTCCCCTCTCCCCTCCTGTATCCCCTACTAAGAGCCACACTTGAGTGATGAATTTTCGGTAGCCTGAGAATTTGCTGCAACCTCAGTGGTTACAACGAGTATCTGCCCTTTCCTCTTGTTAAATGTCTATTTTCAAGATTGGCTTCTCAGGGACCTACTTGACTCTAGTAGGCGGTACAGTGTGGGCCCCTGGAAACTTTGTACCAGCGATAGCACTGATTGTTTACTTTCCTCTTCATTTTCACTTCTATTAACTCAAGTGGCAAAAGACTTTTGGCTTCTCCCCTGATTGTGCAAAAGGCTGGGAGGAACCGCATGTGGGTCTCTCTAAAACTATATGCCTCTCTGCCCACCTCAGCTGACCCTAAGGCTTTGCGGCACCTCCCCGCTTGGCGCCTGGTGTAATATCTCCCGCCATCTTTACTTAGTGATGTGGATGATTGGAAGCTTCTGGCCACCAGCCCTTTCCACAGTTTGAGTACTTCTGATGTAGTTTTATCATTGCTTGTTTGTTTTAATTATTCTCTTGTAGGGATGTCAGGGGGAGGGAGTGGGAAGCATTTGAGATCTGGCTTTACTCCTCTATCTTAAATAACAGGAAGTTCAAACTATTGTAATCATTTTTAAATCATCCACTGCCATGGGAAAATGGCTAAAATAAATAGCCCACAGCAATCACTTCTATAAAGAAAACTGTGTCTCTTGAGAAAAGATATTAAAATCCAAGAAAAATTTCAAAAGGAAATTTCAATCAATGTTATTAATTGGTCCATATTAACATAGAACTATTTCTTATTCAAATCTTCTTTGGAAGTAACAATCCTCATCAAATTCTTCAAAAAATATCTAAACCTGAGAGTATATAACATTAATTCTTTTTGTTCCTGCTTTCCATCATCACAGAATCTGGCAGAAACAACATAAAAAAGTTATGAACCAAGAATACTAACATAGCAATGGAATACATGAATTTTTTTTTTTCCCATGACAATTCAACAGCTGTTCTATGGGGATCAAATACCTCTACCATTAAACAATACAGGAAATTAATAATTTCAAGCACAACTTAGATCACTGCTTTACTTATGAGTTTTCAGGCCCAAATCAGATTTTAAGTGTATGTGAGCAGGTTTCAAATAAATGTTAAACAATTGTACTGCTCTAGGAATAATTTGACAACATTACATATGTAAGCATTAACATTTTTGTATTAAAGTCAGATTCAAATGACCATCATTGGAAGTCTATTCTTTACCTGCTTTTCAAAATTCTTGATTTCTCTTCCTATTGAGAACAGTTGCATTTTCACAAAGCTGTTTGATTGTGTGTGTGTGTGTGTGTTTAACAGATAGATAAATCTGAGTTCAGTGTTTAGTTTCTGACTCTATATCAGCTTCATGTTTCTCACTTATACAAGGCCTGTGGAAGATGCCCTCCAGGACAAATTTTCTTCTGTACCTTCAAAGATGAAAGACGTCTACCAAAGGGATAAAATTTGCCTCAAGCTTTCAAAAATGTGATATCCAAGTTCATTACTTGTGCTCCATTCCAGTCAACTGGAGTCAAATCCACATAGCAGAATCACCACCCGAGACCTTGTCTGCCATTTAGAAAATGACTTCCCAAACCACAGAGGGTTAATTTGGAGCCCACCTCTCCATACATGGATTTGTTTTTCTCTCTGAAGAGTCCAAGCCAGTGATAACCAGGGCAATATCTTGTCGGACACTGATATTTCTGCTGTCAAAAAAAAAACAAAAACAAAAATAAAAATGGATAACTTTTTTTTTCCCCCAAAAACCTCCCATACAGGGTCCCAAACTACCGCCCTGGGCCTATGGGTTCCTCTCAAGCTACCAGATTGCACAATGTACTCTCACAGAATGTCATATTAGAGCCCTGTTCCAGTCGCATCCAATAAGTAATCTGGCATGAAGAAAAGTTAACTGAATTAGTGGCCAGTTGGGACACTTTGTGACCTACTCTTTAGGAACCAAGTCCTCTGAACTTTTCCATTCCGCTTTGCCTTCATACTTTAATAGGGACCGAATCTCCATTAACAATTGAACGGCGACAATAAGTGCCATCAGGAAAGGGAAATTCAATTTTCGTGGGGGATGACAGCCTTACCTTTTCGCGCTTAATTGGCCGTATTGTCTCCAAAAGTTAATTGGTTACTTAGTCCAGGTAGTTAGTAAAATGTTTAGCTGCGTCAAAAAGCTCAGGCTCCCACTGTTAATGGGGCATGAAATGGAATGTTTGATACTGCAAATAAAATCAGTGATATTCAAGGATGTTATGGTAGGTAATGCGTTGAAACTGCCATTTAATGGGTCCTGGAAGATTAGGGTAGTGTCAGCCGGAACCGCCCGGTCTCTTTTCTGACATTGTTAGTTGCCTCTTCATTTACTTAACGGCTGTCTGCACTGATTACATAGGCATAAAACTCCCTACAAAAAAACAACAGAGACACGCTCTATTAGCAGTCCAATTAGAACTATTTGCATATTACAGTTCATTTCTGCTTAAGTGAATCCCTAATACAACTTTAGGAAAAAAAAAAAAAAATTCTATTGTGTCATTTGAAAGAAAGAGAAAAGAAAAGCTTTAAAGGTGATCTCTCCTCCTTTCCTTTTCTCACTTCATTTCTGTCTCTCTCTCTCCCACTCTCTCTCCCTCATTTCAGATATTATCTACTTTGAGTTGAAAAACAGAAAATAACAACTTTGAAGTTGAGACGATGTTGTTGAGATTTGTAAAGACTAGAGCGCTCTTGTGATAATTCAGTCCTTCTGCAAAAATCCAGACCAGTGTCACACATGACTGTTATGCTTCACTTAGAGGTGTCTACTTTTGAGATATGTTTACAGTTTGTTTTAGATCCACGTTGCTTTGAATTTTCCAGCAAAGATGTTAATCTCTGTAACAACATCCCAGGCAGGGCAGAGTCCTTTTTGTGGTATCCCTTACCTACACAATTACAGAGAGTAGAAAATGCAGTTCTGTATCGGTCTCTGTGCCACTAAAGGTTCTGACTATGTACACCTGGGGGATTGTCAACTGCACATAATATCAACACACGTGAAATCAATTCCCTTTCACACAGGTAAGGACGGTGACAAGTAGGGTTAAAAGCAAAACTGGAGACTTCACTTTACCAGACATTTCTCTGATTTTCCAAATCTTAGTCCTTAGAAATGTCATCATTTGATGGCTACTTATAAAGGCATTAGGGACACTTTATTTGCATTATTATTAATATTAATAATGATGATTATATAGCAATCAGAGGGTTTTTATTGAAGTTGGAAAGGAATCTTTCTCTAGCATAGGCCCTGATAAATACTACTGAATTAAAAGCAGCACGCTTTCTTAAACTGATGCTTGAAGTATGTAGAGAGTGTTTTAAGATAGCAAGCACAGTTTACAACGAATGTTTTCAAGATGCTCCCTGGACATTCATATAATTCCCCAATCTCACTGAGTCCTGTGAGTTTATGGGAGACTGGGAGAGTATAGGAATAATTATTAAATGGGAAAAGAGAGTGTTGGAAAGGAGAAATGGCTCAACTGCACTGAGTCTCTGGTAGGTAATGCAGGTGACAGGAAGAGGATGATGATGGCCCACTGGGCACCACTGAGAGTTTCAGTGAATCGTCAGGCAGGAGGGTAGCCTGGACTGTAGGGGAATGAGGATGCCAGTGTAGGAAGTTTCAAAGCACTTGGCGTCTCATGGCAGTCACTACGGTTGACTGCAATGGTTATAATGATGGAATGATGGTTTTTCAATCTAATGTTGAACATTTTTTTTGGGATGCACACATAACTCCTTCAATTAAAAAAAAATACAGAAAGCGCAAGACTGGAAATCACCCTCCAAAACATCTGGACTGGACAGCAGAAGAGTAAGAAGCGTGAGAGGGAAGGGAGTTTGTTATTTTGGGGATTATCGTGATGTCAGCAATTCATGTTGCTGGCAAGTTTCCCTTTAGACAAAGTCCTGGCTTCCACCCCGAGCTTACAGCCACGCTCTCGAATTTTCTCAGGCCTGGGACCAACGAAGACCCCTATGTCTAATGAATGTTCCTCTTGCCCTGAGTGGACTCTAATATGAGATATGCCAATGGGGATGCATTACAGCCGTTTGATTGGTCCTGGGAGTAGTTACCTAGAAGAGCCATGTGACACCTTTGATGTTCACACACTTACGCTAATACCCACAGAGTTTTTCCAACACTCACATCACCCACTTATCTTTTGTCCGGCAAACCTAATTTCACAGGTCTGCCCCCCTCCACAATTCTCTGAATTTGCAAGTCACTGGAGGAGTTCAGGTGTTGACCATGACACATGGGAGTAGAGAGATGGAGATTTTTAAAAGTGACAAACTATTCAAGAAATACAAACAATTCCTAACTGGCCCTTTTTCTTGTTCACCTCTAAGCCACCATTTTAAGTGTAACAAGTACACAATTGTAAGGAAAAAGCAGAGAGGAAAGACAGCAACAACAATAGCAGCCACCCAACCCCAAAGCAATGTAAACAAACCAAACAAAAAAGCCTATCAGAGGGGAAGGCAAAATCCTCGATCTGTCATTTTCAATTCTTTTCACCACAGGAGCAGAGGCACAGTGTGAAACGTGCTGGCTCTGGTATTGTTTGGTCGCCCCGGTGGGTCCTCTGTGCCCTGCCTCCTGCTTTCATCCAGCTCTCATTAACACTACCACCAGATGAGCACCGTCAGAGGCAGAGGCGGACACGCCCGCCCATTGCCTGGGTGCAGCGGCCCTGCCAAGGGTGACAAGGTAGTGAGTGCCAGGGAGAGTGAGCCAGACAACTTCAAGACACATACTTTTGCCCCTGAAAGCAGTCGTTGCACCCCGCCAGGAAAACAGCTCTCTGGAAAAGCACTGCCTGCTAGTAAAATGGACTAAATCAGTAAACAGTGATTAAGGCTCTGGCTCTGCGACTGTTGTCGCCACCTCAGACACATGCTTCTCCTCCCTACACACACGCACACACAGAAAAAAAAAAAAAAAAAAAAAAAAGAAAAAGAAACACCAAGCAATAGAGCCAAACTTGAGATCCAGAGGGAGTTGGCTGAAGAGTTAAGGAGAAAGAACAATTCATGTTCCTTGAAGGGGAGATGCTGTTTTCCTGGAAAATGAAATGAATATTTCTGGATATTCATTTCTCTCAGTTTTTTTTTTTTTTTTGGACTTGCATTGAGAATTGGCTTTCTAAATAAAACATCAAGCAATGAATGTAGGCAGTAGGTTGTTCAATTTAACATCTATTCCTTATTTGTCTGATTCAGCAATGTGCAGAACATAATCTAAACCCTCCAATAGGTGGGATAAACAGAAGCAGCATAGCATGTCTTGATGTGTGCTGTTTAGTAGAAACATGTCATGTCATCATATTGCTTTCTTGAGTTAGAAGAATAAATCCTACATACACAAGTATACATATATATGTACCCTTTGATCTTCCTATGTATAGATATAGACAGATGTCATATGTAAATACAATTACATAATTTCATGCTTTTAATTTTTTTATATAATGCTACAACCATAATAATTTAAAATATGTTGTAGCTTTCACCATGAAAATGTGTTTACATGGAGCGTAGGCATTGTGCCTGTGCTTCGAACCCAGCAGAGAACGTTGACTGGAACTCTAGAATACAGGAGTATAATTCAAAAAGACCCTGACAACTTGGAGAAATGGTCAGAAACAAGCAGAATGAGGTCTTCTGAGTGCAAGGTCACACAACAGACAAGGAAAAAGACCAATGAACTCCACCAATGGGGATCTAGGGCTGGCAGCAACTCCCAGGCTGACTGTGAATCAGAAGTATGGACTGTGTGAACTAGCGGACTCCTGAGCACCCGCTGCACCCTGTCAGGCCCCGATACGAAACTGCATGTAGCCTTAGCCCACCCAACTCGATCCTGGTTCAAAATGGAATGATTCAAAGTGAATGAAGAGGAGTCCAAGCAGGACATTTTAATCAAAAGGAAAAAAGGCCAACCCTCAAAGACTTAATGTCCACACATATATAGATGATAGTCCTTAAAGGAACTTGCCAAATATTGTATGGATTATTTCTCAAACACCTTTAAAAACAGCAGCTAGTAAAAATCAACTCAATTTATCGTTGGAGAAACTCAAAGTCTGTGCCCCCACCAAATCTCCTGGTAAAATGTAATCCCCTGTGGTGGAGGTGGGGCCTGAGGGAAGTGTTTGGATCATGGGGGCGGATCTCTCATGAATGGCTTAAGGAGCCAGCCTCTTGATGAGGAGTGAGTTCACGGGAGATCTGGTCGTTTAAAAGTGTGTGATATCTACCCCCTTCACTCATGCCCCTGGTCTGGCCATGTGAGATGACTGTTCCTCCTTTCGAAACCCTCCTGCCATGGCTGTAAGTTTCCTGAGGCTTCACCAGAGACCAAGTGGATGCCAGAGCCATGCTTCCTGTAGAGCCTGGAGAACTGTGAGCCAATTAAATATCTTTCCTTTATAAATTACGCAGCTTCAGGTATTTCTTTATAGCAATGAAGAATGGCCTAACGCAGGGGCACAGGGCATCTTCACCAAGTGAAGCTGCAATACTGCAGCAATGCTGATCAGTATTCATAGATGACACTGGGTGTTGGAAACAAGACACGGCAAAGGGAAGAGGAAATAAAGACTTGAGGAAAAGCCCAAGACGAAGAAGAAAGAGAAAAGGAAGAGTGTAAGTGCAGTTATGGATATACAACCATGTGGGCAGTAGAGGTAGAAATTAATCCATGGACCCTGATATTTTTTTTCAAATGCAGAATGTAATAATAACAGTAGAAATGACAGTAATAAATAATATTCACAGAGGTATCAAAATCTTCGTTGGCCATTAAGAATCTCTAATTTGGTCAACTCCAACACAGGGGATTAGATCTCAACAGGAGATTTGGCGGGGACACAGATTTTGACAGTTTCTCCATTGATAAATTGAGTTGCTTTTCACTAGCTGCTGTTTTTAGGAAACTGAGCCCTATAAAGGTGTTTAACTTATTTTATTTGCCAGCCCACTATCTCCAGGGATTTTGACTAGCATTTAATTGTTTCCCTCTTAACAACAAATGTATTAAGGAAATTCTGTAAACGTAGGCAAATCATTAATCCATTATAAAGTTTATTATTTCTCAGTCTAAATTGTGTTTGCATTTGTTTATGGGAGTTGTGGTAATAGCATTCAAAGTTATTGAAGTGTCTTGAGGTAGTGATTCTGGTTAATGTTTGACAGTGATCATCGTGGTGAGCCTTTGTGTGAGTGTGTCTGTGAAGGAGTGGCTACTTAACTTGCAGGGCCCAGTGAAAAATTAAAATGTGGGACTTCGACAAGGACCCAGACATCCCCTACCCAAGGACTGAACTCTAACACAGGGAGAGCAGCCAACCCTCACTCCCAATAGATTGCAACTTCCCTTTCAGGATGTGCTAGGTATCTGAATTGGTACCTGCCAATTGGCATTCTGAATGTACCCTAATGCTGCAGGAGCTGGGCAGGGCTGGTATCCACCTTCTCCTGCCCCAAGACAGCACAGCACACACCTATCCTGACCTTCCCCAAGCCTGCACCTAGGACTTGCAGGTGGCCAAAGACTATACTGAATAGAAACTTGCTCTAGTTGCATGTCCATGAAACCCACTGTGTGTGCCTCAAAAATAACAATAACCTTTCTAGGGAATTTTAAAAAATATTTTCACATTTAATTAATATAAACATGCAAGATTGTCCCAAACAAATGCTATTTTGAAAGTTATCCCCCTTATGAAGCCATGAACAATTTCCAACAACACAGAATAATTCACAGCTGCCCTTCTCATTTTTATTTGTTTATTTATTGTTTTTTAGAAATGTGCTCTCACTATGTTGACCAACCTGGAATGCTGTGGCTATTCACGGACACAATCATAGAATTTACAGCCTCAAAAATCTTGTGCTCAATTGATCATCCTGCCTCAGCCTCCCTAGTAGCTGGTGCTACTGTGCCAAGCTAATTCATGGCTCTCTTTTTGTCCAAATCTGGGAACCAGTTTATAGTCTCATCACTGAGAGTCATCACTTTCCCTTACATCCAATTATAGTATCGATTGATCTATCTGTTTTTTTTGTTGTTGTTGTTATTTTTTATTTTATTTATTTATTTATTTTTTTGAGCCGGAGTCTCGTTCTGTCACCCAGGCTGGAGTACAGTGGCACAATCTTGGCTCCCTGCAAACTCTACCTCCAGGGTTCACACCATTCTCCTGCTCAGCCTCCTGAGTAGCTGGGATTACAGGCGCCTGCCACTACGTCTGGCTAATTTTTTGTATTTTTAGTAGAGACGGGGTTTCACTGTGTTAACCAGGATGATCTTGATCTCCTGACCTTGTGATCCGCCTGCCTCCGCCTCCCGAAGTGCTGGGATTATAGGCATGAGCCACCGCACCCAGATGCTATCTGTTATTTTATATATTATATTATATAGTATTAGATATATACAAATAAGCACATATGTGTGTATATTTTTTCCAGTAAGAGAAATAAATTTATGTCAATGCTAAGTTCTAATTTCCAACAAACTGCCTTTCAAGGAAGTGGCATTTTCATTAGTCTTTATATTCATAGACAAACCCAATACACAGCTATTATTAGGGAAAATGTGTCCCGTTATGAATCTGTTTGAGAAATGACAAATAATGTTGAAACTATCCTAAGGTGGTAATTTGATGGAATAAAATAGTTTCAAACACCTCTTTACTCCCATTTAATTTCACCTTTACTCATGGGTAATCACTGATGTAATTCATTGTTCATAAGCTTTTCTAAAAATTGAGGAATCATTTTGCTATGAGACGTTCACTTGGAGATCTAGAAAGTCATCTCAAATTTAGAGCAGACTTCTTTCATAATTATCTTTACACTAATTTTGTTTACAGCCAAGCAGGATCACGTCAGTCCTACAAATTGTCAGTGGAATTGAATTTCAGGCAACTCTTGCTTTTTTGCCAGCCTTCCTCCTCTCTCATCAGATGGGTACGATCAGAAGTGGGGGTTGGGGCCATTCTTTAAACTCTGACATATAATTTGCGTGGGTCTCCAATCCTAGTAAAAGCATGGTATTGGCTATGTAGAAATAGTTTTAAAAAAGCTTCCTTCCAATGATTGCTACCCTAATCCCCTTCTATATAAGAATTGGAGCTGCCACTGCTCTTCAACCCCAGGAAAATACTTCTGGTGTTAAGAGAGTCGAAGTCACCTATACAGAGTTTAAAGGACACCAAGCCACTTACTAAGCTTTCTAATTCCCCTTTCACCATCTCCCTCAAATATCAGACATCAGTCTGTGAACTGTGATTATCCCTTCCCTAAACTCCTCCTTACCCTAAAAATCAATCTTACACACCTGCCAAGGTGATGGCCATTTAAATTAGCCTATCTGATCACCAAAATTAAACCAATCTAGGTTCCTTCTTTGCATTAAGAAGTCAACTTCAAAAAAAATACCTGATCACTGTCAATGTCATTAAGTAGGCAGCATGTTATAGTGGAAAGGGCATGGACATTAAAGTGATTCAAATTTTGATTCGGCTTTTATTAGCTTTGTGAACTCAGAGAAGTAGCTTCATCTCCCGGAGCCTCAGCGTCTTTAACCAAACGTAGACATGATCACCATAAACAGGACAACCTATGTGTCCCTGCCTTGTAGATAACAAGGTTACTTATAAGTTTGATTATTACTTATTGATATATGCGTAACATAAAATGAAATAATCTTTTCATTTTTTGTGTGTAATCAAGATCTTAAGGAACTGGGGAAGAAGGCATATATATACATATGTGTGTATATATACGTATATATATGTACATACATACATATATATGTATATGCAAGCTTTATATATATACACATATACACATAAAAGCTTTCTATGTGTGTGTGTATATATGTATATACATATGTGTGTGTGTATATATGTGTGTGTGTGTGTGTATATATGTGTGTGTGTGTGTGTGTATATATGTTTGTGTGTATATATATCTCTCCAGGCTGGTGTTTAGTGGTGTGATCTTGGCTCACTGCAACATGCACCTCTAGGGTTCAAGTGATTCTCCTGCCTCAGCCTCCCGAGTAGCTGGGATTACAGGTGCCCACCACCATGCCTGGCTAATTTTTGATTTTTAATAGAGATGGAGTTTCAACCACGTTGGCCAGGCTGGTCTCGAACTCCTGACCTCAAGTGATCCTCCCACTTTGGCCTCACAAAGTGCTGGAATTACAGGCATGAGCCACCACGCCCAGCCAAATATATTACATTTTCATAACTTTAATGTATAAAAGGCGATTCACAGAAAGAGAAAGGCAAGTTTCAAGTGGGATTCTCGGTTTAAGTTGTGGATACTTGAGATGTAATCCAAAGGTATCTTACAGCTTAGGGAAGACAGAGAGTAAATGAGCATGGAAATCGGAAAGAAAAATTGGCTTACCTTTCAATTGGTCTAGCACTACTTTCATTCTTACTCCCAGATTCTCCCAGTACACAGATTGTTACAGGGGGACACGTTGTTCCTTAATGTGCAAAGTTAGTGCTTGTTTGCACACAATGAATTAGCTCCAAAAGGGAAAAGTGACCAGAAACTATTTCATTTTCTCTATGCATCTCAGTTAATAAAAAGGTGTAATTCCTCAGAGAAAACACTGGTGAAAGAGAGTTCTGCTGGTGTGTTTGTGGCCCCCAATCAGGATAACAATTGGAAACTGTAGCAGATAGTCTTAGAGTGAAATGCAAATCAAACACATGAATATACCCACATATATTCCCATACTATTTTCATCATTGATTAACCAGCCACATGACCTTTTCAGTAAGAGAAATAATTGGCAGTTTTAACAGACGAAAAATTGATCCCATTACTCAGGATAGAATTTTCCACCTTTTTCAAAAGAGATGCTTATTAAAGAGGTCAGGTTTTTTTTTTTCCCCCTCAGGGTCATGCATATGTAAGTAAGCATAGCTATTATATGCCATCTATAAGAATGGACGGGTGAGCCATAAACACAAACATTCACATACAGCCAGGTCTCCAGCGTTCCTGTTCACCAATTACAGTAATGCTGATGACATATCTAGTTTAATGCATATGGCATTAAAGTAGTCCCCCCTTTTCTAGGAAAATCTAATTACACCAAACCCAAGCACTCAATCAAACCTGTTATTCTGTGGCTAAACAGCCTGGCGTTAATGCAATTTGAGGAGATACAGGCCGTGACTAGGGACGTCATGTATTAACAATATCTAATGGGAGCTCCCGTAGGTAAATGAATATGCTAACAAGCAAGATCACTGCTAAATCTAATATCTTTAAGCTGTTTAATTCCAAACAGTCCCTTAATAAATCAATTGACCGGGAGAGCTGATGCCCCTATCAATTATTCAAGAGGGCAAATAAATATTTCAGATGATTTGATAGGAAGGCTGGTGCTGGTCTTATAGAAAGCTTTGCATTTCATTAGCCTCTTGCTAAAAGTTTTATAATGAGCAGAACACAGGTGGCATCCCCACTGCAGAAATGGAAAAGGGGGAAATAAGAGATTGGAGATCAAGACTTCCTTCATCTCTGCATTATTCCATTATCCAAACTTTTCTTTTTTAATGTGAAAATTGGAGTCAAGTCCCCCAAAGAATTATCATTCTCTGCAATCACAAAGGAAATTAAAATGATCAAAAGTATGTCATATTGCAAGAGTCTTAATTGTAATTCCTATTGGAAATGCAATTATCAGATACCAATATCGTGAATATAATTTATGCGTTTCCACATCCAAATAGCCCTTCACCAAATATTTAATATTATCAATTCCATTTTCCAGAAGAAAAAACTGAGTTCCCATAGTCATTTAGAAAGTGCTGACTAGGTCACCTGTGTTTGAAAGCAGGCACTTTTTTTATTCTTTAGAGACCATTATTCATATTGAAAGCATACATTCCTGTTTAACATGGTATCTGTCTTATGAATAATCCACATTTAGGTTGTGATCCTTTGTATCAAGAAATAAAAGAAACGGAAAAGTATTAAAGTGATTGACATCATTTTTCTTAATGTGCGTGTGCATGTTTGTATGTTTCAAATGGACTTAGTAGAGAAAGATTCAAGAGGAAAAAATGAATGCAACTAAGTCACTTATCCCCAGAATAGTGGACACAAACAGTAACACTATTGCCTCTTGTTTCATACTGTGGAGGTGGCGACCCAGATGCTATTGGAAATGCTTGAAAACTACGGATGCCTTAAATAAGCATTTCCATATTATCTGTGAAAGAAAAGTATTTGTTTTTTTCTTAAGCTCAGGTATTGATCAAACAACAACTTTATCAAATATTGAGATTGCAGGCTGTGAAACTAAAACAGTATGTCCTCTCAACAGCATTTTACAGTTTACAAATGTAAAATCTCTCTTAAGTTGCTGTAAGCATTATTGTTATGTGAAGTACTGTAGAAGAGAAAAAGAATTTAGATTATCTGAAAAATAAAACTTAATTGTCAGAATGTTTGAATGTAAAAGCAGTTGACGACTATTTTTCTAAATAAAAAGATCCATATAACAATCAGTGGATGAGTATTTTCTGTGCAGGCAGTTATACTCTACAAAATACTCAACGAGATATGAAAAAGACATCTCAGCCACAGAAAATCATAATTTAAATGTTAGGTTTGTTCATTTTTCAGCTTCATGAATCAATAGAGTAAATCCTTTATATTATTCTGTAAGTAAAATCTGGTCATGTTTAAAATCAGATTTTGGGACTTCTACTCATCAGAAGTACCTTTTCATGGAGCCATTTAATTAACTGTTTATTTCTTTAATATTCTCAACCCCACAGAAACCATCAAGAATTTAAACAAGATGACAGATGTAACATATCTGGCAATGTCCTCATCCTCCCCTGCCTCAAATACCTAGTGATTACAGAATTTTTTTTTTTGAATTTATTTTACCTGAAAAAAATTCTATTGAATCAGAAATTAAAAAGATTATCTTAAAGATAGAAGGCATGTGAAATTGAACTTAAGAAGGGGACAAGAGCCAGAAATCTATCAGGAGAGAACTTTCATGGAGGGTAGAATTATGTCCTGGGGTGCTCCAAAGAGAGAGAGCAGAAAGGGTACCCCATGGAATGACACTTTGAACGCCATATCTGGAGGGTCTAGGCAATGAAGCCCTTTACAACTCTAAACTTTCTGAAGGGATCAGGAAACAGAGTATGGTGATTCCCAGGCTGGAAATAAAACTTTCATACTTAAAAAGTATTTTCTCTTCATTGCTGAGGAAGGCCTCTATAATTAGATGCATAAACTAGCGCATATGACCAAGAAACACATACAGTTGGTCAAAGACAAGAAAGATATCTATCTCCACAACTTTGGGAAACAGAGCAAACAGATCAATATATGAAAATAAGCACAGGTGGCCAGGGGTAGTGGCTCATGCCTGTAGTCCCAACACTTTGGGAGGTTGAAGCCAGTTGATCACCTGAGGTCAGGCATTTGAGACCAGCCGGGGCAACATGGTGAAACCCCGTCTCTACTAAAATGCAAAAATAACCCGGTCATGGTGCCACATGCCTGTAGTCCCAGCTACTCAGGAGACTGAGGCAGGAGAATCACTTGAATTGAGGAGGCGGAGGTTTCAGTGAGCTGAGATCACACCACTGCACTCCAGCCTGGGCGACTGAGTGAGACTCTGTCTTTTAAATAAATAAATATCACAGTTAAAACCCTAAGAGGGATGTAAGAAGCTAGGTAGTCCACCACAAAGGCAATTAAAGAGTTCAGAAATAAAATTATGATTATAAAAATATTAACAATAATACTGATAAAAATAGTAATAAAATTTCAATCCTGTGAATGAATAACACAGGAAGCACAACTGAAAAATGCATTTAGTGAGCTGGAAGACTATCTAACATTTATAGACTCCTGTCTGAATATTCAACAAGAAATTGATCTTACATTCACTCCTGCCAAAGACCAGCTTGAGACAGGAAATATTTCAGAGTGGTGGATGGAGGCACAAATTAGTCATCTCTCCTCCCCTCTAAGAACCCAAAGTTTTATCTTCAGATTAAAGTAAATCATCAAACCACAACTACCAGGAAAATAAAATCTTAACTTTTCAAAGCAATGTCTTCTTTGAGTTGAGATTTAACATTATATTCTCAGCCTTCGTAGGAGGGTATTACAAGAAATGGCCTTTTGAAGAATGTTCTGTATTTTCAGAAGATCAGAGTTGAAGACATTTCCCACCATATTGCCTAATGTCCCATAGATGAAGATCTATATGACACTGTTGGTGCTAAACATTTAGTACCAGAAAAATAATTTTTCCCCAGGAGATTTCCTTTATATGGTGATATAAAATCTATGTTTCAATGTGTATCATTTTTGCTTTGTTTTCCAGGAAGCCCCTAGCTAAATATATTAATTAACTAAATGATTCCAGATATGTTAAACATATATTTGTATATTCTTTATGCTGTTTTAAACCTGTCTTATTTTTTACATTTGACCTTAGGCTTTTATAGAAATAGTCAATTAAAATAAATAAAATCAACATTTTAAGCTGCCTAAAGTTTTTTATAAGCATCTAAGTTTATGTAATAAGTAAATAATAAAACATGAATTGAGTAGGGTCCCACAGTTTATCTAGGAGAATGACCTCTAAGTAATGTTTGGAAACCTAAAGCACATTAGATTGAGTTCTGGCTTACTAAAATCAAAGCAACAGCTTCTAAATTCCAATTACTATCAAAACTAGTCAAATCTTACCCTCAAACTTCACAGCTTTGAAGGCTTTTCCCTCTTTCCTCTAACACATACACCACTTGAACTTCCTTCTCATCTGAAGTAAATGACATCATATCCTCCTTCTCAGAACAGAAAGCTTTACAAAGAAATGTTATCTTTGCCCCATTGCCAATCATACAAACCCACATATATCTTCCATCCCTATTCTTTCAAGAATTGAGTTTGAAAGAATGGGGATCTGGCAGGGGATGTGGAACTAAATTCGATTTTTATTTTATTATATTTTATACTAGCAATGCATAGCAGAAAAGAGAACTTGAACAACACTTTAAACAAATTAGATTTAACAGACAAACATAGAACACTCTACCCAACAAGACCAGAATACATATTTTTCTCAAGTACACATGGAATAGTCTCCAGTGTAGACCGTATCTTAGGCTACAAAACAAGTCGTAATCAATTTTAAAAGATTGAAATTGTACAACTTTTTAAAATCACTATGGAATGAAACTAAAAATAACAGAAGGAAAACTGGAAAATTCACACATATGTGATAAGAGAGAGAGCATTTGTGTATGATAGCAGGAAGAACAAGGGATGGATAAGGATGAAAATATAGGTAGATTTATATGATTGGCAGTAGGGAAGAGGAATGTCATTGAAAGTGAAGTATAGAAGTCTCCAACTATTGTTGTAGAACTATTTCTCCTTACAGTTCGATTAATGTTTGCTTGATAGATTTGGGGCTCTGTTATTTGGTGCATATATACTTACAATTGGTGTCTTCATATTACCTTATCCTTTTATCAGTATATGATTTTATTTTGTCTCTTAGAATAGTTTTTGACTTAAAATCTATTTTATCCCATAGTATCGCCCCCCTCAGCTCTCCTCTGGTTACTATTTATGTGAAGTGTGTTTTTTCATTCTTTCAATTCTATCCTATTTATTACTTTAGGTCTAAAGTGAGTATTTTGTAGGCAGCATATAGTTGGATAATGGTTTGCTTAATTGTGCTGTTATCCATTTTGCCTATCTCTGCCTTTTGATTGGATAGTTTAACCCATTTATATTTAAGGTAATTCCTGATAAGGGAAGACTTCTGCCTTTTTGTTATTTGCCATCATTTCCTCCATTACTAGCTTATTTTGTGTTCAGTTGAAATTTTGTGTGTGTAATGACATGTTTTGCTTCTCTTCTCATTTTCTTTTGTATATAGACTATAGATATTTCATTTGCAGTTACCCTGGGGATTATATATAACATCTTAAAATTGTTACACTCTCATTTCAATTGATGCCAAATTAATTATTATTGCAAGTAGTAACTCTACAACAACTTTACTCTTTCTGCTCTTTTATGTTTCTGATGTCACAAAGTGTATCTTTACACATTATGTGACCAATAACATTGATCTATAATAATGTATTTGTCTTTTAAATCCTATAGTAAATACAACGTAGAGTTACAAACCAAAATTACTATACTAGTGGCTCTTTTTCTGTTTCTCCATATATTATATTCACATTTATTGGAGATCACTATATGTTCATGAAGCTTTGAGTTACCGTGTAGCCTTTTTAAATTTCAACCTTAAAGACTCCCTTTGGCATTTGTTGTAGGGCAGGTCTAGTAGTAATAAACTCTCACAGCTTTAGCATATTAGGGAATATCTTAACTTCTCCCCAAATCTTGAAGGACAGATTTTCTGGATCTGGTGTGTGAAGGAGTCACATATCTCTTGCTGCTTTCAAGATTCTTTGTCTTTTACAGGTTTGATTATAATGTATCTCTATGTGGGCTTATGAAGTTTACCTACTTGGAGTTTATTGAAATTGTTAGATCTGTAGATTCATTAATTTTATAAAGTTTGAGAAATATTCAACCATTATTTCTTCAAATAATCTTTTTTGTTCTTTTATTTCTCTCTTCCCCTTCTCAGAATCCCAAAATGCATATGTTGATCAGCTTGTGGGTGTCTTGCAAGTCCATTAAGTTCTGTTCACTTTTCTTTATTTCTTTGTCTTTCTGCTTCTAGGACACAATAATTTTAGTTTTTCTCTTTTCAAACTCACAAGTTCTTTCTCTTCCTGTTCAAATCTGCTATTGTACTTCCATAGTAAATTTTTAAATTACAACTATTGGACTTTTCAGCTCCAGATTTTTTTGTTTCTTTAAAGAAGATGTTCTATCTTTTTGTTGACATTCTCATTTTGTTCATATACCCTTTTTCCCATTTATTTTATTACCCATGTCCATGCCTTCCTTTAACTCTTTGAACATATTTTAGACAATTGTTTTAAACACTTTGTCTAGTAATTTCCTGTCTGGACTTCCTAGAAGGTGATTTCTGTTAGTTAATTATGCTCCTTGGAATGGGCCAAGTTTTTTAATTTCTTCGTATATCTTATTTTTTGTTGTTGTTGAAAATTAGAAATTCGATTATTATACTGTGGTAAGTCTGGAAACTAAAATCTCTTTTTCCCCAGGATTTTCCCTGTTTTGTTTGTTTGTTTTTAATGGTTGAAGGCTATAATGGTCAATTTATTTTGAGAATTTTCCAAATTATTTTTGCAAAGGCTATTCCTTACTGCATGTGATGATGGAAGTCTCTGTTCTTTTGATCTGTGTTCAGCTTATATTTTGATAAAATTGTCTTCAATTCCAGGAGCTCTCCCAGTCTTTGCAAACTGGTTCTGTTCTGTAAGAGCCAACACTTCAATAAAGGCCTATTCTGAGCCTAGAGATCAGTCTGAGGTGGAAGAGTAAGGTTTTCACAGGATTTTTTTGAGCATGCGTGTACCTGAACAGGTTCTTGGCCTTCTAAATGTCCCTGTAAATATGGCTGCTTCTGAATGTCCTAATTCTCCAAAGAATCTCAGCCTGGTTTCTTCTCTAGAGTTTAGTTGGCCTATTGTATGTTCTACCTATAAACTCTTGGCCCAGGTGCCTGCAGATCTGTCGTCACCTTGCACATTTTATGAGCAGTATCTGCCACTTTTTCACCTGAGTTGTGAATTAGACAAAACAAAGATGAGCACTTTGTGGCAATCCTTCATGCATTTACCAGGCAGGTTGAAACAGATGGGCACAGTAATTTTCAAATAAGGTCTGCTCTGCTTCCTCTAGTTGAAGGGAAGGAACTGGAAACCAGGCAGCTGCTATCTCAAACTGAAGACCACTGTCATGCCCGGGAGAGGCAGGAGGAGAGCAATTTAGAATGCCACAACATTTTTCTATTCTTTTAAGATGGGTTTTTCTTGATTGGGTGCTCACTTATTTGCTATAAACCTTTTATTGTTTTTCAGAGCTCTGAAAATATTGGTTTAGTTTCTGCATTTAAAAAAAATTGTTTTTGAAGAACAAAAGTTTGGCAAGTCTTAGTCTACCATTTTGTTCTTTATATGCATTTTCATATTGCCAAATTGCTGAAAACCTTAGAAATATTGGTGGAATAGCCTAAACATTAAATCAAATAAAACAAAAATAAGTTATAATAGTTTGAAACGGTGTCCAGATTTGAAAAATGAAATCAATAGATTTTACTCAGGCTCAACCTAAGCAATTTGAGACTGACAGGCTTCCCTGTTGACATGCCTACATGTTTTTATTAAAGGGAACATCTATATTTCTGTAATTAAAGATATTAGGGATAAAACAGACATGAGCAACTAAAGGTACATGAAGTTGATGGGAAGGTAAAGGCTTACTCATTTTTAGTTTTTTAAATGATTTCTAAGACTGTTTCCAGCAACTTTTGCTTAGAGATTGTTTTCAGTAAATATTAGAGGCAGATTATGTGAAAGATAGCTGAAAGCTGTCCATTTCAGGAAATCAGGTTTATCTTCAGAAAAGACAAGGTGAACTTAATGCCAGCTGATACCACAGCAGAAGTTAGAGGTAATATCAGTTTGGTGCTGGTTGTCAACTAATGGTGCTGGTTGTCAGCATGTCATGACAATAAGAGAAACTTCCTAGTACATCTGTATACAATAAACAGACAGATAGCTGTTTGATGCCATAGCCCAATCTGATAGTCTTTAAATTATGCTGCAGATCCAATGCTCAATCTCTCCCCACTTCCCCCTGGAATATTTCTCTCTTCTTTCTCTCTCTCTTTCTGACCTATGACTGGCTAGTATATATTTAACAGAAACCCACCTGCAGCTTTATCCCATTGACCTTTATAGGCCATCACGTTTAGGATGGTGTTCATCTGCCTTTCCCTTGAGTCTTCTCCAAGCCTGAGGGTAAATATGATATATTCCATGGTGGGCTGATGTAAAGGAGGAATAAAATAATCTGTAACAAAAGCTTAACACAGATCTAACACATAATTAATAGTGATTGTTACCAATGTTCTCCTTCCTCTTTTCTAATGTTCTAGTTTATCTCTCTTCCTACCAAAAACTGGTACCCAGAGCTGTACAAAATATTTCCAGTTTTGCCTCATCACTTTAGAGTCCAGTGGGAGCATTTCAGATATAATGCTTTGTTGAGTCCCGAAAAAAATGGTACCATTTGTATAATTTCATCTGTCTGAAGACTTAAATTTTTGCTTCTAATTTAAGTCATAAGGCATTTTTCTCTTTTACCTATAGAAAAAAAGATAGACAAATAGATACACTCACTATTGCTAAGCCATATTTCCCCAATCTATTTTTCAGAATTTGGATTTCAAAATCCAAGTACAAGGCCTTACACTTTGAAATTTCCTCTTCTTAGATTTCATTCATTTTGGATATCAATTCAGCTACTGAATTTTTCATATCATTTAACTTCATGCATCGGAAAACTCAATGTTTCCTTTATCTTCCTATGTTATCTATAAAAATATTAACAGAGATAACTATGTCTAGAGAGTCCTGTGGCATGTCAAAATTACTCCCCCACCTAGAATCTGTCATTTAATGTGTATTTACACAACATCATGACATGAAAACAAAAGGTACATTTGTGACATTGTATAATTCGGTTTACAAACATTAACTCTTTCAAGCATTACAAAGATCTTGAAAATTAAACATCATTGTCCCTATTTGTCTCCTAAAGAAACTGAGTCACAGAGAGGTCCACGAATGTTCCGATGATCACTCAGATATCTCCCTTTTCTCTAACTCAGTGGGATTTGTTGCTAGGACCAAAATATCACTAAACATCAGATAATAAATAAAACAACCAATGAGGCTGCCCTTAAGAGAATCACTTTCCGTTTCTTAGTTTCCACACTTTCAGTCTGGCATCATATTTTGAAATTATAAAAAATTCAAAGCAGTTTAACAGAATAGTCTGAAATCAAAGTGTAAATAATATCCTCATCTAATTAGAAATGCCTATTGCAGTGTGTTCAGTTTTTCAGCATTTACCAAGATGACTTTCTGAGATTGTGTGATTTTGCAGAGTGAGTTTTGGAAACACCATCAAAGTTACTGGGTTTCCTCGCTGATATATCATTGTAGGTGCATCAGAAGCACATCACACTCCATTGAATTTAAAACCCAATGATAATTTTACACATAAGAGTGTCAGAAGTGTCACACAGATATGATTTTTATCAATATTTAGTATTTTAGGAATATTTTCAAATGATATTTGAGGGAGCCTGGGAAGGAGGTGTGAGAAATTTAATATATTTTAACTCATGTCTTATTTCAGACATTGAGCCTCTTAGGAGATGAGTTAGTTATTTATCTACACATGCTTTTCTTCTCTTTTCATTAATTTAATTTAATTCTATTTATATGTAACCTGAGAGTAGCATTCCCCTGCAGTATGCCCACTCCATTTGTAAACTGAATTGAAGTCATCATGACTGCTTTAATGGCTGTGAAGGACTTAGAAATTAATAGCTCTCTCTTGAATTAGTAAATTATATTTTTCCAAAGAGAGAAAAGTGCCTCATAAAAATAAGTGACTAGAGTCACTTTTATTTTATTTTTATAACAAGTCTTTTTATGCTATAGTTTTAAATCCCATTTTACACTAACATCTTACAGTTATATCATACTTTATACTTTTCAAAGCACTACCACGCACATTGTCCTATTTTTATCTCCACAACAACCTTCAGACTGAAGTAGAGAAGATGTAGGAGAAGGCTTGTGCTGTAAACTGAAGAAGCAACACATTAAATGACTATTCACAAGTGAGTTCATGGGCCAAAGCTAGGCTTCCTGGCTGCTAGTACCAGAATATTCAGTGTTACTCTAGGCAGATAGAAAAAGGGCTAATGGAGAAAGAGTTTCTTTTGCTTTTTCCCAGATAATTTTTTTTTATTCATGCCAGAATCTACAAGTCTACAAAGTCTATGTTTCCCCAAATATATGATTATTCAATTCATCCACAAGTCTTTTTTTATTTTTTCAAAAATACAAGAATATTATTATTAGCTATAGTCACCATGTTGCACAATAGCTCTCTTGAACTTATTCCTTCTGTGTAATGAAAAATTTGTATCTTTTGACCATTATCTCTTTAACAAGAAAGACTTTCTTGCTAGGATGTTGATACAATGATTAAAAAATAACAATAATATACTGCCAAATGTAGAGTGTTCAGAATAATAAAGAATCGGAGGTAAATGTGTACATTTGTGGCAGAACTAAAGAAAATAATGTATACTTCACATTTTTAAATCTTTGTATGCATACACACACAAATATATATTTCTTTATATATATTTCTTAATAGTTTGAATAATGAAACAATCTTCCAATTTGAATAAGTAAGTCTAATTCAAAAAGTTAATTCTTCAGACTCTTTATTTTTAATTAATATTTTAGTTTTATCAGAAAAAAGAACAGAAAACCCTAATCTTATTGTTATCAGAAAACTTTTTAAAAATATATCCCTCCATTTTCATTAAACACTATATTTGCTGATTGTGTTGAACACCATATGCCATATATAGTTCTTCACACATATATGCTACTTTAAAATAACATAGTACATTTATGTAGAGAGTTCACAAAATCTCACATACACGTAAATGAACTCCCAGTGATATTGCTGAGTTCAGTCACACAGAAACATATTTTGATGTTTTTGAGCACTTATTACGTCCCAGGCACCAGCCTAAGTAATCGGGTTAAAAGGACAAATAGTACACAGACTGCCTAGTCTCTGACCTTGGGAGGGAAACACTTTAGCCACTAACAAAAATATAATATAGTATAAGGCAGTGTATACAATGCCAGTGTGAGTACAAATAAGAAAATTATCAACTCTTCCTGAATGATTTGGAAGACATTGCAGAGGAGGGACTATTGAGTTTGAACTTCAGAAGGAGACTAACTGGAAGCTCTGGGAGCAGGCAATGTAGGTGTTTGAAAGAGTTGAGCAAAGGCAGAGATGCTGGAGCTCAAAAAGGAGAGTGAGAGAGGACTTGGGGTTGGTGTGTTCTTGATCTGGGTAATAATGGATCTGAAAGAAGAGTCGAGAAAATGCCATGTGTGTTAGAAAGTTATCAAACAAGAAAAAAAGCACCAAAGTTAAATTAAAATAGTGAAGTATTACCAATATGTTTTAAGACATTTCATATGTATCAAGAATAGAAACTAACTTAAACTGACATAAATCTCCTGACCTTTCTTTAAACACACACATGCACACACACACATGCACACATATATCCAGGTCACAAATTTTTCCTATGGGCCAAGTGCATGAAGTTGTTAGGAAAACTCACAAGCACCAAGGAAGAGTACCTGGGAGGCTCTCAGGAACTGGGAGATTCCTGTTCCTTTCTCTCTTAGGAGCATTTTGGATCTCTGTTTTTGCACTTATCTTCATCTGCCTTGTTCACTTTCTTCACAGATTGTCTCCTTGACCACAGCAGATGATGAGTGCTCCACATTCCTGAGTTTGCATGTCCTCTCCATTTGAGTTCTGTGCAATCCAATTTTGTGATGAAACAATGTGACAGAACCAGGCTGGAACTGTCGAATAAAATAGTGACACATGGCAGGGCTGGCCAGGGCTGACCAGGTTGTCTTCTGAAAGCTCTTTAAGGGGCCTTAATGGGCTCAGCATGTGCTAGATTCTGTTGGTTATGAGCAGAGATGTTGAATCTAAATTGTCTATGTTCAAATTCCAGCTTCAACTTGTCTCTTACATGGTCTTGGGCCATTTACTTAACCAGATATTATATACCACATCACCACCATTTTACTTGGATAAGACCACCAAGGCACAGAGAAACTCATTAAGCAATTCAGTGCATAAATGAGTCAGAACATGGGTTTGCAATCTGACCCTAGAACACAGGCTCTTAATTGATAAGTTATTCTAATTGTAAGGAAACACATTTAGATACTTTATTTTCTTTGCTAAGACATTTAAAAATATTTCTTTGCTATGCAACAAGGACTTTTACTCAGGCCAGAAATTAATGATAGAGCAGTGAAGGGAGAAAAAAAAAAGTTGGAAAAGAAAGTAGTTTGTGTTTACTTACCCACAAAAATATAATTTCTTTGAAAGGAAATGGTATAATAAAATTTTATTGCATCAGTTTAGATTTATTTAAAACATTTTTTCCAATACATATATTTGTTGTTCCAGATGGATCTCTTTGTGAAAAATAGCCTTTAATATATTTTGGTAAACGACTTGGACAGCAAATTCTTCCTAATTCTTTTACTCTCCTCAACTCCAGAAGACTAGCTCACTGTCAAATTCTGGATCACTCTGAAAAGATCTAGGCTGGTTTTATAATATTATTTATCTTTATTGCTGAAAACACAGCAGGTGAAGAAAAATGAAGACAATTTGGTAAATAATGGATGCAGAGATGACTTATTGTTTTTCTGCAATGAGAAATAAGCAGAGTTTATTATGTGACCTTTTTTCAAGTACCTGTCAAGAACTCAGAAGTAATAAAGCCTTACTTGCAAAGAGTGACTGATTAAAAAGAGATATACACTTAAAATGTTGCATCTTTTTATTAAGAGCTAATCTTTTATTTGTGTGTTCATAGAAATAATGATATTTATAATCCTCCCCTCAGAAAACCCGTGGCTGCCCCCCATATAATGCACACAAACTCGCCTACACTTGCTGATTACCTTTTTGGATATATTTCAGTGTAAAATGTATTAAAAATAAGATGTTTTATAACATATGCATGTGTTTTCTCCTTTATAGAAGGTCATTTTGGATTTTGATCATTCTTCCTCTTGCTTGCTTTGAAGGGAGAAAGATCTTTTGACTTGTAAGGATCTGTAGTGTGCAGCTCCAGGCTTTTATTTCTATGAATAAGTGAGATGTTACCAGCTTCTTTTCTAATACTGATTCTAGAATTTCACTTAATTACAACATTTTGAAACTATAGGTATATAACTCAACACCTTATCATGTCCATGAATGTCATACAATATCACTGTAGTGCAGCTTCAGTAGTGCAGCATTAAACAAATTGGCATATTGAAAAGATTTTGTTTCTTTTGCCTTCACGGTGTTCTAAATTTTTAAGATTATTCACAAAGAAGACAAGATGATTTTTGTTTGAAAGGCATAAACATTTAACACATGTTTCCTTTGTGAAGCCAAGTTTTTATTAAGAATTTAAACGAAAGCTCTTTTTACATGAACAGCTCTTATTTAAGAGCAGAAATGCCCTCTGAAATAAAAACAAAATTAATAAAATTAACGAAAACAGAAAAAATGTAACTCAAGTCACAATAGAAAAGTTTGCTTATTATAGCACATGGAAGGGGACTAGATAAAGAAATTTAGAACTGACTTTATAGAATACACTATCTAAAGAGTGTCTTTTCTGGTCTGTACTCTGCCCTGTAATTTGCAAGATGTTGAATTATCATCCTACACAAGAAAGAATGTATTTGGGTTCAGTGAATCAAATGATTGCTTGGCCAAACACACACGCACACTCACACACACACACTCTCTCTCTTTCACAAGGAACACACTTAAGTAATAGTATATTTTTTAGTTTCTGAAAACATCAGAAAGGAAAGAAAGATTTCCTTTGAATTTCACAAGCAATAGCGTTATAAACTTTTAATTTTACCAGCAAAGCTCACAAGATTAAAAAAAAATTAGGAAAATATGAGAAATACTTTAATAAAATATATCCTACCCCAGGTGTAGTTCTGTTTTGCTTTCATATTTTGATGCAATTGTTTGTCTTTAGATTTTGAAAAGTTTTCTTAGAAATTGCATTTTTTAAAATTTGTTTAATACTAGGGATATAGCTCTGAGTGAACAGAAAAAAAAAAAGAAAAAAGAAAAAAAATCCAATTAATGAAACCATCTAGGTATAAGCTGTTAAATTATTTTTTTAAACAATGTATTTTCCATAGGTCTTTTTCCTCCTTAAAATTAGCAGGATTTGAAAACCTTACTCAGTTTCTTTAATAAGAGATAAATTGCCTTATATTCACTCAGAAGAAAGCTTACCTTGCACCTTATTCATAAACTGACTTGCAATGTGAAAGAAATAATTCTGCTCGGACATCCTGGCAGCAACTAAAAAACAAAACAAAATCTTCTTGTGTGCTCATGTATATTCCCCATTTTATACACAGTGCTCAGTTGTTTTTTATTGCTTCCAGAGGAAACAAGCAAAACATGTGTGTGTTTGCGCACGCACACACACACACGTGAGAGAGAGAAACAGAAAATGTGTATAAATGTGCATATGCATGTCTTGTGTTCATACGGCATACTGGTAACTTACTTGGTTAGTCTGATGACTGACATGGTAGGAAAGTCATCTCGAACATAACCAGAGAACAAAGGAATTTACCCAAGCAAGCCGATGATCAGGGACACAAAGGCTTATCTCTTCTCCGGAAGTCTAATCACAGAGTAGATGGCTTTGTGATATATTTTAGACTTGATATTTTAGGATATTAGAGGTTCAAAGATTGAAAAAAAAAATGTTGAGTTTGCTGTTTTAAGTCTCCTACAGCAAAACAACAATGGAGTCTATCAACAGCATTCCTCTTGAGCACTTTCCCTGGCACTGTTAGAGTAAGGCAAAATCAGGATTAACTAAAAATTTGTTGTCAATACATACTGTTCTTTTCTCTATTTCCTTCACCCATTTGTTTCTCTACAGCAGTCTTGAGATACACATACATACACACAAACACATTCTGACACCATAGAAATACGGGTAATTCATAGCCGTACAAGTTGTTTCTAAGTCTTTGCTTAATTCGCCCTTTAAAATTAAACTATGATGGGTGAAATAGATGCACAATTGCATTTATATCATTACTCATCTGTGCATTCAGCCCACAATAAGAACTGATTTTTAAAATAAAGAAGTTATAATTTAGAAACTTGCAAGTTTGATGTTAGAGCAAACGAAATGTGTCCTGTGCCTTTAATATGTAAATCTATTGAAATCCAGTCCTTGACATTGTGAGGGTCTCCATGCTTATTCCTTTATGACATTTCCAGACTGAAGGTGCAGGAGGGGGCTCACATTAATTTGCTTTATGTTTGACTAGAGAGGCTTCCCATAACTATTAGAGCTCACTTTGGGCCCACTTCATTTTAGAGTTGTTGTCAGTCATTTGAGAGTGATATGCCCTGTGGCTGGGAAGAATAAACACATCATATATTAGGTAAAGCTTTGATGTATGGGGGTTGCTGAATGCCAACACCTCTTTCTGAGGACCGGAAAAATCAGAATGTGGGAATGAGATTAGGATAGGAAGGAATATGACAGACAGGGGCCCCGCCAGCCTTCCTGGAACTTTCCAGCTCCGAATAAACTGAATGGGCAAAACCAGTATTTGTTTTGTTTTTGCTTTGCTGTGTTTTATGGTGGTTGTTCTGAAGAGCAGAATGAGATTCCAGCACATAGTGTTTGTTTCCCTTTCCATTATCAAACTTTGAAATTAAACAAAACATTTAAGAGCTGATATTATACATTGATCCAGAACATTTCAATCTCAACCACTGGTAACAACTGGCCAGAAATTGACTAAAGGTCGGCGTATAAATCCCCATATTTTGTCTTCTTATACTCCCAAGTGCCCCATATTTACACATGTTAAAAAGTAGACTTTTAAAATTCAATACAAATTTGGTTTTAGAGCATGGGAAAATAATGGTCTGTCCCAGAAACTACAAATATTTTTTTCACTTCTTTGGGTTACAGAACAAATTTATGACTGACTAGTATATTTTCAAGTTGGGAAGTCAGTGAATTATAGCATTATTTAGTGAAAAGCTTCAAATTTCCAAAAAGGAAAGTTTTACCCAGAGGAATGTGTTTTATTTTTGCACGTGCTCAGCGTCAATTTGCTCTACCTTATCTGCACTTCATCTTGAAGCAACTGTGTGTTAGCCTGATTTGAACACAGGCATTTCCACTCATGATGCAACTGGTTTTCATGCTAGGCTACATGGTTCTTACTGAGAACTAATTATTTCCTATAGTTTTAATACTGTTCAGAGTCTTGAGAATCTCACTGAATGATGATGGGCATATATTACTACCTCACAGATTATATTAAACAGGCATATCTCACATTCTAATTGTATTGCCACTCTTTAGTCCTTGCACTGCGTCCTGCACATTCAGGAATGGTCTCCTCTCCTATTCTGTCATCTTGGTTAAAGAAAAAAACACGTTGCCCTCTTTCTTATCCAGTGAATAAACCAAGAAAGTTCCATTTGTTAAAAAGGAAGAATCTGATTTAGAAAAATTACATATCAAAGTTAAAATATCAGATTTCTCTCCCCAAGGCCACACATTTGAGCCTTTGGAAGCAAATTGGCAACCCCAGGGGTCCATCCCTCTTCTCTGTTGTTTGTCTTAAACAATCCAACAGCATGAGGACAACAGGGCAAGTTAAATGTAATGAAAGTGGCTTTACTATATGTATGTATATAAGAAAAGAAATATACATGTATGTATTTCAAGCAAGGGGATACATATTTCTACTCATTTTAAATAACCCCAAAATAACAGTGAGCCACAATGATGAATGTATTTTAGCAGTTACGATAAAGAGTAAAACAGTTTCTGTCCTAGAAAAAAGAAAAAAAAAATGATAGTAGAGAACCCATATTTGCATTTAATTTCTAATTTTCTTGCAAGTGGACCAAGACTAATGGTTTCTTATCAGAAGCCTAGAATCTTGACGCATCATGATTAATAAACAAATAAATATTACTCTTAATTTCCTTCTATGGGTCTCTCCAAGTTGGTTAGTTGGGGTTATCTTGAAATATCTGAAAGGGATAAGATTAAACGATATACCTCGAAATATATAATATGTATGTACTTATTTTTATAGCATTTATAACAATGGTCAACATTTACCTATTGTTTAGGTTATACAATATGCACTTACGTATTGATAGCATTTATAACAGTGGTTAACGTTTACCTATTGTTTAGATTATGCCAGTCATGCTGCTCTGCTAAGGACTTTTGCTGCATTTCATAGCCTTAACAACCTAGATGTAGTCACTTTTGGCAATATCCAGGTAGTCATTTAGTTTTGGAAAATTAGAAAAATAAAATAAAGACGTCCATGAATTGCTCTCCATACTGACATATTCTTATCAACATTGCCAATAAGGTTTTATCAGCCTCAGGCATGAGGCAAATCTATCTTATTAGTGTGAAAACTAATGAAAGATCATCCTGACAATGATAATTAATTGCAGTTGTTGACAAGGACTCAGTTCCTTTACACTCCTTTGCTGTTGCTCTTTCTCGGTCTTTCAGCTCTCTTCTCTCAATTAGACATATGAAAAGTGCGGCCCTCCCCTTGGAGAAAGAAGCTTTTAGATTAATCATATTATCTTAAGGTTCCAAATCTCCATGCCTGCGTGACCTTTCTTCCGTTGGAATCCATTATCTTAAACTATCACAATAATCCTGGCTTTAGGGAGGGAGAGAGGGAAAAGGAATCAAACCTAATAGATGGCAAATAAGATTAATCTATGATCTAAGTGCCGATTACACTTGGCCCTGCCCTTGAACACCCAGGTGTAACCTTGAAATTCACATCCGCTAAGACACAGCAATTGGATTGAGTGTCCCTCAAGGCCTTAAGGGCAGCTGGCCAAACTTTACCCATTACTCCCCAGCGAGATCGTGGGCTGTCTCAACCTCCAACTCTTTTTACTTGTGGAATTTGGCAGCTGTGCTTTTTCATGTTTGTTTTGGGATAGTTCACATTTTTTAGATAAAATACTTATTTTGGGTCCTTGATTTTTGTTTGTCAGAAGCACCAGGCCATGGAGGGAATGAACTTTTACCTGGACCTCACAAGAGGAAAACAAATGATCCAGCTCCTCAGAATCTGATAGCTCCACCAAAATAAATTCAGTCTTTGCTTCTTTCAAAACACTGACATACTGATCCTTAAAGCTACATATGTTTAAGAACAACCAAGGGGAGAAAAAAAAATTCCCCCTTGTAACATTTGTCTTCTGAACTTTGAGCTGATTATTTTTCTTCCACATGGCCCGAGGTCTTAGAAAGGACACCCTTTTGGTAAGATGGAACATGACATCGGGAAGTCCCAGCTACCGGTGACATAGACAGGAAAAAGGATTATATAGAGAAAACAGTTTCAGCCAAAGAGAAGTATCACTGGGTCAGATAGAGAGAAGGGAAGTAAAATAAAAATGCATTCTCATTAACAGTTGGCCCTGTCTGCAGAAATTCAAAGTTAACCAGAAAGAATGTTCTCTCATTATGCTTCTGTGTTGTTCAGATCTCTAAATGTATTGTAACCCTGGAAGATAGAATAAAATTAAGTCCCAAATAAGAGTAAGAAGGAAAGTTAGGTCTAAACAAGGAAGAAAATAAGCAGACTTTAAAACTATTAGAGGTAAAACTTGGTGGGTAGAAAATATGACCATGTATCCCCAAAAAGATAGCTAAATAAAAAATGCCAGGGATACCATTTAGGGAACTCACACTCAAGCCATTCTTATCAGTGTTACACGTATCTTGGGAGTCTCTCTCTGGCATATTCCCAGGCACAAGTTCTATCTAAAAACAGAATGACTCTTGCGGTGTTCACTTTGTGAAGGTTTTC
This sequence comes from Macaca nemestrina, assembly GCF_043159975.1. Classification (NCBI taxonomy): domain Eukaryota; kingdom Metazoa; phylum Chordata; class Mammalia; order Primates; family Cercopithecidae; genus Macaca; species Macaca nemestrina. Next base: position 95,934,119 of record NC_092131.1, read on the forward strand.
TCAACTGTCGTCTTAACAAAAATTAACACATAGTTAATTTAATTTTAGTTCATACTGAGATTTGTAGGACAATGACCTCAGACCCACAGTTCCTGAGCAATTATTCTATAATTTTTCTTGTTACTTTATAATTTAATTCCTAAAGTATTATAAATAAATTCAATCTTATAGTAATCTCTATTTCCTTTTTTTCTCTTCTAAAAGTAAATCATTTGTTTTTTTGTCTTAATAAGTGTAATGAAGTAGGTATAGAAACACCATTTTTCAGAGACCACCCTTTGGAAACAATTTGGAAGCTCATTTGTCAAGAAGAAATGGCTGGTTACAAGTTCCTGGGTGAAACAAACTGCATGATCTAGAACTTGTCGCTTAACATGTCCGAGTTTTGATTTGCACAAATGTAAAAAGGAATATGGAAATAAGTCTATGTCAATCCACGGTTGAAGATTCAATCATTATATGTATAAAAGTGTCTGACAATAGCTGGCTGATTGGGTTGAATCCTAGCTCTGTTGCTTTTAACTGTGTGACCTTGGTTAAATTGCTCAACCACGTTGTATTTTAATTTCCTTATTTGAGAGTAGGAATTAACAGTATTTACCTTATAGTGTTTTGTTGGGGCTAATATGAGTTAAAAGAGATAAATTGCTTAGAAGATATTTAAGAAGTACTGTGCAACTGTTTGCCATTATTGTTATCCTTGTTGTCATTATTAGAGTCTCAGTAAAAGATACTCTTTTTTTTTTTTTTTTTTTTTTTTTTTTTTTTTTTTTTTTTTTTTTTTTGCGGCGAACTCAAGAACACTGGAAAACAACAATACCTCTGGTTTCTTAGATTTTTGCAAGGATCACAGCTGAAAAAACATCAAAGAAATGAAGGATTCTGGAAGCTCTGGTAAAAACACAAAGGATTCTTCGAGGCTTCTTTTCTCTTGTGAGTTCGGACAGTGCCATTTTGACTGAGTGTGGGAGCCCTTGTCAGCTGTCCTGGGAGGGTTAACTCACACCTAGGCGGGAACCTAATGCCATTAAGTCAGGGAGAGTAATGAAATTTCATTTAATTTGTCAGGAAGAAAGTGCTAATGTTAAAAGGCATTTAATAAAAAAGGGAGAGATTCTTTGAAAGGGAGTCCTTAAGTAATTACTTCAAGTGTCTTATGCCTACTCACCAGAATATTTACATTAGTGTCTTACGGTGCCAGTGTGTAATTAAATTAGTGCAGCATTTACAGTCCCTGTTTTTTTTTTTTTTTTTTTCTTTTAAGGAAATGTGCTTTTATTAATATTCCTCCTTTTAAAAAGAGAGAAAAAATAACGATGTAATCAAATTAAATGTTAGCGTACTTTTGTTTTTGAAAATTTCTTACTAAGAGAAATGCTGAGTTAAAGTTGCAGGTGTGTGCAAGTGTTGGGAAGAAGCGCTGATTCTAGGGCAGAGTGGCTGTGCTCCTTCCTCATCTCCACTCACAGAAATGCCATCTTTTATCTACTCAGACCTGACATGGAGATTCAGGTCAGCAGCCAGAGACTGTCAGCGTATTGCAGTGGATACCCCTGCCTAGTCCGGATTCTCTCTGCAACTTGTCTGCGAGGCAAGGAGGGATACAGATGTGCGAGTGAGGGGAAGTCCGCAGGAAGCCGGGTGAGGCAGGCTCATCCCTCATCACTCCGTGCGCACAGAGCAGCTCAGGCTCTCACCGGCAATAGCAAGAGGAGTTAACTAACGTGCTGGGAGTGGGGGACGGCCCATGGGACCACGACTGAATGCATTTGTACCTCTACAGGCAAGTCACATTGAGGAAAATGATTCTTAAACATTTCTTTGGAAGTAACTGCTGCTGTTTTCCAGATTAATTTATGAACATCCTAATGAATGAGTCTGTGCACTGATATCATACAAATGTTTTCCTTTTATCAGGTCTGTCTTCCAAGGGGTGTGGACAAGAGCATAGGCTGCTGATTGGAGACAAAATAAATAAGATATAGAAAAGAAAGTATAGATTTATCTCATACAAGGGATTTGAATATTAAGAGAGGTCAGGTTATCCGAAAAGTGTGTAAACTATAAAGTGTTAGTAATTCTAGCTACTATTACAACTGTAGCTGGAGAGATCTTACTAAATTTCAAATCTGATTGTATCACTATCCTTATTATCATTCAATGGTTTTCCATAGCCTCAGTGAAAGCCTGAACTTTGCAGTAAACCATGCATCACCTCTGCTAATTTCCAGAAGTCGCATCCTTCAGGAATCTGCTATTTTTCAAATTATCAGGTCTTCAGAATATAAGAATTCTCTTATCTCTTTGCACATGATTTTCCCTCTGTCTAGAGCTGAGCTGCCCAGTGCTTTAGCCACTAAGTTCTTGTGGCTATTTAAATTTAAATTTGAAAAAAAAAATAAAATGAATGAACATCATTTAGTTCCTCTCATGCATTAGGTACGTTTCAAGCCATCCATAGCTGTATGTGGCTGTAGCCACCATATTGGAAAGTGCAGCTATAGGCCATTCCTTTATTGCAGGGGTTTCGTTAAACACCTCAGGCTTATAGCCACCTTTTCTACCTTCTGACTTCATCTTTAATTTTTCAGCTTAGCTATCACTTCCACAAGGAAATCTTTTCTACCTCCATCTCATGCCTTCAATAAGAGTTAGGATGTCCTTTTTTAATATCCCACCCTATAAAAGTTGCCTATATGTTTATCTGAATTTTCTGATCTAAGATGAGGCCGATTTTCTGATCAGCTCATGAGGTCAGAGTCTTGTCTTCTGAATTGATCAGCATTATATTGTGCACTTGGAAAGCAAATAATAGTGAAACCATAATGGAGTGTTTATTAGGCACTATTCTAAGCACTTAATATGTATGATCTTACTGAATACATAAGTAAGTACTATTTATCTCCTTTAGTACATAACTGGCACTATTGTTATTCCAATATTGCAAACAAGGAATCTGAGGCACAGAGAGTTTAAACCACTTACAGACACGCAGAGGGAGATGGGAGGGTGGGGCTAGGCAGCTGAGGTCAACTTAGGCTATGAACCTCCATGTCCTTGGCATTCAAACAATTTTTGTTGAACAAATGTAGGAGTATCTATGAATAGGCAATAAAGTAGACAGTAGTCACTCTTTTCTAACATCACTGTTTTATTAATTGTACTGATTTTCCCACCAGCCTGACTGTATAAAGTATCATTTTCTTTTAATAAGTGTTTTATGCTTTCTCTTTCAGTCCTCAACTGTAGGGTGAATAACGAAGGTGTATTATACTCCCTCTACAAGTAAGAATCCTGATGTCTAGAGATGGTAAGCAAGATAAAAGGCTAGTGGGCTGATACCATAAAGTCAAAGTAAGACATAGCCTTGGCAACTATTCAAGTGACATGATGCATATGGGCAATGAATCCAAGTCATCAACTTTGATTTTCTTTGGCATTAATGTCTTAGTTTTCTCACTGCTCAAGTCATATTAATTAGTAATATCATTTCTTTCTCATAACTGCATGTGTTGCTAATGTTATTTGTTAGAATGAAATAACTAGACACTGTTTTCAACAAATTAACATGTCTATAAATAGGTCCCCAATCAGACATTAAGCCTCATGACTATTGTATCAGTACAGCTATTAGTAAATCAATAGTGTGGTTTTGCCCATAGACTATTTTTAGTATTTCAGATTGAATGTTGATCCCACAAAGAAAGAGACTTCGTTAAGGCAAATTTATTTAATACAAAAGTTTGGTTTAAGTGAGATTCTCATTACAGCGGAAGCTTAAGACTGTATCTTTCTGCAGGGTCTAAATACATTAGTAAATATGAAAATGGAGGGTTAACTGAATCTCTGTGGGACTATATTCCATCTTCTTGGAAAATCAAAGCATCAACATGGATGAGTTGGTGTTCTGGATTTGGTATACTCAAAGTAATAGCTGCCTGATGCTTTGAGGACTTACTATTGAGCAAGTGATAGTCTATGACCTTCACCTATATTGACCCCTGTATTCTTGGCAAGAAATCTATAAGGTTATCGTCTTTTTTATGCAGATGAGAAAGCTGAGGCCCAGCGCTGTAATAACTTCACCAAATCATAGTGCCAGGGAGTGACACACTGTGATTTGACCTTGTGTAATCTAGTTTCAGAGCCCATTTTCTTAACCACTATTCTTTATTGCCTCCTGATCAACAGGTCCAAACACACATGCATACATATATACAGGGCTTTAGAATCGTTTTTCTTAAAAAGTGAGAATTATAAAGAACTTTTTGTGTTTTATTGGAGGGTGCCCTCTAAAAGGAAAATGCCATTTGGATTGTCAACATAGATTTAAAAAGAGAAAAACTGCTAAATAGAAAACTACAAGAAGGGATTTCTGGTATAATTGAGCTCTTCAATTTGATTGAGCAATTTAGCTAGTTAGATAAGACTATCAGTTAGATAAAGAAGACTATCAAGGAACAAATAGTTTATAATCTATTGTTTACTTTTATTTTCTTACTTTTCAGTATAATATCACTTTTGTCCAATGGTAGCAAAAAGTTTCAGTTGGTTTTTAGATAATTTTTCTAAGTTAGTGACACTTAATAGTGCACATTGGCCGGGCACGGTGGCTCACGCCTATAATCCCAGCACTTTGGGAGGCTGAGGTGGGCGGATCAAAAGGTCAGGAGACTGAGACTATCCTGGCTAACACAGTGAAACCCCATCTCTACTAAAAACACAAAAAATTAGCTGGGCGTGGTGGCTGTAGTCCCAGCTATTTGGGAGGCAGAGGCAGGAGAATCGCTTGAACCCGGGAGGCAGAGGTTGCAGTGAGCTGAGATCGTGCCACTGTACTCCAGCCTGGGTGACTGAGTGAGACTCTGTCTCAAAAAAAAAAAAAAAAAAAGAAAGAAAAGAAAAAAATGCATATTCATCTTTAAATAACCTTGTCTGGCTACCATCTAATATTGGTCCATATAAAGTTAAATATATCTTCTCTTTTCCAAAACCCAAAGGAGAGAAAAAGTAAAAATAAGGTAGCTTAAAAATACATTCACAGTTCTTTATTAGCAAGCACTTCAGTCAAACCCCAGGTGTAATTTTTCTCCTAATCACAAAGTGTCACTAATGACATTTTACAAATATATTGACTGTATTTTCCTGAGAGCGGCTTATAAAGTGGATACCATGGTTCATTCTGGTGTTTGGCCACCTTCCTTACTTAGCAGGATTGACTGGAGATCCGATCTGCCCAAGTCTGCTGTAATCTGTCCTTTAGAAGAGAGGGAATCAGAAAACCCGGATGCTACCAAAAATGTCAATTCCAGTGAAAAGAAAACACGTCCTGGCTTTTGAAGGCCCTGAAGTAGTTGAAAAAAGATGATGAGTGTTTTTGACTCTAAAGCTCATTCTAAGGCGGGAAAGAAAAAAAAAACAGCAGATCACTTTGCTTTTCCAAAGAATTTTTTTGAGAAATGTGGCATTCCACAGAAGAACACAAAACAGCTAAAGCTTTTAGATGGAATTAAAACAATTGCTGACATTATTTAGAGCTAAACTACAGGCAAGAAAAACATTGAATGACCCAAAATCATGTATGTGGCATTAAAAAATATATACATTGAAATGGGGAAAACAGATTCAGAAGAAATGATTTGTAAGGATGTGGTTAAAACTATTTATATACTGGGTTCTATTTGTTTTACAGCTAGTGGTGCACGGACAGCATGAAAGGTTATCTTTGACAAGGTTTTAGCTATTATTTTCTTCCAGTGAAATGGTATTTCTTGAGAAAAAAAGGTCTTTGGAACAAAATAACAATAAATCCTGATTTAGATACATAAACCTGCCATTGATATCACATAATATCAGTGTTCTTTCTCACTCGATACAGGCGTTTTAAAGATAAATGGTAAAACTGAACTGGAAATCCATCTGGCCGGCTGCCTGCTCTAATGAATAACCCCACTTTGGCTCGTGCAATGTAAGCAGAAAGTTCTCTCCCGGCCTCTTTCGTCTGTCATGAATCTACAAGACAGCCGACATAATATCTGGGCGACAACGGTGCGCTAACAGTGCAGTGACTTCCATTTTCTTTGCTTTCTATTGATTTTCACTTAATAACTGGCGAAATACTAAACGTCCGCCCTGAGTACCTAATAAATCCTGCCTGAGCTTTTTATTGAGGAGAATTTAATAAAAACAACCATTGCGGCTGAGGGATTTTTCTTCTGGACAGAACATAGGGGTAGGGGACAGCGAGGTTGGGGCAAGAGGAAGCCATTTGATTTTTTTTGTTTTTTCAAACAGGACTTCTTCCCTTTGGAAAGCAGTGTGGTGGCAGTGTCAAGAATGCCTGTGTGTTTGCAGCAGGTTCCTTCCAAAAGCAGCTGGAAGTGCCACCTCCAGGCCATCTGGCCAGTGTGAGGAAAAGAGGCTGCAAGGGCTTGGCAAGAAACAACTTTCTGCTCCTCTGGTATCCCCTGATAACTGATTTCAAGTTATGACCAAGGACTTCCTTATCGCTATCAGTGGTTGTCAAAAATTTATAAGCATATTCATTTCCCTATTCAACTTAATTGGTATTTTGGATTTGACACTAGAAAAGCAAATTTGACTTGCCTGTTGGAGTCCAAGGGTATCTCCAACAGAATTCTAGACAATGAAAGAAAGGGTAAGTGTCTGAGGGGAGGGGGTACTTACAAGTTATTCCATTTAATGCTAATTTGAGCCTTCCAAATTCATTTTGGGGCAATCAAAGAGCAAAAGGTCTATGCATGGTTTTTTAAAACACAAAGAAAATTGGGAAGCCCATGCATAAACTTCTAGAACAATTTCTGTTGTTGATGCTTTAAAAAAAATCTTTTTCTTTTCTGTGATGTGATCTTTTAAACTCATAGCACAACTTATGGCTCCCTCTACTTCCTGTATTTTAATTGATCTTGAGGTTATTTTCAAGTCACTGGACTTAATGAACAAATATTTTAGAATTTCTTCCTTTACATACACTCATTCCTGTCTCAATAAAGTGTCTAATCAAGAATTCATATGTGTAGAAAATAAAAAATAGAAGTACATACCCTTAAAGTGAAGTTAGTTGTTTCTGTGATTTTATAAAATCCATGGACCTCAAGATTGAGTATCATTGTTATAAAAAACACAGTCACTCAAGCCATGCATGACACAATTACTCATTAACTGGGCAGCTTTTCCTACAGAACATGGGAATATGGGGACAGAGGGGTCATGTGATAATGATGCAGGCTTCATGTCATAGACCAGTATTGAAATCCTAGCTTTTCCTTCTCTGAAGTTGGGTTACTTTGTCCATGAAATGGGGATATTCTTGCCAAACTGGCATGATTGACATCATCTCACCAAAATCTCAACAAGCATATGGGTATCCAACAGATGTTGTTGATTTATTTTCACTGGAGTACTTTGATAATGAGAAGTAGTTAATCAACCAGGTTAGGGTTTGAAATTGACCAAATCTCAGAAATCACCCTGATGCGACTTAACTCTTCTCTGCCTCAGTTCCCTTATCTCTAAAATGGAGCTAATATCAAAGTTTTTGAAACCCTGAAAAGAATTAATGCACATTAAGTCCTTAAGAGAGTTCCTGATGTAAATTGTGGACCTGGGGTGACAAAGGTGTGTCAATGTAGGCTTATAAATTGTAACAAGGGGGAGGGGGCTGGGTGGAACAGGGGAGGTGGGGCAGCAGTCAGGGGGCAGGGGCTGTATGAGAAATCTCTGTACCTTCTACTCAATTTTGTTGTGAACCTAAAACTGTTCTAAAAAAATTAAGTCTATTTTGAAAAGTTTCCCTGCACGTAGAAATACTCCAAAAATGTTGGCTCTTATGATTTACAAATAGTGCTCAAAAATAACTGAAAGCAATTTGTGAATCTTTACAAAGAAGAACTTGACCGTTATGTCATTCTGATGATGGGGCTTTCATTTAATTTAGATAGCAATGCCTTTTTGTTAACTTCGATTTTTCTTTTTGAGTATTATATCGTTTCTGTGCCTAATTCTTGCTGAAAGGGGAAATGGAAGTAAAAACCTTTAATATTTTCCTTTTTTCGATTATTTGATTTCTTCTCCTTTTCAGAGCAGTCTCTTTTACATTCTTGTGAAACCTCATCTGTTCTTCCCTGGGCAAAACGTATTGTTTTCATTGTGTTAGATAGGCTAACACTGGAGAAAATTCAGCAGATCACAGTGCACATCCCCAAGTTGCAATGTGGGGATGGACAGTTCAGACGTGGAACTCTCAGGTATTTGCCGGACTGGTCCGTGTAAGACCTCTCATCGGTTCGCATAAAGGTGTATTGCTATTCAGATAATGTCTTCCCCTGCTCAACAAAAGGTTGTTGTACTGAGCTGTGATTGTGACAAATGATTTACTATTAGGAACATTCTGTAATTATTGTTCGGTGGGACCGCAGACCGATACATCATTAACATGATAGACGGCCTTTTATATCAGCAAAAATAACTAAATTAATAAAAATGGCTTCATTCCAATCCCTGTCAGAAAGCCAATACTCAGAACAATCAAGTAGCAGTGATACCTGAGAAAGCCATAGTTTATATCCCCCAACAAATCAGGTTTTATGCATAAGCAATAAAATATTTGTATATATAATCTCTGTAATATGGATCTGTATATTATAAGAGATTTTATGGAGATCAGCTCTAAACAAAAATATAGGATATATAAATATTTTCTTCCAAATGATTTAAATTTATGTTTTTATGCAATTGGATTGCAGTTTTAGAATATTAGAATTTGCCTTTGACATCTTTTCTTTCACGATGTCTTAAGCATGGAGAAACATTTTAATGTAGAGTCTACAGACTAAAGTTTCTTTTTGCCTTTCTCTTGTTTTCTTCTCTTTTTCCTTTCTCCCTTCTTTCCATCCTTTCTTTCCTTCTTTCTTCTTTCTTTCAATCCTTTCCTCCTTTCTTTCTTTTCATCAATAAACCCCTAATTTATGCTTTAAATCCTTAGCCTCACATTTCTGACATTTCTACCCAGAATGAGAGGAAAGAAAGATCTATTCTGAGTACTCCGTTGAAACAGACTTATAGAAACGAAGTGCAGGCTACAGGCATTCATACAAAACCTTTGAGGTCCTCCTAAGTAGAAATCACAATTACATTTCTAGGTTTTTTTGCACTTTAGTACTGAAAATAAATTTCAATTAAAAAATGGACCATTATAATAATGGAGACCTGCATGGAAATCTAAGACTAGGAGCTCTCAAGAAATCAGAGAAGGGATAAAACAGAACACAACTCTTTTCTATTATTTTCTTCCTTCCTTACTTTCTCTCTTTCAGTATATTTTTGTCTGCAATCTCATATCCAAAACTCTTGGGATGAGATGTGTCCTGTAATTCAGAACTGTTAGGATTTTGGAAGATATCTTGGCCACAAAGCCCAATACTATCTGCCATCACCAGGGGGTCTAGGGTGGCATCCATTAATATGTATGCAATGGCACATATGAATACACACTAACTGGGATAAATAAAGACTGCATCGTCCACATAGGTGTGGGTCACATTTTGCTACAAATGAAATCAATTTAGGTCAAAAATAAATGTTGTGTAGAGACTTTTAGATTAAAGAATTGCTACTGAACTGTTCAAACCAACTCTAAGAATCCTGTTAATTTAAATATAATCTAAATTCACCTTGAATCCATTCATTTTGAACATTTTTTTAAAGACTTTAATTTTTTAGAGCAGTTTTAGTCTTACGGTAAAATTGAGAGGAAGGAACAGAGATTTCTCATATACTTTTAAATTTTTATTTTGAGACAGGGTCTTGCTCTGTCACCCAGTCTGGAGTGCACTGGCACAATCTCAGCTTACTCTAACCTCCACGTTCCAGGTTCAAGTAATTCTCCTGCCTCAGCCGCCTGAGTAGCTGGGATTACAGGTGTGAACCACCACACCCAGCTGATTTTTGTAGTTTTAGTAGAGACAAGGTTTCACCACATTGGCCAGGCTGGTCTCGAACTCCTGACCTCAGGTAATCCATCCATCTCGGCCTCCCAAAGTGCTGGGATTACAGGCATGAGCCACCACGCTGGGCCTCATATACCCTCACATTCTTACATGTAGTGCCGTCCTCCCAATTCCACCAGACAGGTGCCTTTGTTACAACTGATGAACCTACAGTGACACATCATCACCACCCGAAGTTCACAGTTTACGTTAGTGTTCATTCTTGGTGTACTTTCTGTGGATATTCCATTTCATTATACATTTGTCCTTTTGCACATTCTGACAGGGTTGTTCCACTTTTTTTTTTTTTTTAAATAGGAGACAGGTGTCTTGCCATGTTGCTCAAGCTAGTCTGGAACCCCTGGGCTCAAGCCATCCTCCTGCCTCAGCCTCCCAAAGTGAGGGTATTACAGGTGTGAGCCACCATACCTGGCTTTTTCCACTCTTTGCAGGACCTTGAAAATAATAGAAATCACCACTTAATGGATACTCAATAAATACACTTTATTGGTTGAGTAACTGGTATTGTAACATCGTAGCCTTTTAGAAATGTGCTCCTGTGACTTCATACTTCTATAGAAGTTGGAAGGATCTAAATGCTTCAACCTCTGATAAACTTTATTCACTGATAAATTTATTCTCAGAAATGTTCATACTTTGTGGAAAAGGTATAAAAATAGTCTATAATTGTCTACATAGTAGATATTTTATTAAGCGAAGACATTATTTTCAAAGCCAGATTTCTATCTAAAATGATTTTGAAAAATGTTATCGTAGCTCAGTTCTTCCAATGCCATTGGCATAAATGAAATCAGTGTCAGTGGCTAGCTATAAACGGAAGAGTTGTACAGAATTGTAGCTCAAAGATGCTGAGATGATATGAAAAGTCATTTTAATTCTGAAACTAAAGAAAGGAAGAGTATTGTGCAAGGTGAGGGGAGGCATGCAGGTAAGGGATTCGGTGCAACCTTTCCTGGGTAGTCAGTGAGAGAATCATGCAATTGTTTTTATGGCTAAAGCTTGATTGAGACCTATTTTAAAACTCGTCTTTTCTGCTTTGGCCTTCTCTTAAAGGAAGACAAATGCCCTTGAAAAGGAGTCTTAAAAGTATGATTCACGGACTTGGGAAGAATTACAGGATGCAGACAGCCTAGAGTGGTGCCTCCTCCCCCCAAAGGAGTTCACATTTCCTTCCTCTTAATCTGAGTGAACCATTAAAAAGTTAGTCAGTTCCCTGGAGACTCTTCCCAAGGAATCTCCTAAAAGGAAATACCCTGCACTGGAAAGGTAATTTACCTAGACAGGATTTAAAAAGCTAAGTTCCTGTTCAGAGATAACCAGTGACTTTATATGGGCTGGTGTATTGCTCCTTTTAAGGATTCTCCCCTGAAGTTAGTTAACAAGTCAAAAAGGTAGGCAGAAGAACATCAAGAAAGAACACACTACCCTTGCACATTTTATTTATTTATTTTTATATGCAATTAAGTCCTCACACGGATAGTTTCACTACTGTTGCAATATCAAACTGTAAATATGCAATACATTGATTTTTTTTTTCCTGAAAAATAGGCTCGTATTAAAACCAGGAACATTTTGTGTTCTATTCTGAGAATGTTTTTAATTATTTTAGCTAGTGGGAAAACTCTTTTCTTCGGGATAGGGATGTGGGAGGGGAACAAAAATCTGTGCTCTGGACCTCAGGGAGTGCTGCGGTAATTCAGTTTCTGAGGTCTTCAGGAAGCCGGGCTTAGGAGTTGATTCCCTTTTATGGCTAAATAACTCTTATGAATTTGTCTTTTCAAAGTCCACTGGAAACTGGAAAGAGGAGCATGATTACAGAAAGCTGCAGCTGTGAATATTTGCAAAGCAGCTTGGTTTCCCATCTCTGTCAATTCCCTCTCCCCTGCCCCCCACCTCTAGCAACTAACATGTTAGCATCTTTTGCAGTAATACGATAGAACTGTCAAGAATGAATGAGGACTTTAGGCCGTATTAATTCCCATCAACAAACTAATGTCTAATGTTTTGTAGGCTACAGATAAGAAGTTGACCACTGCATTATATTTATCAATAATTTTTGCATTTTCTAGGGTTAGGTTCATGGAAGGAATTTTTTTTCCTGATGGTCGTGAGAACGCTGTCAAGATTTTGTTGCTCAAATATGATCAGAACATGCATTTGTCGTTTGCACACTTTTTCTTGGAAGGAAATGGAGAGGAACTGTAAAGATGGAGAAACGCAGAAAAATCCAAACGCTGGAGTTGGAGTTGGCTTATATAGGGAAGCCTCTGCATATTGAAACAAATCAGGGAGACTGGGTCAGGCCAGGCAAGAGAGGACAGCACATTCTCATCTTTTACTCCTTCTGAAATTGGAAGTACAGGATTCTGAAATGCTGGTAGATTAAACGAGAACAACAAGCATCTTATTGCCTCAAGGAACTTAATGTTTTGCAGCCACAGGGCAGGATTCCGATATCATACTTTATTATCACAAACTAAAGTCAAGAAAGAAAGAAGTTTTGAGAATGCCTGGATTGGTATATTTTCAATAAATAATACAACTCTTACTGTGTGAAATGAAAGGCAGATCGTGGGAAAATGTATGATTCTATTTATAGTCAAATTTAAATTATCTGATTATAGGACAAAATTAGGAGAGACTTTAAACCTGCCCTTTTAGTGCCTAATTTGCCACTAAAAATAGTAAAACTACTCACATTTGATAAGCAATCTGTCTTGTTATTTGTTGTCCTATGAACTATGAAAAAGAACTAAGAAAAATTCCCTTCTTTCTTTTTCTTTTCATAAAACTCAATCCAGGGCCTGCATATTATATTCACATTTTTCTTGTGTGCTTCGTTTTGTATGTTTTGGCCACTCTGGTGGAATTTTCTATGATAAGAGGACCACCAATCCAGTATGCGTGGTGTGGGGTTGGCCCATTGAGTGGGCCTCACTGGGCCTCTGGGGAAGAGGGCCAGGAATTCACAGGGCTTGATTACCACCAGGACTTTTTCTGCTTTTAAGTTAACTATGTTCTTCCTGGTAAATCAACGCCTCGACTTTGGAGATTTAACATCAGCTCTGTGATTGAGCAGAAACTCTGAAAAGAAGATGTCCCAGCAATGCCTACCTGAACTTTCCCCAAGCTTGTTATAAGGAAAATAAGAAGGTGTCCCGAGAAAGGGAGTCATTGGATGTGGAACCACCAGGGTGACTTAAATATTATTAAACCAGCTTCCATGGTGACGTATGTAAACAAAAGTAAAAGCGTCTTTATACATACAAGATAAACATCATTTAGCTTTTCATTGTGTGTCCCTAACACTTGCATCTGTCTGCTGTGCATATTTTCTTTTTAAAAAAGCATAAAATTAAATTTACCAGGACTCATCCAATTGTGATTTCTCTATTTACTTCCTATGATCTAACACAATCTGGTAAATATTTATGGGACACATATACCATTTAAGTGACTGGGTTATATGTTGGTGAAATGAAGATAGAGTAGTTAATACTGGAGACTGGTCAAATGGCTCTGTTAGTATTCAAATTTTCTGTTCTTAATATGGTTGTTAGTATTTTGTTTTTGACAGGTTTGGTTTTATTACTGTGACCAATTTTTTATCTCTCCTTGTATCCATGACCTATGATGTGTGATTTTCACATGTGACTTAAGGAGGTAACTATACAAACTTGTCCCTTGACTTAGGGTTACCCATATGACTTGCTGTGGCCAAAAGAATAAGGTGGAAGTGACAGCACATCCTAAGAGGCATTGCATGGTGTTGCTTTCTTTCTTATAATTGTGCTTAGCCACGAGCACATACCTGGCCAGCACCGTTTGTCCCAAGGGGAAGACGAAGAACACAGAGAACACAATCAGCTGAGCCATCCCAGCCAAGCTTAGCTGTGATCAGCTATCTCCCAACTGATCTCCAGATGCATGAGTGATCATAAGCCCTAGCTGTCTAAAGCCACTGCCTTTTGTAATGGTTATATAGCAGTTACAATAAGATGTATTCCTCCATTCATTTATTAATTTTCAAACATCAGTTGGACACTTCCTAAGCCCCAAGTTCTTTGGCAGATACCTGAGATACAAAGTGCAAATTTCCAGGGAAAACAGAAAAATGGAGCAGTAAATAAAATAGATGCGCAAAGTGCTGAGATAAAAGTGTGCCTTGGGTACTATGGTGAATCCTTAATAGGATGGTATAAGAGGCATTCTGGAAGAGGGATAATGCCACACAAAATTTTAAAGAGTGAATAGGGATTCAGAAGGCACTGACATTGGATTTTGAAGAGAAAAAGAGTAGAAGGGCATTCTAGGCAGAGAAAGCACATAGCATTTGCAAATACCCTCATGCTGAGAAGAAGCCTGGTACTTTGAGGCCGCAGTAAGGAGTCTGACACAAGGAGGAACGATGCTTTGCATTTTTTTTTTTTTTAACTCAACATGGTACTTAACATAGCCGAGTCAAGTATGGTTAAGAGATGGCTTGGCAGTACTATTGGGCACTGTCTTAAGTGGAAACTAGAGACAATGTCTAAGAAAAGTCACCTTAGAGGTACCCAGCATCCTATGTGAATTCAGACCTAACTGCTTGAGAATGTCAAACTAAGGCAGGAAGTCTTTTGATTATTTGTGGTGTTTTTCTCTTCACTTCCTGCTTTGATCCTATAGCACAGGAACTAAAGTATTCTAAGGAAAACTACTTCCTTGGTATTTTTGGCGTGCCTCTTACCAGGAAATTGGTGGAAGTGTCAGGGGTACCCTTTTCAAGAGATTTCCACTTAAACCAAGGGTGGGGGTGGGGGGGGGTGCATCAACTCCCTAACCATTTAAGGCTTTAGTCATTTGTGGTTTGCATATTTTCTCCATCATAAAACTTTGTTGAGAAACAGTTAGGAAGTCCTTAAAGGTCCTATCATCACTTTATCTTAGCTGCCAAGTTATAACTCTGCCATTTATATGAAACTATTAAGTAGAGAGATCTAAAACATAAGTATGTTCCAATTGGAAAGAGGTTCTAAGGTAGATCACCTGGCGGTTTTCCCCTCATTTACCAAGTTGGAAGAAACTGCCCTAAGCAAAAAAAAAAGATATATTGGTTCAAGGTCCCATTAATTATGGACAAAAATGGAACTATACCCCTGGTTCCCAAGCTGGGGTGCTTAGCACCACCCAGCTCATGGATTCTTGACTTTTTATGTAGCACACATTAAACCTAAACCATGGACAAAACTTAAATAGAGAAAAAAACAAAGTGTTTCAAATGTCTTAAAGCAAGAAATAACAAAAAAGAAAATGGCAATTGGAATCTTTAAGAACTGAAGGAATTTGCTTTTCAGGTATCAGGCTAGTTTTAGAATGGTAAAACAATTAGTAAGCTTGGCATGTAGGTGTATGAAGTAGGGAAAGATACGGAAGGGGAAGAAGAGGAAAGAAGACACTACATCTTTAAATTGAATTGAATGTTCTGTGACTTTAAATGAAAGCTCTTCTGTTGTTGGGCAAATAAATTTAAACCACTTAACATGGCAGAGAAGGTCAGGCAAGCTTATTATAGTGATCATAGCGTTACAGCTATTGCGATTGACCGCTGCTCTCTGGAATCACCAATAATCAGAGACCGCAAGCTGTGTTTGCAGAGAAAGGTCATCATTCATTTTTTTCAAAGCATTAATATCTTTTGTTTGTTTGGCTCAACATGAAACAGGAATCGATAGAGGTAATTCACAGAGCAATTAGCCCCTCATCTGTCAAACGGCATCTGGGTGTATTTAACAAAAAGACCTTTGGAAAGGTTTAAAAAGGAAGAAAGTGCCTGTATGATCAACAATTTATATTTTCTACATGACATGTTGTGTATGTATCTGTAAAAAGGGGGGCCTTGGGAGTAAGAAAATATACATAAAGCATGCTATAAATCTACACTTCAGTGTTATGATGTTGCAGTGTAGAGACAGACCCTAAAAAGCTCAGATTACATCCTCATCCCGTTCCCAGGAAGACAGCAAGCAAGTGGCATTTGGGGTCTTTGTATCATGTTTGAACACAGCCGTAGTACATAGACTTCCTGAAAAAAAGACTTCCAGGTAAAAACATATTGTGGACACTGTAACAAATTGGAGAGGGTCAAGCATCAGGAACACATGTTCCCTTTTGGCTTCAAAGCCTGTGATATTTGTGCTGGGCTAGACTGCTTCCAAGACAGGTCACAGCCTTGCTGTGCTGCCCGTCAGCTGGCTTGGGAAGAAGTCATTGATGGAGACATCTCTCTCACTGCTCACCGGTGGCCACACCACTCTTGTATTAACCCTCTCTCTACATCTAATTTGCCAACATTGGAATGAAAAGCAAAATGCAAAATTAAGTTAAAAGACATTTTGTACTCTCAAAAATGAACTGTGATCTGGGTCTGTTTTTCTTTACTGAATTTCAAATGTGTGTACTGTGGAATGAATGCAATACATATCAAATACGTGGACTTAAAAAAAAATCAGCCTAGAGACTTGTCTACACGTTTACACGAGTGCCGTTACTTTCAACAGGACCAGATGTATTTTTGAAATGTATTTTCTTTTCAATTCTGACTTTTTCTCCTCGTTTTTGGGGGTTTTTTTTTTTTTGCTTTTTTTGTTTTTTTTTTAACTTTTCTTTCTTTCTCTCCCCCTGTACTCCCACCCCAGCCTTCTGCCTTCCCTTTTATTTGAGTACTCTCCCAGGCCATAAAATGATGGCTAAAATGAAGTCATAAGATATAAAAGAAAGTGACAAAAGTTTTGCTTACCTTGTGACTTGTTTTTGGTTTTGAATTTAATTTTTTTTTTTTCTTAATATCAGAGCATTCTAACAGGTTCCTTATCCATCTCTAGGACTCTTTCTGGATAGCTATGTCTTATCTGAAAATTATGTAATATAGTTAATTTAAAAAGCAAGCAGGCCAGGCACAGTGGCTCACGCCTGTAATCCCAGCACTTTGGGAGGCTGAGACAGGCAGATCACCTGAGGTCAGGAGTTCAAGATCAGCCTGGCCAACATGGCGAAATCCTGTCTCCACTAAAAATACAAAAATTAGGCCGGGTGTAGTGACTCACACCTGTAATTTCAGCACTTTGGGAGACCGAGGCGGGTGGATCACAAGGTCAGGAGATCGAGACCATCCTGGCTAACACGGTGAAACCCAGTCTCTACTAAAAATTAACAAAAAAATTAGCCAGGCATGGTGGTGGGCACCCGTAGTACCAGTTATTCAGTAGGCTGAGGGAGGAGAATGGTGTGAACCCAGGAGGCGGAGCTTGCAGTGAGCCGAGATTGCACCACTGCACTCCAGCCTGGGCGACAGAACGAGACTCCGTCTCAAAAAAAAAAAAAAAAAAAAAAATTAGCCAGGCATGGTGGCACATGCCTGTAGTCACAGCTACTTGGCAGGCTGAGGCAGGAGAATCACTTGGGAGATGGAGGCTGCAGTGAGCCGAGATCACGCCACTGCACTCCAGCCCGGGCAACTGAGAGTCTGTCTCAAAAAAAAAAAAAAAAAAAGGCCAAAACAAACGAACAATAACAGCAGCAACAACAACAAAAAACCAAGCAGCTACAATTAACTTTGAGTAGAGTCACACTGTGAAGAAAATATCAAAGCAAAAGACTGAAGAAAATCCTCAAGTAATGTTGTCTTAGAGTGGAGGGATTATGGAGGTTATTTTTGTTTCATTCCCTTTCCCTATTTTCAAAATTTTCTTTTTTTCTTTCTTTTTTTTTTAGGTGAACTTTCAATGTTGTTGCCTAGGCTGGAGTGCAATGGCATGATCTCAGCTCATCACAACCTCCACTTCCTGGGTTCAAGCGATTCTCCTGCCTCAGCCTCCCTAGCGACTGGAATTACAGGCATGTGCCATCACGCCTGGCTAATTTTGTATTTTTAGTAGAGACGGGGTTTCTCCATGTTTGTCAGGCTGGTCTGGAGTTCCCAACCTCAGGTAATCTGCCCACCTCGGCCTACCAAATTGCTGGGATTACAGGCATGAGCCACCATGCCCAGCCTCAAAATTTTCTGTAATAAACATATCACTCTTTAATTGGAAAAAATAAAACATTACTTAAAATTAATGCAGTAACACAAATAAGACAATCATGTTTTTGTACATGCATTGTATTTTATACTGACCCCAGATGACCACATTTTGCCTTTTTGTAAACACTGCCAAGCACTCTATAGAATTCTGTAGACATCTTAATAGAATTTTTCTGGACAAAATTAAAATCAGTTCTTAGAGCCTTATGAAATTGTACACAGGATGTAAAACTGAAGTTGAGGAGAATAGCAAGAAGTATTATAGCTCATGGTAAATCTAATTTTCTGAAATTATGACATTCTGTTTTAAGAGAATTTCATTGTCAAATATATGGGTTCATCTTATTTTTCTGAATTTGGAATTTAATCCTGGAGACATTTCGACACAGTATTTTCTTCCTTCCAACTTTTTTTTTTTTTCTGTTTATGTGAGCTGTATTAGAAGCTTCCATACATTCACTAAATGGCTTCCTTTAATTAGATGGATTCTCTATAACCCACAAACACTGGCTAATAATTATTTTCCAGACTTCCAGTTACTAAAGCAGTCAGCAGTTGCCCAGGCTCTATTTTGCTTTCATGAAAATGCTATAATATACTTCAACAACAGTCCAAATCATCCCACCTTCCAAGTGGTTATTCACAAGCAGGGGTCATTATTTCCTTGTTAGACTGTCTTAGGGGTGGGTCTGGTTTCTACGGGCTTTGCACATTCTTCTGATTTGTAAATCAAACCTGAGTTACAAAGATGGACTGCCACCTCCTCCGGGCTCTGCTTAGTGTCACAGGGGTACAGTTCATCAGACAAACACCTCATAAGCATCAGTTCTGGCTGCCTTCCAGGGAAAACCATGTCATGCCATTGAATAACACTTAGGACCCAATCTTTCATCCTCCTCTTCCATAACTAAATAAATTGGGTAAAGGTCTTGCCCTGTCTCAAGATAACAAGAAGTTTAAAGAACTTACTAGTGTTTCATGTTGCAGACACTATGCTTTAGAGGAGTGAACAAAAACAAGATGGCGGCTTCCCTGAAGTTCAAAGGCAGTTCTGATAGCAAATGAATACTGACAATCCTTCGTGTTTCCCTCATGGGCACAAATAGTCCTGCTGAAAACAGGAAGGGGATTTGGATTGAGGGCTGAAAGAAAATGAGCATAGACTTTTCTATCGCTATCCTGCTCAGAACCTCATTATACAGAGCAGGGGTCAGCAAACTTTCTCTGTAAAAGAACAGAGGGTAAATATTTTATCCTTTGTGGGCTATACCACTTTCTTCACATCCACTCAACTCCGCTGTTCTAGTGTGACAAAGGAGCCACTGACAGTCTGTAAACAAAAATAAGTGTTGACCAGGTTGTAAGAAAACTTTGAAATATGAATTTCATATAATTTTCATGTGTCACAAAATAATATTCTTAAGATTTTTTTTTTTTTTTTAACCAGATGTTTCCAAGTGTAAAACTCATTCTCAGCTGACAGGTGATACCAAAGCAGCCATGGGCTGAATTTGCTTCTCCGGTCACAGTTTGCTCACTCTTGCTCTAGAATTCAGAAGTTCAAGTTCACGCTTGTGAATCAGATTTTACAGAACCGAGGGCCCTTCTTGGCTCTCTCTCATTGTAGTGACAGCTGCTGTTACCATGTAACTATCATCTCATGTGAATAAAGGTGTTTTTCTTTCATTTGAATCTTATCTTTTGTTATTTGAGAAAAGGCTCATTAAACTTTTTAAACTCATTGAATTTAGAAGAGAGTCTTAATTATGTGTGACTCAGGCATTGGAGGAGAATATGTATAACCAGACCAAATTAAATTTTGTTTCAGGTAAAATCCAAGATAGTCTAAAAAGGCAATAGAACTTTAAATGATTGTTTATTCAGGCAATGAATATATAAATAATTGGTAAATGATTTTGAAAACTGGTGACAAAAGAAAACGTTCCCTTTCTAATGCAAGTCGGAATAAATCAGAGTACAAACTCTACATTTATGTGTGTATGTATTTTATATAATAGAAAGATATGAATTAAAATGTTAACAACATTTATGGAGATGGTGGAATTACTTCTTTGTGCTTTTTTCCTACATTTTAAATATTTTGCAATATGGTTACTGCTTGTATTGGGGGGGGGGGAACAACTAATGTTACAAGAATATCTTTTGCTCCCAATTTTTAAAACTGTTTTCATGAAGAGACCTATGCCTCTGTAGCAATCTTGGACAAGGGATCATGAAATAATCTGCATGATTCATTGACCGCTGGAAGGCTTTGTGATAGCATTGAAGATAACCTTTTGTGAGCTCATAAAAATAATTACCTGAAAGTTGTACAAATTCAGCATTTTTATGACATGCAAATAAAGAAAAGGAAGGAAGAACGTGAGATAACACAAGTAAGATCTCATAAAAGGGACAGCAATAACTATATGTAAAAAAAGAAATAATGGATGTTACTAAGTTCTGTAAAATGTTGGCAGGTCAATAGAATTAAATGAGAAAGAGCCAACAAATCTCCCTCTTTTGCTATTCAAATGATGAACAAAGCACCAATTTCTCTCTGGCATGAAAATCTTATTTATATTTATGACCAAAGGTGTTTTTTAAAAGCTTGCCTTCATCTTCATTTGTAAGTTTCTTAAAAAATTGGCTGAAGCCAAACAATGAAACTTTCATTCATGAGAACAATGTAACAACAACAAAAAATTATTCTGTGCATTGTTTAGTGGGTTTTTTATTTCAAATTTTTTTAAAAAGCAGATCTCAACCCACACCCTAACCCTTAATTCCTACCTACGTATTTATTCCTAGTATATTCTAGACACCACCAGGAAGGGATACATATGATAGTTTATGTTTTTCTTAATTTAAAGAAAAAGATCTTGAAAGAAGCTATTAGAAAAAAAATGTTATATTAAAGATATATTGCTAAGTGTCTAGTTTTAAAAGATCAAATATCAAAATGTATTTATGTGGTTCACCACTTTAAGATAAGCAAGTGTATGAGAATAAAAGAAATAGTGGCTTCTCAGAAGTAAAATAATGACATTTTAGGCATTTGATACCTTTTTGCCTGAAAGCATCCAACTTGGTCATTAGATTTGGTGTGTCAATAATTTTAGAAAGAGGATACTAATAGAAATACACCTGAAAGAGGCATTATTGGGTGTATCTTCCCTTCTCTCTCTTTCCCTGCTTCTATTCCACAGAAACCTAGTTTCCTAGTAATCTACTTGACTGACGGACTTGTAAGGGAGAAGAAATTATAGCTGCAGGACCGGTCCACTTTGCTTCAGCTTATCAAACGTACTCACCAATTTATGTTCTTAGCACTTTTCCACAGTCTGACAAGAATCAGGACTATTCCAGGGCTTTTTGAGCAGTCCTGTCTCTTGGGATGGTGACCTTCTATCTTGATAATTCAGATCTAGTCACTGGTACCACACACAGGCCACTGATAGATTTTCAGCCTGCTCTAGGTGAATGAAGAGGGAACGTGATTGCAGACTTTAGGTTTTACTCCTCTGTATTCTGATTTAAAAATGTACTTTAATATTCAAAACTCATCTGCAAAAGATTCAACTCCTCATCCTTAGCTGCTGATTACAAGCTGATAATAAATGAAGGAGATGGATGATGTGCGCCTGTCCGTTTTAGTCGGGGACATACCAATAGACTCACTAAATTTATGAAGCTATGTATGAGCGCTAAGTGAGTTCTACAGAAAACGTTCTTAGAAATTGCAGACTTCATAATTTGGCAGAGAGAGTCATGGAAGACTTTGTAGAGGAACTAAAATGTGAGTCAGACCTTAAGGATGAGTAAATTTGGATGGGTACAGAGAAGGAGAAGCAAGAGAAAGTAATGAACCGTGTTGATGACTACTATTACATTGTATCTGAGGACCTCTGTGGGTTCTGCAAATGCTGTCCCATTCCATTCTCATTAGATGAGGAAGCTGAAACTCAAAGAATATACAGTTTTCCAAAGATTGCATAGCTAAGAAATATGGAAAGATGGACTCAAGCTCAGATTTGCCTCATTCTGAAGCTTACGTTCTTTTCGGTTCACTGAACTGTATCAGAATGTTTTTTAGAATGCAGACTGACAGGAGCAAGAGTGAGGAGGTGTGAATAAACACAAGCTTCAGGATGACAGAACTTCCTTCCTGGAAACAACGGTTGGGATGAAGCAGTGAAAACAATTTTTTTTTCTAGGAAGAATTTCAAAATGAGATTCCACCTGCTTAACAAGCATTTTTCAAACCTGAATTATTTTCTGATTGCAAAAGTATTCCATGTTAATTGTAGAAAATTAGAAAACTATAGAATCACCAGCAGTAGAATCAAACAGAACTGCTATTGTTAATGTTCTAGTGTATCATCTTCCAATCTTTTCATATTTTTTCAAATATATCCATATTCAAGTATATAAGAGTTTTATAAAATTAAAATTTTGCTTTTTTTGTATTTTGATGTCTGAATTAGTAATGTATCACCACCATACTCCATGTCTTCTATATTCTTTGGAAACATTTTAAATAAATATAGAATATTGCATCCTATAAGTTACCATAGTTTATTAAACTTCTATTATTGAATGTTGATGTTATTTCTAGTTTTTCTTAATTATAAATAATGTCTATGTTATCTTATAAATCATTTATCTCTGATTTTTCCTGAAAAAACAATTTTTTAAACAAAATTTCAGCTTGGCTTATTTCCCGTTATACAGAAAATTTAAATCAAAATTTAAATTGTATGTTATCCTAGGAACTGAAGCTCAGGTCAGATTCCTGAGAGGATAAACCAATATCCCAGCAGAGGCTTGACCCAATTATTGTCATCACTTTAGAAAGTTAAACTCTTCCATATCAGAGAGAGGAGTGGAGGGAGAGAGGTTGAAGGAGAGATTGAGGAAGAGGGGACAGAATAAGAGAGAAAGAAATACTGGTTTTCTTCCCTCAGGAATCAGATACCTGTTCTCCAGGTAGACAAATTTTATTTTATTTTATTTTATTTTTAAAAAGATCAGACTCCATGGTAGTCCTGTGGGGAGGTAGAAAAGACTCTTTTTAGACTGTGTCCAAGTGGCTATTTTCTTTTTGAAAGCCTAGTAACATCATGGTGATGGATTTCTCCATTTGGGAGCATCATGCAGTGAAGGAAACCACCTGGGCTTAAATCCCAGTTACTCAGTTTCACAGCTCTGTGGCTTTAGAGAAGACTTTTAATTTCTCTCCCTCTCGGCATCCACAGGGTAAGAGGGGATAGGAATGCCAACTAAAAATCTTTGGATCCTGACAATTAAATCAAATTACGTAGCATCAGGCAATCACAAACAACTAGCTCTTTCCTCCTTCGTTTCTTCCACCCTTCTGCTCACCGAGAGCAGGATTTTTTCTTCTCTTTTCTTTAGATTTCTTCATTGTAAAAAGCAGAGTTCATTCGTTCCAAAAAATTTTAAATCTCTTGGTACCAAGAATTCAAAGCATGGTCCATGCCCTTACAGAAATTACAGTCCAGTGAAAACTGCAGGAAAGCTAACATGAATGACAAGGTCAAGAGAGAGAGACGTTGGTACAAAGTCATGTGCTCCCAAATAAAGGAGGGCCGAATTTATTGGAGAAAGGGGATCAGGGAAGTAACCCTTGATGAGATCTTACAAGATGAGCACTTGCTCGCCAAGCAGGGGAAGGAAAGTGAGCATTCTTGGCATGGGATAGCTCTTACCCTGTGGTAGTGAGGAGAGGGTTAGTGGTCAACAGAAGGGCGTTTAACAGAAGCTAGAAGTTGTTAAGAAATGCCGCTTCCTCTGCAGAACCCTTTCTGGTTCCTTATACAGGAAACTCTCTACTGCCTTAGCACTTTAATTGCGCCACATCTGTGGATTTCTTTGACATTTACTACTTCCTGCTTTGCATTGGAGATATTTGTGTACATATTTTACTTTCATTATACCACTAGAGAAACAAGAGACTGTTTTATCCTTTAATCCTGGTATTACCTGTAGTACCTTCAACTTTATATATATATATATTATATATTTATATATATATATATTCCATTTATTTATTTTAAAATTTCCCAAAGTGTCCCCTTTTAGGGGGGCACAGTAGACACTTTGTCCCTCAGCCTTTGGGTTTAAATCCCCTTCAATCAATAAGTAAAATTTTATTTTACTTTTTTATTTTTTTAGAGACAGAGTCTCTCTTTGTCACCCATGCTGGAGAACAGTGGTGCAATCATAGCTCAAGGTAAACTTGAACACTTGGAATCAAGTGATCCTCCTGCCTCAGCCTCCCAAGTAGAGTAATGAGGACTACGTGTAAGAACCATCATGCCCTGTTTCTATTATTTCCTTTTTTCAGAGATGACATCTTTCTACGTTGCCCAGGTTGGTCTTGATCCCCCTGGCCTACAGTGATACTCCTGCCGTGGCCTCTCAAAATGCTAGGATTACAGGGGTGAGCCATCATGCCATGCCTATATAGACCTGGCATGGTGGCTCACCCCTGTAATTTTATATATATATAAATACATATATAATTTCTATGTATATAAATTTATATATAAAATAAATTTTATTTATAAAATCACCCCTGTAATTTCTTAAGAAAGCCTATATGTTTCACACTCATTCCCTTCATTATAGTGGGGCTCTTGGTCTTTTTACTTACGAAATTCATGTTGGGGAAGTTTACTTATGAACTTCATACTGGGAAATACTTTGATATGAACTTCATATTGGATACTTCTGAACTTCAATATGAACTTCATATTGAAATGCAGCCCATTCGTGTTACAACACATTGCATCCCAACCATTGGTAGGTATGTAACACCTCCTTCTTCATTCATGAAAACCATCTGAGCAGGTTTTGATCTTGCTATCAAAGAAATGGATTTCTCCTCATATCATAGATTTTTCAAGAATAGACAATTTACCCCCCATTCAATTTAGAGTTCCTTGGGCAGAGTCTATGACCTGACAAGGAACTCCAGGAGATTGTGATTTGCTAAGTTCCCAGCAGGGATGGAGAGTGGCTGAGGTCCTTTATGGTTGTGTGACCAATTTAGGGACATTTTGTCCCTCAGCCTTTGGGTTTAACCCCCTTCGATCAATGGACTACAGTTGGCTTCAAGTCAAACCTGCCAAGGAGACTGTTAATATTCACCTCATCATCTTGGTTATTATGGGTAGTAATATAAGCAATACTATATTACAAGAATATAATTTATAACGGCTTACATTTATTGAACATTTACTATAGCCAGGCACTTTGTAAATACTTTGTCAATACTAACTAAATTAATACTCAAAGTAATTCAATCACTTGGTTACTATTAGCATTCTCATTTAATAGATGATAAATTGGAGGAGAGAGAAATTAAGTATTTGTTATTTGCCCACAGATCACACCTGGTAAGTGAGGGATTCTGAATTCAGACCAAAAACGATATTGCTGTGAAATCTGGGCATGTATTCTTTATGCCATTTCATTAATCCTTGAAATGAGCCAGTCTGGAAGACATCATTGCTCCCATTTTATAAACAAAGTGCAGAGAGTTTAAGTGACTTGCCCAAGTCCACACATTGAAAATTGATAGAACTAAGCCGGATGCAGTGGCTCACACCTGTAATTCCAGAACTTTGAGAGGCCGAGGCAGATCACCTGAGGTCAGGAGTTTGAGATCAGCCTGGCCAACATGGTGAAACCCAGTCTCTACTAAAAAAATACCAAAAATTAGCCAGGCGTGGTGGTGGGCACCTGTAATCCCAGCTACTCAAGAGACTGAGACAGGAGAATCACTTGAACCCGGTAGATGGAGGTTGCAGTGAGCTGAGATCACGCCATTGCCCTCCAGCCTGGGCAACAAGAAAGAAACCCCGTCTCAAAAAAATAATAATAATAAAATAAGAAAAGAAAAGAAAAATGGTAGAACTAGGATTTAGAGCTCAATCTATCCAACTCTAAAGCCCAAGAATACGACTCTAGGCTCCCTACTCCTGTTTAAGGTTTCAAAACCTTCTGGTTATAAATGTATGGTATATGCCATGTACCTATGGGCATTATCAGTCACTTTACCATATTTAGTTATGGTCCACTCTTGAGGCTATGATTTAGGGACAGAAGGGGTCAAGAATACAGGTAAAATATTGAGAAGGAAATGTTCTAAAGGAGTACAGATCTAGCGTGCAGTAGGCAAGAGCATGAACTTCTTTTGGAATACTGAATTGATATAAGTGGAAGAATAGGGAAACCAAATATGGCTTCTTGTTCAGAACCAAGGTTGGTATGCAATTAGACCCCTACTTGGGTTTGGCAGGAGGTGGAGATGTAGGTAGCTCCTGGTTATGACCTCAGGGTTTGTGTTCAATACGATATGTGTGATAAATGAGTGTCAACGAATTGATACCAGTGAATTCATTGCTTAGGGACTCCTAAGTGGACAGCTTCTTGTCTGGTTATGATGGTGATCATGTTTATACTCCACCATATATCTTGGAGTTTTGAAAATGGCCTAACGAAGTTGCTGACCACAGCAAACTTCTGCTAATTAAGCTGAAGTATCTATCTCACGTTTCTTTTTCCTTCAATTAAATGATCATACATCGCTTAACGTCAGGGATATATTCTGAAAAGCACGTCGTTAGGCTATTTTGTCCATGTGCGAACATCATAGGATGTCCTCACACAGACGTAGATGGCATGGCTGACTACACACCTAGGCTGTATGGTATGGCCTTTTGCTCCTAGGCTATAAACATGTATAGCACTATAGGCAACTGGAACACAATGGTAAGTATTTGTGTATCTAAACATATCTAAACACAGAAAAGGTACGGTAAAAATCTAGTCTTATAATCTTTTATGACCACTGTTGTTTATGCAATTCATTGTTGACTGAAATGTTGTCATGCAGCCCATGACTATACATGATTAAATTGTCAAGTTATCATTTTATTCCCTGAAGTACCAAAAGAGACTTAGCAGAATGCATAATGCAAGGTATGATTCCTTATCTATTTTGAGGATGAAACCAGTGATGTATGTTTATTTATAGATTGTTCTTACAATTGTCCCTCTTAAATGAAACCTGACAATTGGAAGGACCTGCAAGAAATGACAATGAGTGCTCCTAAATAAATAAGGTTGTATGGAAGCAAGGGACTTTCCTCCCAAGTACATAACTGAAATTGACAAAGCAGTCATGCTTTGCTTCGTAACCATCAACAACTGGTTATACAGTAAATAATCCCTTATCAATCTAATTATATATTCCTGTTGCTTATGTTAAATTATTGAACAGTTCAGAAGGCAGTTATTTTGGTTAGATTGGCAGGTAGGGTAGTTAAACTCTTAAACCTGTAACTGGTTTATTGAGGAAGTTAAAATTGGATATGAAACAAAACATGTTCTATTGTGTTGATTGTGATTTTATTTCATTTTCCAAACCTGACCTTCAACCATGTTATGTCAGAATCCCGTTTCACATTAAAAAAACAAAAACAAAAACAAACAAAAAAAAACCTTGACACTATCCTGTAGCTTTTCAGTCCCTCACAGATATAAAACTTAATTTAGCCTGTTTTATTTATTTATTTATTTTGAGATGGAGTCTCACTCTGTCGCCCAGGCTGGAGTGCAGTGGCATGTTCTCGGCTCACTGCAAGCTCCACCGCCCAGGTTCACGCCATTCTCCTGCCTCAGCCTCCCGAGTAGCTGGGACTACAGGCGCCCACCACCACACCTGGATAAATTTTTGTATTTTTAGTAGAGATGAGGTTTCATCATGTTAGCCAGGATGGTCTCGATCTCCTGACCTCGTGATCCACCCTCTTCAGCCTCCCAAAGTGCTGGGATTACAGGCGTGAGCCACTGTGCCTGGCCCAATTTGCCTATTTTAAAATTAACATCTCATAATGATTTTAAATTTCATCTACTCCTTTCCACCAACGGCTTCTAGAACAGACTAGACCCTGGCTGCTTGGGTTAGAAATGGGAGAAAAGAGTTTTCCTCTGTCATCTCATTCTTCTCCCCATTCTTGGTCAAGCTCTTCTGGCTCTCCTGACCTGACTGGGACCAGGAAGGATTGAAAGCACATTTGGCTTCCCCTGTCCTTGAATGGCCTTCTAGTGTTGAAGGGAGGATGTCAAGCATGAGAGAGAAAGAGGAAGAATTTATCTGAATTGCTAGGTCAGATTGGGGCAGAGTCTTTGGCTTCACTGATTCTCTTCAGCAACTATCACTCATGATGTAGCCTTTCTCCCTGAGTTGGTGTAGCTTAACCACCAGCACTTTTTTTCTGAAGATCTGCACATTCCTTTGACATCCAGAAGGTTTTATCCCCCTCTAGATCAGCTTAGCAGCCTTCTGACCCATTTAATGTCCCCACTTTCTTAGGTGGAAACAAAAGAACCACTGAGTCCTCTTTGCACATTCTGAGGGACAAGGAAACCACTGGGGGGTAAAGAGAAAAGATTCTTGCACCATCTTCCCAGGTACATTTCACACCACAGCTCCAGCAGTCTCACCCTCATAGGCTGATCTGATTGGCTTCCTAGTGGACTTCCTATGTCTGATGACCTCTTTTGACCAATCTTGGGCACAGTCTTAATGGACACTTCACTTAGAAACTCAAGTAGGCACGTGTCAAGTCATGCAAAATTCTCCCTCATCATGATCCTCTTCTCTGTCAAGGCAACACTGGAATGTGCTATAGCTTCTTGACTCCAGCAAGCACCTAGAGGGGGAGCAAGAAGTCAGTTTCCCTTTGTCAAAGGGGCCCCCAAGCTATACATGCTATTTTCTTGAAGTCCCCATTCTGGCCCTCTGTTAACTTTGGAATGAAGAGGAATTAGTCTCTTCCCATGAACATGCATTCCTCAAAGAGCTGAGATAGTTTCTTCACCATGATACCCTCTGTTGGTAGATCAGAAATAAGATATAAAGCTGAGAATGGGTGATCAATGGCCACAGATCTCCATTCACATCACTTGGGGAATGAGCCACCTACAGGTGGCTCATTAGTGTCTTGAGACAGACTATAAGGTTCCAGTGATTCTTGTTTTTTGTAGGTTCTGATTGTTTATTTCAGGGAAATCTAAAATGTTAAGACTCACTATGTATATACAGGAGCTAACCAGGATGTGTTTTGTTTGCAGGGGCCAAATGGATACAATATCACTCCCACTTCTCCTTTCCACTGCATCATCTGTCATCTGAAAAGTGAATGCATTTAGAATCTCCAAAATCACAATGTTGGTGCCAGAAGGGAGTTGCCAACAATCTTCCACCAATTAGTAGTAGAACTGGAACACTTTTCCTCCTTGTTTTAGCCTGAGTTCTTTCCAGTTGCAGTCATGCCTTTAACCACAATATCCATTTGTGATCTTGGATTTGTCTTGTTTCTAATATTTGAGGGACAGAGGCGGGGAAATAAGCAAATGAGGTTACCAGAGCTGGTTTTGTTTTCAAGGGTCAAATGGGTACCATGTCACTTCTACTTCTTGTGCCCACTCCATCCCTACTTCCGGAAGAGCCAGTGTATTTTCTCCTTCTTCCCCTCAAGTGTCCTCTAGAGTTTTCCACACTGCTTCTTAATACACACAGCTCTGCTCCTTGCGCCTTACTGGAAATGGGCTCAGTGCTGACGGGATCTGACCTATTGGTGGGTGGAGGGGAATGAAAGGTCAAAGCTGCATTTGACCCTTTGTTCCACAGACTTACTTCATAGCTGAGCATTCACATTTTGATTTAAACTTCTTTTTTTTCTAGGCCCTAGATCAGTTCCTTACCTTGGAGCATGCCCCCTTTGCTGATCTCATACATTTTTATTTTATTTGATACTTGATGTTATGCTTGGATTATAGAACTTCCATTCGGTAAAGGTTCTGTAACAAATTGTTCTTTTGTACAATTGCCAGATATCTCAGACTAAAAACATATTGGGGGGAAAAAGCCAGATAAAAAATTAAATGAAGGCAAAATTAGAGGCCTGCTAATAAAATCAGATTTTCTTGACACTTTTAGTCAATGCAAAAATAATTGTGGGAATATAAAAGGTTTTTTATGGTCAATTATTCTTGTCTTAGTAAGTATCTATAATCATAACCCCTCAGAATAGGTAATAATCCTCTGCAGAGGGAAGTGAGACTTCCCCATAGAACCATAAGGAAAGTAAAACGTTATCATATGCATGCATAAAATATATTAATATTGAAATGTGCTGGCTGTAAGGTCAGGTGGGTAGGTAGCTTTTTTCCCACCATATATATATATATACTATCTGACTTTATTGGACTGCTGACATCCAATTGATCTGCATTATTCTTAGCTGGCAAGAGCCTATGTACCTAAATGTCTCAGATAATAGGTATTACAGTATTAGGTAAAAAGCTTCCATGCAGTCTACAGCAATATCAAAAAGGTAGAAAGTGTAAAATAAGGGAGATTAAGATGACACCAGAAAGCGTTGAATGAGGTGTCATTTTGCATTTAGAGAGACAACCAGGAAAGTTAAGACAGAAGAAAAAAATGCCCCTTCCTCACCAGCTGCCCTTAAAGGTTTACAAATGATCTGTTAACAGAAATGAGTTTCTCTTGGGCTTCAGACACCATTTATTACGCTGGGAGAGAGACAAAAAAGGAGATGGAAAAGACTGGCAAATTATGCTTATTTGAAGGCAAAATGCTTCCCATCAGCAACATGATGAAAATGTACCAAAGGTGTCAGCCAGATGTTGACATGTTAATATTTTTCATGAGGTCTTTCACTGAGGAATGAGTACAAAGAACTTTTTGGGTGTTCTTTAGAATATGAATTGAAATGCATTGTTATGCTAGCCGCCTTGCCTGGGAAATCACGATTGTATTTGATGATGAAGAGGAAGAGGAAGTGTGTCCTAAATAGGGGGCTTGAACCTCGATTCCCTGGCTGCCTCCCAGATGTCTTGTGCTACGAATGGGCTCATCTGATCTCTCCTAGTCAATTTCATTCTGGAAAGTAGCCAGTGGGCCTAGTTCACGACCCAGTGATGTCATTATAATTCATTCTCCCTCACCACAAAGACTTTGGAACTTTCCAATTTACAATGGGTCTTTTTAATAAAGAAGAGTGTCATGTACAGAATTTTTAAGTGTTTCTAATGATTTATCTTTTTTTTTTCTTGTTATAGCCTCAAAAAGGCCTATCTTCTTTGTATGAATGGACTATCAAAATCATTTAAAGAATTTTATATCTTTATTAAAGTACACGATGTGTTTTATAGGCTGAAAGAGGATAACTGAAGCTTATTATAAGAGAACATTGTGTCCGAACAGAGAAACTTTACATTTTATGCATAAAAAATAGAGAATCTAAAATTTCATGACTTAGGCCATGCTTCATCATGAACACTCACAGAGTAATTCTAAGTAGGAAATACGCCATTTTTAGGGATGTATTCTGTATTTTGAGACTGGATTTATAAGATGAGGGGGGGCTGGGGGCTGAGAGAGACATATGTAAGTCATTTCAGAGCACAGGCTATATCATCCGTGTGTTCTCTCAACACCTCTCATGGGCTGTAAGGAAATATTCACTGATGAAGATTACATACGAGTTGAACTCAGCATTGGAGAGTTAGGGCTGTCTCCCAGAACCTCACCTCCTTGAACTTGGTTAACCCTCCTGGCTAAAATAAACTTTGCTGAATGACATCACTTATCCTTGGCATGGATCTTTAAAACCCTGGGTAGTACAAGCCTAGTGGATGATCAATGCATTTGTGGCCTGCACTGTAATTTAACTTGCTCTGTCTGACAGGAGATGTGGAATAGCTAAAGAGAGGCTTTACTTGTAATCTTCTTATCACCTTATCCTGGAGTGTTTGTGAAGAGCAAGGCCTTCCCTACACTAACTCCCATTTGAGGGTTAAGGCTAAGAAAGAGAAACAACTGCCCTGTTATGTGTCTGATGGTGTGACCTGATAAAGTCCTCTCTGGATACCTTGTGAACCCCAGCCTTTTATGACCAAACACACCTTGCCTCTCCTGAACCACTTGTGTGTGTTCTATGAGCTGATTAACAGAAATAACTTGCTATAATTACGATGTGCTGGGAGAGAAAGTTTGTACTCTTTTCTTACCATTTCTTTCTGTTTTTTGTTTGTTTGTTTGTTTGAGACAGAATCTCGCTGTCACCCAGGCTGGAGTGCAGTGGTGTGATCTTGGCTCATTGTAGCCTCTGCTTCCCAGGTTCAAGTGATTCTCATGCCTCAGCTTCCTGAGTAGCTGGGACTACAGGCATGCACCACCACACCCAGCGATCCTGTTTCTTTTCTAAAACATGGAATTCTAAATTAGATCATCATCCTTAGACTACCATTAGCAAGAGACCGTGAGTGAGCAGAGGGAGGTGGCCAGACCAGTGCAGGCTAGACAGTAGATGGGGAGGACCTTACCATGGAAATGGTATAGAAATGGATAAGACTGACAGAAAGAGTGGAGGGTGGAGGAATATAAGAAGAAAAAAGAAAAGAAAAGGAGGCAGAGTGAGAGAAGGAGAGAGAGGGAGAGAGAGGGTCTTAAGGAGAAATACACACAAGTGGAGGAACTCAGGAGAAAAGCAGCTCAGGGTGTGGCAAAATGAAGGAGGGTGGCATGCAGAGAGAGGGCTTCCTGGAGAGGGGGGCACTCACCTTTCCACGATGCAGTTTTCCTGTTTTTACAGAAAGCTGAGCAAGAGCAGACAGCTTGTGTGTCTCAGGTGCTCTAGGGCCAGCTAATTCACACTCTTCCTGATGACTTTGAGGAACACAAAACTCTTTAGTGTAAGCACTCTGCGAATCTGATTGAGGGAAACACTCTTGCCACTTTCCTTCCAGGGATCAGATTCTGGCTATGTTAGTGGGATAGTTAGTTACATAAGCTAGCAATCACAACCAAGGAGGAAATGCCTTATCACGGCCATAAATAGGAAGAGCTGGGAAGATCCAGAGGGGACATGTGACAAGCTTTTTGGAAGAGATATACAGTGATGAGTATTATGATGTAGTAATTACAAGAAAGGTAACAGTTTCTATGACAAAATTAGTAAGAGTTGCTGCTATTTTTGTAAACCCCTTCGTGGGCAAGTGCCTTCTGTAAATATGTTTGGATGCATATGGATCTGTAAATATATGTGTATGTGTATAGGTGTGAAAATATGTATGGTCCAATAAATGTTGAATGCTCACAGAATCCCTCAAGGTAAGTATTATTATTATTTCAATTTTATAGCTGAGAATATTTCTAAAGCTTACAGAGCTTGCAAAACGTATCCAAAAGTACAAGCCCACATATTTATAAAGTTTGATAATGATAGATTAGATTAAAAACTTGCAACTATTATCTATAGGTTACATGACATATATGACCAGAATGAGAAAGAAGGAAAAAAAGGTGCTAAGGGAGATACAGTTGGAAGTTTTGTTGGAAACTAGCTCAGTAAACACTTTATATGCTGTTTATAGAGAACTGTATTGTATCTTATAAGAGCTAGAAAAATAGGGGAGGTTTCTGGCAAGGAAGTAATATGATTAGATCTTTATTTGTGAAAAGTAAAAGGTAATTGATTAGTGAAGGGATGAGAATTCAGATAGGTCATTGATGGTAATAGGCCAAGCAAAGCGTGATATGAACTGAATAACCCATAACAACAAATGTGGTGACTATGAAATTAAACAAATATGAGTATAGTACTTTTTATAAAAATACAATTAACCAACTACTTTCTAGGTATAAGGGTATTTATATTTTCCTTTTTATTTCTACACTCTGGCTTATTTTTCAGGAAAACAAAGGGTAGATTGGGCATTTTTAAGATGATTATTATTTATCTTCTTCCAAGTTTCAAAGACAGCAAATCTTTTTCTCATCACTTATCTACAGAAATTGACATGCACAACAGAGAATGTTTAAACATAAAGTTGTACTGAGGCTTAGACACAATTTATTTCATGCTCCATATGAATATATTTCACCAAATTGAGAGCCTCAGAAAGGAAAAGGCCGCCGGGCGTGGTGGCTCACGCCTGTAATCCCAGCACTTTGGGAGGCCGAGGCGGGCGGATCACAAGGTCAGGAGATCGAGACCACGGTGAAACCCCGTCTCTACTAAAAATACAAAAAATTAGCCAGGCGCGGTTGTGGGCGCCTGTAGTCCTAGCTACTCGGGAGGCTGAGGCAGGAGAATGGCGTGAACCCGGGAGGCGGAGCTTGCAGTGAGCCGAGATCGCGCCACTGCACTCCAGCCTGGGCGACAGAGCGAGACTCCGTCTCAAAAAAAAAAAAAAAAAAAAAAAAAAAAAGAAAGGAAAAGGCCATGCTTTTTTGTCCCTCCCATTACCAGGACCTTTCCAAGAGCTAACGTCTGCTATATCCATCTCTTGGCTTTGATGGTAGATGTTTTAAGCTGGCAGGAGGATTAAGAACAACACTTAATAAAAAAGCACTTAAGAATATGCCTTTAGAGTTAAGCAAATATTGGGCTGAGGCCTGATTTTGCCACTAATTACGTAACTTCGGACAACTTACCTTTCTAAATCTGGGGGTTCCTATTTGGAAAATGTGGATAAATGTGGTTCCTACCATATCACATTGTGGTGAGAGTTAAATTAGATTCATACAAGCCTCTTTCTGCAGTACCTGACAAGCAATACGTGTTCAATACTTGCATCCAATAACATGTACACACTGCACACTGAATGTACACAAAACACACCAATGAGAGAATGGAAGGCAAAAAAGTGGAGACGATAGAAACGAAAAATTATTTCAAGATTGACCATGTGTAGGTGCAGAGAGAAGTAGTAACTAAAAGGAAGGCGTCAATGCAAGGCTTTACTTTTTAAGATGCGGAAAATGAAGCAACTTTTTATGCTGATGGAAACGATTAAATAAAGGAGAAATTGTAAATGTAGGACAGAAGAGTGATAATCAGAAGAGAAGTTCTTGCTACCAGGAGGAGGAATTTGTCTTTCCTAGGCGTAGACACAGCCCCCATGCTCACCCACACTTCATAATAAGAGAGAAGAAGAAAAGCATGAGTGAAGACAGGCATAAATTGCGCTTGCTTGTCAGTAGGTGAGAGAATGCCCAGAAAACGAGAATATTTCAATGAAGTGCGAGGTGAGGTCATCAACTAAGAGTCAGGAGGAATAGAGGTCGGAAGTTTTATTTATTTATTTATTTATTTATTTATTTTGAGACTAAGTCTCCCTCTGTCTCCCGGAGTGGAGTGCGGTGGAGCGATAACAGCTTACTGCAACCTCTGCCTCCCAGGTTCAAGCCATTCTCCTGCTTCAGCCTCCCAAGTAGCTGGGATTACAGGCGCCCACCACCACATCCAACTAATTTTTGTATATTTAGTAAAGATGGAGTTTCATCATGTTGGCCATGCTGGTCTTGAACTCCTGACCTCAAGTGATCCACCCACTTCAGCTTCCCAAAGTGCTGGGATTACAGGCGCGAGCCACCACGCCCAGCAAAGTAGGAGTTTTAAGGAGAAAGAAAAGAAATGAAGTAATCATTCAGAGAACAGGTAGAGCCAGATAAATGCAGAGAAGGCCTGAGCAGTGCCCAGTACCAGATTGAATTTTGTGATTATGTACTTAATTGGCAACCATTCAAGCTGTTTATGAAATTTCCTGCGGGAAAATCTCCTTAAAGGGGTTGAAAGAAGGAAAAAGGGCTTCCTGGTTGGTTTACCTGGAACCGAGATTCTACTACTTGACTCAGAGAATAGGAGAGAGGAGAGAGGGAAACAGTGATATTTGCAAGGAGGCGATTACACTCGAAGGTCATGGAATGCAAGATAAAATAAAACAAGAAGAGTTGATAGATTCATAGTGCAAGACCACAGAAACAGAGCTCTTAGGGATATGGGAAAATTATAGTGCTAGAGGTTGCTGAGCAAAGTCAATTGGAAAAACACAATTTGTGTTTGGAGAGCAAGATTTTTGAATTTGAGATTTGGGAGCTGGAATAGGACCTGTTGATACTGAGCCTTAGGGTGTGACCCTGGGATTAGCCAACTGCCACAAATTGGAGGAAAAGGTGAACTAGTGATTAGGAGATCAAGAAACCAAGAACCTTTGGAGCTAGATGGGTTCATTCTCATGGATATAAAAATTGCCAGGAATCCTAAGTAGCATATATAAGGTGTTTATTACGCATCAATGTTCTGAGAGTTTTATCTGTATTCTTTGATTCCTAGCATTTAAGGCTGCTACTCCTAGTATCATTTCCACTTTATAGCAAAGAGAGTTTAAATAATTTTCCCATGGCAACATAATTAGCAATGATAGAGCTGGGCTGAAACAGAGGCTCCAGAACCTGTTCTTGTATTGACTACATTGAATTTTCTAGAATTATAATGATAGTATGGATGTGGAAAGTGAAATTATAATCTGGATTCCAAAATTTTTAGTGAATTAGGGTGCAAGGTAAGGATATCTGTAGGAAAAAAAGAAAAAAGAAAAAAAGGAGAAGGTGAAGAGTCAGTTCCGGAAATTTTAGAAGAGCCTGGGGGGATGATGATAAAAAGAAGAGTGACCACCATTCTGCCACTGAAGAATTTAAAAATGAGGAAAAAAAAAAAAGAAAAAAATCTTTTTTTTTTTTTTTAAGAGAATGCAGAGGGGACAGTGTCCTCAAGATCCATTCTGTTTCTACAAATACTTACTTAACTGGGTGGATGGAAACTACAGAACATTAGCATTTTTTTTCAGTCTCTCCCTATGAGCTTAATGAGCACACTCATTTGGGAATAACTGAAGAAAGGGAAGGAAAGAAGAGAATTTTCTGAAAAACAGAAGATAAAGAATTTTCTGGTCACAAAATGAGAATTCTAGGATGATAAGTGGAAATGTTTGAGAAAGAAGGAAAGGCAGTCATTAATGTTATTGGTGCCATTGGTATGTGTATCTTTGAATAACTTCCTTTTCCATTGCTTGATATTATTTTTACTTGACAACAATGGTTCAGTCTGATTGCATTATTCTTTTATTGTGAGCATCTAAAACTATATTTGGTAGGAAAGGAATGGGATGTAAATATTTTAAAAAGTAATAAGAAGGTGAGGAAATATAGCTTATTGGTAACTGGTGTCAAGAGGGTGAGTTTTAATCAATTTAGGCAGTGGTTTGGGCTGAGTTTACAATGTCATGTGCCGGTGCCTTTCTTTGAATTTTCCTCTCTCGGATGCTTATTGTCCCATATAACTATAAAAGCAGACTTTACTTAAACAAAGATTTAGAGAAAAAAATGAAGGAAGAAGAAAAAGAAGGAAGGAAAGGAAGAATGGATGGAAGGGAGGGAGGGAGGGAGGGAGGAAGGAAGGAAGGAAGGAAGGAAGGAAGGAAGGAAGGAAGGAAGGAAGGAAGGAAGGAAGGAGGGAAGGAAGAGGGGAGGAAAAGTGAAAAGACGGTAATCAAAAGAAGAAATTGAGCAAATCCTTACATGGCAAGACCAAATGGAATGAATTGAATGGCAAGTACAGGCGTAGGAAGAAGTATAGTCCAAGATTACTCATTGGCCTAATAGGAAGAAATAAGAAGTGAAATCAAGCTGTTTTCTGAAACATGAGTGT
Organism: Macaca nemestrina; assembly: GCF_043159975.1. Lineage (NCBI taxonomy): Eukaryota > Metazoa > Chordata > Mammalia > Primates > Cercopithecidae > Macaca > Macaca nemestrina. The sequence continues at coordinate 95,971,825 of NC_092131.1, forward strand.
GTAGATATAATCAAAGGATGATATCATTTTATATGTAGTATCTGAACAATTGATGATCCTTCAAGAAATAGTTGGAATTAAAATCCTTTTGAAAAAGCTATTAAAAATATTTTTATGGTCTCTATTATGAAATGCCAGTTCATACACTTATTTCTGATTATTTCTGAGGTAATTATATTGTAAGAATAGGGAAATGATAACATCTTGGAAATAGTCACTTACTACAAATGCCTGAGTTTTTGGCCAAATATAAATTCTACATCTGGGTTCAAAACCTCAGTTGCACAAAAATAACATAATTTGACTTCTAAGTAGTGTATGTGTCAGCTGGATGACTATATAAGTAAGCAAAGGGGACTTGGCCACATAATAGATGACCCAGAGGAAGGAGGAGTATAATCCTGCCTATCTGTGGGCTCTTCCAATCACATTTGTAGAAGAGGGTTCTATTCAGAACTTTGGGGGTCATTGATGAGCTTGGGCACACAAAAGATAACCATTGTAAATATTTTCTTGGTTAGAAGACAATTTAAAGAAATATAATAATAATCTTCAAAAGGTTGGTTGTCTGTTGTGTGCCATCCTAAAAAGGATTTTTAACAATTATTTTGAGAAGGACAACTTTTAGCTGTCTGTTTGGAAGAACGTTCAAATAACTGGAACTTTCCAAAGATAAAATGGACCATTATAGCAGATAATGCATTCCCTTTAACAGGAAATACTTATCGTTACTGTAGGTAATCACTTAGACCCACAGACAAAGACGTTTGGGTATCAGTTGGGAAGAGAAAAATAACAGCTGATAATTGCTGAGTACTTACTAAATGCCAGGCACTGCTATCTGTACTGTCTCATCTATCCCAATAATCAACCATCCTTTGAGGTTGATGATATTCTTCATATCTTACAGATACAAACCATAAAGCCAAGAAAATTGCTAGTAAATGACACAGACAGGATTGAACTTCAAACTTTTAATAACCATCCTATATTACTTCTTAAGGAAGTTGCAGTGGGAGACTTCCAGGGTCAGTTTAAACTCTAATGATCACTGATTTTGAAAGTCACACTTCAAGGGTTTAGAGTAGTGGTCTGGAATTAGACCAGGGTTCAAATCTGGACTGAGTTTACAATGTCATGTGCCAACAATTTTCTTTTGACTTTTCCTCGATCAGATGCTAACTACAAAAACTGACTTTACTTAAACCAAGATTCATAGAAAAAGAATGAAGGAGGAAGAAAGGAAGGGGAAAAAGAAAGACAGTAATCTATAGAAGAAACTGAACAAATCCTTACATGGCAAGAACAATTGGAATGAATTGAATGGCAAGTACAGGCATAGGAAGGATAGTTCAAGATTATTCATGATTATTCATTATTCCTAGTTATTAATGACTAACCTTGAGTGATGTACTTGAACTTTCTGAAGTTTATTGTCTTCATCTGTAAACTTGAGATCACAATGTTTCATTCACAGGATTGTAAGAATTAAACAATATAATGCATATAGCTTTTAAGCATAATGCCTAGCACTAGTTACAACATTGACAAATAGTAGCTATTTTTAAGTGTTCCAAGACATAAGATATTATTAGAATGGTATTTTGCACTACATGTTGCAATCTTAAATTTTAGCATTAGAATGTTTTTAAAAAAATTTATTGGGTTTAGACCAGATTTAAATCCTCTCTGAGAATAACCATTTGATTTCATCCCTCAACTTTTTCTTCAGTAAGATACCAACTAAAAACAAGTGACAATTTGGAAAAAAATGATAATATGTATAAAAAGTATTTAGTATCAAGAATGTATGAAGACAAATAACTAAAATAGGCAAAGAACAGGTAGTTCACAGCAAAAGAGACACAAATAGTGAATAGATAGGAAATCATACTCAAACACATTTTTATTTCTTTCCCAACCCACTGGAAAAAATATTATCATCATCATAATTGTAATGTCTAACTCCCTCTTTTATTTCTCCTTGGCCTCATATCTTCCTGCAATTACCACTGAGTTTCTCTTTGCCCATTAGAGCAAACTCCTCAAAAGATTTATTCATACTCACCGTTTCACTTCTTAACCTCTCTCTTGCTTTTGAATCAATTCAAATGCAGTGTTCTCTCTGCCTTTTTCTCAGTGTAAAATAAAAAGTATGTTTCTCCCAGAGTTGCTGACTGCCATTTTGAAATCATGGATAGAGCTGATTCTACAGAAATCTGAGTAGAAAGGTAAGAGGAAAAGTAAGTGCTTAATAGCATCATTGGAGAATTCAATCTGACTAACTTTGAAGCCCACCCACTTCTAAACATTTCTGTGATCATTTAACCAGTTTGAATTGGGCTTTGTGTTTCTGAGAACACACATGAATGACTAAGTTACCCCTTCTGACAGGGTCTATGGATGAAAATAAATTTCTGTACAGAAAGACAACATCTGGCAGCCCCTAAGGAGAAAATTTCTAGAGACAAATGTATTTTGGCATCCCAGAATACCAGTTAGTATTCAGTCCACATAATTCCTGCAGATTTGTACTTAAAGAGCACAGGATAATTCCCATATGAGCCAAGACAACTCACTGAGAGATTCAACCAAGATTGGAAAAGGTTTGTGAAAAGTTGAGTAATAGGCTTCCAAAAACATCAGGAAATGTTTTGAATTAAAATACATGATTTCTTTGCTCTAGAATTCAGACTAAAGCAATTTTAAGTCCAAGTCGTTAATTTATAATTGATTTATCAAAAAGTTCTTGCCTTCTCCTTTTTCTTGTGGTTAATTTAGCCAGTATTTACCCATGACTTGTGTGAGGTGCTGGTGACACAATTATGAATAATTGTCCTTAGGCGTTATTGCACAATATAATCGGAGGACAAACACAACAAATATGATTTTTATTTATTTTCAGTGAGGTGAATTAATTTTGGGAGATTGACTTGCAAAACCCTAATTAAAGTTCTTTAACCTTCTTCAGAAGAAGATACTGTAAGCAAAAGGTTTAATTAAGACAGCTTGCTTCTTTAAGTTACTTAGTAGTTATTTTTCTCTTGGCTCTTGTTGACCTGGAGATCCAAAGGGAGAGAGATGGAGGTGAGGGAATGGTGACATAAGGCAGCCTCTATGGGGACCAAACAGAGCTGGGGAAACGGGACTATAGAGAGGGATGAGCAAAAACAGAGCCTGGTGAATCTTCAGAGTCAGAGCCGAGTTATGAGACCACTTAAGGTGGTTTAAAAAAACTTGTATTCAGGACATGGAAAGTAATCAGCAGAAGCCTGGATAATAAATTCTGTCGGAAACCTTGCCAGAGTGCCCATCCTAGGGCATGACCTTGCCTGTGGGTTGACTGAAGCCATTTTCTCTGCATGCTACCCCCTCTGTTGTGATAAATAATTTTTACTCAGCATTTATATATACTTTTTCTTTAGGTACTCTTTCTACACAAATGATGCTTTACATTTCTCAAATAATGCTCATATAATTGTATATTTTAGAAATGTAAGTTATTGTTCTAGTTTGTAGTCATCACTAATGAACATCCATTCTTACAAAAAAATATGTTCATGGTAGTTCTGAAGTGGAAGAACAATCATTACAATTTAACAGATACTAAAAGGAGGGACATCTGAGAAGCAGAGATTTTCTTTCAGAGGAAGACACATTGAACTCTGTTTTGAATATTTTTAAAAATTTCTCTTCACTGAAAATTTTCTTAGTGTGTCTTACATTGATGATTAAGTTACTTGAATTGAATTCAGTTCTTTCATGATAACTGAATGCTCTCAATTACCATAATCTGTAAATTCTTAAAGCCTATACTAAATCTTTGTGCCCAACACAGAATAAAACAAATGGTCATAGCACATAAGGTTATCAATACATTTGAGTATATTTATGTTTGGCAGAGTCTGACGTCCTGACATTATGTTTATAGATACTGATGTTTGTGTTAACATAATGTATACACAGTAAGTGTATGTGTATTTGGAGAGAGCTTCATTACATTTATTGTACCAAAGAAGATGGATTATGTGGAAAAGACAACTTCCTATCTCTTATTTTCTACCATTTCAAAGAAGAAAATTATTGTCATCATTATGTCCACTATTATCTTCCAATAAACTAACTGGTGGCCACTCTACTAGTTCTTGAACTGTGATGAAATTTTAAAAATAAAACAACACCAACAAGCAAAAGTTATAGTCCTTACATTCAAGGAAGGACTCTTCTTAGACTGAAGCTCTTAATATACACGTATTTCAAACAGAAAAGAACAACTAACCACACAGTCTTTGAAATGCCAAAGGAGTGATAGAGGTGGTAAATGAGACCATGTCAGAAGAAGAAGAAGGACATCTGAGTTGGGCATGTGCGTGTATTTGTGAGAAAGAATCTTACAGAGGGAAGAATCTTAAAGCTGTCTTTAGAGGATTGGTAGACTTTGGACTATGGAAAGATGAGGTGTGGGAAAGAAATATATAGGAAGGAAGGAAGGAAGGAAGGAAGGAAGGAAGGAAGGAAGGAAGGAAGGAAGGAAGGAAGGAAGGAAGGAAGGAAGGACCAAGGAAAGAAGGAAGGAAGGACGGACCAAGGAAAGAAGGAAGGAAGGAAGGAAGGAAGGGAGGGAGGGAGGGAGGGAGGGAGGGAGGGAAGGAGGGAGGAAAGAAAGGAAGCAAGCACCAAGGAAAGAAGCAAGGATGGAAGGAAGGGAGGAAGGAAGGGAAGAAAGAAGGAAGGAAGAGAAAGGATGAAAGGACCAAGGAAAGAAGCAAGGATGGAAGGAAGGGAGGAAGGAAGGGAAGAAGGAAGGAAGGAAGAGAAAGAAAGAAGGACCAAGGAAAGAAGCAAGGATGAAAGGAAGGGAGGAAGGAAGGGAAGAAGGAAGGAGGGAAGGAAGGAAGGAAGGAAGGAAGGAAGGAAGGAAGGAAGGAAGGAAGGAAGGAAGGAAGGAAGGAAGGACCAAGGAAAGAAGGAAGGAAGGACGGACCAAGGAAAGAAGGAAGGAAGGAAGGAAGGAAGGAAGGGAGGGAGGGAGGGAGGGAGGGAGGGAGGGAAGGAGGGAGGAAAGAAAGGAAGCAAGCACCAAGGAAAGAAGCAAGGATGGAAGGAAGGGAGGAAGGAAGGGAAGAAAGAAGGAAGGAAGAGAAAGGATGAAAGGACCAAGGAAAGAAGCAAGGATGGAAGGAAGGGAGGAAGGAAGGGAAGAAGGAAGGAAGGAAGAGAAAGAAAGAAGGACCAAGGAAAGAAGCAAGGATGAAAGGAAGGGAGGAAGGAAGGGAAGAAGGAAGGAGGGAAGGAAGGAAGGAAGGAAGGAAGGAAGGAAGGAAGGAAGGAAGGAAGGAAGGAAGGAAAGAAGGGGAATATTAGAGCCTTTCACTTGAGATGTAGAAGGAAATGAAGACTTTAATTTCCAACGAAATATCTCTCCAGTTGAACAACAACACAATAATCTTACTTTTCTTTAATGCCATCAAAATCTGTGGACACAATGAAATTCAAAAGAACTATACTTCAGAAAGGCAAGCCTTTTCTATGTAAGTAAAAAATAAAGGACACATTCAAAGCCAGTGGTCAGTTGCAAAAAGTTGGGGGCAGGTGGGCTGATGAGCAAAGCTGTCAGAAAAGAACAATCTGTGCTTAAACTAGAAGAAACAAACCAGACATTCTGATGAATTCATGGGATGCCTTGGCAGTGGATCTGCAGGAGCCCCAAAGGCAAAGAGAATCCTCTAGTGAAGTCACTTACAGGGGAATTTAGATGATTAAGCAGAGGCTGGGAGTGGAGAGAGGAAGATTTCACAGCCTCACAGTCCCAGAGTTGTCAGAATTGCAGTGTCCTGATATGTCACTGGAATCCCACCATCACACAGCTTCACTGTCTGTGGTCTCACAGGCCTCTGGGCCTCAAGGAAATGATAAACACATACTATTTTCTTAAATTATTAAAAGTCAAAAGTTATTCAAAAGATTGGTTAAAGAAAAAAATCATAAAGTATTATGGGGCTTATAATATGCATAAATAAATGGAGTAATAAAATTAGCACAAAAGGTTGGAGAAAATGTAAATGAAATTATACTATTATAAGGTTATTTCACTGGATACAGAATAATATTAAGCTAAGTCAAGAAAGACTGACAAATTGAAATGTACACTACACTGCAATCTCTAGAGCAACCACCAAAGTAATAATGCAAAAAGGTATGGTTAAAAAGGCAATAGATGATATAGAATGGAATATTGAAAATTATCAACCCCAAAAGAAAACAAGAGGAAAAAAGAAAACACAACAAAATATAGAACAAAGAAGAAACCAGTAGCAAAATATTATACTTACATACGTTTAGATAAGTAAATTAAACGTAAATAGGTGAAACAAATTCCATGTAAAAATTTGAGGATTTTCAGAATGAATGTTTTTTAAAGACTCAAAGATATATCCTTTATAAGAGAGATGCACTTTAAATATAAAACAACATGTAAATTGAAAAAAATTTTAATGGAAAGAAATATACCATGGAGCCTGTAATCCAAGCACTTTGGGAGGTCAAAGCAGCCAGACCACTTGAGGTCAGGAGTTTGAGACCAGCTTGGCCAACATGGTGAAACCCCGTCTCTACTAAAAAAATAAAAATTAGCCATGTGTGTTGGTGGGTGCCTGTAATCTTGGCTACTCAGGAGGCTGAGACAGGAGAATCATTTGAACCCGGGAGGCGGAGATTGCAGTGAGCCAAGATTGTGCCACTGCACTCCAGCCTGGGTGACAGAACATGTTGGCCAGGCTGATCTTGAACTCCTGACATCAGATGATCTGGCTGCCTTGGCCTCCCAAAGTGCTGGGATTACAGGTGTAAGCTGCCACGTCTGACCTCTTAACAAATTTTAACTACACAATACATTATTATCTATTATGGATAGCCACATGCTGTACATTAGTTTCCCAGAACTTATTTATCTTTATACTAATGTTTGTACCCTTTTACTAACATCTCCCTTTTCCCTATTCCCCAGCTCCAAACACCTTTCTACTCCGTTATTATATATTTAACTTTTTTAGATTCCTCACATAAACAGGATGATGCAGTATTTGTTTCTCTGTGTCTGGCATATTTCACTTAGCATAATGTTCTCCAGATTCATCTGGGTTGTCACAATGGAAGAAATTTTTTTCTTTTTTAAGACTGAATAATATTTTACTCTGTGTGTGTGTGTGTGTGTGTGTGTGTGTGTATGTGTGTGTATCATATTATTTATGTGGCGTGTGTTTGTGTTTGTCTGCTGATACCAAGTTATTCCTTGGTATCAGCAGAAGATTGGTTCTAGGAATCCCTATGGATACCAAAATCCACAAATGCACAAGTCCTTTACATAAAATGATGTAGGTATTTAGATGTAAACCTGTGCACATTCTCATATACTTTATATCATCTTTACATTACTCATTATACCTAATACAATGTAAATGCCATGTAAATAATTGCCCTATTGTATTTTTATTTGTATTATTTTTATTGCCATATTGTTATTTTATTATTTTGATCTGTTGTTGATTGAATTTGTGGATGCAGAACCTGAGAATACCATGAGCTAATTGTGTATACTTATTATATATTCTTATCTATTCATCTGTTCATGGACACTTAGGTTGTTTCCATATCTTACCTATTGTAAATAATGTGAATATAGGAGTGTGGATCCCTCTTTGAAGTAGTAGTTTTATTTCCTTTGGATATACACCCAGAAGTAGAATTGCTGGATGATATAGTCATCATTCCATTTTTAATATTTCGAGGAACCAATTTTGTTCATGGTGAGGGCTCTCTTCTTCGTTCTTGGATGACTAGTTTCTTGCTGTGTCCTCACATGGACTTTTCTCCAGCATATGTGTGTATATGGGGGATAGATGGGAGGTTAAAGAGCTCTCTAGTTTCTCTTCTTATAATCCTATGGGGTCAGGGCCCACCCTTCTGACCTCATTTAACTTAGGGGTGCCATCTCCAAAGATAGTCACACTAGGGATTAGAGCTTCAATGTGTTAACTTTGGGAAGGACACAAATATTCAGTTAATCTACATATATATATCTTGTTCCTCCTATCCTGAAAACCAACCAACCAACCAACCAGCCAATCAACCAACCAACCAACTAAACAAACAAAAATCCTCTCAGGTCCATATGACTTTAATGGTGAAGCCAAGCACTTTGAAATATTTAAAAGAGAATAAATACCAATATCACATAATATCTTTCATAAAATAGGAAAGAAAGAAAACATAATAATTTGGTATGTGAGTTTAGCATAACCCTAACTCCAGAATATTAGGAAATAAAATAAACCAATATATAAAAATGGTAATATATTATGTCCACACATAATTTGTCCTAGGAATTCAAGGTTGGTTCAACATTCATAAGTTAAATTCACCACATTAATAAAATAAAGGCAAAAACAACATGATTATCATAAGAGAGACAGAAAACATTATTTGACAAAAAACAAATTTTTGCCCATTTATGATAAAAACTCTCAGAAAAGTGTGAGTATGCTCAATCTAATAAACAAGATAGCTACAAAAACATTTCACTTAGTGTTTAGTGTTTCCATCTAAGATTAGAAACAAGATAAGAAAGTTTTTATTGCATCACTTTTATTTTATTTTTTCTAAAAATTTACCTGTGTAACTACAAAAAAATTCACTTAGTGTTTAGTATTTCCATCTAAGATCAGAAACAAGATAAGAAAGTTTTTATTTCATCACTTTTATTTTATTTTTTCTAAAAATTCACCTGTGTGAGAAAAAAATAAATGGCATATAGATTTTTTTAAAGTAAAGCTATCATTATTCACATAAAAACAAGACTTTTCCACAAGGAATCCTAAGGAAACTACCCTCTCCCCCAATAAACAATACATAGAATTAATTAGAGAAGGAATATAAAAATTACTTTTCTACACAACAGTAACAAATAATTGGGAAGTAAAATGTTCAGATGCTGCTATGTATAATAGCTTAAAAAGAAACCAAAATATTTAGGGGTAAATTTGATGAAAGATGCCCAAGATCTATATGGTGAAAACTGTAAAATATTGCAGAGAATTAAAAAAAGATGTAAATAAACTTAATGGGAAATCAACTGAGACAACTAGAGACATAGCTCATGTCAACAGATAGGACGATGAAATATTTTTAACATGACAGATTTCTTCCAACTTAAAGTATACATGCTATACAATATGAATCAATGTCCCACAGAATTCAAAAATAACTATTATCAAGCTGATTCTAAAATTTATATTAAAATGCAAAGCCAAAATATTTTAAAAATGAAGAAAATTTTTCCAATTTTATAACTTAATCTCAAGACTTAGTATAAAGGTATAACAAAAATTAAAACAGCCAGGCATGGTGACCCATATCTGTAATCCCAGTGGGAGGCCAAGGCTGGTGGATCAATTGAGCCCAAGAGTTTGAGACCAGCCCGAGCAACATGACAAACCCTCATCTCTATAAAAAATACAGAAGTTAGCCAGGAGTGGTGGCATGTGCCTGTACTTGGCAGGTTGAGGAGGGAGGATCACCTGAGCCAATAAGGTTGAGGCTGCAGTGAGTCGTGATCATGACATTGCACTCCAGCCTGGGTGACAGAGTGAGATCTTGTCTCAGAAAAAAAAGAAAAAAAGAAAAAAGAAAAAAAAAGACATGTAGATCAATGGAATAGATTAGACAATCCAGAACAGAGAATATATATCCACAGTTATACAATCAGCTAATTTTCCACCAACTTGCGAAGATCATTTAAAGTAGAAAAGGATACTTTATACAACAAAATGTGCTAGAGCAATTGCACGTACATTGGAAAATAAATAAATCTTGTTCAAAACCTCACATGAAACATAAAAATTATTATAATTTAGGATGGGTCATGGGCCTAAATAGAAATGTTACAACTTTAAAACATCTAGAAAACAAAATAGGAAAGTATGTTTGTGACCTTGAAGTAGGCAAGCATTTCTTAGACAAGAAACAACATCAGTAACAATTAAAATGTATATATAAATTAGAGTTCATTAGTTAGACTTCTTTAAAGCCAAAAATGTATGTGCTTCAAAAAAGATCACTAAAAAAACTAAATTAAAGGGCAAGCTAGAAACAGGGAGAATATATTCACTTCACACTTTACAGATGAGAGCATATATGTAGCTAATATTTATGTAAAAATGTCTTAACCTCATTGACCATCAGGGAAATGGAAATTAAAATCATAATGAGGTATCGTTTCACCAGAATGGCTAAAATTAAAATGCTTGACAACATCAAGAGTTGGTGAAGATGAGGAACACCTGGAGCTCTCATACATTGCTGGTAGGGGTGTAAAATGGGACATATGGAAACTTTGAAAACTGTTAAATAAAGTGAATTAAACATATACACACTTCATGAACAAGTTTCCTAGGTATCTTAAGAAAACCAAATCATATATATATGGATGTTCATAGTAGCTTTATTTAGAGTAGCCAAACTTGGGAGGTGGGAGACCTAATTAACACCCATCAAAAAGAGAATTGATAAGCAAATTGTAGTTATTCATACAATGACATACTATCCTCAATAAAAAATAATGAATTACTATTATAGGAACACATAAAAATCATTGCATTATGTTCAGTGAAGGATACTAAACAGAGGATTATATAGAGTATGATATGTTCATTTGAAACTCAGGAAGTAAAATTAAGCTATGGTGACGAATATCTACTGATTACCTCTGAGTGGTGGAGGAAATTGACTAGGATGGGTCCCAGGGAAGTTTCGTGGGGATTAATATGCTCTGTGTCTTGACTGGAGTGGTGGATACACAGATAGAAACTTACACTTGTTAAAAATTATGTAAGTCTACATTTAATGAATGTACATTTTATTGCATGTAAGTCATTCCTCAAGTTGATTTTTTTTAAAATTAGAGGCAAAAATACTTTTTGTTTTTTTCCAGATCTTTTTCACCTCCCACTTGCCTCTCCATACACACAGCTTCCTTGCCACTTACACCCTGCATTTTGGTGGTGTGATGGTTAATACTGAGTGTCAACTTCATTGGATTAAAGGATGCAAATTATTGATCCCAGGTGTGTGTGTGAGAGTGTTGCGAAAGGAGATTAACATTTGAGTCAATGGGCTGAGAAAGGCAGACCCACTCTTCATCTGGGTGGGCACAATCCAATCAGCTACCAGCTCAGCCTGAATAAAAAGGAGGCAGAAGAATGTTAAAAGACTAGACTGGCTTAGCCTCCTAGCCTACATCTTTCTCCTGTGCTGGGTGCTTCCTGCCCTCCAACATCAGACTCAATGTTCTTCAGCTTTGGGACTCAGACTGGCTTCCTTGCTCCTCAACTTGCTGATGGCCTATTGTGGGATCTTATGATCATGTTAGTTAATACTACTTAATAAACTCCGATATATATATATATATATATATATATATATATATATATATATATATGGGTTTAAAGTAGAAAAGGACACTCCATACATAAATACATACATAAGGATACTCTATACATACATATACATATACATACATATATATGGGAGTTTATTATATATGTATTATATATACTCCAATCAAGACACAGAGCATACACATATGTGTATGTGTATATATATGTATGTATGGGAGTTTATTAAGTAGTGTGTGTGTATATATCTATCTATCTATATCTATCTATCTATCTATTTATCTATCTATCCTATTAGTTCTGTCCCTCTAGAGAACCCAAACACAGGTGGTATATTTGTTTCAATTCATGAATCTACATTAACACATCACTATTACCCAAAGTCCATAGTTGAAATTAGGGCTCACTCTTGGTGAGATACATTCTATGGATTTTGACAAATGTCCGTTGACATGCATCCACCATTATAGTATCATACTGAGTAAGTTTATCACTATAAAAATCCTCTGTGCTACGCCTATTCATCTAGCCCTCCTCCCAGCCTCTAGCAACCACTGATCATTCTACTGTCTCCATAGTTTTGCCTTTTCCACAGGGTCAGATACTTGGAATCATAGAGTCTGTACCCTTTTCACATTGACTTTTTTCACTTAGTAATATGCACTTAAGTCTCCTCCATGTCTTTACATCCCTTGATAGTTCATTTCTTTTTAGCACTGAATAGTATTCCATTGTTTAGATGTGCCAAGATTTATTTATCCATCCACCTCTTGAAGGACATTTTGGTTGCTTCCAAGTTCTGGCAATTATGAATAAAGCTGTTATAAACATCTATATGCAGGGTCTTTTGTCGACATAAGTTTTCAATTCATTTGAGTAAATATGAAGGATTACAATTGCTGAATCATATGGTAACAGTATCTTTAGTTTTGTAGGAAACTGTAAACGTATCTTCCAAAGTAGCTGTACAATTTTGCATTTCCATCAGTAATAAATGCAGGTTTTTGTTGCTCTACAACCTCCCTAGCATTTTGTGTTATGAGTGTTTCAAATTTTGGTCCTTCTAACAGGAGTGTTGACTAGATGTTTTTAACTTTCACTTCCTTTCATTTTTATATCATCAAAATGTACTTTAAATTAGATAACATTTTCTAGTTATTGTAACAACTCATGAAATCACTAAATAGTACCAACATAGTTTGGCTGTGTCCCCAACCAAGTCTCATCTTGAATTCCCACCTGTTGTGGAAGGGACCAGGTATGAGATAATTGAATCAAGGGGATTAGTCTTTACCTTGCTATTCTCATGATAGTGAATAAGTCTCATGAGATCTGATGGTTTGAAAAAGAGGAATTCCCCTCCACAAGCTCTCTCTTTGCCTGCTGCCATCCATGTAAGATGTGATTTGCTCTTCCACCATGATTTTGAGGTTTCCCAAGCCACACAGAACTGTAAGTCCAATTAAACCACTTTATTTTGCAAATTGCCCAGTCTCAGGTAAGTTTTTATCAGCAGCATGAAAAATAACGAATACAGAAAATTGGTGCCAGTAGAGTGGGGCATTACTAAAAAGATATCCAAAAATGTGACAGCAACTTTGGAACTGGGTTAAAAGCAGAGGTTGGCACAGTTTGCAGGGCTCAGAAGAAGACAGGAAAATGTGGGAAAGTTTGGAACTTCCTAGAGACTTGTTGAATGGCTTTGACAAAAACGCTGATAGTGATATGAACAATAAGGTCCAGGCTGAGGTGGTCTCAGATGAGATGAGGAACTTGTTGGAAACTGGAGGAAAGGTGACTCTTGTCACATTTTAGCAAAGAGACTGGTGGCATTTTGCCCCTGCCCTAGATACTTGTGAAACTTTGAACTTGAGAGAGATGATTTATGGTATCTGATGGAAGAAATTTCTAAGCAGCACAGCATTCAAGAGCTCACTTGGGTGCTGTTAAAAACATTCAGTTTTAAAAGGGAAACAGAACATGAAAGTTCAGAAAATTTGACAAGGCAATAGGAAAGAAAATCCCATTTTCTGAGGAGAAATACAAGCCTGCTGCAGAAATTTGCATAAGTAATGATGATCCCAATGTTAATCCCAGACAATGGGGAAAATGTCTCCAGGTCGTGTCAGAGGTCTTCATGGCAGCCCCTCCCATGCAGGCCCAAAGGTCTAGGAGGAAAAAGTAGTTTCATGGGTCAGGTCCAGTGTCCCTGTATTGTATGCAGCCTAGGGACTTGGTGCCCTGCATCCCAGCTGCTCCAGCTGTGGCTGAAAGGGCCAACATAGAGCTTGGGCCATGACTTGAGGGTGCAAGTCTCAAGCCTTGGCAGCTTCCACGTGGTGTTGAGCCAGTGAGTACACAGAAGTCAAGACTTGAGGTTTGGGAGCCTCGGCCTAGATTTCAGAAGATGTATGGAAATTCCTGGATGTCCAGGCAGAAGTTTGCTACAGGGGCAGGGCTTTCATGGAGAACCTCTGCTAGGGCAGTGTGGAAGGGAAATGTGGAGTTGGAGCCCCCACACAGAGTTCCTACTGGGCACTGCCTAGTGGAGCCATGAGAAGAGGGCCACTGTCCTCCAGACCCCAGAATGCTGGATCCACTGACAGCTTGCATTGTGTGCCTGGAAAAGCTGCAGACACTCAACACCAGCCTGTGAAAGCAGCTGAAAGGGAGGCTGTACCCTCAAAGCCACAGGGGCAGAGCTGTCCAAGACCATGGGAACCCATCTCTTGCATCAGCATGACCTGGATGTGAAACATGGAGTCAAAGGAGATAATTTGGGAGCTTTAAGATTTGACTGCCCTGCTGGATTTCAGACTTTTGTGGGGCCAGTAGCATCTTTGTTTTGGCCAATTTATTCCATTGGGAATGGCTGTGTTTACCCAATGCCTGTATCCCCACTGTATATAGAAAACAACTAACCTGCTTTTAATTTTACAGGGTCAAAGATGGAAGGGACTTGCCTTGTCTCCATTGAGACTTTGGACTGTGGACTTTCAAATTAATGCTAAAATAAGTTGAGACTTTGGGGGACTGTTTGCTGGGAAGGTATGATTGGTTTTGAAATGTGAGGATGTGAGATTTGGGAGGAGCAAGGGAAGAATGACATGGTTTGGCTATGTCCCCACCCACACCTCATCTTGTATTCCCACCTGTTGTGGCAGGGACCAGGTGTGAGGTAACTGAATCATGGGGGCAAGGCTTTCCCTTGCTGTTCTCATGATCATGAAAGTCTCATAAGATATGATGGTTTTAAAAGGAGGAATTCCCCTGCACAAGGTGGTCTCTCTCATCCCCTGCTGCCATTCATGTAAGACGTGACTTGCTCTTCCTTGCCTTCCGCCATGATTGTGAGGCTTCCTCAGCCACATAGACCTGTAAGTCCAATTAAACCTCTTTTTTTTTTTGTAATTTTTTTTTTTTTTTGTAAATTGCCCAGTCTTGGGTATGTCTTTACCAGCAGTGTAAAAATGGATGAATACAAGTACCATATATAATCATTTCCAAATACATGCACCTATGACATTTACCTTTCCTACATTTTAAAATTAAATATAACATCCCTAATAATGATCTCTTCCCAAATCCTTTTTTTTCTTCTTCGGCCTCAAAGAACCCAGGTTTTCCTCATCTCATTTCTGTAACTCAATTTTTCAAGCTTCAGTCTTTTATTCTCTTGATGCTGCCTTCAATTTCCCAAGCAAAGCAATTTATCCTTGTTCTGTCTACTCAAAATGTGCAAATCCCCATCTCACTGTGAAGTCATCAAAAGCCATGACAGTCTCGTTCTGACTCATCATTAATTATACCCATAAGTGGACAAGTTTTGTTAAATTTGAAGCTTCAACAATTCGGGGAGTCTTCTTAAAAAATACTATAGCATCAGATATGAAGTAAAATATTTATTTTTAATGAGAAAATAAGTCACAGCAAACTGTATACTTATAAAGTTAAATGCTACAAACAACACAAACAAAAATTACCATAATAAATTTCAAATTAGGAGTCTGTCATCTCTAGAACACTTTAGTGTCTCTTCATATGAAAATTTTACATCTCTTTCTATGGAGAAAGTTAAAAAATAATTTAGTTTTTCTTTCCAATGTGGTGAAAAATAGTGTTTTTACATTATTGAACATTTAAAACATATTTGTAAACTCCCCAATTGGCATGATTAGCAATTTCATATTAAAGTTTAGAATTATTATCAAACTTGGGGAAACTTTTCTTATTTCTTTTCATTTATGAGCTATGAGATTTCAGGGAATTTCAGTTTTTCTGGAGGAGTGAAATATTCTTTGACATCACTCATTAGCAAGGAGTTTGCCTCCAAGGGAAGTGAAGCATCATTCATAGCTTTTTCAACATGAATGTTTTATGTCAAATCCCCAAATATAGAATTTTTTCCAATGTATTGATGTAGTTCACAACTTTTGGTTATTTATAAGAGCATACTTGAAGCCATTCCTTCCCTGGGATTGCTAACAATAAATTAACCAGGCATAGAAGTAATAGTGAACCATGTGACTTTATCCCATAAAGCCAGACTAAACCAGACTAAATGAATTCCCAAGGAATCTTCTATGCTATCTTAAAAATGCTGAGGATATTCCAGTGTGTTATTTACATAAGGAAAAACGTGAAAAGGGCACAATCAGAGAGGAAAGCAACAAAAGTCTTAACTCATTACATTTAACATATCTTTTGCAAATTTTGCAAAATCAGATGCAAACCCATGCTGAGGCCCCTCTCTGGGCTTTCCAAAGCTTAAACAAGTGACAGGTCCTAAGGTTTAAGCTTTATCAGTTTCCCATGAATCAGCCTCTGATTTTTGCCTGTATCTATGTTTTCATCTATATTGTCATCTATACACATACTAAAAAAATCTATATTTTCATCCATATTTATGTTCCATAAATCGTCTCCTAACCAGCACAGTGCCCTATGCCTAAAATAGTTTCTGACTTATGGTAAGCACAAGATAGGAGCTTTTAGAATTAGTTGGATTGGACTGAATTTAATTGACAACGTGTAAAAAATTTAATTGGGTTGGTTCTTATCCTTTTTATGCCTTATGGCAAAATGAGAAGAATGCAGCAGGCTTTAGCATTACTTACTATATTTTTTAAAACTTGGGAAATGTTATTTTACCTCCTTGAGATTCTGTTTCCTAACCTGCAAAATAGGGAAAATAATACTTGGCAAGAGTCTGCAAATTATCTTCCAATATTCATTCTTGCCTTCTACTATAGAAAGAGAACCCCTGGTTTTAGCTGGGCACGTGGCTGCCCAGAATAAAAGCTACAGTTCCCAGACTAGTTCCCAGACTCTCTTGCCATTATATCAGATGAATGAGATGTAAATTGTCACGTAGTGACTTCCCAAACTTTCTGAAAAGAAAGATGACAGACATCTTGCCTTCCTCTTCATCTTTTCCTCTATCTTGATGCTTAGAATGTGCATAAGATGCTAGAGCTCTACCCACCATCTTGGACTAGGAGGCATAGGATCATAGCCTAGGGGGAGTGGAATAAACAGATTAAAGGCTCCTAATCTGGCAAGACTTTGAGGAGCAAAGCTACCATGGCAATTCGGGGTTGCCCACCTCTACATATTAAATTAATCACTATTATTTTGAGCTTCTGTTACTTGTGCTGAATGTAATGCAAACGGCTGCATTGCAGGTTTTGGGAAGGCTCCATATGCAAAGGACCCAGCACAGTGTCTGGCATAGCATTGATGTCTATTATAGCAGCTGTTGAGCATTCTCTTATCTGGATATTTTTGCTTGCCCCATGAAGCAGCTCTCAAAAGTGACTGCATTCCTAGTGCTAGCTAGTAAATAGTTTCATTCCTTAAGTTTCTAAAAATAAGCCTTCTCAATGTCATCTATGTATTAAATTCTGTAGCCTTATCTCCTTTACAAACTGTTAGGAGAAGAATCTATCAGGATGGGATTAATATTTTCCTGCTGTGTAGACTTTTAAGAATGTGCTGGTGTGTAATTTTTCCCAGCATATAATTTTCATCCTGCTTTCTATTTTTTCATCTTGCTGTTGTCAACTCTAACTTGGAAAATATCTTTAAATAGATATTGGAGCAAAAAAAGTATTGTGCTTAAAAAAACTGTGGTGTCTGTTTACACAGTTTACAAAGTCATCAAGCATTATCCTTTTAATAGAGGCCTATGGAACTGGATTGCTGAAGATTTATGCCTGAATCTCCATAAAACGGAATTAGTAGGGAAAAGGGCATTATTCTTTTTTCCCAAAAAGTGACCTTAATTCATACTATTATTATTTTTTAATGGAATAGACTATACACATTTTCATTTCCACCTTCCCAAATCTCCATTTTTCATGAAAGTTTTCCCTAGCTTCTGTGCAGTAGATCATTTCTTTCCTCTTGGACATCTTGTTTGGCTTCATTATCTTGCCAACTTCTTTGGGTCTTGACTTATAGCTCTTTTCCACTAAAGATGCAAAATGCAAATAGAGTTTAAGGCAGAAGAGTGATTTTCCAGGAGCAAAGGAATGCTAAGGAAACTGAGTTCCCAGCCTTTCAGGAGTTAGTTCTTTCTTCAATTACAGCCCCTCCTCTCCCCTCCTAGGGAGCCCTGCGCGATAGACTTGTTAGGGGAACACACAAGGTAGCATCAACTCAGGAAGGGCCCCGAAATTAATCTCGCCTGGTACATTAGGAAACACTTCACTGACATTTGCTGTCCCTGTCAGCCCTAATAAAGAGATTTTTACCTGTATTTGCCTATTCAACACTTCAGCCCCTCAGCCAATTTT
Source organism: Macaca nemestrina (assembly GCF_043159975.1). Classification (NCBI taxonomy): domain Eukaryota; kingdom Metazoa; phylum Chordata; class Mammalia; order Primates; family Cercopithecidae; genus Macaca; species Macaca nemestrina. The sequence goes on from NC_092131.1 coordinate 95,990,072, forward strand.
GGAAATTATTTTTGATTTATGGCTCTCTCTCAGGCGGGTGTCACCCTGCCTGTCAATTATGCCTTAAAGCAAATGCTAAGTGAATGCTGGCTAGTAAAATTAATAAGGGAAACCTTTACTCAGAAACCCAGAAAGAGGCTTGTAAAGGGGATCATTCAAGCAGGCAGCAACTCGGTGGCTGCCTGTGATATTTATAAGCGAGACAGAGGTATGTGGAGAGTTCAGTCACACACAGAAAGGAACAGCATTTTTCTCCCCTCAGTATTTAAGGCTTAGCCACTCTGGAGAACACAAAGACCTAATGATGAAAGTCTATTGATTCCAGTCTCCTCAGATGGGACCTGAAAACGTTTTCCTCCAGTTTGTGAATATACACTGTTCAATTTCACTACAAATCTAAGAAATGGAAATCATATAGTTCTTATTATTTTAAAGATTTGCACCATAAATACGTGTTCCTTGGTTTGTGTAATTTTTACATATTTGATAGTAGATAAGTTACTGCTAGTTAAGTACATGGATGAATGATTAATTAATTAATGAAGCAAGTCCACATAATCTTGGGGACCCTTATTTCCAGCTACATTCACAGCGACTTGGCCCATTCACCTCGTCCCTCTGTACACTTCAGCCTCCTGGCATTCACTGTGATCCTTACTTTTCCACTCCAGGTCCTCTGCACATTCTTCAGTTTCTACCAGGAATGTTCTCTCTTGGCCTCTTTCCCTGAAGAGCTCAAACTCATCCTTCAGGCCTTAGTTCTAATTGTGCTTGCCCAGAGAGATCTTCTCTTCAACTTGTATGAGTTATCATTTGTAATCTCCTATTCTACCCTTTCCTTTTGCTTCGAGGAACTTATCACATTGAGTCATTATGCATTCATTTGTGAGATTATTGGCTCAGTACTTGTTGCCTAAACTAAAGTTTAAGCAAGAGGTCAGGCCCTCTGGTTCTTGTTTAGTTCTATCTGCACCCCCTAGAATACAGCACAGTCTTGGCACATAATAAACTCTCAGAAGATACCTGTTAAATAAATGCAAGACGAATGAAGGATGACTCTTTTAGAAATTTAGGTTATTACATTCCTCACCCTAAGCTGGGTGCACAATGCTCTCCAATACATTAATTTTTTTTCTCTCTCTCTCCTATGAGAATACTTGAGAATACTCTCAACAGATGATTTGAATACTCCCTAGGGGTCGAGGAAAAAAAATAGTAAAAAGAGAGGTTTTAGTACATGGCTTAAGCCTCAAAGACAAGAAGGAACAATAAAACTTTATAAATTCATTCACTGGATGCTCATTTTAGTTACTGATCACCTACTATGTACAAAGGATTGTTATAGATACTGAGAATAACAGAGAACAACATGAAATTTGTCTCTTCCCTGGTGGAAGTAATTAATGGGTGCTGCTGAGTGCAAATTCTGAATTAATTTATTTCCTCAGGACCTGTGGTTTTCTCCTGGTTCTCCCAATTGCATTTTTAGTTGTAAATGCATCCCCTAAAATTGAGAAAACTGTGATCTTGGGCTGGCCAGACTGAAATGAAGACAGCGATAATCATGTAGACGAATCAAGCATTGGTGCTGGAGGGGAGTCGAAAGATCTTTTTATCCCACCGCCTCACAGGAGAACTGAGGCCCTTGTTCCCTAATGCTGTTTCATCCACATGAGCTGCAAAGGAACTTCAGCTTATTAAGAACAACTATTGATAGGCATCTTGATGTTTCTTACAATGTCCTGGAGAATATATCATGCTACGATTTATAGTTTTTCCCATTAAATCAAATCATTGTAATTATTATTTCTCAGAGTGAATAAGTAGATCTGTAATGTATATGATTATTTGCAGAACAAATTTCAAACATGTAATTCTTATACATTCTAATCAGAAGCATTTAGGATTCAATTAGTGAGTCCTTTCTTATGACCTCATAAGACCCGGAACTCCCTTGCTGACCTTTGTTATAGAAAGAAAGAAGTCATGGGATTTGGTGTTGGACAGTTCTGGTATCAAATCTAGATTCCACTATTTTGTATTTCGTGACTCACAGATAATTCTACCTGACACAGTGATGGGAGGACACAGTACTGGATAAGAGCATAGATTTTGGAATCAGATTTCTGGATTCTAGACTTGCTCTACCACATTTTACCTTTGTTATCATTCAAGTTGTTCAACAACTCTGAGTTCTGACTTCCTCATCTGACAAAGGTGGCAATAATGATGCCTTCTCACAAGGTCACTAACACAGATGATATTTTAAAGCACTTAGAATACAGCCTGGAAAACCATGAATATTCAATAAATGGTAGACCTGTAACTACTAGTCAGGGTTCTCGATTTCAAGTAATGGAAATTGATATTAGTTAACTCTAGTGGAAAGGAGCTTACTGAAAAGGTATTTATTTGTCACAGATTCAAGGGGAAGGGTGTCAAAGTTGAGCTCAGAAAGGATCAAAAGAAGCCAAGGCACAGCCAAGACACTGCCAGGGAAAGGACCCCCTGAGGATCGCCTCTATGAGTGGTGTCCTTAGAATACAGGATTTATGCCTTGGAGCTCTGAATACATTACTCAGCAGCAGCTTCCCCCAATCATCTCTACCCATGTCAGCCAGCTGCCTGTCCTAAGATGTTTGGTAGCTCCAGGCAGGAGTGTCTTTCTGGAGGGGCTTCAGTTACATGGCATATTCCAAGTGACAGCAACCTACAGTCATCTTTTATGAGCCACTCTCCCCCTCTTCCATAGTGCTGGTATTATCATTCTTCCATTTTGAAAATAGGAAAGCTGAGGCATGGAGAGATGATGTAGCTTACTCAGCTATCAAATGGCAGAGCAGCCCATCAATAATTCAAATGCAGGACTAAGAACTCCAATACCGTATTTTTTCCACTGCGCTGTACCCCCAAAGTTGTGACCTATGCTTTACATTTGATATTTTACCTACTTTCGTATTTGCCATGATGCTAAGTATCCTCATTCAATGTAAGCAAATTAAATTGCAGCCTATTCAGCTTTCTCACTAGGGCCATCCCCCAGCTACAGGCTATATAGTTTTGCCTGTGTCCAATGCATTTTTGAAGGGAAAGGAATTTGGATATAGATGCAAATAAATAGATCTACAGATAGCCATTCAATTATTACAAATTGTAAGAGGAAGTTCGTGTGATCATATCCTCATTGGATCAGTGAGGTTCTAAAGATAGGTTTTGAACATTTGGAGAAAGTTTATTTGCCTGAATATGAATACTAACATCTATTCCCTCTCTAGAAAACAATTTTTAAGTTGGGCCCCTGCAAGTCAGCAAATTTCCATCTGGGGTCCATCTCTGTCACAATTACATCTTTTTATTCCAGAACAATTAAGATTGAGAGTAAAAACTGCACAATTAATAAGCAAAGATTTTGAATGACTCAGAGTAATAGAATGTTCTATTTCTGTATATTCCCGGAATCACAGATTTCATTTAGTGCTAAGCCTTATTTGTCTACCAAAGCTCTGGAAAAACATACCTAGGGAGAGCACCTTCTCGGATTCTTGGCACCGAGAAACTACAACATCTCAGCATGTGTGTGGTTGTTAGATCCCACGGAACATGAAAAAGTAAAAGAATAAAACCTCCAATTTATGTAAAGTTTTAAATTAGACATCTTTAGTTGTAAGACATACAACACAGCCAAAGCCTTAGAATATCTTGCTTTGTTGTTGGGTGTTGGTTCATTTTAGTCTTTTCAAATGCATAATTTATCTGTCCCCCCCAAAATGGAAACAGTACCATTTTCACTGTTTTATTTGAAAGGAAACTGGAAATCAGAAAAATTGAGTAGTAAATTCAATTCTAATGCGTATGTGACCCAATCTGGATTTGAATGATTTGAATGTGTCTCTCTGATTCCAAGGTCTGTGTATCCATGCACACCACGCACACATGTACATACAGAGAAATAACAGGGCCGCTAGAATTGAAAGATGTTATATCTCCCTACAAATTTGTGCAGTAGGGTAAGATCAAAGGAAATGAAAAAAAAAAAGAAAAGGGGAAGGATCAGATATTAATGGCAAATTAGTAAGAGGTTGGGGAAAGAAGAGGAATTGGGAGAAAATGACATTCCGTTGAATAGTGTATGTGAAGCTTATCACTCAGGAACGATGTTTTCTTCATGTGAACATTTTAAACTATTTCTACATGGTCCATGTTGCTTGTCAGCAGAGATATGAAAGGGATAAATATAACCCCTGGGGTTTCACAGCCTTGCACTTTGAAGAAATCAGCAATCGTTCTCCAGTTATCAAAACCCAGCATTTCTCATAGTGATGGATGCAATATCCTTTGGAATTACTCAAGTGGAGGTAGCAAATGCTGGAATAAATTGGGGTTTTTTTAAAACTGAAAGCACAATTTCATGTGGTTCGAAACTGCTTATATGGAATTCCCCCAACTCTTGCCCCTTATTTATCAGAGTGCCTTCATCAGCACGTTCACCTTGAATCACTTAGCCTATTCTTCCCTTAGGTTGGCCGAATGCCCTCATTGGGTTGTTCTCTGTTGGAAGGGGCAGTTTCTAAACACACTCTTGTTGCAACTTCTACCCACTCATACTAGACATGATGTCCAGGCTACAGGAGTGTTCTTCACTGATGGCTCTTCCAACTGGTCAGAACAACTTTCAGCATGAGTTGTTTCCTTAGCTCTCTATCTCTCCAGTAGCAAAACCAGTTGATCTCCCACTCTTACAGTTTCAGTAATGTTCCCACTCATAGACCAATCATACCCCTGATTCCTGAGACTATAGGACGTCCTAGGTTGGTGGCTAATATTATATCAGCGTCGATGTCAGTACCTCTCTGACCTTTTGTCTTACCTCCAAATATAGGAAAGAAAGGGTGGTGGTGGGCAAGACCTATGACACAGAAGAAGGTTATAGATCGTGTGGATTCCTGTTCTTCAGCCAAGATTATTTCTGTCTGAAGGATGTTGTGGTCATTTGTTCTTGTTCATGCCCTACTTAGAATATTGTTCCCCTAATACTTGGGTGCCTCAGTCCCTCTTATCTCTTGGGTCCCAGGTCAAAGATGACTTCCATGGAGAGGCACTTCCTGACCATCCAATTGAAAACAGCCTCTGACTCTCCAGGTCTACTTATCAATATCACTCTGCTTTTTATTCTTAGGGTCTCATCACAATTTAGAATCATATTGTTTATTTGCTTTATGTCCATCTCACTATAAGCTTCCTGAGAAGAATAAATATAATAAATGTATCTGTTTTTCAATGTTGAATTATATTCAATTTGTTGAATGAGTAATATTGAATTGGTTCTCTAAATGGTTCTTGTGACCTTTCTTGTTTTTATATCTATTTTCTCATACATGAAAAATCAACATGATTATTATGTAATCACAGAATACATGGAACCATGAATTAGGGTCACAATTTTGAATAGCTGGTGCTATTTTGCAAATTTCATGATGTTAAAATGATAGCATTGGGTAGTACTTTCCCCAACAAAAAGTCATGGGTCTTGTTCTTTTATTACATTTTCCTACAGAATTACCTCACTTCTTTCTCAGTTGATTGACATGATGATTTTATTTATTCTTGACATTCCCTTAAGAGGTTAACCTTGAGATAGGAGGGATCCTGTTTACTGTTGCTCCCTACTTCTGTACTTAGTGTGGTGCCTGGAAGCTCTCCATATACTTCTACATGCATGAGTGGATGTTGAATATAAGAACCCTAACATTTAGCCCACACCCTACTCACAACTGGGTTTCTATTTTCAGCCAGGTCCCCGACTCAGTATTCTGTATCCTCATTCCATCCAAACCAGAAATTGACTGACCTTCTACCATGAACTTTGGAGAAGCCCTGTGCGTGGATGGATCTCTGGACCTATAGACCAGACACCATGATTTTGCCCATACCTTCAGGAACTCTCCAGTCAGACTCTGGAAGATCACAAGCTCCATTCCCTTTCTTGGACATCCACATGTTGGCTGTTGCTGTGTCTCCCTAAAGCAGACAGCATGCCTGGTGGGGAGATTACTGCTGCTCACTGCTGGACTCCATGCCACCAGCTCTTCTGCCTGATAAGATAATTCTGGACCACAGTAGGTATGAGCAGTACTTCTTCTAAGAAAAGACAATCTGAAGTTCCTGGCAAGTGCCAGCCACAATGCTCTTTCTGAACGAATTTTCATTGCAAAACTTTCAGTTACAAATTAAGAAATATAACTTTGTGATATTGATACCTATAGATTGAGATGGGAAAATAAAACCATTTGAAATTCTCATCCAATTTTTTTTTTTTTAAGACAGAATTTCACTCTTGTTGCCCAGGCTGGAATGCAATGGCATGATCTTGGCTCACTGCAACCTCTGCCTTCTGAGTTCAAGTGATTCTCCTGCCTCAGCCTCCCGAGTAGCTAGGATTACAGGCGTGTGTCACCACGCCTGGCTAATTTTTGTATTTTTTTAGTAAAGACGGGGTTTCACCATCTTGGCCAGGCTGGTCTCAAACTCTTGACCTCATGATCCACCCACCTTGGGCTCCCAAAGTGCTGGAATTACAGGCATGAGCCACTGCACCTGGCCCTCTAAACTTTTTGATTGAGCTTCATCAGTAAGTGTTTTCTAAATACTACCCACATGTGTTTACTTGTAAGTTATATATATGGATATTATAAAACATACCTAATATACATTTTAAAACTATGAAATCAAAATAAATTTTAAAAAATTTCGTCTAGCAAAACATCATCTTCCATGATTCTGTGCATGCCTTCCTCCATAGCTCCATTTCTAGAGGAACAATCACACAGGGAAGTTCAAGATGCATTTGTTCTGCTGCTGTTTAAAACTGCTGTTTACACTCGTGTCACACTGCAGTTCCTGATGTAGTGGAGAGGTGGTGACCCCAACCTATTTGTGGTGTGAGATTACAGAAGCATTTAGAGAAGCTGACAAGTTCAGGACACATAGTTTTAACACAGCAAAATGAAGTAAGTTTTGATGTTGTTTTCGTTCAACAAATAGGGGACACTAAATAAAATCTGGCTGAAAAAAAAAAACAGACTGAGAATGTGCGTCTTCATGATTTGTGAGATAGTTATCAGAAAGACTGCAGAAAACTAGGGGGATATATACATATATAGGGCATGGCTTCCTGGTCATGAATAAGCAAGACATGTTTCATTGGCAGCATGTGTTCAATAAAACCTTTGTGCACAGGCCAAAATTCAGCCTGCCAGTGATTTTGTGGATTGTGTCAGCCAATGTTATTAGCTAATTGTGTAGTTAACCTAGTGCAAGAATTTTATTGCAACTGTATATTTGGTACTTATATATCAGGAAGTTTTTGATACTCAGCCGCTCAAGCCTTTTGAACAGAGGAACTGGGTTTTTAAAAGCATGTTTACAGTTAACTGGAATTATCACTGCCCTGTAAATTCAGTGTGGGGGAGCAGTCCATCAGCTTCGTTTTTAATTAGTTGTGGCAATTAGTTGGTATTTCCTTTTTTCTCCCAGGAAGAAATCATGAACAAAGATCTAATCTTTCATTCCAATTCAGAAACGTGTCATTTTGCTCTTTAACCAAAATGCCTCCCAGCTGCCCTCTCCTGTCCTAAGCTCAAACAGATCTCAAACGGTTATGTTCAGTGATAGGAAGACATTCCTAGTCTGACATCCTGGTACTGGTGTTACACTAAATGCTCAGGATGGCATGAAATAGCCACTGAGAAATGAAAATGCCCCAGTGACAACACAACGAAATATTCCATTATGTAAGGTAGCAACTGCAAAGGAATAAAATACTAGATCCACAAAACGTGTGCTTCATCAGGCTTCACGTGTTTGCAGTTGCCATCTGTGGTACGATCACGAAGGCAGGATTTCATTTCCCTCTAAATACTGTGCATAAAATAGTGGCTTTCAAAATTTCACAGCATGAGCCTATGATGGTCCAAGGCCAATAAGTTGCTGTTGATAATTCAAGAGAGCTTGAGTTTAGCAGAAGTGACTTTAAAGAATTTTGAGTTTGTACATAGCTCAGATGAGGCTGCAAGTTTGACTGTGACCTTCTTCTATCTACATTTGTCCCACAAGTCTGCAAAATTGAACCAGCTATTTTTTTTAACAATTCAACTTTAGAAAGAAGGATATTTTCTGGTCAGACTGGATGTTCAAGGTGGTTCTGAAGCAGAATATATTTATGGAAATTGGTAAGTCATAACATTTTTGACCTTCCTGCCATCTCAGGGTAAGGTTAAATAAATGTGTTTGTTTTTCCCTCCTCAAGATGTATATTTAAATTCACGTAGAATATTTGTGGTCTATTTGAGAAAAATAAGCAATGCCACAACTTTATTTTGCCTAAGAAACAAAAGAAAAAAGAAAACAAAAAATGCTATCATCAAGTAAGCTTAGAATTTAGGACAATCAGAAACTCACTTAGAAATATGTGAATCATTTCAACATCACTTAAACGTATAGAGGCACTGAACATCGGAGTGACTGAAATAAATATCTTTACCCCTACATTTCTATATTAAAGTATAGAACAGCATAATAATATCTATATATAACATTAAATTATCATTGTAAAAATGCATGATATGTTAGCATTTAAAATGCAAGACATAAACATAAATATATGTATAGCAATATATTATCGTTTCAGAAATGTGTAAAGAAAGAAAATTATAAAGACAATAAGTTACTCTTTATCCCACTACCTGCATATAACCCTATTAGCTTTTCTCATACAAACTATAAAGACATGTTTCCTAATACATTTCTCACTATCGCAACATAAGCCCCTGAACACACTTCATTTTAATTGCTGCATGATATAGCATTATGTGGATATACCATAATTTATTTAATCAATACGTGTATCTTTGTTATTTGATTTCATTAATTATATTACAAGGAAAATAATTTTAAATAACATCTCTTCTATCTATAATGTAAACATTCCATATGATAGACACCTAAGATTTTAATTATTTGGCCAAAGGGTATGGGGATTTTTAAGGTTTTTCATTAACAATGCTAAGTTGTTTTCAACAACAACAAAATAATTTCCAGTGTAAGAAATAATTATTTGAGGGGGAGAGATTATAACATATTTGAACCAATGGTTGTACTCTCTAAAACTCTGACTAATAAAAACAGGGAAAGTTTGAGGAGAAAAAGAAAAAAAAATGAAGAAAGCTGAAACCATTTGAATTTCTAACATTTACATTTATCAACTCAGTTTACAGTGAATCTCTCTGTGTAAGATGCAGCATATTTCCTGACGAGTTAAAATAGCCAATCAAGAAACAAAGTCAAATGCTTTGTTAATGTTAGTTGATCACTCATTTTTAGTAAAAATACTTGATTCTTGATCTTTATCTAATTGTGAATATGAGACTGTGATGAAAGCTATAGATTTTCTTAGAACAAGCACATACAGTATTTTACATCTGTTATCAGGAATCCACAGATCCCAAAGATGCTCATTCCATAGTCCCTTTAGGTATTAGATAATTTGGGTTAATAAACCCTAAAAATAATTATTAGCTCATTTTCAAAACATTGTGAAAGAGAAACAAATGATGGCAACCTTTAAATGCCATATCTGAAGAGCTTACCACTTAGCATTCACAGAATCAAATGGCATTACTGAGAAAACAAATTATAGAGATGTTTAGTCAGGTGGGTCTACACATTTTGTGGGACACAGATTCCTTTGAGATCTTTATGAAAGCAAGGGATATTCTTCCCAGAAGAAAATGTTTGCAGGCACAATCAGCCATCATTTTGACATAGCATATCTGGGTTTAGGTGGTGAATTCAAGGACATTCTTAATATTTTTCTCAGTGTCCACAGATTCCAGACTGAGAGCCCTTGAACTCCAATCCCACCACAAACTAAATTTTACAGACGAAAAAGATAATGCAAAGAGAGGTTACGTGATGTATTTCGGGCCAGGGGTGGTAGCTCATGCCTGTAATCCCAGCACTTTGGGATAAGGAGGGTTGCCTGAGCTCAGGAGTTCAAAACCAGTCTAGGCAACATCTCTAGAGATCACGTCTCTAAAAAATAAAAAATAAGAATGTTAAAATCCAATGTTAATAGTTTTAAAAATATATATCTACTCGTAATAAGAATTTCTAGTTATATTGGCATTATAATCTGTATTTTCTGATCTTCCATTTAGTACCATTTCAGACCCATTTTACAGATCAGAAACTAAAATTCAAAGAGGGCAAACTGCTTACCATAATCATGTGTTATGTGATAAACAGAGAACAAGAAAGTGACCTTTCCAGACTCTCGATCTTATAGGTGTCTCCCTTCTCCCCACAAAAAAAGAAAATACTTTAATATTCAGGAATATAAACTTTAGGACTAGATCAGTTAACTATAGATGATCAAGTTATTTATCTCGATTAAATAATGTGTTTTCACTGAGATACTTTGTAATCAACTACAGAAATTTCATCTTTAAGAGTTAAACAGATGTATTCATATACCTGGGTAATTCACTATGCAGATACTAGCTTCTCAGGATGCTTTTCCAACTGGCATTGGCAAATGTTCACGTTGAGAGCTTTCCTTTCCTCACTATAAATTTTGACCCTTGCAGTTATGAAGTTGATAGTAATCAGCTGGTTTAATTTTATGTATTTATTTATTTTTAATAATAGAGAGGGGATTCTCACTATGTGCCCAGGCTGGTCTCAAACTCCTGGGCTCAAGTGATCCTTGCACCTCAGCCTCCCAGACTGCTGGGATTATAGGCATGAGCTTCCATGTATGACCACAGCTGGTTTGATTTTTGAGTGTACAGTGTCTACAACCAAGAAAGTTCTTTAAATAAATCAAATACTGCTCTTTGAAATCCCCTCAGGCCCACTAATTTGAAAAACATATGAAGAAGAGATGTAAAAATGTCCTGGTTTCGATACAATCTTTTACATATGCTAGTTTCCAATTTGATGACCTGGCAGTCCAATACCACCAATAGTCAGGATGTTCCCCTTGCTGAAGATAATATATCAATAGATATGTGGACAAACAGATCCACAGGCCATCACTTCCCATCAGTTGCTGGCTGTTTGATCATATTGTTCTCAGAACCACTGGAGGCAAGTGAATCAAAAGGTAGCTGGCCACTGGGTTTTTGTTTCCTGGGCCTATTAGAAAACTAAATGTTGGCACTTATTAAATGAGTATTCTCTTGCATGTCGACTGCTGTGCAAATTTCTTATTTACAATCCCTGGTTTTATTTTTCAAGAGAAGGCTGAATTCCAGCCTAGTGAGTCAGTACACAGAGAATCCATCACAACGGAGAACTATGTCAGGGGCATCCAGGGTTGAGAAGTCAGGGCACGGAGCATGGTGATCATCCCCAGCTGAGCCTGAGTTTTGTTTTCTTTGCACACATTCTACTCTTAGGCCAGATATATTTAAGGATTTTACTTCATAAATGGCCATTTTCTACAACTTATACTATGAAAATTGTGACAGATCATACACCAAAGATAGCTTTTGTGTCCATTTCAGATAATGAAATAGAGTGGAGCAGGGTTTCTCAGGAATGTACCAGTAGTCAGCTATAGAGGGAGAAGAAGGGAGAAAATATTTGAGAACAAGGAATAAACTCTTAGTTCCTCTTAGAATCCATTCTTCTTGCTATGAATTACCTGACCTGGCCATAAGTGTGTTTCATCAACATTATGCTTCTTTCTACAGAGATTATGGATACAAACCATCTAACCCTACCTAGAATTGACCTTAAGTAAGTGAGAAGATAATAAGACCACTCAGTAAGAGGGACACCATTTTGATCTAGTATCTTGCTTAACTGGATTGTGTGATCCTTGGTGAACTTTCTGTTGTATGTAGAAAGGGAAAAAAGACGTTAATCTTTTCTTCTCTGTATGGATATACTTGCCACAGCTTGTCAGACATCCAGTTATCTAAGCTTATACAGACAATGCGATGGGCAAAATCAAGTGGTCAAATCATCCAGCTTTGAATCCTCCAGTGAATTGTTTATCCTCGTTGAGCTTAAACTAACTCATCTGTTAAATGGAGGTAGTGATAGTTCTCTGTTCTATTTTCGTGAGGCTTCAATGAGAAAACACATTGGGCCTGGCACATAGTAGGTACTGAATAAATGATAGCTATTCCCAGCAATAGAATGTCAATAAGATTATAATTTTTTTAAAAGTTCATATAAATTTCTGATATATTGAAGCCTGAAAAATGGCAAAATTGAGATAACATACTCACGTTTCAATAGACTTACTCCCGAGTAAAAGAGAGAAATTTGAAGTCTTCCAAAGATCTAAGAGTTCTACCCATTACTATTCATACCCATCAGCCTCCACTCAATACTACAAGTTGGGGGATTAATGTATAATTCCAGGGAAATCTCTAAAATGATGATGTTTAAAAAATTGGTTCTAAGAAGTACTCTCTATTCTATTTCAAGTAAGTTTTGAAGTGGACACAGACATTATTTTTGGTGTATGGACAATCACAATTTTCATAACATGGATGACAGAAAATGGCCATTTAAGGAAATAGACGTTCTACATATGTATATCTAACAGAAAAGTAGAAACTGTACAAAGAAAAATTTGTAACATATCATCCCATTTCAGTAATTACTCTTGGTAACACATTATTTTGGAGTAATCAGAAGACAATGCCACCTAATTTCTCTATTACAAAAGATAAGTTAATTACTTCATTTAATTTATTTCCAAAGAAAATTTGCACATAATTTTTCAACTAAAAAATACTAAAATATATATTTTAGAGAGAATATTTTCCATGTTAATAATAGCCTAAGGTGATTTAAGCCAGAACTCAAACACAATGATTCATTTGAGCTTAGCAACTTTTCATACAATAATACTTGATATACATATTTTAGTTGTTCTGATACTACTGTGTGAACATGTGTATATTTCCAAATTCTAATAAAATAACTATAAAATATGATTCAAGCCATATGCTTGAATGGTGAAGCAGCTGCTTAATCCATTTCTTTAAAAACTACATACATAAAATAAATTGGAACATAGGTTTGTGGAGGCCTGTGTATATTTTATTAAAAAAAATTAAAATAGCCAGGTGACTCCTGAAAGAACGACTTTGTAACACTCCCAAGCGATCCAAGTCACCTTAGTATTTGCCCTCTCCAGCTTGGGCTGGAAACCCTGGGCAATCAAGCTGGCTCCCAGTATGATTTTAGAGCTTGTATGCCCAATTAACTGAATTTCTCCACCTGTTGGTGAGGTTGCTGGTCTAGGCATTATGAACGTGCACAGTTTACATGAAGCAGAGTACAGAAACGATGAACTGAGTAATTCAACAAAATCGAGTGGAAACCTTGTTTCCCCTACCACCCGTTCTAATTTATCAGTTCACTTATGTAAAGCCTGTCAAACTGTTGAGTCTAATCCAAATTTGGAATTGCAGAAATCACTTCCATGCAAACAAGTGTTTATGCCATCACCATCATCATCATCATCTGGGTCCACATCATCATTATATTAGGGTTCTCCAGAGAAGCAGAACCAATAGGATGGATGAGTGAAAGATAGAGAGATAGATAGAGAGATAGATACATAAATAGATAGATAGATAGATAGATAGATAGATAGATAGATAGATAGATAGATAATGTCAAAATAGATTTGGTATTGGAATTGGTTAATATAATTATGGAAGCTGAGAAGTCCCATTACTGGCTGTCTTCAAGCTGCAGAACCAGCAAATCCAGTGGCTTCATTCAGTCTGAATACAAAAATGTCAGAACCAGAAAAGCCAATGCTGTAACTCTCAGTCGGAGACTGAAGGCCTAAGACCCTGGGGAGCTGCTGGTATAAGTTCTAGAGTGTGAAGGCCTGTGAACCTGGAGTCCTGATGTCCAAGGGGAGCAGAAGAAGGATGTCCCAGCTCCAGGAGAGAGAACAAATTCACCTTTATTCTTTCTATTCTACTGTGCCCCTCAATGGATAGGATAGTGTATATTCACATTGGATGAGGGTGGATCATCCTGACTCAGTCCATTGATTCAAATGCCAATCACTGCTGGAAACTCACGGACATACCCAGAAATAATGTTTTACCAGCTGTCTGAGTACCCCTTAACCAAGGCAAATTGACATATAAAATTAACCATCGCAATCATCATCCTGATTATCTGGATACCACATGCCAGGAATTGTGCTAGTTCTTCCCGTACATTACACAAATTAGGTCTCCAAGTCTCAGTATAAGGTAAGGATCCCCATTACAACTAAGAAGAAACAGACATTCAGAAATTTCCCTTTTGCATTTGACAGTCTAGTACAAGATAGAGATACCATTGCCCTTTGCATGCAAATGTATTTTGTTTCATTTCTCCACTTGCTTCATGAACACATATAGAATGCATTCCACCTACCAGCCACAGTGAGGTCTGGTAGAAAAAGGATTCACTCTATAATCCACTGAACCAGGTTTAAGTCCCAGATCTTATAATTATGCACCTAGAGATTGATTTTAAGCATGTAGCTGCTTAACCATTCTGGGTGTTCTACCTTCCATTTAAATATGAGGAAACTCATACCTACTTTATAATAAACACATCATGACTTAAAAAAGGTAGGTGTTCCGTTAATCAGTCTTGTTATTATTTTACTTTCTTGTGTCACAGAATTCAGCTATCTTTTAAAAAGAAGAGAAATGGCTATTGACTATCTTAAGAACTTTTACAAAATATAGCTGATTTTTATTTACTTGCTTAAAAACAATAGACAGATCCCCTATGGTAACGTCAAATGAGCTTGTCTCAAAATTCATCAACCCAGTGCCTTCAGGATGTCCCAGTTCAAAGAAGACCAGAAGTCACCGCTCTGAGTTGTCCTCTGGGTCGGAGCAGAAATTCTGCCCCCTCTGCCCCCACACACCCCCCAGGGCCTGGTTAGAATCCCAGGGGCCAGTTCATGCCACTTCACCATAAATCTTCCCATTTCTGAAAACAAGGAAAAAAAATATCATCAGAATTTGTCTCCCCAAGGGAAGAAGTAAGAAGTCCAGTTGTAGGTCTTTTGCCTTTTAAAGTGCAAAAAATGCATAGTTTTTTGAGAATATGTTTTTGCCAATTTGTACTTGGAAAGGCATAAATGTATAAAAAGGGAATTTCCTTTTCTCTGAATAATTAGGAGGAAAAAATGTAGCTTTCAGACAGGGCACATCTGCTTCAGTTTTTCAGTTGTGTATTTAAAGGAAAGGCTGCCAAAAGAAACCAATTCTTTTTGTGCACCCACTATATGCTGGAGTCCTTATTTGCTGTGTTATATATAAACGTTACACACACTCTTGTATGAGAGGTTTTATTATAATTTCCATGTGATAACAACAACAACAGTTTTATTTATATTTATTTGTATTGTATTGGTAATAATTTTACTTGTAAATAAATATATTTGTACTCATTTGTAACTCAGACTTACAAGAAAGCATTTGATACAGCTCGCTCCTATTTGAAAGATGAAGAAACTCAAAGAAGCTGAACCCCTTTTCTTACCAGACAGTAAATGCCCAGGTAAACGTTATAGACACTTTTGGGGTCTGAGGTCCATCTTCCCACAGTGAAATACTTCCTTGTCAGTGGGTGTCCAGCTTGTTCAAATTTTCTATCTGTTCCCTTAATTCATAAAGCATGTTGAATGCTAAATAAATTTTGGGTGATTTACTGTACGTCTTACTTGCACATTTATAGTGTGTCTTGCAAACAAGATTCGCACTGATAACTGGATTCAGTAGAATAAGTGAGGAATGGAATGCTGAATTTACTGCAGGTTAAGTAGACCACCATAGAACCTGGCATTTCAGCACTGGATGGGGTTTTCAGGCATAAGAGGTCCAATTCATTTCACCTTTGGTTATTTCTGATTTAAAGTTATTTAAGATTTCAAACATGGTTAAATATTGCTCTAAAATGCATTGTTTTACTCTTTTGTATTATAGTGAGTATTATCTGATATTTCTTTACTAATCCAGGACCTAAGCGTAACTCAGGACCAAGTACCTGGGATCGACTCAAAGATTAGTCCCAACTCCTCTTCTTACATCTTTCTCCATAGCCATACCACTTACAAAGTCACTTTGTAATCCTCCCCAACAGAAGCCGAAAGCTCTTCCCTACCCCGTGACTTTGGACCTGGCTGCATGACTTCCTTGAAAGTTAAGAAGTTGTTCACAAGCAAGGGATTGATATGTTTTTTGTGTCACTGGGCTTGCCTGCTTGCACCTCTGCCTTTCAGCATAATAATTTCCTCTAGGTTGTTTCTGCCTGAGCCCCAAAGGGATTAGACATGAAGCAGACCAGAGTGCTAGCCATAAAAAGAGGGGAAAGCCAAGCCTAGCTGGACCCAATGCATGAAGCACAGCAGCCTAGCTGAGCCCCACCTACATCAGCTGACTCTCAGCTGAACTACAGACACTGTTAACAAAGTAAATGTATTGTATCCTCAGGATTTATCACAGTGATAGATGATGGATGCTGCTAATGAATACATATTTTTTGATGGTAAAGTAGTACAGCCATAAAATGTATAACCATGGCTGAGTCTAATGTTTCTAAATGTAAGAATTGGCTGGGATCAGTAGCTCACGTCTGTAATCCCAGCACTTTGGGAGGTCAAGGCGGGCAGATCACGAGGTCAGGAGATCGAGACCATCCTGGCAAACACAATGAAACCCCATCTCTACTAAAAATACAAAAAATTAGCTGGGCTTGGTGGCCTGTGCCCATAATCTCAGCTACTCAGGAGGCTGAGGCAGGAGAATCGCTTGAACCTGGGAGGTGGAGATTACGCCACTGCACTCCAGCCTGGGCAACAGAGCAAGACTCCATCTCAAAAATAATAATAATAAAAACTAAATAAATGTAAGAATCATTTTAAATTAACAAATTCCAGGATATCTGCTATTTTTTTCCCCATAGAAATTAAAGCCCATTTAAAATAAGACTTAAAGAATAAGACTTTTGGCTGAAGAGGTGACTGGAGATAGCTAAGAACCACCTTCCCCTGTCATTATCATATCATCCATCCAAGTACTGACAAATATCTCTCATTTGTTTATTAATTCATCCAACAAATGCCGTTAAGTGCTAGCAGGTACCAGGTGTTTTGGGATGAGCAGCCCAGGTACTGGAGTGAATGAATGCACAGTTTAAAAGAGAGAGAGAATTTTGAGAAGGCTTTTAAATAACAGTAGGTAAAATGAGTTGTGTAGTTATTGCAAACCAAGTACTGATCTCTACATTTTATATCAATTGTCTCATTTAATCTTCTAAACCCTAGGAACTGAGCTAATGCTGTTTTCATTTTTCAGAAAAGGAAATGGAGATCCGAGAAGATTAAATAACCTGTCCTAGGTCAGGCATCCTATAAATGATAGTGGCTGGATTTGAACATGTACAAGTCTCATTCCATAGCCTTAATTCCTCACCAGTATACCATAGCTCTAGATTAGGTGACACCTGAGCCAATTCTTAAACAATAAGTGTCAAGGACTGCAGTAAATAGCCAAGTTCTTGGAGTGGCCCCAGGTGGATACAATTAGCTGGTCAAATTCAGCATCCATGGGTCTGCGGCTCCCCTAGTTTGATTCATGCTGATGTTGATTTTATAGGGGCCCAAAGACCTCTCTTTTTGAGGATTGTGCAGAATGGTGTCAACTACCAGCCTTCTTATGTCTCCTTGCTTGTCACAGAGAACTTTGAGTCATACACTTTCCACCCTTCATTTCACTTTTATCCTAGACAACTTCGATGTCTATAAGAATGACACAGTCAGTATCCCGATTCATATGTCTTGACCTCAACTCTAATAACCTTTATCTCTATTCCATCAACACCATGTGATGACCTTAACTTTGAATTCATAGCTATCAGGAATTGCACTACCCATTAGAACTTAACTAGCCCATTCTCTAATCACAGACTCTGGCCCTTAGAGCTTTCTAGATTTTCCATTTCCAAATCAAGGTTCCTCAATATCTTAATTTCTTGAGTTTCTTCTAGTCTATCCAAACTTTCTTCACTTACTGCCATATGTAGCCTGGCTAATAAGGTGCATTTCCTCTAAATGCTTGGCCTACCCAGGACTCCTGCTATACATACCCATCTCACTGGGTCACTTCAATTTCCTTCTCCATCCCTTCTTACTAACAGACTTCCCTGTCCCACTACAAATCCATGATTCTTAAACCCACCTAGATTCTATACCACTCAAGTACCCATATATGTGTGCTGAGTCATTTCTCCCTTCTTAACAGCAATTACTCCAAAGAGTTCTAAGTGTTATGGGCTGAATTGTGTCCTCCAAAATTAATAGGTTGACATCCCAAACCCCAGCACCTCAAAATGTGACTGTATTTTGAGATAGGGCTTTTGAAGAGGTAATTAAATTAAAATGAAGTCATTAAGGTGAGTACTAATCCAATACAACTGATATCTTTATGAGAAGGGATGAGAACACAGACACACACACAGAGGGAAGACCAAGTGAGGACACAGGGGAAAGGCAGCCATTTACAAGCCAGCAGAGACTAACCCTACTGACAGCTTCTTCTCAGACTTGTAGCCTCCGAAATAATGAGAAAATACATATCTATTTTTCAAGCCATCCAATCTGGGCACCCCTAGCAAATAGATACAATCAATCGCTTCAAATCTTTATTTCCTTCTAGCTTTTCTTGTAGCAAGAAACCTCATCTCCTAATTTTTGAAGAAAATAGGAGATTCCAGGATTGAACTCTAACTGCTTGCTGTCATACCTACCAAATCCAAAGAAAGAGGAACTTCTACCTTTGCCCAAAGCAGATGCTCCATTTCCTCTTTGGAACCTGTGTCTTCTGGTCTTGTTGAAGGTACATTCTCCTTCATTCCAGACATTCCCTTCTTTGCTAGTTCTTTACTTTCCAACCTAGATATACGCTAAGGTTATGAATATTTGTTTTTTGGTTTTTTGTTTTGTTTTGTTTTGTTTTTGAGATAGAGTCTCATTCTGTTGCCCAGGCTGGAGTGCAGTGGCACGATCTCGGCTCACTGCAACCTCTGCCATCCGGGTTCAAGCAGTTTTCCTGCTTCAGCCTCCCAAGAAACTGGGACTACGGGCATGCACCACCAAACCCAGCTAATTTTTGTATTTTTAGTAGAGATGGGGTTTCACTATGTTGGCCAGGCTGGTCTCGAATTCCTGACCTCGTGATCCACCTGCCTTGGACTCCCAAAGTGCTGGGATTACAGGTATGAGGCACCACGCCCCGCCACGTCTATTCGTTTTTAAATGATATTAATAAAATCCTGTGGTACCATAAAAATCATTACGAATTTTCTTTCCCTTCATAGTTAAAACTCTTGAAAACTGTCAACATTTCCTCAGTCTTCTGTCAGTTCTCAACCCATTGAATCTGACCAGCACGGCACTAATGCATGGAAACTGCTCTGACCAAGTGGCAGCCAACTTTGTGATCCAAATGCATTGGGGACTTTTCAATGCCAGCCTTATTTCACAGCTCTCTTTTACCCAATTCTCATCCATTTGTTGTTCTCCTTGGGCTTTCCCTTTGTTTTTTTGTTTTTTTTTTTCCTTCAATCTGTGACCTGTTCTTTCTCCATCTATTTCTTAGATTCCTCCTCCCTATTTTTTTTTTTTTTTGTCTGTTGATGTTCCAGTGGATTCTGTCTCTCTTCTTCATTTTCCTTTTTTTTTTTTTTTTCTACTAACCTTTATTTTATCCTTTACTAGAATTTCAACTTCTTGGTGTCATCACTATGATGACTTTTTAAATTTTGTTTGTATTTTTTGCAGCAAGTATAGTGTAATGGTTAAGAACACAGACTCAGGACTCAATTTATCAGGTTTATCTTATGGCTCTATTACTTCTTAGCCCGCAATGACCATGGAAAAGTCAATCTCTCTATTTGAAATTTTCCCATCTGTAAAATGCGTGTTTTTTGGTTGTTTTGAGTATTAAATGAGTTAAAATATGTAAAAAACCTTACAAATGTCTGGTACATTACAACCACTGTCCAGAATCCTATTATGTATTTAAGACCACTTGCCATTGCAAATATTCCAAAATTTTACCGAAAGCTGAACTCATCTTCTTAACATAAAACCTTTCCTTCTGGTTGCTTTATCTGAAGGATTTTTATCACTGTTTGCCAGGATGAAGGCAGAACCTGGTTGTCTGTCAAGACTTTTTCCTCTCCTTTGTCTCAATTTTTCAACAGTTACCAAGCCATGTTCATTTTAATATTGAATTTCCCTCCTTATCTGTCTCCTACCTTGCATCCCTATAGATGCTGTAAAGCAGGCCCTCATTTTTGAGACATGTGTGTTGTGTATGTTGGAGAAGTGAGGGTCTGGACTATTGCAACAAGTCTCCCTGTGACTCGTTGCAATCTTCTAGTACACTATTCACTTGACACTCAGAGTATGTCTGTAAAAAACAAACACATTTATGTCATAGCTTCAACAGCTTGTATATATTGACTATACTTTCAGGATGGTTTACAAGGCCCTCCTTTACTTATACACTGTTCTCTCCTTTCCAGCCTCAACTCCTACCCATGCCCCACTGTTCAGTCAAACTCAACTACTTGCTTTTGTGGATTCATGCTATCTTTCAAAGCTCTTTTTTTGTTACCTGCAATGCAGGTTCCAATTAGGGGCTTTTAAATACTGAGTTTAACAAAAAAACTTTAAATATGTAAAACAAAAGTAAGTTCAAATAAAGGGAAGACTGAAATTTATTAAAATTCTCATGAAGAATTAAACAAGCTAACCATATCATGTCAAACGTCTTTCCGGTATCTTATCATCTTTCATTGATTTTTCCCCATTTTACAAATAGCTTCTGTTGAAAACATGTCTTTCTTTCCCCCTCTTTTTAGAGGTATATTCACATTTATTTTTCCATTTGGCAACCTTTCTCCCAATTATGTTTTAAAACACTTTGAGTTTGGATATTGCAATAAATATAAAATGGAGGCTGGGAACGGTGGCTCATGCCTGCAATCCCAGCACTTTGGGAGGCTGAGGCTAGTGAATCACCTGAGGTCAGGAGTTCGAGAGCAGCCTGACCAACATGGTAAAACTCTGTATCTACTAAAAATACAAAAATTATCTGGGTGTCTGTAATCCCAGCTACTCAGGAGGCCGAGGCAGGAGAATCACTTGAACCTGGGAGGCAGAAGTTGCAGTGAGCCAATATCCTGCCACTGCACTCCAGCCTGGGTGACAGAGCAAGATTCCATCTCAAAAAAAATATACAAATAAAAATAAAAATAATATAACAATGGATAGTACCATTATGGTGACTTTCATATTTGTCTGTGTATGTGTGCATTTATATTTTACAAATTTTCTGTCCTATATATTTATCACATTTTTCATACGAAAAAATATGTCTAAAATGAAAGAATTGCCAAGCAGTATACAATTTATAACATGTATTATAATCTACATGCATGTTCTCTTAGCATAAAACACTTGCAGTTAAATATTGCTCAATGCAAATGTGAAGACACCTGCCAGTTGAATGGTACCTTAATATAAACCTCCTGGGGATTTGCTGTATTCTTGCCAGATGTAATTTTCAAATTTTCCCTCCAGCCTAGATAGCACAATCATTGATGAAACACATAGCAGAATCAACCATATGACTTTGGAACTGTCTCAGAATCCGTGTTGATAGAAATATGTTTGACTTAACTCTTTTTAACAAGATTTGAGGAATCTTCCCACATCTCAGTGTGCGTAATTGTAAGGTTTTCATTCTTGACTGCAAACACACAGGATTTCTCTGTCTTTTCTTTCTTAATCAGTTCCCTGGCTTTGTCTCCACATCTCCCTATTTTTCTCTATGAATACTACCGCTTTGTTTATAGTATAGGTGACAAGACACAAACCAGGGTTTGGAAAGAGTGAGTGAGAAGGGGCTGACTTCAAGTTGCCGTTTAGGAAACGTGTTATAACTTCAACATTTGCATCTGGCATTTTGTAGCCTGTAGCCCCCTCATCATATGCTATGTGTGAATTCCAGTCGGATGATTCATTCTGACATGGGAGTTCTTTGCCTCTTTTACTCTACAAAAATGTGAGAGAATGAGAGAGAAGGGTCTCATTCCTTCTAATTTTTCCAAGCAATCTTTATTTTTCCCATAGCTGGGAAAGAGATTTTCCGATGAGAAATGTTGCAGTTATGACTAACAATTCCATGTTTCACAACCAAACTCACTCTTCTTGTTGCTCTTTTTTTTTTTTTTTTTTTTCCGATTTCTCACAATTCAAAGTAAAGTGTGAGATTACTAGTACAATTAAGACTCTGGAAAGAGGAAAACTGCATATTATGGCCTTGATAACCCTTCATGGAGAACAAGTTGCTCCTCTGCCACAAATGCCAATTTTAGAGTTGGATTCAACAATAATAGTGAATAGAAGAAACACAGGAAAGCAGATATGTGTTTTAAAATCATCCACAACCAGAAATGTTTATCTAGAAACATTAGGCTCTGGCAAGATGTCTTTCATCTCCCCCTTGCATGTAGTCCAGTTTGGGCAGGATAGCCTTATCTATTATCTAAGTACTTTTATAACCTTATTTTGGAAAGGTCTCCTTGGTCACACGTACCTTAAGCTAGAGAGGAAGGGAGCTGATTGCCTATTTTTTTTTTTAACTGAAGTAGTTTTTGTAGAACAATGCAAATTATATTTATACCATTGCTTGCAAAGATTAAGATAAATGAAATTGTCACATCCACTGAAATGGGCATTGAAAGTTTCTCTGTTTAGGGGGCAATGAACATATTTCATCATACAGATAAAGCAATGTACAATAAGTAAAAGTAAAATTGCTAACACACGATCTTTCCAGAAGTTAACTATTTTGAGTTAACATACCAGTATCTGGTATGTAACAGTCTGATGTTAAGAAAGTACATAAAAGTCACGAAAATTGTGTCATCCTTAACTTACAGAGATGCCGTAATAGATAAATATCACTAGGAAGTTTCCACACGCAATGTATTACCTCTCTATTTCTCCTAATGCATTTTTCTCAAATCCATACCCTGTATTTCCCTTCATTTATATTGTCATTGGATTAGAACTTTGCTATTTTATTAGTAGTCCTCTATTTTGTCTTCCTGCCTCCAGACAAACTACTCCAGCTCTTTTACAATCATCTAATTTCTCTTGTACCTGACTTGATTAAAAAAATTCGTGAGAATTTCTTTAAATGACAGTGATAAAAACCCCATTTAAATAATCTAAATTTAAAAAGAGAATTTCTTGAGTTGTGCAAATGGGGAGTGGGAATGGCTAATACAGATACGGTTCTCAAGCTCATTTAACAGGATAGAATCATGACTATATTACTCTATTTATTTACTTTGATTAATTATGCTTGCTTGCTTTTTCAGAAAGAACATCTTGATGTGTTGACAAGACAGCTTTAAGAAACCAGATGCAAAATTCCAGTCTATCAAACAACCTTACTAGAAAAAATAGAAGTCTTTTTTAATGCAAACAAACAAACAAAAATTTGGAAAAGATTCTGTTTAGCCCTATTTGGTTAATGTACCATCCTTGAATAATTAATTGTTATGTCCAGGGACAAGGGACTCTTCAAATGGCTAAATTGGGATCAAGAACCTAGAACTTGATCAAATGTCCAATACACAATATAAAATGAACTGGCACAGAATGAGACACTACAGTATGATTTTCAAAAACTGCAAAACAACTGGCAATAAAAACAGTCTTGTAGATGTCTTAGAGATTGGCATTATGAAGCATATAGTTTAAAAATAACTACATTTACTATGTTCAAGGAGATAAAAGAAATAGAGGAAAATTTAAATGAAGAGCTGAAAATAATTTAAGAAGACAAAAGTTAGGAGTTGCATTAGCATTCAATTGATTGGTTTAACAGCAGATTAAACACAGCTAAAAAGAGAATTATTGCACTGGATATTTGTTTAGAGGGACATGTACAAAATAAGAACAAAAAAACCAAATATTTGAAAAATAAAGGAGAGTAAAATATTTAAGAATACTGTAAAAAAAAAAACTTATAAAATGCGTGAGTTAAAATTCCAGAAACAGAAAAGAACAATGGGTCAGAAAAAAAAAAAAAAAGCTGAAGAAAAAGGGATGAAAACTTTTGATGCTCAAGAGAGATAAGCCACTGCTTAAAAAAAAAAAAAAAATGAACACTTAGATTTTTAAAAATCACACACAAGTTAATACTGCTAAAAGTCAACACCAAGAAAAAATCATATAGGAAGCCAAGGAAAACAGACAGATAACCACTAAAGAAGCAAGGGTAAGATTGACAACTGATTTCTCAAAGGAAACAATAAAAATCTGAAGAGTATAAAATTATATATTGAAAATGCTAAGAGAGTATAAATGCAAAACTAGAATTTTATACCTGATGAAACTATAAAGAAGATGACAGAAAGACATTTCTGAGACTGAGTCTCACTTGTTGCCCAGGCTGGAGTGCAGTGGCACAACCTCAGCTCACTGCAACCTCCATCTCCTGGGTTCAAGTGATTCTCCTGCCTCAGCCTCCTGAGTAGCTGGGACTACAGGCGTGCACCACCACCCACAGCTAATTTTTGTATTTTTACTAGAGACAGGGTTTCACCATATTGACTGAGCTTGTCTCGAACTCCTGACCTCAAGTGATCCACCCACTTTAGCTTCCTGAAGTGCTGGGATTACAGGCATGAGCCATCATACCCAGCCAATGCTTCTTAATAGAGTGAAATGAGGTCAAGGAGCAGTGAGCGAGAGAAAAAAATATATAACCAGCAGAAAATAATGTAAGATATTATTCATGTAGAAAGAAAAATATTACACATGGAATCTCAGAAATGCAGAAAAAAACAAAAAGTAGCAGCAAAATAAGAATGTGGGCAGACTTGGGGAGGGCGCGCCCAAGATGGTCGAATAGGAACAGCTCCAGTCTCCAGCTCCCAGCATGAGTGACACAGAAGATGGGTGATTTCTGGGATTATGTGAAAAGACCAAATCTATGTCTGATTGGTGTGCCAGAAAGTGATGGGGAAAATGGAACCAAGTTGGAAAACACGCTTCAGGATATCATCCAGGAGAACTTCCCCAACCTAGTAAGGCAGGCCAACATTCAAATTCAGGAAATACAGAGAATGACACAAAGATACTCCTCAAGAAGAGTAACTCCAAGACACATAATTGTCAGATTCACCAAAGTTGAAATGAAAGAAAAAATGTTAAGGGCAGCCAGAGAGAAAGGTCGGGTTACACATAAAGGGAAGCCCATCAGACTAACAGCAGATCTCTTGGCAGAAACTCTCCAAGCCAGAAGAGAGTGGGGGCCAATATTCAACATTCTTAAAGAATTTTCAACCCAGAATTTCATATCTAGCCAAACTAAGTTTCATAAGTGAAGGAGAAATAAAATCCTTTACAGACAAGCAAATGCTTAGAGATTTTGTCACCACCAGGCCTGACCTACAAGAGATCCTGAAGGAAGCATTAAACATGGAAATGAACAACAGGTACCAGTCATTGCAAAAACACGTCAAAATGTAAAGTCCATCGATGCTAGGAAGAAACTGCATCAACTAGCAGGCAAAATAACCAGATAATATCATAATGACAGGATCAAATTCACACATAACAATATTAACCTTAAGTGTAAATGGAATAAATGGTCCAATTAAAAGACACAGACTGGCAAATTGGATAAAGAGTCAAGACCCATCAGTTTGCTGTATTCAGGAGACCCATCTCACATGCAGAGACACACATAGGTTCAAAATAAAGGGATGGAGGAAGATCTACCAGGCAAATGGAAAACAAAAAAAAGCAGGGGTTGCAATCCTAGTCTCTGATAAAACAGACTTGAAACCATCAAAGATCAAAAGAGACAAAGAAGGCCATTACATAATGGTAAAGGGATCAATTCATCAGAAAGAGCTAACTATCCTAAATATATATGCACCCAATACAGGAGCACCCAGATTCATAAAGCAAGTCCTTAGAGACTTACAAAGAGACTTAGACTCCCATACAATAATAATGGGAGACTTTAACACCCCACTGTCAACATTAGACAGATCAACAAGACAGAAAGTTAACAAGAACATCTAGGAATTGAACTCAACTCTGCACCAAGTGGGCCTAATAGACATCTACAGAACTCTCCACCCCAAACCAACAGAATATACATTCTTCTCAGCACCACATCACACTTATTCCAAAATTGACCACATACTTGGAAGTAAAGCACTCCTCAGCAAATGTAGAAGAACAGAAATTATAACAAACTGTCTCTCAGGCCACAGTGCAATCAAACTAGAACTCAGGACTAAGAAACTCAATCAAAACCAATCAACTACAGGGAAACTGAACAATATGCTCCTGAATGACTACTGGGTACATAACAAAATGAAAGCAGAAATAAAGATGTTCTTTGAAACCAATGAGAACAAAGATACAACATACCAGAATCTCTGGGACACATTTAAAGCAGTGTGTAGAGGGAAATTTATAGCACTAAATGCCACAATTAATTCAAGATGGATGAGAGACTTAAATGTTAGACCTAAAACCATAAAAACCCTAGAAGAAAATCTAGGGAATACCATTCAGGACATAGGCATGGGCAAGGACTTCATGTCTAAAACACCAAAAGCAATGGCAACAAAAGCCAAAATGGACAAATGGGATCTAATTAAACTAAAGAGCTTCTGCACAGCAAAAGAAACTACCATCAGAGTGAACAGGTAACGTACAGAATGGGAGAAAATTTTTGCAATCTACTCATCTGACAAAGGGCTAATATCCAGAACCTATAAAGAACTCAATCAAATTTACAAGAAAAAAACAACCCCATCAAAAAATGGGCAAAGGATATGAACAGACAATTCTCAAAAGAAGACATTCATACAGTCAACAGACACATGAAAAAATGCTCGTCATCACTGGCCATCAGAGAAATGCAAATCAAAACCACAATGAGATACCATCTCACACCAGTTAGAATGGCAATCATTAAAAAATCAGGAAACAACAGGTACTGAAGAGGATGTGGAGAAATAGGAACACTTTTACACTGTTGGTGGGACTGTAAACTAGTTCAACCATTGCGGAAAACAGTGTGGCGATTCCTCAAGGATCTAGAACTAGAAATACCATTTGACCCAGCCATCCCATTACTGGGGATATACCCAAAGGATTATAAGTCATGCTGCTATAAAGACACATGCACACGTATGTTTATTGCAGCACTATTCACAATAGCAAAGACTTGGAATCAACCCAAATGTCCATCAGTGACAGACTGGATTAAGAAAATGTGGCACATATACACCATGGAATACTATGCAGCCATAAAAAAGGACAAGCTCGTGTCCTTTGTAGAGACGTGGATGCAGCTGGAAACCATCATTCTCAGCAAACTATCGCAAGGACAGCAAACCAAATATCGCATGTTCTCACTCATAGTTGGGAATTGAACAATGAGATCACCTGGACACAGGAAGGGGATCATCACACACCAGGTCCTATTGTGGGGAGGAGGTGGGGGGGATGGATAGCATTAGGAGATATACCTAATGTAAATGACGAGTTAATGGGTGCAGCACACCAACATGGCACATGTATACATATGTAACAAACCTGCATGTTGTGCACATGTACCCTAGAACTTACGGTATATATATAAAAAAAAATAGAATGCAGGCAAACGTAAATTATTATAGTACACAACAATATCTTATGGATTTTAAAACACAAATATTAAAATATACAAAAACAATGGTATAAAACTCTGGAAGTAGGAAAAAGAAAAAATGAAGTATTCTAAGTTAGAAACTATTCTAACTTAGAAAATATTCTAAGTTTCTTGTATTGTCCTGTATGAGGATAATAAAAAATTAATACTGATTTTAAAAAATGATTTCCATGGCAACTACCAAAAGAAAGGTAAAAGGATATAATTTCCAAGCTAATAGGCAATCTGGACTAATAAAAAATAGCCAAAATATAGATAAGTGAGTAGCAGAACAGGGGATATAAAATTACTGAGTTAGATGATATTTTTAAACCCAAATTATATCAGATATTCATGTGACTTCTAGCTATCACCATTAACACTGACGGCTTGGTTAAAGTAGTGTTCTAAAGTTTTCTCCACTCTAAAATTACTAGTTTTCCCTTTTAATATTCTTATTTGGAGGAGAATCACTAAATCCAAACCACACTCAAGGGAAAGGGGTTTAATTAACCTTCACTTAATAGTGGAGTATGTTACATGTGTTATTTGAAATTAAGAAAAATTTACCCTTTCTCTCTCACTTAAGTATTCAATCATTTATTTATATTGACATTGACTCTTGTATATTTTACATTGGTTATAATCCCACATTGCATTATCTATTTTGTTCAAATTGCTCCAGTTTTGGTCATTTGCAACTTTCCCAGGTTGATTCCTGTGTGTCTTTGACTCGTCCCAGTTCCAGGTTTTGTTTGCTGAGCATTTCTTTATTTTCTGTCACTACAAGATGCTCCACAGTTACCTTGCGGTTTTTCTGCCTCTGCTCTAGAAGGAGCAATTTCACCAAGTTGCTCTCTATTTATTTTTATTTTTCTGCTTTATTTATTTATTTGTTTATTTATTTTAATTATTATTTTTTGAGATAGGGTGTTGCTCTGTCGCCCAGATTGGATTGCAGTGGTGTAATCAAGCTCACTGTGGCCTTGATCTCCTAGGCTCAAGTGATCCTCCAATCTCCATCTCCCAAGTAGCTGGGCCTACAGGTGTGTACCACCCTGCTTGGCTAATTCTTTTGATTTTCAGTGGGGACGAGGTGCTGCTATGTTCCCCAGGCTGGTCTTGAACTCCTGAGCTCAAGCAATCGTTTTGTCTCGGCCTTTCTATGTGCTGTCAAAACAGGCATGTGGCACCGCACCTGGCCTACATTGATTTTTAAATGAGATAAAATTTATACTGATTAAAGTGAGCAAATCTTAATTGCACAGTTCAATGAACTTTTGCCTCTGTATACACTACCACTTCCTTGATCAACATATAGACCATTATCATTATTCTGGGAAGTTCTCTCAAACTCTTTCTCAAGTATACCAACTCCCCTTCTTTCCTTTTTCTTTTTTTTTTTTTTTTTGCCGTAAACTTATTTTTAAATTATTATCATATTTTAAGTTCTGGGATACATGTGCAGAACGTGCAGGTTTGTTACATAGGTATACACGTGCCATGGTGGTTTGCTGAACCCATCTACCCGTCATCTACATTAGGTATTTCTCCTAATGTTATCCCTCCCCTAACCCACCCCCACCCTGACAGGTCCCAGTGTGCGATGTTCCCCTCCTTGTGTCCGTGTGTTCTCCTTGTTTAGCTCCCACTTATGAGTGACAGCATACGATCAAAGGGAAGAAAGGATATCAGAGATTGAAGATAACTTAATGAAACAAAGGGTACAGACAAGATTAGAGAAAAAAGAATGAAAAGGAATGAACAAAGCCTCCAAGAAATATCAGACTAGGTGAAAAGACCAAACTTAAGTTTGATTGGTGTACCTGAAAGCGACAGGGAGAATAGAACCAAGTTGGAAAACACTCTTCAGAATATCATCCAGGAGAACTACTATGCCAAGTCTCCTTATTCTAACTTCTGTCATCGTAGTTGAATTTTGCTGGTTGCATCTAAATGGAATCATACAGCATATACTTTTTTATTTCTGGCTTTTTTTACATAACATCACACCACATGATGTTTTTAACGTTCATCTACATTATTGTGTAGATTAGTACTTTTGTTTCTATGTGTCTTAGTCTGTTCCTGTTGCTGTAACAAAATACCTTAGACTGAGTAATTTATAAACAATAAAAAGTATTTCTTACAGTCCTGGAAGCTGGGAAGACCAAAATCAAGGCACCAGCAGGTACAGCTTGCTCTCTGATTCATAGATGGTGCCTCTTGCTGCATTCCTATATGGTGGAATGAGTGAAAGGGACAAGTTCACTCCTTCACGCCCATCTATAAGGGCACTAATACCATCCATGAGTTCAGAACCTGCATGACCTAATCAGCTTCCAAAGGCCTTGCACCTTAATACCATCCCCTTGGGAGTTAAGTTTCAACATGAATTTTGGGGGGACACCAACATTCAGTCCTTAGCATCATGTTCCTTCAAGTGAATATAGCACAGCAATTTGTCATCTTTTCCACTGTTCAAGAACATTTAGACTCCCCTCTCTTATTGTTATTATGAATTAATATGACTAGAGAGTTTGTGTCTTTTGGCAGACATATTCTCTTAGTATAATGCTTTTGAGATTCTTTTGTATTATTGAATGTATCAGGAGATCATTGCTTAATATTACTGACTAGTGTTCTGTTCTATAGATGTACCAGATTTTGTTTTCCCATTCACCAGTAGATGGATGTTTGTTTTTTTCAGTTTTGGCAATTATGATTAAAACAGTTATAAAAGTTATGTACAGCCATTTGTGGAGATATATGCTTTAGTTTTTCATGAGTAAAACCCTAGTGCGGTGGGGAGTGCAGGGCAAAGTGTAGATTGCTGGGTCATATGTTAAGAAATTGCTAAAGTGTTTTCTAAAGTGGCTGATTTATTTTTCATTTCCACCAACAATGTAGTAGAGTCCCATTTGCCCAGGTCCTTGTCAGCACACTCAGCATTGTCATTTCTTTAAACCATTGTAATAGATGTAGAGCGGTGTCTCATTTTGGTTTTAGCTTGCATTTTCCTAATGATTAATGTTCAGTAGCTTTTCATTTGCTGATTGTCATCTTTATCTCTTCTTTTACAAAACGTTTTCTCAAATCTTTGCTCTATTTATGTATTAAATTGTTTTTTATTAAGTTGTGAATGTTGTTTATAAATTTTGGATGCTAGTTATTTATCAGATATGGATTTTATGAATATTTTATCCTAGGATGTCATTGGTCTTTTCATTTTATTATCTTTTTTTTTTTTTTTTTTTTTTTTTTTTGAGACGGAGTCTCGCTCTGCCGCCCAGGCTGGAGTGCAGTGGCCGGATCTCAGCTCACTGCAAGTTCCACCTCCCGGGTTTATGCCATTCTCCTGCCTCAGCCTCCCGAGTAGCTGGGACTACAGGCGCCCGCCACCTCACCCAGCTAGTTTTTTGTATTTTTTAGTAGAGACGGGGTTTCACCGTGTTAGCCAGGATGGTCTCGATCTCCTGACCTCGTGATCTGCTCGTCTCGGCCTCCCAAAGTGCTGGGATTACAGGCTTGAGCCACCGCGCCCGGCCTTGGTTTTGTATATCTAACAATATTTTGCCTGACCCAAAGTCACAAAGATTATCTTATATTTTTTCTTGTAGAAGTCTTATAACTTTGGGTTTTATCGTTAGATCTACGATTCGTTTAATTTTATTTATTTTGTTGGACAAGAGTTGATGTTCATTGTTTCGCATATAAATATTCAAATTGTTAAGCTCTATTTGTTAAAAAGTATTTTGATTTTTGTCCAGGAACAGTGGCTCATGCTTGTAATCTCAGCACTTTTGTAGGCTGAGGCAGGCGGATCGCTTGAGCTCAGGAGTTCACAACCAGCCTCGGCAACATGGTGAAACCCTGTCTCTACAAAAAATTAGCCAGGTACAGTGGCATGTACCTGTAGTCCCAACTACTTGGGGGACTGAGGCAGGAGGATTGCTTGAGCCCAGGAGGTCGGAGCCTGCAATGATCTGATATTGCACCACTGCATTTCAGCCCAGGTGACAAAGTGATATCCTGTCTCAAAACAACAACAACAAACAACAATATCCTTTTTCTAGTGAATTATCTTGTCACCTTTGTCAAAAATTAACTACATATGCGTGAGTTTGTTTTTGGAACATCTATTTTCTATTTTATTCCATTGATAAATATGTCTCTCTTTTTTTGCTATTACATTATAAAGATGGAAGCTTATTTTATTGATTAGAGACCTTTGTTCCTTCGTAACATAAGTGTATAATCCTATGTATTCCCCTCTAAGCACTTCTTCTTTTTTTTTTTTGAGACAGTTTCGCTCTTGTTGCCCAGGTTGGAGTGCAGTGGCACCATCTCGGCTCACTGCAACCTCCGCCTCCCGGCTTCAAGCAATTCTCTTGTCTCAGCCTCCCGAGTAGCTGGGATTACAGGCATGCATCACCATGTCTGGCTAATTTTGTATTTTTAGTAGAGATGGGATTTCTCCATGTTGGTCAGGCTGGTCTCAAACTCCTCACCTCAGGTGATCTGCCGGCCTCAGCCTCCTAAAGTGTTGGGATTAAGCACTTCTTTAAGTACATCCTGAAATGTTGATACGTTGTCGCTTCATATTTTATACAATTAAAAATATTTTCTAATTTCCATTTTGACTTTGTTGTTGACCCATGGGCAAATATGGAAGTGTGTTTCATTTTAAATCTTAAATATATGGGGACTTTCTAGATACCTTTCTGTTACTGATTTCTAGTTTAATTACTATAGTCAGAGGACAGACTTTGTATGATTTTAATTCTTTTGAATTTGTAAAAGGTTGTTTTATATCCCACAATATAATCTCTCTTGATCAATATTCCAAGTGTCCAAAAAAGAACACGTGTTCTGCTGTTTTTAGGTGAAGTGTTTTAAATTTTCAATTAGGTCAAGTTTGTTGATAGTATTTTTGAAATATTCTGTGTTTTTGTTGATCTGTCTACTTGCTCTATTGATGTCTGAGGTAAGAGTGCCAAAGTCTCCAAGAACAGTTATGAATTTTTCTATTTCTTCATTCAGGACAATCAGTTTTTTCTTCATATATTTGAAGCTCCATTAGCATCATACACAAAATGAAAAGAAAATTCAACAGACCAACTGACAATAACTAATACAATGGTGTAGTAGAGAATATGGTTTTAGCCAAAGAGAAGTCTAGCCTTTGTCACTTGCTCCTGGGAGGTAACCTCTAAACTCTTAGAATTTTCCAAGTGATAAGCCCCTCAGATCATGTGATATATTAATCAATCAATCATGCCCGCATAGTAAAACTCCAATAAAACTTCTGAGTTCTGAAGTTCCGAAGAGCTTCCCAGGTTGACGGTGTACGTGTATATGTCACCCATTGTTGCCAGGAAGGTAAGGTGTCCAGAGGACAACAGAAGCTCCACATTTAGGACATCCCGGGATTCTGCCTTATGCCTCTTTTTCCTTGACTGATTTTAGTGTGTCCTTTCCATGTAATAAACGGTAACTGCAAGCATTATAGCTTTCAGAGAGTTCTGAAAGTCTTTCTGGTAAATTATCAAGATTGAGGGTGGTTTGGGGAAAGCTGTGAACTTGCACTTGGTGTGAGAAATGGTGGTGGTCTTGTGTCTTTCCTTTCCTCTTACTTTGCAATTGGACCTTAACTCCCTGCAGTTAGAGCTAGAGGTCTTATAAAAGGCTGGCAGTCTGGAGGACTGTGCCTCAATCTTACAATTTGGCTGATCCCAAGGACAGGATCTCATTATCAATCTCATGAAAAGTCAGGACTTTTTTCTGGCCCTGAGTTCTCTGAGAAACACACCACATTATGCCATCACTAAGGGTGATTTAAGTACCTAGAAAACTCCCAACCTCATCGCACTGTTACAAAACTACAGAGGTAGTCTTTGTAATTATATTTTTAAAAGTGTTTCCCTCCAAATTCAGAACATTTAAAAAATATATTACATTCTTATCAAAAAGGAATTTAATTTAACAATTTAAATTACTAACAATTTATGAGTCTGCTGCTTCTACATTTTCCATCACTTTATATTATCTCATATTCATCATAACATGATGGAAATAAAATAGTAAGGAATTTTTTTTATTTAATTATCATATTAAGCACATTCAAGTTTATTGACTATTTGTATTTCTTCTGTAGGCAATTGGTTTAGGTGATCTTTTTATTTTTCTATTGAGTAAACAGTATAGGTTTTGTCCCCTGATTGACTTTAAAAGGTCTTGAAATGTTAAATGTATAACATTTTTATCTGTGAAAATTACTAAAAATAGTTTCCAAGTTATTTATTTCTATTTTAGTTCCCTTATTGTGTAAAACATGGAGCCTTAAAATGATTTTGATAGTTAAATATATTTTATATTCTCATTTAGTATTTCTTTGACGCAGAAAGCTAACTTTTGACTTTTAACAATATAGTCCAAATAAAACAACTTTATGGGACTTAAAAAATCCCATAGTTTAGTGCATCACTGTGCAGGAAACAACCTGAATGGCCCCATATATGATAATGTTTAAATAAAGTACACTCCAATTTCTAAATGCAATATTAAGTAGCTTTAAAAAGTACATTTGAAAAAAAAATATGTTGTGGGAAATGTTTACAATACAACTTTATGTGGGAAAGCATGATTCAAAATTGTACAAGTCTAGGTCTATAAAAGAAAAATATGTAAATATATTTATATAAATACAAAAATAAATAAAAGTCTAGAAGAAAATACATCAAAAATGTTAACTGGCTTCTCTAGGTCGTGGGATTACAAGCAGTTTATTTTGCTTTATATTTTTTCCCATAAAAGGTACATATTACTTTAAATTGAAAAAGTAGGCTAGGAAATAAAAGCCCAGGGCATACTACTAAATATAATTCTGTAAAATTACTTCTATTTGGTGACTAAAGTAATTTAAAATCAACTAAATGGTATTAAATTTTGTGGTTAGAGGAATAATAGCCTACAAATACATCCATAACCTAATCCCTGAAATCTGGGAATGTGTTCACTTGCATGGCACAGAGAATTTTGCAGATGGAATTCAGTTTACAGAGTTTAAGATAGGAAGATAATCCTGGAATATTTATGTGGGCTCAGTTCAATCACATGGGTCCTTAAAAGTGAACAAGAAAGGAGTAAGTGTCAGTCGGGGAGGATACTATGGGAAAAGAAGCAGGAGAGATTCAAAGCTGGCAGAGGCTGGACCTGCCTTTGCTGGCCTTGAAGATGGCTACCAGTCAATGATTGTAAAGAAGGGGGCTCAGCTGACAGCCTGCAAGGAAAGGGGAACCTCGGTCCTGCAACTGCAAGGAACCTGAATTCTGCCAAAAATCTCAATGAGTAAGGAAAGGGAGTCTCTCTTACAGCCCATAGCAAGGAAGGAAGCCCGACAGAAATCTAGATTTAGCTTGATGAGACTCATGTCAGGTTCTGATCCATGAAACGATAAGATAATAAATCTATGTTTTTTAGAGCCCCATATTTCCGGTAATGTTTTCAGAAAGCACCAATACAAATGTTTACTAAATGTGAGGGTGAAGGTTCAGATAAAATATGCCTTGGTGCAAGGCTGCAAGAAAAACATACATATGTAAATACCCATAGATGCTATGTTAAATTACACATCCAAAGTTTTATGAAAATACAGGTTAAAAGTAATTTTGCACAGGGGATTCAGGAAAAGCATCAGTGGATGTTTTGGTATCTGCTTGTCACGGTGCAGTCACTGCTAAAACCCAAAAATTAGATCTCATATTTATTTGAAGCATATTCAATGATGTTTATTGATCTATTAGCTGATGTATAATGGTTTTACTCTTTTTTGTTTGTTTGTTTGAGTCAGAGTCTCACTGTGTCACCCAGGCTGGAGTCTAGTGGCACCATCAGGGCTCACTGCAGCATCGACCTCCTGGGCTCAAGCAGTCTTCTCCTGTCAGACCCCTGTAGCTGGAACTACAGGTATGCACCACCACACCTGTATTTTTAGTAGAGGCAGGGTTTCACCATGTTGCCCAGGCTGTTCTTGAACTCCTGGGCCCAAGTGATCCACCCACCTCTGCCTCCCAAAATGCTGGGACTACAAGCATGAGCCACTGTGCCTGGACAAATGATATGTAATCTAACTTTAAGCCCAAGGAAAATAGGCTTCATCAAAGCTACAAATAGTAGAGACTTTCCCTGGGCCACAAGTTCCAAAGGTACTTTTGGTTGGACAGTTCTAGATTCCATGCTCATGTTGTAGTAACACCAAGTACATATAGCTCTACCTGGCCAGATTAAGGAAAATCTCTATGCTCTATTTGGAAAACAGCTCTTAAAAACAGCAACTAAAAATTGTATTTTATCATTTTTTAAATCAATGCCCTAGTTTTTGGAGCATTTTTAGGTTTACAGAAAAATTGTTTGGATAGTACCAAGAACTTCCATGTAGACCTTTCTCCAGCCCTAGATCCCCCTATTATTTACATCTTGTATTATTGTGGTACATTTGTTACCACTGATTAACCAATATTAATACAATACTATTAACTTAAGCCCATAGCTTACATTAGTGTTTACTCTTTGTGCTCTGCACTCAATGGGTTTCGACAAATATATAATGACATGTAGCCACCATTACAGTATCATATAAAAGAGTTTCAAGGTCCTAAACTTTCTCCATGCTCCACCTGTTCTTTTCTCCCTCCCACCCCCAAACCTCTTGCAATCACTGTTGTTTTTACTGTCTCCATAGTTTTGTCTTTTCCAAAATGTCATATAGTTGGAATCACACAGTATGTAGCCTTTTCAAATTGACTTCATCCACTTAGCAAGATGCTAGCAAGTTTCCTCCATGTCTTTTTATAGCTTGATAGCTCATTTTCTTTTATCACTAAATAATATTTCATTCTAAGGATGTACCACAATTTGTCTATCCATTCATCTATTGAAAGGCATCTTTGTTACTTCCAAGTTTTGTCAATTATGAATAAAGCTGATATAAACATTCATGTGCTGTTTTTTTATGTGAATATAGGTTTCCAACTGATTTGGATAAATATCGCACAGCATGATTTCTGGATCATATGGTAAAAGTATGCTTAATTTTGTAAGAAGCTGCCAAACTTTCTTACAAAATGCCTGTAGCAGTTTGCATTCTCACCAGCAATGAGAGTTCTTGTTGCTCTGCATCCTCCTCAACATTTGGTGTTGTCAGTGTTTTGGATTTTATCCATTCCAATAGGTATGTAGTGGTATCTTACTGCTGTTTTAATTTGCAATTCCCTAATGACATGATATTGAGCATTATTTCAGATGCTTAGTTGATATCTATATATCTTACTAGATGTGGTATCTGTTCAGCTTTTTTGCCCAGTTTGGAAATTGGGCTGTTTATTTTCTTATAATTGAGTTTTAAGAAATTTTTATAGCTCTTAAATACCAGTCCATTGTCAGATACGTGTTGCAAAGATTTTCTTCTAATCTATGATTTATCTTTTCTTTCCCTTAACAGTATATTTTGCAGAGCAGAATTTTCAGTTTTAATGAAGTCTAACTTACCATTTTTTTTCTTTCATGGATTATGCTTTTGGTGTTGTATCTAAAAAATCATCACCAAACCCAAGGTCCCCTATGTTTTCTCCCATGTTATCTTCTAAGAGTTTGGTAGTATGGCATTTTTCATTTGAATCTAATTTTGTGTGGGCAAAATCTGTCTAGATTCTTTTGTTTGTTTGTTTTTTCCTCATGGATGCCAGTTGTTCTAGCACCAATTATTGAAAAGTCTGCTTTTTCTCCATTGTACTACCTTTGATCTTTAATGAAAGTTCAGTTGACTCTGATAGTGCTGGTCTACTTCTGGGCTCTCATTGTGTTCCATTAATCTATTTTTTTTCTCTAATATCACACTGTTTTGATTACTGTAGCTTTACAGTAAGCCTTGAAGTTGGGTGGTGTTAGTCCTCCAAATTTGTTCTCTTTCAATATTTTGTGGGCTATTCTAGGTATTTTGCTTCTCTGTTTAAACCTTAGAACCTGTGTGTCAATTTCCAGAAAAAAGCCCAATCTACTGTGGTTTTGATTGAGATCGCATCAAATTATAGATTAAATTGGGAAGTGACGTCCTAACTATATTGAATCTTCCTATCCATGAACATGAAATATCTTTCTGTTTATTTAGGTATTTCATTTATTTCACCAGAATTTTATACTTTTCATCATATAGATATTATACATAGTTTTCTAGATGTATACAAAAGTATTTTGTTTTTTATTGCTAATGTATTTCATTTTTAATGTTATATTCTAATTGTTCAACACTGATATGTAGAAAAGCAATTGACTTTTATTGGAATTTATTTTTAACCTATCTATAGTATACTTAGTGGGCTAAATGGGAAGTGGGCATTGCCAGTTATATCTCTTTATTGTACCAGAGAGGAATCTGAGACCAGAGCTCATGATTTCTGGCATTGTTTGTCTTTGGCCATCGATCTAGGTAGTATGTATTTCCTCAGCATATTAGTATACAATGCATTTTTTAAGAGTCGACTCTAAATTTTGACAGCTATTATCAGAACCCATCAGGCAAATATCTGCATTACATAAGAAAATGCCATTGCTGATAAGGAGACAACTTTTCATGGCCCAGAAGATTGTTGCTGGAATAAGATGAACTCTGTGGTCTCAGGGTTCCCATTCTTTGCCACCGTAAAATCATCCTTCTCTGAGTAGTCTACCACAAGCCTTGGAATGAAAGTCGGTAAACTGACAGTGTTTGAAGGAGGCAGTTTCATCATTGGCATATTTAGCCAAAGTGAGATTTATTTCACCAATCCATGGGTGTCTGCATCAAGCAGTATATTCATTCTTCTTACCAATGTCCTTTCACTAGCGGGAGCAGAAAAGGCTCAGTCAATAGAAAGCTGAAGCTTCTCGCTAATAAATGGCAACCATTAAGCCTTTGGCACACATATGCCAGCGTGATCTGTAAAGTCAGCAAGCAAATTCTCCAAATACTTGGCAAAGTGAGCACTCCTAGGGTATCATATGCACACTGTGAAATGTAGTTTTAGGAGGAACAAAGAACACAGTAAAATACAATCAACTTTTCATAATGGGTATGTTGTGAAAAAAAAATTATACAACTTTCAAAACTTCTAAAAAATGCATGCGTCCTCCCCACAGCTTAATTCTCAAAAAAAAATTTGGTAAAATCTATGTATTAAAAATGAGGTAAAAGAGTTTTATGCTGAAGCCTTACTATAAGCCTGAGCATCTTCTATTGCTCTCACTCGTACTAATTCCCACTAACAAGATTTCCTTACATTTAAGAGTCTCAGAGAAACCCCCCCAATAATAAATCTAGTATTTCTAATGATTGGGTTAAAGTTCTAAGATTTGTTTTGTTTGTTTATTTATTTGTGTTAACAGTGAGTATATGAATATTATGGCTTTTGTCTAAGCCATTTCTACCTGATACCGATTCTCCTCAGTTGTTTCTGTTCACATCAATATGTTGAGTGTCTGATATGTACTTGGAATTATGGTAAGCACTTGGAGATACAAAGATGAATAAAATAATGTCCCTGCCCTGAAAGAGTTCATAGATAATATAAATATAGCTACTCAGGATCACCAGTATAATTCTTCCCTTTTCACACTCAGTCTAATTCCAGAAGTGTGAGATTACAAAACGGCACAAAAGTTCCCTGCCCTGTTCACTTACAAACTAAACTAAACTAAAAATTATACTTTTTCTCTGTTATCGTGAACATTTAACTCAAGATAAAAATGGAATAATCAATTATTAAATTTAAAATTTTTATGTGATCTGTTTTTCAAAGATTATATATTTTCTGCTAAATTTACTTTTTAAAACCTTTTTATTTATTTATTTATTTATTTAGAGACAGGGTCTTACTCTGTCACCCAGGCCAGAGTGCAGTGGTGTGATCATAGCTCACTGTAGCCTGGAAGTCCTGGGCTCAAGTGATCCTCCCTTCTCGGCCTCCCCCATAGCTAGGACTGTAGGTGCCTACCAGCATGTCTGGCTAATTGCTTTTTTTTAATAACTTTTTTAGAGACAGAGTCTCACTATATTGCCCAGGCTGATCTTGAACTCCTGGTCTCAAGTATTTCTCCTGCAGTGCTGGGATTATAGGCATGAGCCACAGTGTCCAGCCAGATTTATTTTAAAAGTTGTTCAATTGAAGGTGAAAATTATTTGTATTGGTTTATTTTTAAAACACCTATAAGATAATATCAGTCACCCTACTATTTTCTATCAAGCAAAAACTTTAAAGTTTCTTTCATGATTTTATGAATAAAATTTAATTTTGCATATATGTACTTATTTGCCTATATGTATTTACCTACATGTAAAAATTAAATTTTATTCATAAAATCATAATTTTTTTTTTTTACCTGTAGGCAAATCTCCTTAATCAAAAAACCAGAGCTGGTCACATATGCTATGCCCTGATTCTTTTCTTTTTTTACCTTTTATTTTAAGTTCAAGTATACATGTGAAAGATGTATCATTGCACAAACCTACACATAGGTAAGCGTGTGTCTTGAGGGTTGGTTGTACCGATTATTTCTTAACCCAGGTGTTAAGCTTGGTATCAGTTAGTTATTCTTCCTGATCCTCTCCCTCCTCCCAACCTCCACCTCTGAGTGTGTGTTGTTCCCCTCTGTGTGTCCATGTGTTCTCATCTTTTAGCTCCCACTTATAAGTAAGAACATGTGGTGTCTGGTTTTCTGTTCCTGCATTAGTTTGCTAAGGATAATGGCCTCCAGCTTCATCCATGTCCCTGCAAAAGACATGATCTCATCCTTTGTTATGGCTGCCATTGTATTTCATGGTGGGTATGCACCATATTTTCTTTAGCTAGTCTATCATTGATTGGCATTTGGGTTGATTTTATGTCTTTGCTATTGTGAATAGTGCTGCAATGAACATATGCATGCATGTATCTTTATAATAGAATGATTTATATTCCTCTAGGTATATAATGGGATTGTAATGGGATTGCTGGGTTGAATGGTATTTTTGACTTTTGGTCTTTGAGGAATCACCTCACTGTCTTACACAATGGTTGAACTAATTTACACTCCCACCAACAGTGTATAAGCATTCCTTTGTCTCCACAACCTCGCCAGCTTCTGTATTTTTTTATTTTTATTTTTTAATAGTAGCTATTCTGACTGGCGTGAGATGGTATCTCATTGTGGTTTTGATTTGCATTTCTCTAATGATCAGTGATACTGAGTTTTTTTTCATATGCTTGTTGGCAGCATGTATGTCTTCTTTTGAAAAGTGTCTGTCCATGTCCTTTGCCCACCTTTTAGTGGAGTTAATTTTTTTTCTTATAAATTTATTTATGTTGCTTATAGATGCTGGATATTAGGACTTGGTCAGATGCACAGTTTGCAAGGTTTTTCTCCCATTCTGTAGATTGTCTGTTTACTCTGTTGATAGTTTCTTTTGCTGAGCAGAAGGTCTTCACTTTAATTAGATCCTATTTGTCAACTTTTGCTTTTGTTGCTATTGCTTTTGTATGCCCTGATTGTTGAGGGAAATGCACAGCTTTATATTATATAGTAAATATATTCACACCATGGGCTGACACATGAACCCCCACATCTCTGAGTTTTGCCCAATACAGATCTTGCCATACCCAGAGCTTAACTCAGTTTCCTCATGGGTAACTAAAAGTCTTAAGGTGCATTTTTATAGATCAGATCTAATCAAATATGCATAACCAATCCAGTCATCAACATCCTGGGTAGCATCATGCAATATAGATATGGTTGCCAGAGACCAACCTTTATCAAGAAGGAACAGAAGGAGGAATTGTGATAAACCGAATACACACACAGTCAGAAGAGTGTCAATTTCATTTTCCTATGTGGAGGATAATAAAATCTTCCAGGTTGCTCAGAAAATTCTGATTTTATGCCTAATGTTCTCATGTAATTATTAACAGCATCCTCTTTCACTCTTGTACTGGTTTGGACAAATAATTTTTGATATGTTTAGATTTTGCTTATGTGATATATAATAACTTTTTAATATTAAACTTATGATTCACTTTGGCTGTGATTGATTATTACCTGTTGGTGATAAAATGAGATTATTTCTAAGATTTTGGTGAATCAAGTGTATAAGAAATGCCTATAAATATGGGTAGGCAGATTAAAATTCAAATGATTGGCAAAAATGAAAACCCATTTCACCTCAAAGTCTCTACATGTAAATTAAAATAAGAAACAATTTATCCAGTTCTTCCAAACATTTAGAACTTAACGATTTGCAAGATAAAACACAGATCCTATAGAATATCTATCACTGATCTTTTAGAAATAGCCATAATTAAGAACCTTGAAACCACATCTTAGAAAGTCAATCAGGTCCCCCAGATGTTTTCTAGGTGTGTTTTCAAGGTTCTTTATTATGGCTATTTCTAATTTTAAAGCAACTTTTATTTGAATAAATGGAAGAGTCATTGTATTCAGATAAATGAGCACTGAAGACAGAACTTTCCTGAAAAGGATGCCTCAGTTTCAGGAATAAATAGAAAATTATCCTGTTTGTTGCTATTGGAGTACAGCCTACACTGACACAACAAAGAAACATTTAGTACTAACAAATCACATGAAATAGGCAATTAAGTTCATGTGTTGAGCAGAAGGAGAA
Source organism: Macaca nemestrina (assembly GCF_043159975.1). Classification (NCBI taxonomy): domain Eukaryota; kingdom Metazoa; phylum Chordata; class Mammalia; order Primates; family Cercopithecidae; genus Macaca; species Macaca nemestrina. The sequence continues at coordinate 96,032,609 of NC_092131.1, forward strand.
AGGGAAGAATCTAGAAATGATGTCTTCTAAGTACCGATCTCTTAGAACATTGTTTTGCAAACTTTGAAAGAGGTGTTGGCAGCTACTTAATGGGTGCTAAGGATGGAAGTCTCAAAGCACACCACACTTGGGCTCTGAACGTCATTACGTGCAAAGACCTGGATTAAGAACATTATGAAACTCACAGTGAAAATTTTGTTTCCCTGACTGCAGAGCTGTATACATTCCACTCTGGCTTCATTTCCTTACTGAAATGCAAAGAGAAGAGGAGAGAACCAGATATGCAAATTGGTACCAGAATATAAACAAGGATTCAATCCCATGGCATAATCCTCAGAGGAATGAAAATGCCAGGAAGAAAAGAAGTTTATGAACTCCATGTTCGGCGGAAGCAGGCTACAAAAGAGTTTAGCTGTCCTTCTAGAAAACAAAAATTAATTTGCTTTGGCCAAATTAAAATTAATTAAAATTATGCAATGTTGCCCTTGTGTTAATTTTAACGGTGAGGTTGTTGTGATTTAAGGCTACAATTAGTTCTAGTGTTTGAAAGAGAAGCTCTGTAATCGAGACAGGACATTTTAATAATCCTGGTTATAAACATTTAATACATCATCTTTAGGGACTCACAAACACATTGTAATTAACTTTTACAACTGAAATAAATCAGATTGCATTAGCATATTGCAAAGGAAAAAATCATTTGCATGATTGAAAACAGCTTCAGAAAATTATGTATAACAGGCTTCACGCAAACACCAGCACAACTTTTACCAGGTTTCTTCTATGGGGAATATTTTAACAAGTACCGTTTAGGATTCTTCAGATAATTATAACATTTTCCATAAAAGGAAACACTCTGATTTTGAAGAGGCAGTGAAAGTCATTCTGTGGTCAATAGGACTGTGTCCAACTTTATTGTAAACTAATTGAGGAATATTCGGAAAAAAATATAATGTATACTTGCTCTGTAACTACTGCTATGCTGTGCAAGTAATTTGGTCAGAAGGAAGGGATATTTAGTTACGTGTGATTCACTTTTCTAGTGCTAAATGCATTAGCAGGAAGAGGGATACTAATACTGGAATCACAGGTGTCCCTGTGGCCAGCACCCAATCTGCTTCATAGATGCCAAACCCTTCTTGAGTGTTTGAGCTGTGAGTGATAAAACAACAGTCCATATGTTCCCTTTGGAAGTCAGCAAATGAAATAAGCTCTTACTAAATACTGGCTATTATTTTTACCAAAGTGATTTTGGGTCACATAGGTCGGTTGGATACACTCTTGATACTCTGATCAGTCATTTGGTGATATGGTTTGGCTCTAGGTCTTCACCCAAATCTCACCTCGAATTGTAACCCCCATAATCCTCATGTGTCGAGGGCAGAACCAGGTAGAGGTAATCGAATCATGGAAGCGGATGTCCCCATGCTGTTCTCATGATAGTGAATTCTCATGAGATCTGATGGTTTTATAAGTATCTGGCACTTCCCCTGCTTTCACTCACTCCGTTCTGCCACCCTGGGAAGAAGGTGCTTTCTTCTCCTTTACCTTCCGCCATGATTGTTAGTTTCCTGAGGACTCCCCAGCAACGCGGAACTATGAGTCAATTAAACCTCTTCCCTTTATAAATTACCCAGTCTCGGGTATTTCTTCATAGCAGTGTGAGAACGGACAAATACGTTTGGTCCACAAAGAATAATCAGTAGTACCTCAGTGTTCTGCATATAGGATTGTTAGAAGCACAGATTCTATAGTTCTATTTCCTGGGTTTGAATTTTAGTTCTATCACTTAGTGACTGTGTGACACTAGGTTCTATGCCTCCGTTTCTCCATCTGTAAAACAAAGATTGTAAAGTATATAACTGAAAGGTGTTATTGTATTGTATTATAATCTCAATTGTAAAGTATTAGAAAGTATTATTGTAGAGGTTAAGTGAGATAATACATGCCATTTGTCTTAAGATAATTTCTGGAACATAGTAAGTGCTCAATAAATATTAGTGGTATCATTGCAATAATTATTACTGTAGTATTATCTTAGGTCAGTGCCTAAGAGAAGAAAAAACATCACTTTATTATCGTTTGGAAGCTAGTGACTTTCCTAAGTAGAACTTTTCCAAATATGCAATTTGGCTCCCACCCCTCCATTCACTTACTCAATTAATGTTGTGCATCTACTACACACAAAACATTAACAGCTTTTCAAGACAGGACATGTGTGAGACTTCAGCACTGAAGTCAGGACAAACAAAGCAAAATCTGGAATGAATTAAACGGTCAGAAGCTTTATTGTGTTCTAAAATCAGAGTAAGGGGCGCAGCTAAGCTCAGATTCTAGGTGTCCAGGCCTAGCAAACCCCCATCTCACATTCCCCTCACCTCACCCCGCTCCTCAAAATGTAAACAAAAAAACACAAACAAATCCCAACTAGAGAAAAAGAAAAGTCAACATCTTTGAATCAATCTTTGGTCAAAATTAAGGAGGCAGGGAGAGGTGTGCTAGTAATGATGCCACGTTGAATTGAGCTCTGTCCCCAGGAGGATTCTGACAATGGTCCCTTCTCTCTCCTAAATAAAATTAGTGATGACTACCTAAGTGAAAATGAGGCCATTTGAGAAGGAGTTGAATCTCGGGTGGAGATTCTTAAAAGGCACATTACAGCTGGTCATCGTGAGACCAAACGAGACAAGGAAGGTTGAGTGTCTCTTAGGCAGTTTTAAACAAGAGGCTAGTGGTTTCTTTTATAGGAAGTATTTCTACTCAGATTTATGTTTCATACTGATTCTAGAAATGGCTGATATGTGAACTGGAAGTACAATTCACTCATATAAGTTCTCCCTCATTTGGGTCTCGGTTTTGGAGAAAGAAAAGGGGTCCCACATTCTGTTCCTTTTTGAGGAAGTACTTGGTGTCTTCTAATGGGAAACTTCTCTTTTCTCCTGGGGCTATACCTTATTGACTTAAAAGAGCAGTAGCTTAATTAACAGATGAAATAAAGCCTATTGCATAATTAACCAGACATTTCCTAAAATCAATAATCTAATTGCCACACCTACATAGGGGATGGTGGCTATCCTATTGAAAACAATTCATTTACATGTACTTGTTAACAAGGTGATTGGTAGTTTGTTTTAGAGACTAAACCGATCTGTAAAGTGATAATTTATTGAACAATCAATTAATCTTTTCAGTAGTGCAAATATAAACAAGCCATGAAGAACTACAGACATGTCTGCTTATGAAAGGTCAAATTTAGCAGACTCACAGTCTGAGTTCTTTTTCAATCAGCAGTAAGATGTGTAGGCCATGAACAGATTTTATTTTAACATTATCTCTTTGAACATGTTTCTTTCATGGGGAGCCAATAACACTCACAACCTTTGTAAATACGTAAAGCACCAATTTAGACCTATATCCTGTCTTTACAATGGATTTCTAATCTAAATTGTGTTTCCCTTTCCACAGATACACATCAGCCTGTCTAAAATGGTCTGATACACCCAGCTATATATATTCTCTGGGATTTTACTCCAACCGTGTGAATTGTTTCATATGTAGGAGAATGAATTATTACATTTATCCAAGAATACGGGTCAGTGTCAAAAAGTTTTAAATTTTAGGTTGAATTAAAGGTACCAGAGTCTGCAATCTTGTCCAGAGTTTATTTTAATCTTTTCACCCTGTACAATTGGATATGAGGTTTCCTAAGACTTAAGGTACTTCCTGCTTTATGGCTGTTTTCAAAGCATTTCACCTTTTAAAATATTGTCATAGCTTAGTATGAATTTTCCTGTATCTGCCTTCAAACTTGGCTATCATTTACATTCTAACATTTATACCAAGATACTTTTATCCAGTAGAAACATAAATGCCATAATAATTATATCAGCCTGACTCTTAGGAAGGAGGAATAATTTTTAAGTATCTACAAAAATGTATAAGACTTGGACTTTTAATGGCTTTAGGAACTTCATAAAATAGAAGAATATGTGCTGAAGGACAAATAGGGAGGGTGATTACAGGGAAAAAAATGCCAGCCTGATTAAGTGAAAACAAGATTCTCAGTTTTAGATCAGGTGGTCTTAACTTGGCGTTCTAGAGTACTGATTCTTGATCCGGGATTTTAGAGCAAAGGGGCCATGAAATCGGATGACCAATAATTGCATCTTTATTTTCAGTATTTTTGAACTGGAACTTTGCATTTCTTTCATCATGAATGTGGACAACACACATCAAAACAGTACTAACTATGATATACCACCAAGAGCTATCATAAATATGTTCATATGACCTTACGCAATCACAGATATCTCAAAATATCATGTATGCTCAATACGACTTTGACATGACGGTAGTTATAAGACCTGCCACAAGATCTTATTATTTAATGTGTTAATAAAAAACACAGATTGTAGGATCAATTTTAAATATTTTAGTGATTGTGTTTTACATGTATTTTATGTTATTCATCTTAAATTATTTTTCTGAGATGGGTTTACATACTTCTTCAGATTTCCAAAGAAATCCATTGATTAATTTATCTGGAAAGACACCAGCCTTAGAGTCTACATAGTAAAGGTCTGGCACAGCACCAGCCCTCCCTGAACAGTGCATAAAGCAGACATCGCTTGTGGGTCACAGACCTGTTCTCCTAGGTTTGAGTTCAGACTCAGAAGCCTTTATATCAAAGCATTACTACCAACTAGCAAGGCAACCAATGGCAATGGGTGGTTGCTCTAAGTCTTCCCTGCTTATGGGAACCTTCAAGGTACAATTTTCTGCAAATAATGATCATAACAATAATTATCATTTATTGAGTGCCAGGTTCTTTACACATGTTATTTCACCCAGATTTACCACAATCCCATGAGCTGGGTGTTATCACTATTTAATAATACAGAAACTAGCTTAGAAGGTGGCAGAGCCTGTTTTCCAAAATCTCTGTTTCTTCCAATACACTGACATTGACAATCGCGTTTTATTTGGAAGGGAAATAGTAAGGTCAGATACGTTCATTGACCCCTGTTGTAACTAACAGATACTAACATAAAGTAAACATTTTATCACTATTGTAATATGCAGCACTTAACATTCAAGCTTCCATGTGGCTTTGCATGTAGTTACCTGATATTTTATTGCTGCTATTCAAAATAAAAACAAGATTAAGAGAGAAGGCTAAGGCACTGTGTTGAATGTTAAAGGAATATTCTAGTTGGGGTTATTTCATTTACTGTCATCCCTATACAATGCAGAAGATGTAGAGATGTCCTGAGTCCCTCTTTTTAGGCAAAGCTATTGAGCTAGGTTTATAAGACTATTTCTGACTTCAAAGAGTTCACAGCCATGCGTGGGAGGAGATAGCCCTAAAAGCTGCTACCTAAAATAAATGGCCAAATGATCATTTGAACTGACATTTACCGAATACTGCCATACGCTAAATGCTTTTCTAAGTGACATAATAATTTAATTCTCACAATAATCCCTCAAGAGCCAGGCATTATCAATGTTTCCCCCATTGTATGGAAGAGGAAAGTAAGGCAAAGAGAAATTAAGTAAGCTGCCAAAACACACACACAGTAGTGACAGAGCTGGGATTCTGACCAGAAGACATGCTTCCAACCACTGTTGCTCATGCTGTAATGGTGGCATCAAGGATGACAGAAGGATGGATTCTGACTGAAAACCACAGGTCACTTTCCCAAGTTGTGTATGATATGCATTCGAAACTTACTTGACTCTACAGATGGTTCCTGAGTGTCTACTCTGATGGTATTGGCTACTTCTGAGTGATGCCTCATCTCTGCTATTAAGAAGATTTTTTTAACCATTTCTCATCTGACCCCTGGAAGCCAAGAGCTGATGGAGAGGATCAAAAACTCATTTAAATTATATATAAATACTGAAATTTCCATGAATATTTTCCACTGAAAAAGTGGCCATACCGGCTAAAGCAATTTTATTTTTTAAATAAGTAGAGTCTCACCCAGGAGCAAATATCCCAATAAATTCAATGTGTTCATCACAGAATCCCCTCCCATATTCATATACATTCATTTTTGTGTAATTTTATAAAAACTTTGGGGGTACATTTAGAATAAAAACAAGGCATTGCACGATTGATGGATAAATTCATTTTTACCTCCTTGTTTCCTGTTACATTGCACATGATAGGGAGAGAATACTTAAATATAAAGTAATGCTCTGTCTTTTCACTGATTTCCAATAAGAGATTTTTATTTCTTGAGAAATTGTCTTAGTATATTTTAGTCTGTTGTAACAAAAATGCCAAAGACAGAAATTTTATAAACAACCGAAATGTATTTTTCATAGTTCTAAGAGGCTGGAAAGTCCAAAATTAAGTCTCCAGCAGACTCAGTGTCTAGTAGGAGCTCGTTCCCCATAGATGGTGCCTTACACATGTCCTCACATAGTGGACGAAGCAAATAAGCTCCCTTGGGCCTCTTTTACGAGGGTATTAATCACCTCTAAAAGGACCACTTCTTTATACTATTGTATTGGGGATTAGACTGCAACATACAAATTTTTGGGGAAAACAAATATATAGATCACAGCAGAAATAATTACTGAGCCAAGGAAAGTTTATTTTATTTATTTTTTATTATTTTTAAACATATTTCATGCCAATTCCTAATATAACTTAACACATTTAAATAATTTTGGCCACTGGCATGCCTGTTTAAAATGAATGTCCTTTATTTTTCCATTGGGTTGCTGGGTCATCTTTTTTGACTATATTGCTGCTATTATCCGCTACTATTGTCTTTTGTTGTAAGAGTACACTCAATAGAATGCTCGACTAGTGGTAAAAGGCTAAGTTTTCTAATTTAGAGTTGGTTAACAGCTCAGATGGACCCTTGAAGATTTGTATCTACATTCAGGATATGTATCGGACTAAGACGTATCACATTATATTTGAAGTGTTAGAAAGAGTAGAGTTTAGTTATGAGCCAAGATTGCACCACTGCCCAGTAGCCTGGGCAGCAGCATGACTCTGTCTCAAAAAAAAAAAAAAAAAAAAAAAAAAAAAGAGTAGAGTTTACTTGTGATTAAATGATTAAATGGAAACCTGGTCCTACACCATAGATGAATGAGAGTCCCTCCAAATTCTCAGAGACAAAATGATGGTTGAGAAATCAGGCACAGGCCAGTGAGGGATGGGAGCCATTGGCAGGAGGTGCCAAGTCAAGACAGAACAAATACCAGATAAGCATCAAATCTGAAATTAGAGTTTAGAAGGATTGATGAGATGAAGCAAGACAATGAAACTATAATTTGCACACTGGAGTCCCAAGAAAATTTGTCTAGACAGGTTTTCAGAATAATGAAGCCTCTTCAAAGTCCACAGGCCAGCCCATGAGAACCGCTCCCATGACAGATATTAAAATATTTGTATTTGAAACTATGGCCCTGCCTCCTTTCTTTCGCACTGAATTCTCCTTAACTCATCAGGGCGCACCACATCTTTGCCAGAAGCAAACTGCAGCTTTTTTTTAACTTCATGAAAGTGGACAAAACGTGGGTTCCTGATGTCAGAGGGGCTGAAGTGGGAAGACTGAACCCCACACAGGTGGACTTCTATTGTCTTCCCCATTATAAAGACAGTAGCTATTTCTGATATTTCTTTTAAAATGGAATTTTCCCTTCACCCCTCAAGCTGCCCCGATAGTTTGTTTCTCGCGGTTTGCCCGCCGTCAATTATTCCGGGCCTTATCTTTTCCACGCGAGTGTTGTGGTTCTGTCTTTAACCCTTTCGAGGTTTGGCTTCCTCTTCCCCATGTCTCACTGTTATTTCACTGGACTTCCACCCGCCATACACAAACACCCCAGCTAATCTTTCCAAATTAGCACAACACCAGCTCTGGAGGTTCTCATTAGATGTGCAGCTGAGATTTATCAGATCTCATTTGCCTAATATGGAGCCTAACTTTGGGCACCTGGCCCTTGCAGTAGGGGGTAAGGGAGAACAGGAATGGGTCTTTTGTCACTGTTATGCAGACTCACTAATTTGCTCCACCTAATAAAATTACAAATGGATACAGCTTTATTCACATTGCCTTTATAGGTTATAATAACCTTGGTACCCCATAACCTCCTGCTAGCTGAATTAATCAGATCATATTAATATTTCTTCTTACTTTCTTTTAACTGGTTCTTCTCTTAATTAAAGGGGCCAAAGACGTAAACAGGGTAGGTGACTAGAAACATGGCGTCGGGTTATAAACAAGGCTCATTAAAAAGATGGATGTGCAGGCAGACTGCAAAAATTGCTTACTTCGCAAGTGTACATTTTGTAATTTCCTGACGACTAAAAGAACTAATGCCAGATCCCACCCCCTCCCTTTTTCCCATGTATAAAAGATGATAATTTTTGAATGCTAGGGTGGGAATGGCAAAACGGAGCAACCTATTCATCAAATAGAATAAGGTCTTTCACATTATAAGACCCTGTCCTCCTTTCCCACAAGCCTCCAAATGTGAAATCTCTTCAGAAGTGGAGGAAAGGAAAAACAAAATAAAACAAAACAGGAAATGATTTAGAAAGAGAACAAGATGAGAAATTTTAAAGACAGAACATTAAATGTATTAAACCAATCAAATTTGAGACAGAAAATGAAGGACTTCTTACAAGACTCATAAATCTTCTAAACTTGCACATGTTCAACAATGCATAGAATATGCACACATGTGTTTGCTTGCACACAGAGGGCAAAAGACAGCTTAATCTTTATGCATGGAAACAAAAATTGTTAAAGGGGACAGTCCACAGTATCAAGCTTACACAAAGTTATAACTGCAACAACGCAGTAGAACTGAAAACAGCTTGATTTAGGAAATTAATTCAAGTATATCTTCCATTGTTATTATAAATATTTTGTATCCACTGGTACATTGAATTGATGGTGCACCTATACATTGTTGAAAAATAATGTAGCATATTATCAAAAGTGATAAATAGATCACTATTTATAAATGCAATATGTATTTGCATTATACATGTATTATATAAAATGTGTTTTATATGTTATGCATTTATAATATATAAATACATTTATTATATATATTTTAATTCCTACACTCATGCACATATATATATGCATTTAGTTCTTATCCTCATTTTTGAAACTTTTGCTCACATTCACTTAAGCAAGCAAGAAAGTACTCACATTTTTATTCTCACAGCAATTACTAGGAGAGCTGGAGCTCCCGATTTCCTGTCTTTCCATCTCCCTTCTCAACAAGAGAGAAAGTCATTCTGACAGGATGATGCACAGCACGGCCAGGCAAGACCTCGCTCCTTCATGAATAAATTAGAAATGAAAGTTTAACTGATCCCCTTGCATTTTTATGGAGGGACCTCATCCTAATTTACCTAAATGCTTTGAGTGGAAGGAAAGAAAATGTAAGAGGCTAAGGTGGAAAGGTTAAAATCTGTGTTTAAATGGAGGTTTTTTTTTTCCCCCAACACACCACAACACATAAGTGCCTGCAACTGAACCAATGATTTCTTACACAAACATTCTAAGGGAGAAGCCAAAAAATGGAAGATGGTTTTTTCATTTCCTTATACCTCTGTTTCTTTTTATATACACCACTGCTGATGTGCCCAGAAATGCTTAGTCTAAGAAATTCCATACATATATATACACACACACATATATATGTATATATGTCTTAGTCTAAGAAATTCCTTATATATATGTGACTCTGTATGTGCATGTGTGTGTGTATATATATACATGTGTGTATACATGTGTATGTGCGTGGGTGTGTATATACAAACAGTAAATGCAAGAGTGGAGACTCTGAACAATCTATGTTTAAGACATTATTTTTCTCAATGGAGCTCAAATTCTGTGGAAATGGCATTTTTCTTAAAGCACTCCTAAGCTATGCTTCAAAGAGTGACCTAATACAGTATGTTCTTCATCAATGCATTTTTAATACCAGGCCAGCATTCCATGAGATGGGTTGTGTGGTCAAAATATTAGGTTTTTTCATATGCGATCAGACCAGTGGGCTAATGGTTTTGGAATCCTGCCTTTGGCAGTAGCCATTACCTGATGCTTCAGGAGCCAGAAATGAATTTGCATGACCCCAGCCCTTAAGATGTCCCCTGTGGAAAAATAGGAAATTGGCAAGTAGGATCATTTCACGGATGTGCTGAAGTTGTCATTCCTAGAAATCTTTGGCTTCAGCTCTGTGCCGGGTAAGTTCACCTGCGAATGCAGTATGAACTGTTCCCATTTGTGAATTGCTCATTTTCTAGGAAGATGAAGAGCCCTGTGCTCATTCTTAGTCTTCCTAGCCTTTGGCTATTGAAAAGCCTGCTAAATACCATGTTCTGATAATGTTGTCGTTGAATGTGTAAACTCCTCTGGTGTGACTGAAACATTGGGGTGTGACAATGTTAAGGAAAGGTCAATGAAGGAAATTAAATTATTTCATCCCAGCATTCTTTTTTGCTTTGTTTCTTTCCTAGTTGTTTAATATTTAGCTGTATAGCTGCAGAAGAAAAAATAAATGAAAAAACAGAGAACCAAGTGTATTCATTTTGTGATTCTACTATTCCCTAAAAACTTAAGCAAAATACTCATGAGGTTGTAAGTGAATATTTGTCTGGTATAAAATCACTGTGACATCTCATTGTACTTGGTCCTAATACGGAAAACTCACAAATCTAGTCCATAGTCCACACACATTTTCGAAAGACGTCTTTTAATTTTACTTGAAATTTCATAATTGTCATATTGCTTTCAAAGACAAATCAACTTTAAGGATAAAATATGCCTATTTTCATCCCAGTTCTGTGCCATCCTGTGTTTTAATAATCATCCTAACTTAGTATTAACTAACAGCTCCCTGTGTGACAGAAGATTCTTACTCTACATTAGGTTTTTTTTCTTAAATGACTAAAGTTTCTGAAATAATTCAACACAATCTACCATTTAAAAATTTGATAATATCCTCATTAGCATTTGGGTGCACCCTAAACTATTTCTACCAAACAGAAGTACAGCGTTTTAGAAGAGGCTCACAGACTAACTACATATATTTTTTGAATGTTAAAATAATTCTTTCTTTCCTTCTCTTTTGATCATTTTTCTGAAGTGGATTGTCTCTCCCTCTCACCATTTGTCATTAGAGGAGTGCAATTCCATGACCCCTTTCTTCTTGCTACTTCCTCTAAACAAAAGGACACAATAAATAAACACAGGAGATAAGACAGTCTCTTCCCCGCAGCCTACCCCCTTCCTTTGAGTCTTTTGAGTGGCCAGAACCACTTTAGTACTTCAAATATGGTCCTGAATTAGTATCCACACTGATGCAGTGAGGCTAGAGAACATGATACTAATAAATACCAAATGGAAGTGTAACTGTAATATGTGTATTGATATATATTTTTCTAGTAGTTTTGGCAAACCTATCTTGCTGACTATACTGATGAAGGTTGCGAGTAATTGTGTACGGGTTTCTGTGAAAGATAAATGACTTTCCTTCCCAAGGACTCTTGGCCAGGCCTTAATCCTGAGTGCGTGTGTGCATATGTGTGTGTGTGTGTGTGTGTGTGTGTAACTGTTTTCTGAAGGCCTGACAAGGCATCTTGATCATTTCCTCATTTTGAGGCCTACCCACAGCCTCGCACACGGCCCCCCTCTCTGAAATGTTATTATTCTGTCGTGAGGCCTTCTTCAGCCAGGATGTTACTTCATTTCCACCTTTTGTCTCTGCCTGAATGTGAATGATGCTCTTTCAGCAATATACAGCCGCTTAAACTCCCTGCTGCTGCCTTACATAAATATACAACACCCGTCTCGCCCTATAACTCACTTCAGGCCTGGAAAAATAGTGACTTCCTTTATTGGTCAGATTCTCTAGCAATTCCCAACAGCTGTATGTTCTCACCTCAGAGGATCCTTATCTTCAAGTTTCCATTTGTCTCAGCACTATTCCAGTGGATTGCCAATAAAAATGATTCCCATTTTTATAACCCCTGAGAACGCAGGAGCCAGCTTTCCAGAGAAACTGATGTTCCCCCCCCACACACACACACAAATAAACAAACAAACAAAACCTCTAGACAACTTAACAAAAAGGGCTATTTTGTCTTCTGGAGAGATGACCTTAGAACTGAGTACATAGGGAATTCAGTAAAACGTGAAGTGTTGTCTCGGAACACATTAATTACATTCATGAAAATCCGTGTTTATTTTCTTCCTTGAGATAATACATGGAGAGATATGGCATGTAATCATTAAGAGAACACGTATTCAAAGATATCTAAAAGGAATATCACATTCATATTAAGTTACTGTATCTTTGTTCATAAATTTAATCACTTCTCTTTGCCTCGGAATTCTGGGCAACTTTAAAATATGGCTGGGTTCTACTGAATTTATTTTTTAAAGAAAATGATGTAGGGAAAAAAAGAAAAGCACTTTTGAAAAACTGAAATTGCTATGTAATTATCAGGTGCTATACTGAATAAAGGCACTTTATTTGGGTATTGATGCCAGTTATACATGGACATGAGTTTGTGCTCCACTGCTGCTTACGGCTGCAGAATTTGGGAAAATGCACTATGTAAAGCTCAGCCTCAGTTGTCACATCTGCCAAATGGGAGCTAAATACCTCCCTTTTAAAATGTTTTTAAATTTAAGAAACAGAATATACACTAAAGAGTAAACTCCAAAGTGCTCTACAAATGGTATAGCTCAAGTGACTTTTTCCCCTCCATAATAAAGCTGTGGGGACTATAGGCAATTTTTAAAGAAAAATGGAAGGAGTAGGGACATGGAATGAAGAAAATGAGAATTTTTGTTACACTATTGCATACTCAACAAGAGGGCAAGAGTGTTAAATACTAATGTGTCAAAGCTACACTTTTTTTTCAGGTGCAAATTCAAGGAACAGGGAAATATGTCAGGTTAAAGTCAGAAATACCCATCTACTTTATGACTTTACAACTCTCCATAGGAGAAAGAAAGACGATTACTGACATATAGCGTGTGTTAGCAGAAGGGCTTGCTGGGGAGTTTTATTGCCAGGTGGAAACTGACAATTGTTACCATCTTATGCAAAACTTTGGCTCTGGGAGTTGTTTTCCCTTTCTGCTTCCTCTGTTCAACATCCCCCCAAAGCATGAATGATGATTTCAGAAGTCACCTGGCTGTGATCAACACATCAAATCTGCCCCCAAAGACAGTTCCCAAATAAACTAACATGATCTTTTTGGCATTTATGCTGAATATGGCCTAGAAATGTGCAGTGTTTTCATTCCTACTCTCTCTCCTTGGATGTATGTGCAGAGGTAGCTTTTCATAAATTCTCCTCTATACTTTCAACTCAGACCAAAACCTCCAAAACTGTCCCTCTGAATGGGAAATGATTGTAATCTTATAGCCAACATCATTAAAGGCTGCCCAGAGTCTTCTATTGCCCATTACCTCAAACAGCTGTGGGTAGAACTTAACATTATGTTAGGGTCAAATGTTCCCTTGTCAGTGGGGAAATTTTTCTGCTCTAAATGAAATGTTACAAAATACATTTCCCCCCACAAAGCTCTGAACTTGGAGCTGTTTTATTTATCTGACCATTCTGAGTACTGTAAAACATGTTGTTTCATGTTGTAACATAAGATCTTTTTAAAAGTGTGCCCTGAGCATTTGCAATTGTTATCAGGCCCAGATGTATCTGAGTGTCAGCGTGAAGCTCTCCGAGTTGGCTCAGATATACAGAATGTAATTAGCTCAAAGGTCTCCACGCTAGATTTGTAGAAGAAGCACCAGCACTGCCTGAGAATAACCATTAGCTTGCTCTTCTCCTCTCCTTCTTTTCACTCCACCCCACTTAAAAAAAAATGGTGGTAAAATTTAACATGTATTGTTCATGACACAAAGCTGTTTTGCATAGAGCAAATGCATGTTGTGATTGAGATTTTTAAATGAGAGAGAGTCAGTGGCAAAAGTTAGCTGGGAAAAAGACATAAGATTAATAAAACTTATGACCTGAAGAAGATGAATTTAGAGACCTCAAAGAGAAAACATGATCCTCAGTGAGTTTTAAGATCACAAGCTTGAAATTCAAAATCATAACATTTTGCTTTCTTCTCTCTTCTAGACCTTCAACTTTTAATAATTAATCTAAGAACAAATATTTACATTATAGTCAACACTTTTGCAACCAGGGCTTCATTTTGTGTCATGTTCCATTGAAAAGTTTCTGGACATCAGAAAGAAAGTCAACCTGATATGATGCAACCAAGGAGTGGCATGGGCTAAAATGACCTACACTCTTAATAAAACTGAGCACTACATTAGGTTCAGATAAAAGGGCAAAACCAAACAAAAATAGGTAGGTCATTTACCCAATGCAGTACACATTGGTGAAAGCAGCATAATTTCTTCCTGACACTTGCAGGAAATCAGTTTATGCCCTGAAGCATGAAATTTGATTGTAATTATTTTAGCTTGCTCGGCTACATATGTTATTGATGATCTTTCCTAAAAATCACCAGCCTTTTAGAAATCTTGCCACAGTACTTGACTCAACGACCTGTAAGTTATACATAATAGAAAATAAACCATGCAGGGCTTCTCTATTGATTGTTCCATAGAACTCACTCTTCCTAAAGAGTGAAGCACCAACATTAAATAACATTGGTGTAGAAAATGAGATTATATTTATAAATGTCTAAATATATAAAAGTTGCAAAGCCCACATGAATTAATCAACTGGCTGGAGACCTCATGTATCTTAGAATGCTCAGAGTTCAAGCAGACATTTTACCCTTAGTTTATAAATCTAAAAGCCAGTTTTTGCAAGTACAATGAAATGATGGGTTAAAGTAATTATCCAGGTGATACAAGTTTCTAAAGGTATTGTTGAAAATGTTACTAAAATGCCTGGAGTTTGGTCTAAGTCCTGTTGCTTGCAGCACATAAAGCCAATCACTGAGACAACAGGTATTGCCAGAGAAGAAGGCTTTAATTGGGTGCTGCAGCTGATGAGATACATCAGTCTCAAACTCATCTCCCTGGTAGACTGAAATTAAGGGTTTGTATAATAGGGAAGAAATGTAACTGGGAAAACAGGAATCAGGGAGCAGGAAGGAACAGGAGTTGGTAAACAGGAAACAGATGGTTGGTTAGGCAATCATGATGGGTGAGGGGTCTGGTGTCACAATGTCCAGATGTGGTGATCTGGTAAATTTCCCTTCCTTGATACTATCTGAGAGGCCTGATGGTTTGTTCCCTGAGAAGGGACCTCAGATAAGACAATTGTAACTTTCTCAAGTTTTAATACTGGGAAGGTCCATTTCTATGTTTATTCAAAGAAACCATAAACATCACTTCTACGGGACAACTGGTCTGGTTTCAAAAATACACACTGAGATGAACACCCAAACTGGTCATCTGCATCTATTAAAGTTTTTGAATGACTTTCCAATTCCTTCTCATTGCTCTTTTGCTGAAAAAATGAATAAAAATCCTAGATATGTACATAAAACATAAATTAATCAAATAAGCCAGATAATGCAAGATTATAACATTCTAGGGGCTCTGGCTACCTGAAATGCAAGATGGGGGCTCCCATGGTTATGGATTTGGTATCAGAACAAGTGACCTTCCCCAGCAGTGTCTTAAGAAAATCAAGGATTTTCCTGGCAGGTAGGAAAAGTTCCTTTTCATAGCATGGGAAATATATAGTGACATAAAAATGCTTCATGACATTTTGCTGTTTGCAGATTCTTGCCTTCTATTCTGAGTAAGAATTAAATCGTACCAGTTGAAATAGAGTAGAATCTTGACTATACTTAGGTTCTCCACCTAAACTCCCTGCTAGAAAAAGTTTTACTCCAAAGTTTGAGTGGCTTTGAATACACTTCTTTGTTTCTCTTTATGCTCTGCCTCTGAATACTTAATATGGTGTGCACCTGCCCACAGACAGCAGTGTGCACGTACATGAACATCTACCCCCAAGGAACTTCATCTTACCAAGTGAGATCCCAATATTTTAAGAAATAATGATGCAATAAATTCTTGACGATTCCTGTAATAAGCATGAAGAGAGAGCAGTGATGGGGATGCGCTAAGGGAATGGCCAGAGAAACCAGGTTCCAGATAGTGGCTGGCGGGAAGAGGAGACTTCATGTCTGAAATGAGATTTGGAGCTTGATGTGGTTTAGCTGTGTCCTCACCCAAATCTCATCTTGAATTGTAGCTCCCATAATCTCACGTGTTGTGGGAGGGACCCGGTGGGACATAATTGAATCACCAGGGTGGTTTCTCCCATACTGTTCTCATGATAATGAATAAGTCTCACAAGATCTGATGGTTTTATAAGGGGAAAACTTTTTCACTTGTTTCTCATTTTCTCTCTTGTCTGCCACTCTGTAAGACATGCCTTTCTCCATCTACCATGATTGGGAGGCCTCTCCAGCCACATGGAATTGTGAGATCATTAAACCTCTTTTTCTTTACGAATTACCCAGTCTTGGGTATGTCTTTATTAGTAGTGTGAGAACAGACTAATACAGAGCTCCAATAGGAACTAAGCAGTTAAACAGAAAGTAAAACACATTTTACACAGAAGAAACCTCTCTTTTTCAGCAAAATACATTTTTAAGTTGGCTTGGTGGTCCAAAGTCTTTGTTCAGAAGAAAATCAGCTTCAGCACCATTCAGAGGCAAGAAACTTGTTCCCTGCGTTACCACAAAGACACTTCTGATCTCAGGGTATTTCTGTGACTCTTTCTCACTCCACTGTGATTTTTCTCCAGATTTCACTCCCATGGATCATGCGGCTCTAGTGAAGCATTAGAAAGCCTACTGGGTATGAGGTACGGAATTCCAAAAGTACAACTCAAACCAAGCTCATTGCAGGGGGAGAGGTTAGGTTACAAAGAGGTAGAAAAAATATTTTACATGATATCACAATATTCAGAGAAGAGGATGAAAGAAAAGTGGCAGATAATCTAGGAAGAAGGAGAAGCTCTTCTTTTCTAAAGATGCTTCCCATTGTTAATAGAAGACAGAGACACCAAATGCTTAAATGACAGCAGGTAAATAATAGAGAGAAAACTGGAGAAAGCAGACACATCTTTACATATGAAAATGCTCTACTTCCTTCCCTCTCTCATCATTCCCACCTGGTTAGATTTTGCAAGCTCTCACCCCTCCTCTTATGAAATAATTTTCCCCTGCAGCCTTAGTTCTGCAAAGTCAATGTGGCTTATGAAAATCAAGTTGTATTCTGTATATTTAATACATCATCTCTAAGGATAATCATTCCAGAATCTGAACTTGTTTCTGTTATCTAGCTCTGCTTGACAATGATTTATGAACCAGAAAACAAGACAGCTTCATTTTCATAAAGCAAACGGAACCTTCTGGACTAGGAGGAGCTGTGAAACTTGTTTTGACTAGTAAACTGAAACAAACATGACATAAAAGTCAATACAACTGCACCACTGGGCTCTCATTTTACAAAATAACTTTTTCTCCCACTGCAGCAGGATGACAGTTGAAATGTTGCATTAACCAATTGCAATTTTTATCTTCACTAATTACTAGCCTGTTGTGATGATGAAGGAAGCTGAAAAATGAAAATAAGCACATGACAATCACCTCCTAGAACAGTCAGCCTCACCCAGAAAGCGGGAGCTTAGAAAATGTTTTAAAGGAAGTATCTATTGAAAACACTGGTGTCTTAATTTAATTATTTACTTGGTGTGGGTATTATTTACCTACCGTAAATATTACTTATGATGAGAATTTGCAAAATAATTTAATAGTGTACATGAACTGCACTAGACACTGTGAAATCACTCTTTTGCCCATAAACATACACAAGCTATGCATAGTTATAGTAATAAACATTTTGCCCAATCATGTGGTCTGGAAGAGGGGCAATACATCAGAGCAGAATAGAAAACAAACCACCAGACTTCATACTCGAGGACAGCCACCTACTTTGGTTGTCTCTTCAACTTCTCTTTGCATATTTTCTCCCCTGTAAAAGGGCAAAATAATAATGATGATATGAGCCTTACAGTACAGTTGAGAGAGGATTTAATGAGATATTGTGCTTTGTGTATTTTTCATTATTTCCGATGAGTTGCTTAGTTCAGCAAACTTCATGGAGTTCCAGTCATCTACTCCTGTTTTCTTTTGGAAAATAAGACAAACGTAAAAAGTATTCAAATGGTATCAGCTATTCTAAAAGGCAAGAATGAGAAGATTTATCTAAATCTCCTAAAATTATACAACAGTGGTGGCCTTACAGTTACATTATGAACACACCTGGGAGAAATGATATGGTGTGATTGTGTCCGGAGTTGGTTCCTGCTGGTGGGTTTGTGGTCTCACCGATTTCAAGAATGGAGTGGCGGACCTTCTTGGTGAGTGTTAGCAGCTCTCAAAGATGGCACAGACCCAAAGAGTGAGTGGTAGCAAGGTTTATTGTGGAGAAGCAAAATACAAAACTTCCACAGCTTGGAAAGGGACCAGAGCAGGTTGCTGCTGCTGGCTGGGGTGGCCAGATTGTATTCCCTTATTGTCCCCTCCCACGTTCTGTTTCTGTCCTGTCAGAGTGCCCTTTTTTCAATCCTCCACACCATTGGCTACTTATAGAATCTTGCTGATTGATGCGTTTTACAGAGCACTAATTGGTGCATTTTACAGAGTGCTGAGTGGTGTGTTTTACAATCCTCTTGTAAGACAGGAAAGTTCCCCAAGTCCCCACTCCACCCGGGAAGTCCAGCTGGTCTCACATCTTGTGATGATAGAGGACTTATGTACAATGACTTAAGTGTCTGATTTCATGTTTGAAAATTGTCTTAAAAGGAGACAGGAACATGAAACAATGGGCATTTTAATGGACTGCACTTGACTAACTTAAACGTCTGAATAATTGATTTAAAAATCTTAGTCTTCATATGGTTAACTATTAAACATTTATGAGAAGTATAGAATAAAGGAGATCTCATATAATTGTCACATGTATTAAATAATCTCCATCTAGCTTTGATTTAAAATAATATTCTACAAAATATATATTTCTATATTTCTATTTGTGAAATAAAATGCACAGTGTAGAAGGCTACCCATTTTTGGCTACATTGAAGAATACTGGATGGTCACTGTCAGTTTCATTCATTTATTTATTTTTAAATGAAAATGAGATGTGGGTTTGGAGTTATCTCCATCTCCTTCCTACATTTCATTATCTATTGTTACTTTTTGAATTTTGAAATTTATACTAAAAAGATGCATGAATTGTACATGTGCATTTTAAGTAATTAGCTTTTTAATTTTATTTTATTTCCTTTTTTGAGACAGGGTCTCACTCTGTCACCAAGGCTGGAGTGTGGTGGTGCAGAGGACTCACTGCAGCCTTGACTTCCGGAGCTCAAGAGATTCTCTCACCTCAGCCCTCCAAGTAGCTGGAGCCACAGGCACACACCACCATGCCCTGCTAATTTTTTATGTTTTTATTTTTGTAGAGACGGGGTTTTTCCACATTGCCTAAATTGGTCTTGAACTCCTGGGCTCAAGTGATGCACCTGTGGCCTCCCGAAGTGCTGGGATTACAGACACGAGCCACCACAACTGGCCCATCATGAATTTTTTAAAACATTCTTACACTTACCCACCAAAGTTAAGAAATAGGTCATTACTAGTGCCTTATGAAATCTAATTGCCCTCACCATCACATTCCCATTCCTCAGCCCCACCCACTCCTGGTATCACTATCCTTCCTGCATTTCCCACTAACAATTCTCTTCCTTCTCTTTAAAGGTTTTTTTTTTTTATCTTCATATAGATCTCTCATCAGACCAGAATTCAGATTCGCTAGTTTTTAAGTTTGATTTAAATGAAATCATATGTATACCTCTTTCTGTGTCTTCTGCTTTTGCTCAACAGCAGTAAGTTTTTGAGATTCACTTATTTCATACACACAGTTATCAGGTCTTTTTCTCCAATGCATACTCCTCATTGAATGAGCATTCCACAGTTTATTTTTTCATTCTTCCATTGATAATCATTTGGGCAGTTTTCAGTTGTGGACTATTTTTATTTTATATATTTATTTATTTATTTATTTATTTATTTATTTATTTAAGAGATGAGGTCTCACTATGTTGCTTAGATTGGATTCAGACTCCTGGACTCATGTGATTCTTCCACCTCTGCCTCTCCAGTAGCTGGGACTACAGGCGTACACCACCACACCTGGCTCAGTAGACAATTTTTAACAGTCTTGGGCACCTGTGTAAGAATTTCTGCAAGTATACATCTAGAGTTCAAATTACAATACTGGAAGGTGCACACATTTCCAAACTGTTATATAATCTCAAACTGTTGTTCAACATGGTTATATCAGTTCATTCTCCATTTAGCAGCAGAATGAGCTCCCATTGTCCTGCAACTTCACCAAGTCAAAATAATGGGCATATTCACCGAAACAACAAGTCAACCTAAAAACATCATCCAGGAGTTTAAATCATCAAGGTGACATTTTGATTTTAAAATCCATTGTCTTTGAGTCTTATAAATAAGGCATTTAATTAAAACGTCCTCAATTAACTCAATATTCAGAGTTTTGGTGGAGCATTAAACACAGAGTCAAGATGCTTGGCCAGGAGTTTGTCTGGAAAAATCTCAGCAATTGAAAATGTCCTGCAGCTTCTTGAATCTTGAAGGTGGAAGTGGAGAAGTGGAGAAGTAAATTAGATCATAAGACCTACAGAGGCCTGATTGAGAGCCCACCTTTTCTCCCCATGTGTCTCATTTGGGTTTGGAGAAGAAGAAATGTAACAACCCTTGCCTAGGAGGTATGTCAAGGAAGGAAGGCCCAAATAGTGAAGTTTTGATTTGCTGTTTCCTGTTGGAATGATTAAGGAAGACCAACTACATGATGTGGAAATTTCCTTTTAACTCTGAACATTGTAATACTGTCTTTGAATGTTGTTTCTTTTTTTTTTTTTTTTTTTTTTTTTTTTTTTAATGTGATGGTCAGTCAGATCTGCCACGAGAAAAGACAGAGGAGAGGTTCAGAAAAACAAAGTGCATTAAACTCTCAGGTCCTAGCGACCGGAGGCACAGCATGTCACACGGGGCTATAAGGGGAAGACGTGGAGATCAGGAGGCAGAAGACAGGAGCCAGTGGAAGGCTTGGGCCAGAGGCTTTGTTGGGATTTCTGTGAAAGGCAGTGGAGGGCAGGGTGAATGATTTAGGATGGGTTAGTTTGAATAACTTAGCAAACTCTAAACTGTAGAGGTGGTCTGTAGCTGTTTGGTACCTGTCCCTGGAATGGTTAAGGCAGAGGAATGTTGCCTCCTGGAGTATAAGAGCCAGAAAAGGATATATGGCTCTGGATTGGTAAGTGTGCATATCAAAGACATGCTCCTGTCAGAGTTCTAAGAACTGTCTAGCCCCTGGAGGGGAAGTCTCTCTCCAGCCTCAAAGGTTTTTGTTTTTGGTTTTGGTATTATTAGAGACAGGGTCTTGGTTCTGTCACTCAGGTTGGAGTGCAGTGGTGCCATCAAGGCTCACTGCAATATCAAACATCTGGGCTCAAGCGATTAGCCCATCTCAGCCTCCCAAGCAGCTCAAACTATAGGTACATGCCACCTCATGAGCCTGGCTAATTTTTGTATTTTTTGTAGAGACAGAGTCTCACGCTGTTGCCCAAGGTGGTCTTGAACTCATGACCTTAAGTGATCCTCCTGTTTCAGCTTCCAAAAATGCTGGGATTACAGGCATGAGTCACCATACCTGGCCCCAAAAAGGTTTTTAAAGATGTCAAAATATCAAAATATACAGAAAATTATGTTTATATGTAGATACACACACATATGACTTGTGTGTGTACACGTAGGTATATACACATACACATATAATGTGTGTATATATAGATATATGCATATACATTGATATATACATATCTATATATACACACAAAAAACTTATGTGTTATATGGAGCTATGGAGATATATCTACATATACACACAAGTTATATATGTGTGTATATCTAGATATGTACATATATCTATACATGTATGTATAGATATCTATACATACATACACACAAGTTATATGTGTGTGTATACACAGATATATAAAATAAACATGTCAATACAACAATATAGAGAAAGTACAGGGCTGTTTAGAAAAATAATTGTCCAGAAACCCTCAAAAATTTTTAGTAATCTGGTTTTACACATAAAGACTTAATCAAAATAGATCTTCTCAGTATCAAATGTGATAAACTTGATAAATTTACAGGCTTAAGTAAGTCTAATTCTTAGTGATTTCTATCAATAAATAGACTAACTGATTTTATGAGCAGCCGTGGGACTGATGGGGAACAGTTCTGAATCGACAGATATTAAAAACCTATTCGTGTTAACTAGACTGTGTGAACAGGAACACGTTCACAGGACAATTTCTTAGCACATCAAATTAATGGTTTTCCTTCAGATAAAGACACATAAAATAGTCAAAAAAGGTTAAGTTAGGTCTTCATGTGATGACCAGACCCCACTGAAAAAGACACGATTTAATCATTTCTATTCTAAGAAAAATCAGCCTTAGTTACTAGATAATTAACCCATCACAGCCAATTATTGTATTGACTATAAAAATAGACAAATATAGGTTTGACCCTGCCCTGTCTTCTTATTCAGGTAAGTCGAGAGTGAGTCCAATGTTTGAATACTCTTCCTTTCACTTAAATTATGCAAATGCAATAGGAATATAGAATTTACATGTCTGTTTAAACAAACTGCAACAAAACTACTACACTGACAAAATTTAGCCTAATATTTCCACTTTGTGAAATATATCTTTGAATATTTGCATAACCAAAGAACTTAAAGATTATATGCAGAAATAGAGGTAAAGATTTAAAGTCTTCTTGGGTTGTTTTCCCTTCCTATTCCCAAAATTCTATTTTAAAATGGTTAATGATAATTATTTTAAGTTCATTAGAATAATTTGCTAACAAACATTTTGGATTGCCTAGCGGATTCTGTTTGCCCATATGTAGTGCCTTGAGATTATCTGCACGTGGTCTTGCTCTCAATGCAGAAGCATATATGTAAGTTAATAAAGGAAGGCATAGACTGGATTAATCTGATATCAAGATGTCATAGCTCCTCCCATCTGGTGCATGTTTATTTCTCAGCAAGTAACCTATTTTGATGGCCATGGGCCAATGGAAACATAAATCTCCATATAAGCTGGGAGAAATAATGGATTCATCTGTTTGATGAATTTTTATTGATTACCTACTATGTGCTAGGTCCTGAGTTAGATGCAGTGATTTTGACCAAAAGGAAATCACTCCATAGGCCTCTTGATTTCTCATTTGAGATAAAGGGTGCAGGAGATAGGGCATACATTCAGTAACTAGGTGAGCACACATTTGGGGCAATGTATAGTAATACTGATAACACTGCCTAGTAAGGTTGGTGTTTTAGTCTGAACTCTAGCACAGAACTAAATTTTGCATTGACTCTGATGTTTCCAATTATAAAAAAACTTGAGGTTTTACTGAGAGTAAATTTCCCTTTGTCTCTGTGTGTGTGTGTGTGTGTGTGTGTGTGTGTGTGTATGTATGTATGTGTGTGCCTATCCTTAGTTTTGGTATAGATTTAATGTTATTGCTAATAATAATTAAATTTTTATGATCAAGGTCGCATATGAGAATATTACAATGTTATTAAGATGGATGTCCTGCTTAGAATGACATATAAACCAAGTTTATCATTTTATTACCCTCACAAAGCAATGCATGTTTATTTTTGAAATTTAAAACACTTATACAACTCAAACTATTGAGTCAACTCACAGGATTTCTGTCTCTGGGTTTACATTAGCAATGTAGATAGACATTCTTAAGTCAATATGCTCATCACTGAAAGCAAGAAAAAGCCTTTCAGGATTTACCCAAAATAAATGTGGGTCCTTTTGAAATGCACCATGAACTACAGAACAGATTGTAATTTAGGCTAGTTTACAAAAAAGGGAGACATGTATGTGCAGAAATTTCAAAGGCGTCTGATTTAGGCCTTGCCTGTCTGGAAAGTTCTTGCAGAGCTTTGGTTCTGGCTGGGCCCCTCTCTCCTGCAGGTGTGGCCTCCACAGATCTTTGGGGAAGGAGGGCAGAATGGAAAAGACTCTTGGTACATAACAAACAACTGAAGTAAGCAGGCAGTGAAATTACCCACAGAAAGCCATTCATTATGTGTTTCCAATATCCTCTAAAAGGGTAGCCCACCCCTAACTACATATTTATACATATTTACTTGATAATCAATAAAGGAAAATGGCTGCATTATTTTGATTAAAACATCAACTCTACGTGTTACTATAAAATCACATTTAAGAAACCAGAAACAAGGAGATAGCAGTTCATGCTACCCTCCAGCCTATGATATATGATATTTTCAGGCTTCGAGGAGAGCAGACACATTAAGAAAATAGTGCTAATGATATTAAAGTACTTTACAAGGCTTGTTACTAAGAGCTGACAAACCTGTCAAGTGTATAATGTAGGAGGCTATCGTAACGTTCTCAGAAAACCATACCTCTACCCCATTTCACTGCAATCTCCTAATAATGGAGCCGCTATAAATTCTAGCCAGCAATGGGACAGAGCCATGGCTTCTCACCCCAATGTGAGGACATGATAAATATAAAAGAAAATGGCTGTCAGTTTTGGCGCCCGGACCTTATTACAAAGTCTTAATCTTACTGGCCTCAGCACCTTTTATCACCGCCTTGTTATGAGCTGATGGCTTTTTTATTTGCTGGGAGATGGAGGATGTGTCATTTGATGTCCTTTTATGTAGCCACGGCTCTGTCCTCTCATGAAAAAAAAAATTTTATATGTTTATTACAGTAACCGATTAAATGCGAGACTCATGCTGTTGGCTCAGGTACTGTGGGCTTAGGATTTAACAGAGTCTGGATTTAAATACATCATTATGAGTATTTATGTGAATGGGATTCAAATAGGAAATTAATTTTTCTCAGCACCGGAGAGAGGGCATTTGCAATATTCATGATTGTTTATTCTTGCTATTATATTATTGCTATTGGGATTGGTCATTCCTGGTTCCAAGGTCAGCCGGAAATCCCAGCTCTGGCTTTTCTTCTTTCTTTAGACTGCCAGCTTTGAGGAAGGAGGCCTTGTAAACACAGTTTAGCTCAAACTCGGCTCAGGTTCAATCAGTTTGATCCTTGAGATGAGATAAATTGCAATTATCTAAATATTAGTCTGACAATCTCCCAGCTCACTTCCCATCCTCTTCATTTATGGCAAATGAGAGACTGAACTTCACTTGAAACACTGACCCTGACAGAACCTTTATCCAATGGAACTGCCGCAAAGTATTAACATGGGATGGAGACTCCATCACTAGATCTTATCTTCAATTTGTGTCTATAAAACACGATGGCCCAGAGTATGGATGCATGGAGAGCCTTATCCTGTCTTTTGTGCCTGACAGCTGAGAGTCAGAGTCCAGAGTGGGGAAGTCACCACTTTCATTCAGAGGTGGGACTAGCTCCGCGTCTGTATGCGCAGGAGCAGGTGCTCAACATACTTTTCTCTTCATCCAAGGCTTTTGTATTCCAAAGTCAAAGGCCAAGGAAGCCCCAGAGATTTATTTCTCTATATGCTGAAGGAAATTGCCAAGTTGGTGGTTTCAGCTATTGGATGTAGGTATTGCCCATCTCTGAGATGGTATGTATGTGAAGCTGGCCGAATTCATTTCAAAATAAAAATTTATTTATACTACTGAGTCTTTCTTTAATTGCATCTTACCAAATCATTGACTTGATGGTGTTTTTGACATAATGGGTTGTTATTATTATTTTTATTATTATTGTTATTTTTTGAGACAGGGTCTCCCTCTGTCACCCAGGATGGAGTGCAGTGGCTCAATCTTGGCTCACTGCAACGTCTGCCTCCCATGTTCAAGTGATTCTCCAGCTTCAGCCTCCTGAGTAGCTGGAATTACAGGCACACACCACCACATCTGGCTAATTTTTGTATTTTTAATAGAGACGGGATTTCACCATATTGGTCAGGCTGGTCTGGAACTCCCGACCTTGGCCTCCCAAAGTTAAGGGATTACAGGTGTGAGCCCGGCCTGGGTTATGCATGTTAAGAAAAGGACAGAATAATAAATTGGGCATTGGACAGGCACGAGTCACATTTTCTTCTTATTTATTATATCCTGAGAAATTGAGTTATGCAGGAACCCATTTGTTGTGGGATCTAAGCTATGAGAAGATACAGAAATACCTTATGTTATTTTCTTTGAAAATGAAAGAATTTGGGTGTTTCTCTTTCTTGAATGCACCTGAAGTGTGAGAGTTAAAAATCCAAGGGTCTTTTTAGCACCTTGACTTTTCACTTGCAATTCTCTGTTGAAGGTGTATTTAGGCTTAAAATGCAGCCTTGGTATGAGAGGGCCCCAAAGTGCTCCCTCCTATGATTGTTCCTGTAATAAGCCATTTGTGATTTGCCACTATATGAGGAAAAAAACTGATGAAAAACCTAATATATCGGAAAAGGCAAATTGCATGTCCAGAAATTTAATTAAAAAGGAAATAACCCTCCCTGTATGAGGGTTGGCAGTCCCCTTCACAATCTTCCTCACACTCCTCCTCTTTCCTCCTCTCTCCAAGTACAAAAAGTACTTTCCAGTGAAATCTACACATGCATATTAATGAGAATAAGCAGTCAGTTGCAAGTAACCCAGAGGTGCTTGGCTCCTCAGAAAAGGTGAACAGGGTAACTGGTCTATAACTTACAATATCTCCTCTCATTGACTTTCATTGTACATTCCTCAACCTATTTGTGAACTCTTGATGACTACATTATCTACACTAATAATTTGAGCATTCCCTTTTATAAAGCTTTTACATATTATGACAATGACATAAAAATATATATGTTATATTTTAACATCATCCTCATAATCACCTTCTAAGTTAACTAGGGTAGGCATGAATACACTCATTTATTAGACAAGAGAATCAATACCAAGGTTGACAGATAAAATTCAGGAAGACCATTTAAATTTGAGTTTCAAATAAATGACAAAGAGTTTTTGGAGTACGGTAGATTCCAATTTACATGAGACATTTTTCATACCCAAAATTGTTTGTTGTTTAAGCTGGACATATGAGATTTTTATTTGCTAAATCTGACAACCTTAACTGAGACTCAAAGAAGCATTTGCCAGTTCACACAAGTAATAAATGGCAGAGTCACTACTGGGCTCTATAAGATTTATATATGAACTCATTTAATCCTGATGAGGTTTCCCTCCTCATTTTCCAGATGAGGTCACTGAATTGCTCAGGGCATAAGTAACTTCCTCAAAGTTATGGAAGTGGCAAGTAGCAGAGTAGAGGCCCAGTCCCACATCCATGTTCCAGGGACTCTAGTGTTTTCATCACTCTGCCATGTTTGGGATTGGGATTCTGTCTCTATCTTGCAGAATCCTACTCAATTGCACACTTCAAACAACTGCTTGGTGTATCTCAGTACAAACGTTGCAGACCTCATAAAGGAACTGGAGGAGTAGCATCCACTGACGCCCAGTGTACACTGGAGTGTCCGCTCCCCTTAGTAGAAATGATTATATGAGATTTTGCTGCAAAGGGCATCTTCAGTAACTGCCATTGCCCTTTGCTGAGAAAGTCAACATCATCAAGTAAAGTCTGACTTTCATCAAATGAGAACTAAGTTACAGATTAAGAGCAGTTAGTATGCAGTTAGTACAGATGGGGGAAAGCTGTGGCAGCAGACTTACTCTGCAGAAGGGTTACAGAAGCCCAGGAGGACTTCAGTAAAACATATTCAGATGCAAAAATACAAACAAAACAAACAACAGCCCTCCCCCAACACAGACACTCAACAAAATCTATAGATAGAAATGTTGTGTCAGAAACCAAATTACTGTTTTATATATATTATCCCCAAAATGTAGAAAAAGGTGAGAAGGGAAATCAACTTTAGAAGGAAGCAAACCTGTTGCAATTTTTTTTAATAAATAAATTAATTAATTTTTTATTATTATTATACTTTAAGTTCTAGGGTACATGTGCATAACGTGCAGGTTTGTTACATATGTATACTTGTGCCATGTTGCTGTGCTGCACCCATCAACTCGTCAGCACCCATCAACTCGTCATTTACATCAGGTATAACTCCCAATGCAATCCCTCCCCCCTTCCCCCTCCCCATGATAGGCCCCGGTGTGTGATGTTCCCCTTCCCGAGTCCAAGTGATCTCATTGTTCAGTTCCACCTATGAGTGAGAACATGCGGTGTTTGGTTTTCTGTTCTTGTGATAGTTTGCTAAGAATGATGGTTTCCAGCTGCATCCATGCAATTTTTACACCTGTTCAACCTTTGCATGCAAAGGTAGACCATAGAGCTTTTACTTTTTTCCTAAGTTTTTGTTCCTCTTCCTATAAACTGCCAACAATACATGTACAGGATCTCTGGATTTTCACACAATATAGATACATGAATCATACTGTCACTGAACAATCATTTTGCTTGTTTATCAGTCAATATGTCATTGAGTGTTTGATGCATCAATTTCCAAGCCTTAGTTCTGTGCGCTCTAGTATACTTCCCAACACACTTAAACCATCAATGCATTTTCTTTCTCTCTTCCCTGTGTAGTCCACTTTAAAACATGTCTCTATCTTGATTAATTTTCTGTTCCCCTTCATGTTCAGATGACATTTGGGAAACAATTTTCCCTGGAGAACCAACTTCTCATATTCCTGACCACTCTATGGGACTATAAGTCAAGATAAAAATTACCATACCCCTTGAAATCTCCACACTAGTAAAGCGTAAGATGTGTTAATTACCCTGTTGTGACTATCTTGTAATCACATGACTAGCACTGTGGTCATGCATCAGCAAAGTGAGAGAGCATTGACAACAATGCTAAGTGGTATGTTTTATGGATATTTACAAGAAGGGTCACTATCTTCTCCCAATCTTGTGTACAGTATAATTGAATCCAATTTCCTCTGTGAATTTAAAATAAAAATGTCCTATAAATATGTGTAATTAGTGAAAAATTGTTAAAAGTTACACTAGTGTCTCTCTACTCCCCTCCCCACACCTCCCAAGGTAATAATTTAGCCTGAGACAAGAATCAAGTTGCAGGAGGAAACAGTGTGAAGGCATTTAAGGAAGTGTCTGACCTTTTAAGGGAAGAAAGAGAAGGTAGGAGACAGGTCAGAGGGAAAGAAGGTCACAAGTATCCTAATCTTCCTTTTGTCAGGTTTTGGTCAAAAGAAATAAGTTTATTTGATAAATTGAGGGGAATACCAAGATCAGAGTTCCTTACATTCAGCCCAATGTTTGGGACCTCAGGGCCTGCATCACACCATCTCAGGGGCTACCACATCACAGTGAACTTGTGGAGGCAGAAGAGTGAGAAGGAGAACATGATTTACATTTTTCAGGATGTCTTCAGTTACACCTGGAGTGGACCCAATGTAGAGAAATATCTGTGTATGCCTGGAAAGTCTGCACAAAGGTAACTGAGTGAGGCACAGCTAAGCTGCCTTGGGGCCCATTGGGACCAGGAGCCAGTGTGACTTCAAAGTAGAAGCCACCAGATGCACAAACCAGCCCTGGGGCCAGATGAATAACATAATGGTGACTTAGAGGATCTGGTTGTACTGAGAGATATGACTTGAGGCCACCTAGGGACAACCAGAAAGTTCTGACAAGGACGACTAAGGTGAACTGTAAGTTAGCCCAAATGCAGACTACAGCTAGGTGGTGTGGCCTTTATGCTGAATATCACCTATGCAGGAAGCAGCCCAGGGCAGCAACATGGTAGGAGAGGCCAGGGATACCATGATGACTCAGGGACCTCATCTCTCCTTGAGCCTTAAGGATAAAACAAGTGTCCCTAAATAAGCCAGATGCCAACATAGAAAAGAGAAAGGAGAATGAGGGTGTCTCTGAAAGGACTGAACATTTTACTTAAAAAAAGATCACGCTTTCTAAAGAAGTTGTTCAAACTGTTCAAACTATACTGTTAAACAGAGTTTACCAGATTATTCTCAAATCTGCATAATTTATGTCCCTTTCTCCTCCATGAAACAGAGGGAGCAAGAGCCCATGAGAAACATCAAATAAATTAATGCAAACATAAAAAATGTATATCGACTCCACATAGTTTTTGAGTAACTATGTGATTCTGCTACACTATGAAATATGAATTAAAACCTTTCACAAATTAAATTTAGCAGAGTTTATTTGAGAAAAAAAAAGGTTCATGAATCAAATAGCACTCAAAACTAGAAGAGATTCAGAGAACTCAGGTCTGCAAAAGTGAGCAGTGTGTATTTATAGACAGAACAGGGAAATAAAGTACAGAAATAGTTTGATTGGTTATAGTTTGGGGTTTGCCTTATTTGGGACATGGTCTGATTAGTTGGCAGCCTGTGATTGACTGAAACATGGCTGCCTGTGATTGGCTGAGACCCTGCTTTGTATTACAGAAATGACACTTCTAAGTTAGGTTTTGGCTCGTTTACATACTGTTAGGTTGCAGTTTCTTACATAGAAACTGAAAGTACAGAGACAGCTTCAGGCTGATGGCCTCCTGCTTATTTAATTTAACAAATGTAAATGTGAGTTTCAAAGATGGTGAATTATTTATAAGCCAAGAGTTGACTTACTCAACAAAAATGCAGAGAAATGGGCTTGGAGATCATGCATATTTCTAATTTTTTTAAAAAATGTGACCATGTATAGGAGATGTTTGGCTTGGAATTGCTCTGGACTGTGTTATCGCCCCATTCCCTCTGTAGCTGTGTTTGCTGGGAATCTCTCATACATAGCCACTTGGCACCTGGGTTTCTCAAGACCTCTCATTGCAAGTGATGGAATATCCCAGCTCAAAGCAGCAAACGGGAAAGGGGATTATATGTCCTGCATAACCCAGCCATGAAGAAGGGAGGGCTGACTGTAGGATTTTCTCATTTTTCATTTCAGCTCTTCTCAGCTCATTCTTGAAAACCAGCTTTCTCAGAGGTTCCCCTGGCAATTCCAAGCTTGCCTCATACATTATCTATCACCTATGCCTCAAAAATTCCTGGGGAAACATATCTCTTTGGTCTAGGTTGGTTTTCCTTGAATACTCTTTTATGTGTTTCTTGCTGCTGCTGTATCAGAATATGACAAACTTAGTGGTTTTAACAATACAAATTTATTACCTTACAGTTCTGCAGTTTGGAAGTCTGAAATCGATCTGTGAGCCAAAATCAAGATGTCAGTAGAACTCTATTCCTTTCTGGAGGCTCTAAGGGAAAAGGCATCTCCTTGGTTTTCCAGGTTCTAGAGGTCACCTGCATTCTTTTGTCCATGCCCCCCTTCCTCCATGTTCAAAGCCAACAACAGCAGATTGAGTTTCCACATCATATTGATCCAAACTTCTCTTCTGTGTACCTGTTCCATTTTTAAGTATGCTTGTGATTACATTGGATCCACCTGGGTAATCCAACATACTCTCTCTATTTTAAAGTCAGTGGATGAACAACTTCAATTCCATCTGCCACTTTAATTCTCTTTTGCCATGTAACATAACACATTCAGAGCTTCTCAGGATCAGGATGTAACTGTCCTTGGGAGGTCATAGTTCTGCCTAACACAACTCTTTAAGCCAAATCATTTTGGCAAGAAAAGTGAAGTAGTCTGATTGGCCCATTCAGATCAGAGTTTTACCCATGTGACCAGGGCAGCAGTTTATCTGACTCACAGTACCTATTGAAACCACATGGCAGCAGGTAGGGGAAAGTCTGCCTTTACAAATAAGTAGTTCTTTTGCAAAAGGAGGAAGTAAAGAGTGGGTGTACAGACAATAGAACCTGTTCTTTACTTTCTGGTAAGTCAGTCTGAGAACAATTGCAGATCACACTGAGAAACTGATGTCTCCAAAATAAGTTGAGGTACAAAGCACCAAATGCTTCTAGGTCACAGGAATTAAGATTGCAGGTGAAAACAAATTTGCTTTAACACCTTGGAGAGCTCAATTGGTAGGTCCCCTGAACATGTGATCTAAAGTCTATGCATACTACGTCTTTATGGCGACATCCCCCAAATATCAAATATCAGATAAGACATTAATAATATGGGGAAGAGACTTGGAAAAAGATGTGCGAAAAGAAGTGAATACCCTTCAATGAACATGTGTCAAAGTAGAAAAATGGTTTTCCGGTTACAAACCATACATCCCGCAAGTACTGAAAATGTGTTTCAAAGAGAAACACATACCTTTGAGTGAGACTTATGGTCACATGGGCTGGTGTTACTGATGTGACCATGGGGTATCTCTTAGGGGTATCTTCAGGAAAAAAAGACTCAGCACAACCTAGCGGGTGTTGATTTGAACAGAGATACCTGAAGAAATAGATAACTAAGCAGTTGTGCCATGACCAGAAATATCGACATATTATTGCAGAGAAAAATATTTTAAAACCTAGCATTCAATAGAGGAAGGGCAATGCAAATTAAACACCAGGTAGAAATTAAGTAAGAACTTCCTGGATGGCATTTTTAAAAGTGGCCCAATTAGAAATGAAACTGGCATGGAGAATGGCAGCCTTCTTGATTGTGTGTGGAAACTGAGGATTTATCCCACGGACCTGACCTATTGTACTTAATCTTTCTGTTCAGTTTTTCAAAATGCTTTCTTATACATTAATTCATTCATTGCTTATCACAATCCTTTTTGGTGGGTAGGACAATTATTATTGTCCCTCAGTTACATATTTGTCATTTTGTAGAGCCTTGTGCATATCATTAGAGTCTATCTCTATTTTAATCTACTATATATTATTTTCCTTTTTCTTTTTTTCTTTCTCCCTCCCTCCCTCTATCCCTCCTTCTCTCCTTCCCTTCCTACCTTCCCTACTTGTTTGCTTTCTTGCCTACATACATCTTTCCTCTCTAAAGTTGGCTTCCTCAACACATTGTGAGTTACTGGAAGGTAGGAATTTGTGCCTCCATGCTTGGCATCATTCTTGGGAAACAATTTTAATACACATTCAGTGGACATACAATTCATGCTAGTTGCGTGGATGTACAAAAATCACTCATGCGTGAATTGGAGAAATGAAGAAATGTGGGAACACGGGACAATTTAAACACATATGATCTAAGCGCACTATTCAATAACTATGTACAACAATCTCAAATGAATCCCCCCAAAAGTAGAAGGAATGAATGAATAATAATAGAAATAGATTATATTGCACTAAAAAGTAAGATAGATGACAATACATCTAAACACTTGTCTCTGCTGAGACCAAGAAAATAGACAAACATCTGGCATGCCCAAGCAAGAATTTTTTTTAAAAAGAGTTACAAAATAAAACAGCAAAACAGCATTAAAAATAAGATAAAGATATTCCATCAATTTGGAGGAAATTAAAAAAATAATTATATGAGAATACTATTTACTTCTTATTCCCAAAAATAGAAATCAGAGAAAAAAACTGTTTTCTAGAAAGACATAAAATATCAAGGTTCTGTCAAGACCAGGAAAACCTGAATACACCAATAATCACTGAAGAAACCTAAAAGCCTGTTAGAAAAAAAATGACTCCCTGCTTTTGAGACTGAATTATAGAAACTTTATATAATAATCTATGTTATGGAAAGTGCCCTAAGACACAAAAAGCAGTGGATGGCTTTCCAACTAATTAGATGATGCCAGTATAATCTTGACACCAAAATTGTCAAACACACACACACAGACACACACACATATAAACACACAAGCAAACTCACTCATTTACAAAGAAAGAAAACTGTAAACCAAAATATCAGTTATAAAGAGATACAAATATTAGCTAATACAATCCAGCAGTGGGTTAAATGAATCATGATCACAGAGTTTGTTCCAGAGATGTAAACACGGTGCAATATCAAGAAGTGTGTTACTATGAATCACTATATTACACAAAGGTGAAAATTAAATGAAAATTTCTTTAATAGTTATACTAGGATTATTAATTCTTAGCAATTACCATGTACTCAGCCCTGTTTACAGTTCTTTAGCACCCATGAGCTTATTTAATTTTAATTAATTAATTAATTTATTTTTGAGACAGAGTTTCACTCCTGTTGCCCAGGCTGCAATGCAATGGCATGATCTCCGCTCACTGCAGCCTCTGCCCCCCAGGTTCAAGCGATTCTACTGCCTCAGCTTCCCTAATAGCTGGAATTACAGGACCGCGCCAGCATGCCCAGCTAATTTTTTATATTTTTGGTAGAGACGGGGTTTCACCATGTTGGCCAGGCTGGTCTCAAACTCCTGGCCTCAGGTGATCTGCCCATCTTGGCCTCCCAAAGTGCTGTGATTACAGGTGTGAGCCACTGAGCTCCACCTTATTTAAATTTTTAAAATAACTCAGTGGAGTAGGTCCTATGATTTTATTCACTTTTCGAATAAATACATTGAGGTACAAAAATGTAAGTGGTGGAGACATGCAAGTTATGTAAGATTCTGACTCCAAAACGTACACTCTGCACCTTATGTTACCTTTGTTATAAACGACATTCCTGATTTAAACGGGAATGAAGTAAACTACATCAATAGCACAACATAAAAACTGAGACAGAAAAACCATGTCTCAACCATATCTACCAGAAATATACAGTTTATACCATACTTAATACTGGAATATCAGAATCATTCTCATCAAAACTCACAAATAAAAGGGCAGGGAACCTGACTATCATGCTGCCATTTATCACTGTGTTAGAGATTCCAGTTCATGTAATAACAAGAGAACACCTGACAGATAAATGTTAAAATGGAAAAGACAGAAGGTCATAATTTAGAGACAAAGTGATTATTTACAAAGTTTTTATGTAAAGAATGGAAAAAAATATTGATGAGAGTAATATAGTTCGTAAGACGATGGCCAGATGCAAGACCAATACTGTGAAAGCACTACGCTTTCTTAAGAAAAAAAAAATCAACTAGAAAATATAATGGAAATAAAAAAGACCATTCATAATTGTCATAAATATATTATACCTTGAAATGTCAATGTTATATCTAGGAATAACTTTAATTGGAAATAAATAATGCCTGTGTGAACAAAACAGTAAAATGGGACTTTGCCAGATAACATAAATGAACACCTAATTAAGTGGAATGGAGAGATGTATGTCAGAGAGAAAATTTAATATTAGAAAGATATCAATTTTTATAAATATATCTAGAATACAGTTAAAATCAAAATTGCAGTAGTATATTTAATAACACTTGACAAGTTGACTCTAGAAAAATACACAAATGTAGTCAAGAAAGTTTAGAAAAGAATAATAATGGGACCTTATTCTATTAGATGGTAAGACATCCTGCAAACTTACAGTAATTAAGACTGTGGCACTCCTAAAGTCATAGAGAAAAAATATCAATATAAGAGAGAATACCAACACA
Source organism: Macaca nemestrina (assembly GCF_043159975.1). Taxonomy (NCBI): domain Eukaryota; kingdom Metazoa; phylum Chordata; class Mammalia; order Primates; family Cercopithecidae; genus Macaca; species Macaca nemestrina. Next base: position 96,068,154 of record NC_092131.1, read on the forward strand.
GACCTATGTATATATGATTTATTTATAATAAAAATGCACATTTTAAAATAGTGGGAAAAGAAAAAGCATTTCATAAGTTTGGAATTGAATAAGTGATTAACCCCTTATGGAAAAAAAAATCAACTTAAACCTCTGCTTCATAGCACAGAAAAACATTTTAAGTGTACCAGAGAGGTATATGTCGTCATGTGCTGCCCACCACCATTTTGCTCAGGGATGAACTATGTATACAATGGTGTTCCGCTAACATTCTAATCCTGTATGTTTCCTGTACCTTTTCTAGATTTAGGTTTAGACACATAATACTTACCATTGTGTTACAGCTCCCTACAGTATTCAGTGTAGTTACATGCTGTACAGGTTTATAGAGTAGGAGTAATAGGCTATATACCACGTGGTCTAAGTGTGTACTAGGCTATGTCACCCAGGTTTGTGTAAGTGCACTCTAGGATGTTCATACAATGATGAAATCATCTAAAGATGTGTTTTTCGGAATTATTTCCCCATCCCTAAACAGTACATAACTCTATTGAACCTATAAAAGCACTAGAATAAAATCATGGACAGTATTTGTATAATTCTGAGGTGTATATAACCAGAAACCTTAGGAGCCATCATATTGATGACTTATATATTACATATTTGTGAATAAGAAAAGACACCATGAAACAAGGCACAAGGGTCAGTTCAGAAAAATAGAATATACTTAACCAAATATTACTACTCAGAATGTATGAAGAACTACTATAAATGATTAAGAAAATAACATAACTCTGAAAATACGTTATGTTGAACTGAAATAACAAGTTTCTTTTCTTTTTTTTTTTTTTTTTTTTTTTGAGACTGCCGCCCAGGCTGGAGTGTAGTGGCTCAATCTCGGCTCACTGCAAGCTCCACCTCCTGGGTTCACGCCATTCTCCTCCCTCAGCCTCCCTTGTAGTTGGGACTACAGGCGCCCGCCACTACACCCAGCTAATTTTTTGTAGAGACATTTCACCGTGTTAGCCAGGATGGTCTCGATCTCCTGACCTCGTGATTCACCCACTTCGGCCTCCCAAAGTGCTGGTATTACAGGCGTGAGCCACCACACCAGGCCACAAGTTTCTTCTTTTGTCATTAAATGTAAAATACATAATATATTCCATCTTAAAAATATTAACAGTAAGAATAACACTTGTGAGAGCCTCCTCTAACCCTTCCCTGAGTCCTTTCTTCTAATTTCTCCTCTACTGCCTTACCCCCATTCCTCTATGCCCTGGAAATATCAATTTTCTACAATTTGATGGCATCCTTCCAAGTCCCCTTTTGGTAAATTTGCACACACACATTTGCACATACATGGTCCTTTTTTGCATACAAATATATGAGTATTGCTTGTTGTATTTTTTTCACTCGACATGCCTTAGAAGTCCTTCCATGCTAGGCATTTTTAAAGGATGCTTGGAGGCCTATGGCACAGATACACAAAGATTTATGGAATCACTTGCCCACTTGATAGACATCGAGGCTATTTCCAGTGTTTCACTGTTATGAGCAAGTCTGCCTTGAAAATACTTATGCATAAATCTTTCTGTACCCATGGTAATAGTTCTTTAGAATACATTTCTAGAAGTAGGATTGGCGGGGCAATTTACATTTGATAGGACAAAACTTCTTGCCAACTCTTATCAACTATATATGATTGTGTATTGCTGCCAATCTTTGTTTATCGATAGTCTGCTAATTACTGTCAATAGGGGGAGGTAATAATTGATAACAGTCTCTCTAATTGCTTTTATCTGATAACTAGTGTTTTATACATTTATTGCTTTTTTTCTTGTGGATTCACAATTCTAGTTTTGTCCATTTTTCTGTGGGATTTTTACTGACTTGTAAGAACATTGTATACTAGAATATTAATGCTTTGCTTCAAATTGTTACAAATGTTTTCTCATAGTAAAATTTTAAAGGCAAGTAAGAGTTTATTAGGGGAGGAGGAAAGCACATTTTAGGCAAGAAGAAACATTTTGACAACTTAATTGAATCAGGCAGGTAGTAGGTAACCAGTTGAATTTTAATCAGTTCAGGTAAAAAACGTTTTATATGGGGCCAGGTTCAGTGGCTCACACCTGAAATCCAGCACTTTGGAAGGCTGAGGAGGGTGGATCATGAGGTCAGGAGATTGAGACCATCCTGGCTAACGTGGTGAAAACCCATCTCTACTAAAAAAAAAGAAAAAATACAAAAAATTAGCCGGGCATGGTGGCACGTGCCTGTAGTCCCAGCTACTCGGAAGGCTGAGGCAGGAGAATCGCTTGAACCTGGGAGGCGGAGGTTGCAGTGAGCCGAGATCACACCCACTGCACTCCAGCCTGGGCAACGGAGCGAGACTCTGTCTCAAAACAAAAAACAAAACAAAACAAAAAATGGGTTTTATGTGTAAACAGTCTTACCCAAATTTGAATGCAATAGAGCTCCTTCAGGTAACTTGAACTAAGGCTCCATGTTGTATAAGAGTGGAAGAGCTTGGCATGTGGCTGTAAACCTAACACAACACAAAGTCCAAACAATCTGACCTACTAAAAATAATAAATAATAAATACAATTTGTCTGACATAGTCCCTATAATTTCCTTCAATAAAGAGTGTGTGTGTGTGTGTGTGTGTGTTTGTGTGTGTGTGTGTGTGTTGGTGGAGGGGGGAGTTTTTGTTGGAGTGGGTGTGGATGCCCAAGATGGAAAGGGTATTAAAGCTTGCTATCTAGGAGTATGCTGCTATTATTTAAAGGGTTAATGATACCTGGCATTGAAAGCTGCCCAAATGTTGCTACATATGTCTTCACCCTCAAAGGTAACATTCTGAGAAGTGTAAGGCCGGTGTGTTCTCTTCCATGATGTTAAATGACTTGCCCAATCCCAGGAGTTGGTAAGGAGGACAGGATGCCTTTTCCTTTCCCCCTCCCTCTTTTCCATCCTATTTGCCCCTAAAAATAAGTGCTGAATCATTAGTATGTTTTTTTCTTTTTTGGAAAACGTATTTTATCACATGAGTTAACATACCTGGTAGTGATAAGGGAAGTATAAAAATGTGACATAAGTAGATTTGTCAATTCATTCAAAACAATGCTTCTCTAACATGTACTATGCATGAGGCACAGTGTTTGCACTGGGGCGAAGAGGAGAGCAAAGAAATAGACTGCGTTGCCCTCATGGAGGTGACCTGCAGAGTCAGAGACTATGTACTTAGCTTGGAATGCCCAGCTCAGAAAGTAGCATCCACCACTTAGCAGGCAGGCAAAAGTGTATGTTTAGCAAATCGTAAACCTTGGAGATTTAATGAAACAGTAACAACCATATAAAAAACAAAAATAATTAGTGATGGAAACACAGTTGATGATGTCAACATTTTAATTTTCCAAAGAAGGCTATTTAAAAACTATTACTGGCTATCACCGTTATTGGATATGTAAAGAGAACATTTGAATCTTTAAATCTTCTCCTCTAGAAGATGGGAGGAGAGGGAAAGCTGGTCCCCACCTCCGCCCTATTGGCCATTCAGGTTCTCTTACCACCTCCTGCTCCTTCCACAGCGTGGAGTGCCTCACCAGCACATGTGTGGACACAAGAGCTTCTCTTCCAAGTTATTTCACCTCCATTCCCTGAGATGTTCACACCACTGAAGATACATTCAAATATTTGGACTTGAGGGTCTGAGGGTCTAAAGTACCTACCTTTGCTTTCTACACGAATACAATGAAATAAAACTCTCAGTTACACTAGGGAGTAAGGGACCTGTGGCAGACATCAGGAGTGGTTGGCAAAGTTCTATACCAAAGGTATGTGCCTTCCAATTCACAAAGCTGTACATTTGTATCGCACATTTTTATGTATGTGCTATGCTTAGTGACAAAAGAGGCTTTTTTTTTTCTAGTGACAGGTAATTAGATCAGACGTCAAATACAGGCTGGGCACAGTGGCTCATGCCTGGAATCCAAGCACTTTGGGAGGTCAAGGTGGGAGGATCACCTGAGGTCGGGAGTTCAAGACCAACCTGGCTAACATGGTGAAACCCTGTCTCTACTAAAACTTAAAAATGAGCTAGGTGTGGTGGCATGTGCCTGTAATCCCAGCTACTCAGAAGGCTGAGGCAGAAGAATCTCTTGAACCCGAGAGGTGGAGGTTGCAGTGAGCAGAGATCATGCCATTGCACTCCAGCTTGGGCAAAAGAGCAAGACTCCATCTCAAAAACAAACAAATGAACAAACAACAAACAAGCAAACAAAAAATCAAATATGTAAACATCTATGAGTTCAGAGTGGCACTTAAAGAAAGAAAATCTTAAAAACAAGAAACTTTATTCGTCATTTTGGGATGTTGACAGGGAATGATGTCTTCATTCAGAAAAATAATGAAGTGAAAAAGAACTTACTAAAATGTGACCATAACATCCCTTGACTTTGTGCCTCATAAGTACACACCCAGCCTGAAGAGGGATGGCTAAAATGGCCAGGACTGATTGCTTAGATTTACCCCATCCATCTCCTTATGACTCCCTCAATAATAGGACATGTGACAAAGACCCTGATAGTACCAGGGGGACTGTCTTTATGAGCCACGATGGCCAGATAAAGGCCACATCAACAATTCTAGGTGACTTCTCCTTACCAGGAATGATGGCAGACCCTACAAAGGCAAAGAAGGGAAACAATTAACCAACAAGGATAAAAGACAAGGGCTCAATTCTAAATCAGATTTATCCAGAGAAATCTCACAGCAGTGAGATTTGCGCACTTTGAAAATGCCCAGCACCATGGTTAAAACTCCAGAGAAACACTCATAAAGGACCAGTTTGATTTGGTAACAAAATACAACATTTAAGGATCTTCATCTCTAATATTTTTAATATACAAAATCAACAGCACCAAAATTATGGTAGAAGAGTTGCTATTGCTACTACTAACAGTAATAGAGACATGCAGCCAATGACAAAATCATCAATAGCACCAATGACTCTCAGCTATAGACATGCTCCCTCTGAACCAGGCACTGTGCTACCTGCCTTGTTGAATTCCGACAAACACTAGCTATTATTATCTCCATTTACACAGGAGGTTAGTGGTCACCACAAAACAGATTAAATAGCTTGCTCTTAAGTGGCAGACATGGGATTTGAACCCAACTGTGTCTGGCTCAAATCTTTTGTTGATAAACACTGGAAATACTCTTCCCTCTTTTAATTACAACCTCAGGAAGAAGTTGCAAATTGTGAGAAAAACCTTTGTGTTTAATTTCCAATGATTAAAACATCATTTATTCAAGCAACAGGGCCTGCACTTAATCACCTGCCATCAAATTCAGTCTCACAATGGTAATATCTATTTGACAACCAGGGATGAAGCGATATTCTTTGGAAAATAAAGCCATAATCCAGTTTCTTTAAAAAAAGCTGTCTGATGCAAGGTATGTTTCAGTTTAATTTACATCTCAGGAAACAGCTTGCCCAAAAATGACTTTTGCAAGTCACATCGAGTATTTCAATCTGTGACTTTGTATTGACCTTCACAGCCAGAAATATATTGCCCTGGACTTGGGAAGCTTATGAAAATCATATTAAAGTTGGTAATACTTGTTTAATCTTATTTTCTATTCACTCCAATTTTTACTCTACTATTTGCAATTCTGGAAGCAATAATATTATAGAACATTCTTAGATATCCAATAGTTTTCCTGTTAATTAGAATGTATTGAGGTTAATTCAATAAATCAGTTAATATATAACATTTTACTCAAATAAAATACAAAGAATCATATATCCAGAATAGTTCCCTCAATATTTTGATGCTGAGTAGCACATTTTATTTTAATGTTTTATATGTTTAAGGCCTAGCACTCAGTTGAATAGCATTTGTATACATAAGTTGAATTCAAAATAACTTGCTTTAATTAAATCTTACATCATTGAATATCGCCCTTCTATGATCTATTTTTGCTATTTTAGTTTTCATCCTTCAAAAATCTCATAATATCAATTAATCTTATTTAATGTATGGTACCTTTTGCTGTGTTGGCCAATGCAGAACTCAATTCTGCATCATTTGTTCTACCTATAGGCTGCATTTATAGTTCGTTCTGCTTATAGGCTGCATTGCCATTCTCCACTAATGTGGGGGAATAATCAGTTGCTGAAATAATTAGCAATACATTACTTTAGAAAATAGTATTTAAACAATATAAATATTGAGTTAACTTTAAGAAGACATCGGGACCTATAGTATTCAAAATTAATATCTTCTTGGCCAGGGTGGTGTAATCCCAGTACTTTGGGAGGCTGAGGTGGGCAGATCACTTGAGGTCAGGAGTTTGAGACCAGCCTAGCCAATACGGTGATATCCCGTATCTACTAAAAATACAGAATTTAACTGGGTGCGATGGCAGGTGCCTGTAATCCCAGCTACGTAGGCTGAGGTAGGAGAATCGCTTGAGCCTGGGAGGTGGAGGTTGCAGTAAGCCAAGATCACACCAGTGCACTCCAGCCTGGGCAACAGAGCAAGACTCTATCTCAAAAAACAAAAACAAACAAACAAACAAACAAACAAAAAACAAAAAATAAACAAAAAATTCTTCTAGAAAAGGTGGGAATTTACAAATTACAGTATTTTAGTATTTCTAACTAATTTTTTTGCAAAGTGCTTTATAATCACAAATAAAATAATCAAACACTTCAGAAAAATACGCTTTTCCTTTCCATTTTAACAGATCATCCTAACTACATTATCATCTATTTGTAACATACATAAATATATACAGCTGGCTCTGGATAAAGATGGTGGATTGAACACACTGTCATGGGAAAGCTGGTACATAAGACCAAAGCTTTTCTGTTTTATTTTTAGGGCATAATTCCCAACTAAAAACCACAGAAGACAAAAGCAGAAACGAACAAACAAAAAAACCTAAAGTTGGAAAACAGAAGCATGCATGGTAACTGATTTGGTGAATCTGAGAACACTGAGTCCTAAGTTGACCATGGGGAAAATCTAACACCTAGGGGACCCGATGGTTCCAGGTACCTCTGTAAGGGCAGGCAAAAGGGAAGAGTTGCAATAAAGAAGTGAGGTTGGGCCAGGCGTGGTGGCTCACACCTGTAATCCCAGCACTTTGGGAGGCCAATGTTGATGGATCATGAGGTCAAGAGGTTGAGACCATCCTGGCCAACATGGTGAAATCCCGTCTCTACTAAAAATACAAACATTAGCTGGGCATGGTGACTTGTGCCTATAGTCCCAGCTACTCGGGAGGCTGAGGCAGGAGAATCACTTGAACCTGGGAGGCAGAATTCACAGTGAGCCGAGATCGCGCCACTGTACTCCAGCCTGGTGACAGAGAGACACTCTGCCTCAAAAAAAAAAAAAAAAAAAAAAAATGAGGTTGATTGAAAGTTGTTTAATGAGTGGTTAGAGCTCCATATCTCCTTTGTTCTTTGATGCTGCAGGCAAATACCCTTCACCCATCCCAACAGAACATTGAAAAATTATTCTCTGAAGAGGATAAAACAGATGACATCTATTTCATCTGAGCTGTAGCATACTGAAGACAGAGTATTACATGACCATCAGGAGGGTAGATACTGAAACACACAAATGTGTTCTTCCACTGGAAACAGAGCACTATGGACTGTGCCTTTACCTTCGGAACCTTCTCTGGGAAATCAATAGAAAAGAATAAACGGGGCTTTGTCAGTAAAATGGCTTGGCTAGAACTGGTCCTACTATAACATACAAGCTCCATCCGTATACCCAGAGCTCCCAATCACATTTTAAATCCTCCTATTGTAGATATGAGCAGATGACCAAGGACCGCCTGATATGTTAGGAAAGTTTTTTACATGAAAACTGGAGACTAAGACAAACAAAAATTTTTTAAAATACTACTTATAAAAGAATATGCAAACAAAATAAATGTCAAATAGCAACCCTTAACATCTTCAGGGAGATAAGTAGAAGATATCGCAACCTGAAACTGTACAAGTACTACAAAAATGGGAACAAAAATTAAAAAGTAGAAATCATAGAAATTTGTAAAACTTATATGAGAAACACAAAGCTCCATAGAAGTTCAGAAAACATAAGGTAGGTATGCCATATTCAAGGGGTCTCCTAAGTGCCTAGCACAGTGGACAAACATTGGCTCTCACCAGTGTCCACCTTAGTGAAAATGTATTTCCTAAACTTTCAGATAGGAGGAAATCACAATTAAAGGATCAGAATTAGTATAAATTCAGACTTCTCAGCAGCAACACGTAGAAATGGAGAGATGCGTGTAAAACGCAGAAGAAAAAGACATTCTAGTTCAAGCCAGGGTACCAGGTAAACTGTGTGTGTAAAACAAAACATTTTTAGGCTGCACCATCTCCCCACCTTTTCAGAGCAGCCACTGGAGGACAGGCTCCACATAGGAGAGGCTAAAGCAAGAAAGAGACAGAAGGCTGGAGAAAATAGGAGCCCCAGCATAAAAGGCAGCTGCAGGAGCTCTCGGCAGGAGAGTTCTGAAGAGAAAGCCCAGAATGACAGCTGTGCCCAGACACCAAGGGTACCTAGTCTACAATAAGGTAGACCGAAAGGCTCTAGAAGGATTTTTCCTAGAAAATCTTCATGAAGTAACTGATGTATGAAAATATCTTGAGAGGTGATTGAGAGATTGACCAAGAGTGTAAAGACGACTCAGTGGTAACTACCTAAAAAACTAGTAAACGGTAGGGGGAAGGAACTAAAAACAAATCAACTGTTAACATCAAAGCTGAAATTTAGCAAAATAAATAAATAAATAACTGTTTATTCCATAGCACAGCCCTGGGGAAGATTTATTAGTGATAATACACACAGAATACTAATTTAACAAAAATTGTAATATAACTGTCTTCAGAAAATAAGGACGTGGATATAATTGGGGGTGTGGATATATAGAGACAAATCTTCATCTTTAGTAGAAAGTCAATAGATGATTTCTAAAACTGAAATAATACTAAGAAGAATGGGAGGAAGACGAGCAGGTTACATATAGATAGGGAAGTGAATTCTGAAAAAACACAATAGAAATGTTGGAAGTAGTTGCCTTTAGGAAAAAGAAAATGGGGCTGGGCACCATGGCTCACGGTGGCTTCCCAGCACTTTAGAAAGCCGAGGCGGGTAGATCACTTGAGGTTAAGAGTTTGAGACCGGCCCCGCCAATACTGGGAAACCCCGTCTCTATTAAAAATACAAAAAATTTGGGAGGAATGCAAAAAATTAGAGGGGAATGGTGGTGTGTGCCTGTAATCCCAGCTACTTAGGAGGTTGAGGTGGGAGAATCACTTGAACCCAGGAGGCGGAGGTGGCAGTGAGCCAAGATCGCACCAATGCACTCTAGCTTGGGTGACACAGCAAGACTCTGTCAAAAAGAAAAAAAAAAGGAAAAAGAAAATGGGTGAGGGACAGAATATTTTTTGCTATATTTTGGAACTAAATGTTTGAAACTATAATTGATATAATTATGCCACATAAAATCTGCAATATATGTAAACGTACTTTATTTAGGAGACCGAGGTAGAAAATCCACTTTAATCTGCAGTCATCAAAGTTCAAACTGTTCACAATTTTTAATAAGCAATGCTCTCATTCTATCACGAACAAAACACATGTTCTCTACTAAATAATATAACTTCTTTTCTCAATTGTAGAGAATAGACATCTAACACCATACACAGTTTTATTCTTATGTGTATTTCAGCAATTATTTAGCTGTGACAGTGGGAGTGAATGCAGGAGCCAGGTTCTCCAAACTTTGTTTTACTAGTGCAATGGGGTCATAAGTTTACGAAAGAAGTTTATAAAAATAAACATTTTGTGGTTTGGGGAATAAGAAACCATAACACAAGAATTACTTTAATTAAAAACACTTAATATTGTACAACCCAGCATTGTGTTATATTTCAACAAAATGGTGTACAACAATAAACATTCACTTGCATCCATTAGTGCATTTAATTCAATAAGTAGATTTTGGGAATTCATCAGATGGTCGGCTTGTGGGCATTCAGAGAACAGTGATGTCGTCAAGGTGTCTGTCTCATGAGTCTGCTCATCCAGTAAGTAGGAGATCCTAGAATTCTTAGAATTAAAACAAAATTTCTCATCTACATTTTTATTTCATTGGCCAAAAAGTGTCCTCAAATTAAGTTCAGTAGACCAGTCTCATTGATCCACGGTGAAACACCTCCTTTAATTTGGGTGCAGTTGATTAAAGAGAGAATAGGAAGAAAATAGGCAGCTCTATATTCATAAAAAGACTGTTTTCCAAAGTGTTCTTAATACAACCTACTTGAAGCCTAGAATTCATTTTCCTCTGGAAACAATACTCACATGGGAACAGTTGACACTTTAAGAAGACTGTGTTTGATGTTCTTGGGCACCTATGGCTTATTTATTTTCTATTGGCAATACTCATATAAGTGTGTTTGCACATGCAAATGTATCCCAATCATGTTGTGTCTGGGAAAAAATAACAGTATAGTCAACTGAAATGGTTATAAGTGTTTCTTTTCTTTACTTGCCTTTAAAGGCACCCAGTCAGACTACTGAGAGTACAGACATGTGCCCAGAAGTTTCACAGTAGCTTATATTTCAGCATGAAATTTGGTATCTGATGGTATATTTTCTCCTTCCCATCAACATTTTTGCATGAACCGCATTATGCACAGCCTAGGATTTGGGGAAGGAGGTGTATAGATTAAATCCCATGGCCACAAACATTTTGCTTCAAAGTAAAATGCAAAAAAAGAAGAAAAAAAAAACACTTTTGACCTGAAGTCACTTCAATGTGAGTCTATGAAAATAAAGATCTTTGAGAGAACTGCCTTTTTAAAAAACATTATTTTGAAATAAATACACCATTTTGAAGTAGGCTAATGTGCACAAGCTCTTTCTTGGCCGTATTTTTTTAAATGTATGACTTTTTCATTTCAAAGGAAAGAAGCTCTTTTGCAAATGCCCTTTTCTAAAATGTAGAAGAACAATTTCCGTTGCAAAGTAGGTTGTGCAGAGCCTCTGCGATCTTACCTAAATTATTAATTTGGTTAATCAGTGCATTCCCTTCACAGATACTCTAAAGGGAGACTAGTCCCACTCCCTGTCCAAAATTTTACACAATATTAATTAGTAAATTTTTATTTTAAAAAATGAAAATAGTATTAAACCCAGTCAATGCCCAGTTGTCTTATACAATATATATGATGCAAAAATTGGTATATTTCATTATAGTTTACGCAAAGGAATTTGGTCTATATTTCTCCTACACATACAATCTATATTTTATAACCGAAAAAACCTCCTTTCCAAACCAACTACAAATAATTTCTTAAGATGTATAATTAGGACACTTGCCTCAAATCCTTTGATAGGTTTTTAGTTCATTTCTTGGGAGAAGTGTTCTGGTTGTTTCTTTTTTAATCAAAGCTGCTTTGCTAAATTGCTTTCCAAGCAGACCTCAGAATATTTGTAGTCAAAGTCTGGCTCTGGCCTTGTCGCAATTTGAATATTAACAGTCATAGTTTTACAGGCCTTCCATTTTGAGTAATGCACTGCAACTTCCACATTTCAGCCGTCATTTTTTCCCTTCCTCAGCCGGCCCTGGCCCTTAGAATGTTTGCGTGGTGTCACCGTGAATGTGCTCGGAGCAGAGTTATATGGCATCATTTGGAGAAACATTGCGTTAATAACCAGAGTTCAAGGGCAAAGGATATAAACGGAGCAAATTACAAGTCTGAACAGATATATAGCTTTTGCTAAAAGGGACATGGGCTGCTACTTTATTTACTGGGCACTGGTGCACTTGTGGAAGATGCCAGTACGCAAAAAGGCATTTTTTAAAGGACCACATCACAGCCTAAGAAAACAGCATACATTTTCAGACTAGGAAGAAAGCTAGTGCAACGATCAACGATTCTGTTTCTTAATGAGAAAATATGATTTGCTATCGGATACCTTAAGTTTCCGGGGTAATTTCACAGAGGATAATATCATTTTATGTGCCACCATGGAAGGAAAGCAGAGGTTTGTTGGAAACCTAAATTCTATAAATCATTTCATACTGCACCTTTGCTCAATTTGTGAGGGATTTTTTGCCGTAACCATTTTAACCAGGGTTATCACCCTAGTTCAAAATTAACCCCATGGAAGAGCGATTTGTAAAAATGCTATATTTTATTTTTATATATCAACTTCAGAGTTATTTCAATGATTGAACAGAAACCAAAGTTCAAAAGAGAGGAAAAAATTTTTTACAGAAACAAAAGGACTTCATTAACAACTAAAAAAAAGAATATCAAAACATAATTCCCACTTGCTACGTTACCAAATGCCTTTCCTCATAGTCTCAATAAGATGGAGCATATTTTTAAAAATGTGATATATTTCACAATGTATACATATATCAAAACATCACGTTGTGTACCTTGAATATATACAATTTTTATTTGTCAATTTTACCTCAATAAAGCTGAAAAAAATGTAATACAAGATTTTCCTACTGGCAGGATGGTATGGTACAATATTTGTTTTTGTAAGTTAGCTTGACAATGGCTGTTAAAAAAAACTAACAAAATGTTGCTAATGTATGGCTTATTTATTCCACTTAAATACATTTCTCTGAAATTAATAATTTAAAACATGGAAATTTTGCCTCCAGATGTTCCTTACTGTGTTATTTACTCTAGTGAAATCCAAAAGCAACCTAAATATCCAACATTGGGAAAATAGTTGAGCAAATCATATATATAATTAATGAAAGATTATGCAGTTATTAAAATTGGTTAATATGGATATTCTCTGATAGTATTAAAAAGTGCCTTTGACATAATGCTATGTGAATCACTACATAATCCCACAATTCAAATATACTCTTTTATAAGTATGTAAGCATACATATAAACAATTCTAGTAAGAAGTATGCATACATTTAATTTACATGTGCATTTTTTTTTGTATATGCTGTCCCTGTTAGCCTGATGGGATTATTAGTTTCCTTTTCCCATTTCTTTTTTCTAAACTTACTGTTCTGTTCATATGATATTTGAAAGAGAAACATTTGTACTTAAGCTTTCTTTCTCCACCCACTCACTCTTCAATCAGTTATATAAAATATACCTTGGTGACATGTTTCCATCTCATTTATTAGTATTTTAAACATGGCTTTCACTTCCTTCGTGGTGGTAGTGGACAGGGCAGAAGAGGATGGTGGAATTCTAAAGCATAATTAAACAGAAAAACATTTTCCTCATAGAAAAAAAAATGTTTTTTACTAAACTATGTTGCTCTCAGAAGTAAATGAATCAGCACCAGCAGGACTGACTGACTCCCCGACAGGAGATGCTTTACCTTCCGCGTTGCGAGTTGCAAAGGAGAAATGCTTGCAGTGAATGGACCTGTCTGTCCTTCAGTTGCCAAAGAAGAGCCCGGATGACACAATAGCTCTCTATCAACCCCATTTCTATGGTGGCTCACGACTTACTCTCTCCTGCTATCCGTCTGCCTGCTTCGACTCTCACTCTCAACCTAACGAGTTTTAAAAAGGACACCTCTTAAATAGAATTGCCTAAAACAATGTGCTGTCATCCTTTTGCAAGGACAAACATATTCAAATTGCCCATGACTTTTAAACACGTAAAAGCTAGATAAATTATGAAAATGTTGCACATCCTAATGCACAAAATATGTATCTCGGGAATATCCTTCTATTTTTTTTCTTTTTTGGGGGAAAAAAAAGTTTACTAGCGTTTACTAGCCGATTATCTTATATTTTTAGCCTGTGTAGAATATTTAAAGTGTATTGTCCACGACCCTCCTTTTTAACCCATTTTCAATGGGTTTAATATTGCCCGAGATAAGGAGATGCAACTGTTCAGGTCTGATTTCCTGGTGTTTCTCAGATACCGATAGGGCATCATTCACATAAATGACAAATAAGACTTCTGAACTATTTGCAATTTGGAAAGGGGAGGCTCGTGGGTTGTTCGTTGGCGAAATGATTTGTCAAACATCAGTTCGAAATTATTCGGGGGTTCTTCGCCCTCCACTTTCCCATAGCGCGTTTTCCTTTCTCCCACAGAGATATAATAGAAACTAATCTTCAAAATCCAAACATTCCAAGCCCCGTCCTTTTGTGCAGGCATCTCGCTGTCTGCGCTGGGCACGGAGCGGCGCGCGCGCGCCCGCCTTTCCCTCGGCGGCCCCCCGCGGCTCGGACCCGGGCCGGCAGACAGGCCATCCATCATCCGCCCTCCTCCCGCCGAGCGCCGCCGCCGCGGCCAATCCGGCGGCAGGTGGGGCCGCACCTGCGGGACAGCCCGCCGCTTTCCTCCGCTCTCTTCGCCGCGCCTCGCGTGCTAGCGGCGCCCTTGTGAGCCACCGCGTTCTCCAAGGCCAGAACGGGACAGGTACGCTCGGGTGACAGGGACCGTATGTGCGCTGAGCTCGCGGCTGGCAGCCAGGGGGGCGGCTGGAACGTGGGAGGACACGCTCTCCCTTAATGCACACGCGTGCTTTGGTTGGGTGTGTCATCTCTGTGTGGACACACGGGCCCTCACTGGGTTTAGTCTCTTAAAAAGTTGAAGAATTAAGATGCTTACCTTTGGAAGGGAAGTGTAACTGAGAACACGTTTTAGTGATAGAATGTGTTGCCTCTGGTCTGTTTCTTGGGTGAACCCATGGTGGAGTTTCCAAGTCACATCTGAATTCCGCATGCCCGCTACACACTTCAGGCGGTATTCCCCCAAGGCCTAAGTGAGAAATATTGACTCAGCGCTAAAGATTAAATAGTATCCATAGGATACGAAAATTACCCCAAACAAAACCTAACCTAGACCTAAAGGGCCATGAAAAGATTGTAACAACTTAAAGAAAAAATAGGACCTCAAACCACAGCGCTTTCATTTTCCAAATAGGCAAATTATTTGTAGTGCAATCCGCTTGTTTTTGTGGGGGCTAAAGCGGATGTAGAGTTGCTTGGCTGTTCTGTGGAGGCAGCTAGATAAGTCCTGCTGGCATGTTATGGATTTTGTAAGTGGGCTCAGTAACTCCCTTTGGTTTAAAATGTCCAAAACATATTTTATCATGTAATTTGAGAACAAATGAGAACAAGCAGAATGCCTGCCTCCCCCGATATGTTCCAGGAGTGTGTCTATGTAGATGTCAATTATGTAAGTGCAAGGCCTTGGAAAACAACAGCCCTGCAGGTGGCTTCAAGGCTTCAAGATTTTTCAGAAAAGCATATTTCTTAAAGAAAAATACAAAATAAAAATAACAGCAACCACAGCCACAAGCATTACCCTCCAACCTCCTGCCCCTGTCTTGCTTCTGAGTCATAAATCATGAAAAAGAGAGAGACAATGACTCCAGTTTTCCTGCCTTTAACAACTGGAACTGCTAATGCCAAAAAGGAAGAGAAATAAACAGGCGAGCTGTATCGCTGCAGAAGAAGGAGAGGTGTGCTTGGGAAACTGGAGACTTCCCATCCCTAAAAAGGGTCTCTCCCTTTAAAGTTAGTGGTTCTCAAACCTGTCTTCATGTGAGATTCACACAGGCTTTTGTTTTTGTTTTAAGAAATACAAGTGCCAAAATTAATACTCTGGTTTGATTGGTCTGGGGTGTGGTGGAGGCAGAAGCACTTTGGGGTTAGACATAGGTATTTTGGGAAAACCTTTCCAATCCTTGGCATGTGCAGCCATCCAGCTGTGCATTCCAACCCTGTTCTGTTTCATGGAATACATGAGATGTTATTTGACTCTATTTCATGGGATATATGAATGGGATTCATGGGATAGTATTCTGTTCTGTTTGACGGGATACAGTTATCCTCCCATCCCACAGTTGTCTCCCCTGTCCACTCAAACATATGCACAGAACCCACATTGGGTAAACAAGACGTCTTTTTTTTTTTCTTATCCACCACTCAGTTCTATTACCATTTTAGTGTCTTCATTCTGGTTGTTAAAATGTATCACTCCTCATTTTAACACCTCGATAGCAGTTTGGGATTTTTTTTATTTGCTATTGATGCATTTATATTTACATATTATTATTTAAAATACTGACTTTTGGGGATTGGAAAGCAAGTGATAGACTTGCTGTGAAATTTTGAAGTCTAAAATGTTTTTATCAGAATCTGGAAGCCCAGCGTGGTGGAGAAGTTCCCCCTTCAGAGCGTGGCCTTTGTTCATCCCCTTCAGGCCCACCTGAGCCACTGAGGATTGCCCACAGAAGGCTGGCTGCACGTTTTGTATGAGCAGAACATTCTTCCTGTCACCAAAGTGGAACCAAAGTTTCTCTTTCCCTTGGATTTCCTCACTCTCCATGGCCAGCAGCACCACATTTCTGGATTACGTTGGACGCTTTACCTTGAGAGATAGATGATCTGTTCTTTGATTAGACACCCTGACCTTTTATGAGTGTTGATCATTGATCATGATCTGGGCTGGATAGAAAGCTCTTGACTCTGAAAAGTTACTCTGCTGCCGACACCACAGGGAAATGCAATTTCTGAGTCCCGGTAGTCACTGTAGCAGGACTGCCCCTCAATTAGGATTTCTCTTGTTATTATTTTACTTTTTTAAAGCAAGCTGCAGCCTCTACTATCCAGCTCTAGCTTTTAGTTACAGTAATCAATTTTTCTGTGTAACTGGCTGTAATTGTTGGCTTGGATATTGAGCTTTCATGGAACTTAGACATAGAGTGTTCCCGTGAAGGGTCTTCTCCATACCTAGCAGACAGATGGGTAATAATGCCATACATTAATACCTCCACATTGGTTTATGTGTGTTTGACCACAGTGCAAGCATAATTATTTTTGCCCAGTAAAAGCTATTAGAGATCTATTTGGTAGGTTTTACGATCAATAGCTCCTGTGATATTTGTGTAGCAGCCACAGAATAATCAATTGAAGGTCATATAAAGTAAATTACCATCCTCCTATAATGATTCTTTTTTCTAGATGAAAATTGGGTTTTATTATTTCATCAGGAGCCTCTCACGATACATGCTCTGTCTGTTTGAGAAAGAGAGATATAAAAATTGTGAGCGTGTTTTGAACATAGTATTAATATCCATTACTTGAATTTATGGTATTGGATTATTGAATTAGTGGATTCACACTGGAATTCCTTCAAAACCCTTTCTTATGTACTCAGTGACACACTTAATAACAGTCGAGAGCAAACGGACGCCTTTGCCGCATGGTGGAGTGAGTCACTTTGCAAAAGTCAATCTTGGTAGCTGTCTCTTTAAAGCAAATTTAGAGTTGGTTAAATGTGTTATATTGACAGTGTGACCGACTGAGCTTCTCTCTGCAAACCCTTTTGGAGAGTGACTGGTGAACTAAGCAGGAGATGGAGCCAGGAATGCTGAATACTAATGCAGAGTCCATGAGTAGCTCAAGGTGAAAGGGGGCAAGTGGTGGGCGGACAGGAGAGAGACCTGTGCACCTGCTCTTCAGCCAGGCCTCTCCATCACTCGAGATGCCTAACCTGGATTTCAGACTGGCAGTGCGAGCCAGAGTGATGGCTGTACCTCTATAAAAGATTGCAATTTGCCAACCGAAGGCATGCAATCCCCCAACTGTCTTAAAGGGACCCATTTTCAAAGTGTAGCCTTTCTTTTTGTGGGTGCAATCAGTTGTGCACTGAAAAACTGCAGCCACAGTTGGATAACTGCAGGCACAACAGGCCACGAGAGGCCTCTTTGCTCCAAATTTTGTACCTGCAACTAATTGCACTTACAGAAAATGGGAGTGTGGTAGGAGTTTTTTTAAAAAAATTGGGGCCAGTAAATTCTCCATGGAGGAAATAGGCAAGGAAAGAGACAATTACTCACTTTCTTAAGGACAAAGGCAAATGGAGACATCCTTTCCTTGACACACCCCATCTAGTCTATAGATCATGGTCTAGAAGCCAAATACCAGGTACCACAAATGCCCTGATCATCTGGGACATTGCCTGGTACTCAGTAACATCTTGCAAATGTACAAGAAATAATCTACTGGAAAGTAGCCCAGAGAAGACATTAGTGAGTTTGAGACGATAACTCTGGTGATAAATTAATGAAGTGTTTTATAATAAATAGCAGAGGGGATTTTCTTTCTATTTAAATAAATTGTTATTGTTTTTACTTCTCATTTGCTTTTCAGATAACTCATGCAAAAATTAAGATATTAGTGACTCTAGATTTTATTCAAAAGGTAAATCAGGAGCCTCTTTGCATTTACATATATTTATAAATGTACATACATAAGATATATATGGTATATCTGTATATGCACATATATACACATATTTTATACATACACTTTTTTTTTTTTGGAGAGATAATCTTCCTTTGTCGTCCAGGCTGTAGTGCAATGGTGCAATCTCGGCTCACTGCAGCCTCTGCCTCCCAGGTTCAAGCGATTCTCCTACCTCAGCCTCCCAAGTAGCTGGGACTACAGGTGTGCACCCCTGTGACTGGCTAATTTTTGTATTTTTAGTAGAGACGAGGTTTCACCATGTTGGCCAGGCTGGTCTCTAACTCTTGACTTCAGGTGATCTACCAACCTCAGCCTCCCAAAGTGTTGAGATTACAGGCATGAGCCACCACACCCGACTACACACACTTACTTTAATTACTTTTTTGATGAGCCTAGGGAAAGGGCAGTCTTGTCTTTTTTTTTTTTTTTTTTTTTTTTTTTTTTTTGACAGAGTTTCACTCTTGTTGCCCAGGCTGGAGTGCAATGGCACAATCTCAGCGCACCACACCTCTGCCTCCCAGGTTCAAGTGATTATCCTGCCTCAGCCTCCTGAGTAGCTGGGATTACAGGCATGCACCACCACACCTGGTTAATTTTGTATTTTTAGTAGAGACGTGGTTTCTAATTGTTGGACAGGCTGGCTCACCTCCTGACTGCAGGTGATTCGCCTGCCTCGGCCTCCCAAAGTACTGGGATTACAGGCGTGAGCCACCACGCCTGGCCCAGTCTTGCTTTTTAAGGGATGCACAAATACGACTTGGGTGACTACCAAGTCCTGGTGGGTGAATTTCCTGCCTGGGGGCTTGTGAAGTTATGTCTCACAAGGAACCCAGCTTACCATCTATTCTGTACAATTTAGTGACAGGCAAGTTGAGACTCAAAACCTTGATTTCTACCTTTTGCAGATGACCATAAATTTGACTCATAGCCTGGGAATTGTAAATAAAATATGAAATAACATTTGTATTTTGAGATACTGTTCTTATAGAAATAGTTTGAAATATAATTTTATCCCAATAACAAATCTAATCACCAAACAAAACAAGCAAAGTTTTAGTAGTTCTCATTGTTCCCAGGAAATTGATGACAGAGTAGTGTAACACGGGTTAAAAATTGAAGAAGTCCAGACAGAAATATAGAGCAATAGAATAGAATAGAGAGCACAGAAATAAATCCATGTATTTGTGGTCAGCTCGGCAAGGGTGTCAATAATACACAACAGGGAAAGTATTGTCTTTTCAACAAATAGTGTTGGGACAACTGGATGTCCACATGCAAAAGAATGATAGTGTACCTGTATCTTATGCCATACGTAGAAGTTAACTCAAAATGGAGTAAAGACCTGAATGTGTAAAACTCCTAGAAGAAAATATAGGGGAGAAATGTCACGACACTGGTCTTGGAAATGATTTCATAGATATGACACCAAAAGCACAAGCAACAAAAGCAAAAGTAGACAAAGGGGAAGAAAAGCCTTTTGCACAGCAAAGGAAACAGTCAACAGAGTAAAAAGGCAACCTACATTTGCAAACTATTTGCAGACTATTCATCCAACAGGGGATTAATGTATTTGCAAACTATTCATCCAACAGGGGATTAATGTCGAGAGTATACAAAGAGTTTATACAACTAAATAGCAAAATAATAATAATAATGATAGCCAATTGTTTAAATGAGCTATGAATTTGCATAGACATTTCTCCCAAGAAGACATACAAATGGTCAACAGGTATGTGAAAAACAAGATGCTTAGCATCACTTATCATAAAAAATGCAAATCAAAGCCATAATGAGATAGTACCTCATACTTGTTAGGATAGCCATTTTCAAAAAAACAAATGACAAGTGTTGAGGGATGTAGAGAAACTGGAATCCCTGAACACTGTTGGTAAGAATGCCAAGTGGTATAGCCACTACGGAAAACAGTATGAAGATTTCTAGAAAATGTAAAATTAGAACTACCATATGATTCACGTGTCTCACTCTGGGTATTTATCCAAAAGAATTAAAATCAAGATGACAAAGGGGTATTAACACTACCATGTCATTGAAGCATTATTTACAATAGCTGAGATGTAGAAGCAAGTGAAATGTCCATCAGCAGATAAATGTATACATAAAATGTGGTATATACCTACTATGGGATATTATTCAGCCTAAAGAAAAGAAGAAAATCCTACAATATGTGACAATATGTGATATTATGAAAAATATATTTGGTCTTGGTCCCCACTTCCTGGCCTATAACTCCTAAAATCCTTGGAATTGCTAAAGAGAAAAGTATATTTTTGTATGCTTGAGGCTTGACTAATGGCTGGCAGTCCCTAATAGCTTCAGGATGGGACTTATCACTGCAAAGATGAAGAGAGGATTAGAAGGTTGGGACTTTTAACCCCATCCTTCAACCACCTAGGAGAAGAGAGGGACTGAAGGTGAAGTTGGTCACCAATGACCAGTAATATAACCAGTCATGAGGTAATGAAATTACCATAAAGGACCGGGTGTGGAGAGCTTCTGGAAAGTTGGAGGCTCCTGGAGGGTGGTGTGCCTAGAAAGAGAATGGAAGCTCCGTGCACCTTCCCCCATATCTTGCCCTATGCTTTTTTTTTTTTTTTCATATGCAACTTTCATGATATCCTTTAATAATAAACCCATAAATGTAAGTAAGTGTTTTCCTGTGTTCTGTGAGCCACTCTTGTAAATTAATCAGACCCAAGGAGGGGGTCACTGGCTATAAATCCCAATTTCTAGCTGGCCAATCAGAAGCACAGGTGAAACAACCTGGGGCTTGTGATTAGCATCTGAAGTGGAGGCAGTCTCATGAGATGGAGCCCTCAACCTGTGGGATATGAGGCAATCTCTAGGTAGATCACATCAGAGTTGAATTGCAGGGTGCTCAGCTGATGTCTGCTGTAGAATTGATTGCTTGCTTGATGTATGGGGAGAACCACCCCAACATGTGGTGTCAGAAGCATGTTGTGAGACAGTAAAGAAACCGAGTTTGTATTTTCCACTCAACGTTGATGATACTTGAGGATGTTATATTAGGTGAAATAAACTAGTTGCAAGGGAGAAATGCTACATGTTCCCACTCATTTGAGATGTTTAAAATAGGCAAACTCATAGAGGCTGAGAGTAGAATGGTGCTGCCAGGGCCTGTGGGGAGGGAGAGATGGAGAGTTGGTAATCAATAGGTATAAGGTTTCAGCTACACAAGATGGATAATTTCTAGTGATCTACTGTGTAGCATTGTACCGCTAGTTAAAATATTGTATTGTACACTTAAACATCTGTTAACGGGGAGTAGATTTCGTGTTAAGTATTCTTACCACAATAAAATAAAAGTAGAAATTTTAAAAAAAAGAAAAGAGAAAGAGACAGTTCAAGATATGAGAAGACACTCTTGGAATAAGGTAATTAAAGGCCAGAAGTCCTCCAATTCAGCCCATCTACTGCCTCCTTAATGCCACATGAATATAAATCACATTTTGAAACTTGGGTGCATTTTCCCATAGAGTAACCCTGAAGGAATTATTAGGTTCTCTCACATGTTTAATTAATAATTGGCTTTTAAAGTAAATATGAAATTCAGCAAAACCACACTGAATGGATTTTGGTATCGATAACGGCATTTGTTTTCATCTAGGTATGTTGACCTGGGAATCTAGTCTCCCTAGCAAAACCCCTTCAAGAGAATGAAATGCCACTAGAAATACCAATGCGCCCCCAAGCAGCTTATTAAGAGCCACCCAACCTGCATCACAATGGGAACATTTGAGTTTGTGGAGCTAGCTACCTTTTCGTCTTTCCCCACCTTTCCTTTCATGACACATTGTGTAAATGAAGCTTCTACCATTATCCTTTGGAGAGTAAATTAAATAAGGGATGATTTTCCCTTATTCATTCAGCTGGACTTCGGCATTCAGGTTTGGTCCCACACTTCAAAGCAGGGTGGAGAACTTCTAGAGAGTTCAGAGAAGTGGAATATGAATGATATAAGCCATAGAATCTGAGCTTTGTTCAGTAAATTGTTCTACAGAGGAAGAAGGTGAAAGATGACAGGAGTATGAAATGATGAAGAGGAAATGGCAAGATTATTTTTCTTCAGGGGTAAAAGTAATAACATTTGGGGAAATGGGCTTAAATTAGGAGCAATTTTACATGTATAGTAAAATATTCCATGAACTGTGAAAGCTAAAAAATAAAGTGAAACCATAAAATGGCAATTCTTATAGGTCAAAAATGCCCTATGCAAATGAAGTGTTCAATAAAAAAACAGCTGTTATTGGAACTGATTGATGATGATGATGATTAGAATTATTTTCTTGCAAGTTTCAGTAACAACTTGGCACTTTCCAGTCTTTCTTAGTACTTGCCTTGCTGAACCCCAACCTTGGATTAGCACCACCATGTTCCTTCTCCACACCTGTGCTGGAAGCTTTGCTTGGCTAATTGTGGCTGATCCTGACTAATCTTGGTTTCACTAGAAAGAATAAAATCTTGGCTGGGCATGATGGTGTGTGTGGATGTAATCCCAGCTATTCAGGAGGCTGAGGCAGGAGAATCACTTGTGCCTAGGAGGAGGAGGTTGCAGTGAGCCGAGATCGTACCATTGCACTCCAGCCTGGGCAACAAGAGTGAGACTCCATCTCAAAATAAACAAGCAAACAACCAAGCAAATAAACAGAATAAAGTCTTAAGCCTCTAGTGGACTCTCACCACTGTCCTGCAGCTTTAAAAAGTTTCCCTATTGAATTGAGTTTCCAAGACAGTGTCTTCTCCCTACTCAAACCAGTGGTTTACACTAAACTGACCCTGCCTCAACTTTCACTTGGAAAGTAAATGCCGTCAATTGAGAAATACCTCATCTTTTACTTCATTTTTAAAATAGTTTTAAATTTTTTAACTCACCTATATCCACACTGTCTTTTTTCCTTCAAGATTACAACTGCTGAAAGGTGGCTTCTGTTTTCAAAGGTCAGGGGTTTTCTTTGTTTTGTTTTTTAAGATCTTATCCTCTCATCCTTCTGAAGGATTCTGTAGAGTTTGGGTCATGACTCTCCTGCATCCAATGTACCTTCTTTACCAAATCAGTGTACACAGTAGGCAGTATAAACACCTAAACAAAACAAACAAAAATCAAGCCCAAAAGATGATAACTGATTTCTATTTGGCAAAAGATGATAGTTGACCTCCAATATCCTTTGTTTCCTTCTCTCTTGGTACAAGAATCTATGCTTCTGTCTGGATCCATGAACATCTGGAATGAGCAATGTTCCCCAGCTTCTCTTGCAGCTAAGTGAGGCCGTGTGAATGCATAAACAAATGTAGTATTTCAAGCTCTTGGAAGCATCCTCAATGCAGGGATCTGAGCCATTCATCACTTCCTCCTATACTGATGTTGGCAGAGCTGTGAGAAAGATCTTGGCCCCCATTGTTAGGGGAGCCACCATAGCAGCTCTGGACTTCTTACCTCCTAACATTATCAATGGGAGAGAAAAATAGACATCTACATAGTGTAAGCTGTTGTTATATTTTCTATCACTTGCAGCTAAATCTAATCTCAGCTGATAAACGAACACTCCTTACAACTCATGTCCCTAAAACTGCCTCGCCCCTCAGCTTTTCTTCACAGACAGCATTTGAGTTATCTCCATGTGCATCCTTCACATCTTCACTCCTGTCATGCCTCAACCTGGTCCAGCGTGGCTTCCACCATCATCCTGTAGAAACTGCATTTGTCAGGTGCACTGACTCCATCTGCTACTCCTCATCTTACCAAACAGAGCAGCAGCACTGGGCATCCTCCACTTTCTCACAAGTCTCTCTTTTCTAGAAGTCTGTGTTATCACTCTGTCCTGAGTTTTCCTAGACCCCTCTGGTTACTACTCCTCAGTCTCCTTTGCAATCCTACCTTTCAATTGTCTGCTCCTTCACTCCCCTGTTGGTTTCACAGGCATTTAAACCTAATGTATCTAAAATGAGACTCTTGATTCTCCCACCTCCCAAACCTGGTTCTACCTCAATCATCCTCATATTAGCATATTCACTGACTTGATTTATCTAGAATGTGGGAGTCATATCCCATTCTACTCTCTACCTCACTCCTTAGAGCCCTCATCTCAAAGCAGTCCTGATGAGGTCCATCTCAAACATAAAAATCATATCTGTCTATTTCTACCCATCTTTACTTCTAACATCCTATCTCCTGGGTCCTGGAATGGCATCTGTTCTGATTTTCCAACTTTTCCTCTTTCCTGTTCAATCCAAGATCAATATAAAGAAATAAAGCATATAGCTCTGTTGTTCCAAGCTCCACAGTAGATTGCTGCTGCATTGAGAACAGAATCTAAGCTCCTTATCAGGGAGCATATGGCCCTATAGAACATCATTATGCCTCACACAGGTTTTCTTTAAGTTCCTCCCAAAGACCAAAGTATTTCTTACCCCAGGACCTTTGTGCAAGCTAGTCCTTCTGTCTAGTAGTCTCTCCCCATGTCAGTTCTTGTGAGTGGCTCTTTCTCTCCATTCAGACCCCCTGTTAAATTGTATTGCCTCTGCAGAACCTTCACTGGCCACCTTGCTTAAGGAGACACACACCTATGTGTACTAATCCTGCATAACTCCCTGGTCTTTTATTCCTTTAGAGCAATAATCATTATTTTTCAAGTAATAATTTCTGAGGTTTATTGGCTTAATTGATTTTTAAATATTTTAACCACTTTATTGAGGTATTATTTATTTCCCATAAAATTCATCTGTTTTAAGCAAACTCTTTTGCTTATGTTTTTATATTTTAATAAATTTACTGAGATATGCAGCCATCACCACAACTCAATTTTAGAACATTTCCCTCATGGCCATTTGGAGTCACAATTCATTCCCCACTAGACCTGAACAATCACTAATCTACTTCTAATCTCTATAGACTTGCCTTTCTGAACATTTTATTTAAACGGAACCATATAATACATGGTATTTTGTGGCTGGCTTCTTTCATTTAGCATCATATTTTCACATCCATTTTATAAGTGATAACACATATCAGTACTTCATTCCTTTTTTATTGCCATATAAATTTCATTTTATGGATATACCACATTTGCTTTTTTATTCATTCATTGGTAGTCATTTAAATTGCTTCCAGTTTTGGGCTGTAATGTATTATGCTGTCTAGTACTTACTACTTTCAACTATACTTTTTTTTTTTTTTTGAGACGTAGTCTCTCTCTGTCACCTAGGCTGGAGTGCAGTGGCCTGATCTTGGTTCACAGCAACCCCCACCTCCCAGGTTCAAATGATTCTCCTGCCTCAGCCTTCTGAGTAGCTGGGATTACAGGCGTGCACCTCACGCTAACTAATTTTTGTATTTTTAGTAAATATGCGGTTCCACCATGTTGACCAGGCTGGTCTTGAACTCCTGAACTCAAGTAATCTGCCTGCCTCATCCTCCAAGAGTGCTGAGATTACATTTTGAAACTTATTTGTATTATCTCTTTCCTAAACCTGTAAGCCTGGTAGCACTTGACTGCCTGTTTTGTCACCAATGTGTGCTTAGTACCTAGCAAACGCTTGCTATGATGCACAAATCGTAACTAACTATATGTTGATTTCCAAATCTCTCTTTCTAATGATTAGAGGCCAATTTAGATGATTGTAGAGTCTAGGAAAAGGGTAATTTTCTAATTTTAGGATAACATCAGCTCTGGGTGGCATAATCTTCTGAATGTGCTTCTGCTTCATCTCGTTGTACCCACTGGAGAAATATCATTCTGGGTTGTGGGAAGTCCACATTCTTTGAGGGCGGTTTGCTAAATGTCCATCTCTGACTCTCTGGAAAGTCTGAGAGCACGCAAAAAGTATGACAATGTTATTCCGCATTTATCTGGAGCTCAGGAAAAGAATCTTTGAAAGCTTTTGCGAAGTCCCTTCCATACAGTTAAATTAGAGTACATGATCTAGGAACCCGTACCTGAGTGGAAAACTAGGAAGCAGTTTCTGGATGGCAGTGTATGTAAATCTTGCCAAGCCTAGAATCCTGCTTTAGGCTTTAGTCCAAGTAGCTTAATTCAGCATCTAGCATGCAAGTTTAGGCAGACTTTATTCCCCATGCCAAAATTAAGGAGATTTGACTTTCAGAAACTGAGACTTAGAGTGCAGTGTGAACCAGAAGGGCTCTTTACCACCTAAGAAAGAGGTAGAAACTAGTAGTAGCTATTATGAATACGCTCTTTATCTGTTTATTTGAAACAGATACACTTTGCAAACATACCTTGGGTATGCAAAACAACTTTTGAAAAGAACTCTAATCCCCATTGCTTCTTTATGAAATCATTAAATAAAATTAGAGAATTTGTGAATGTATTATTGGAAACTACAAGCCCATTGAGAGCTGTAGTGATTGTATCCTGTTCCTAGGGGAAGAAGAGGTCCAAGAAAAACAGAAGCTGAGGAAGGGGCCTGTGAGAAGCCAAAAATGAGGCACATGAGACCAATCTAGCAGGGGCTGGGAAGTGGCCAGGGTCTCTATATCCGTCAGGCTCAGGGAGGGAGGGTAAAGCCCTCTTCTTCCCCAGTAGGTAGGGCTGGCTTGGTTTTACTCAATAATTTACACAAAATCTAAGAAGACTGTAGCAAATAAATAAATAATGCCCCCATAAACATTGTGTATTTATTGGAGGAAAACAGAAGGAAGCAACCCCAAACAATGTAAATGAGCTGATTTTTGGAAGAGTCATTGGAAAAGGTGTCCGATGTATGGGTCCTGTAACAAGTATTGAACTAGAACCTGCCTGTGTAGGATAGGAAGTCTTGGAACAGTTATTCACTCCTATAAGCCCAGTGCTTTGGGAGGCTGAGGCAGGAGGATCGTTTGAGGCCAGGAGTTCAGTTTGAGACCAGCCTGGGCAACACAGCAAGACCTTGTTTCTACATAAACAGAACAAAACAAAAATTAGCTGGGCATGGTGGCATGTACCTATAGTCCCAGTTATTCAGGAGACCGAGGCTGAAGGATCACTTAGGCCCAGGAGTTCAAGGCTGTAGTGAGCTGTGATTGCACCACTGCACTCCACCCTGGGCAACAGAGTAAGACCCTGCCTCAAAAAATAAAATAAAATTTAAAAAGTGAAAATAAACAAAGTGGAACCAAGATGGAGACCAAAAAACAAGATTTTAATAGAACTAATGGCAAGAGCAGGATGATTTCCTGAGGGCTGCAGAGTTTCAGGGGCAACTAGGAGGACATTTAGTGCCCAGAGATGAGCCAGCTGGAAACGACTGGGAAACAGGGAGTAGACACTTAGAATATGTCATTGTGGGGTAGGGTTGGGGAAAACAGTGGACTTGATAAAGAGGCCTAGGTAATATTCAAGTTAAAGCAGAGGATAGAATTACTGGAAACAAGTGACTTTGGTTGTAGAGAGAAGGGTTTTGACCTAGAAAGGAAGGTGGGCCAGAACGAACTAAGCAAACCCAGAGACTTTAACTAAATCAATTATGTTACCAGAATACAAACAAATCTGGAAGTATGCAGAATCTGAAGCCACCTATTGAGGTGCGAGGTGCGTTGAGCTAGTTTACATAATAAGACTCAGACCCCATGACCCATTCCCTGGTGAAGGCTAGCTGCCTGCTATCTCACTCTAACACAGTGTTTCTCCTTCTGCTTGTCCCATGTTTCTTTCCTCTCCTGTGTTGCGTAGCATTTCCTTGAAGAAAAATCACGTGTAAAGACTGGTTTAAAATGCCATCTAAATGATACTCTTCCCCCTCATGAAGTCATGGAAAAAGTAAAAAATGAACCCTAGCATAGACAAATTTTAGCCAAATTGGGAACAATTTCCACTAACTGGAGTATTGATGAAATCAATCCATCATCTGTGCTGTGCCATCAGAGTTTAAGTTAAAAGATGCTTTCTTTGCTCTTCCAGCCCCACCTCTCAACTCTCCACCCCCACTGCCTCCCAGGAGAATCACCCTTTAGGCTGTTTAACAACATACTATGTATCTGCAAGATTTTTGAGGCTCTCGGAATTTAGTTTCTCCCTTCTATTTCCTCTTGATTAATAGTTAACTTTTCAACATTGCTAGGAATTCTATAGTTCCAAAAAAAGACACAGGTGTTGTCAAGTATATGTAATGGGAGAGGTGTGTGGCATTAGGTGGGGAATCGCCTTAGTGGGAGATGTGATCCCTACAAGAAGAGTCTTTCGGGGCAGGTAAATTCTATGGGGTGTAGTTTTTATGTATAAATTTAATTTATCACATACCAGGCAGTAGGCTTAGGATAACATCCAATTTTTGTCTAGCAGAATCACTGGTATTAAATACTTGGAATTGGGCTAGGGCAATTGACATGAAACTGATAGCAGCTGAGGCTCTGAGAAGAGATTTTAGTCAGCACCCAAGTGGAGAGTGAGTGGTGCTCCAGAGTGCTCTACTCAATACTAGTTCTGGATGGAGGGCACTTTGGTTAAGCATGAGTACAGAGGGAACAACAGCAACCATAACTTGAAGGACAAAGAAAATTACATGCCAAATGTGATAAATGGCGTATGCTCTGTTGTCAGAACCAGAGAAAAAGTCAGAACAGTTTGGCTCAATCAGTAAAATACAAGAAGACGTGGTGTTTATGAAATTGGAGCAAAAGCCAAGAGAATAGACTGGGTAACAGGACAGAAATACACCACTAAAGTATAAGTTGTGAGAAAAGCCAGAGTGAGAGACTGATAACAGGAGAAAGGATTGCACACGTAGCAGGCGATGGGGCAGCACTACGGGAGTGTGTTCCTTCACCCTGTCCAGGGGCTTCCTTCCCTTTGGGACCCATTGGAAAGTAAATTGTGAGCTGGGGATGCAGCTTACTACAGGATGCAAGCCAGTCAGTCAGTTTCTTAAAATTAATTGCTGTGGGGCCTGGTGCAGTGGCTCACGCCTGTAGTCCCAGCACTTTGGGAGGCCGAGGCGGGCGGATCACGAGGTCAGGAGATGGAGACCATTGTAGCCAACATGGTGAAACCCCATCTCTACTAAAAATACAAAAAATTAGCCAGGTGAGGTAGTGTGCCTGTAGTCCCGGCTACTCGTGAGACTGAGGCAGGAGAATCGTTTGAACCCAGGAGGCGGAGGTTGCAGTGAGACGAGATCATGCCACTGCACTTCAGCCTGGCGACAAAGCGAGACTCCGTCTCGGGAGAAAAAAAAAAAAAAAAATTAGGTACTGTGTTAGGCTGTTCTTGCATTGCTATAAAGAAATACCTGAGACTGGGTAATTTATAAGAACATAGATTTAATTTGCTCACAGTTCTGCAGGCTTTACAGGAAGCATGGTGCTGGCATTTGCTTGGTTTCTGGGAAGGCTTCAGGAAGCTTCCAATTATGGCAGAAGGTGAAGGGGGAGCAAACATCTTATGTGGCAGAGAGGGAGCAAAAGACAGAGAATAGGAGGGGAGGTTCCACACATTTAAACAACCAGATGTCACAAGAACTCAGCCACTATTGCGAGGGCAGCACCAAGCCATGAGGGATCTACCCCTATGACCCAAACACCTCCAACCAGGCCCCACCTCCAATATGAGGGATTTCAATTCAACGTGAGATTTGGTGGGGATATTCAAACTATATCAAGTACAAGTTTGAAAATTACCATTTTCAGGTGGCAGAGAGAAACAATTGCAAAAAGCAATAGACAAATAGCTAGAAGGTGAGATCTGGTTGAAATATCTTGCTGACTTGGCCTGGAAAAATTTGGTATTATCACCCCATCAACAAAATAGCTAGGAGGTGAGATCTGGTTGAAATATCTTGCTGGCTTGGCCTGGAAAAATTGGTATTATAACCCCATCAACAACAGTGTTCCTTCTGCTTCCCTTTCTAGGAACCATCCTTAAAAATTCTAAGCAACCTGGAAGGGGAGATTAGAATAAAAAGCCTAGTGGGCATTTATGTACCTGCCTGTGACTAAGCTAAAGATAATAGCATGTAAATTTATCTATGATGGGTTGAATCATGCCCCCCCCTCCAACCACCAAAAAAAAAAAAAAGAAGATGTACAAGTCCTATTCCTGGGTACCTAAAAATATGTTACCTTGCATGGCAAAAATTAACCTTGCAAATGTGATTACATTAAGGTTATTGAGATGGGAGATTATACTGGATTGCCCAGTGTATTTACAAGGGTCCTTTTAAAAGGGAGCCAGGAAGATCAAAGGTAAAGAAAGAGATGTGACTAAAGCACAGGTGGGAGTGATAGTGATATGGATCCAGGAACCAAAAAATGCACTTGCTTTCTAGAAGCTGAATAAAGCAAGGAAACAGATTCTCCCCTGGAGCTTCCAAAGAAGCACAGCTCTGCCACCGTGTTTCAGACTTCTGATCTCCAGAACTGTGAGATAATAAGTGTGTGTTGTTTTAAGACACTAAATTTGTTACAGCAGCAATAGGAAACTAATGCATCTCTTAAGGAGCATTCCAGGAAATAATAACATTATATGCTTTGGCATCTATGGAAATGAGGACTGTTTGAGAGAAATTATGCTGATTTATAAAGTAATTACCAGTGATACATCAGAGTTAGATACTATGCAAAGCTCAGTATGAGTTTGATACTATGAGCTTTGCATGTATCTGTGGTGTATCATATCAGTTACAAAAAATAAACTAAAATGCAATTGCAGAATTAAAGCAAAACTTGATCACATTCAAGAGTAGGAACTATAATGAAGAAAGGAAAGACAGAAAATTCTACTAATGATATCATGAACCAACTTCATACAGTGAAGAACTACAAAAAATGGTAAGAATTAGTTTGTAAGAGTATATAGACAGTGATAACAAAATGAAGATAGACTCTTAGAATTTATACAGTCTATGGAAGAAGAAGACAGGACAACTAGAACAGAAACAATAGTTGAAGACAAAATTAAAGAAAACTTTACTGAATTTAGAAACAATCTGGATATGTATTTCAGATGGGCCCACAGCTTTTCAAGCGAACTCAGTGAAAAGATAAGCAGGCTGAGAAGATTATTAACTTATTAAAGTAAATATATAGACATACAGAAATTTATTAAAACAAAGAAAAAAATTACCTGTAACAAAATAAAATGAGCTGACCATAGACACTTCTGCTGAAATGCTAAAGGTGATAGAGAAGCATTTACCTAGATCTGTGGAAAATTGACAGTGACTCATCTATTTTTGTCACTAATAAAGCTTTCCCCTAGTAGATAAAGGTTTCCTATGCACATTTTCAAATAATCTCAAAACTGATCATCCTTGTACCATAATTGTTGAAAAAAAATTCACATTTGTGACTGACCAACTGAGAGATGAACCAAAGTTAAGAAATTAGGAATAGGGGCTAGGCGCGGTGGCTCACACCTGTAATCCCAGCACTTAGGGAGGCCAAGGCGGGCGGATCATGAGGTCAAGAGATTGAGACCCTCCTGCTGAAGATGGTGAAGCCTTGTCTCTACTAAAAATACAAAAATTAGCTGGGCGTGGTGGCACATGCCTGTAGTCCCAGCTGCTTGGGAGGCTGAGACAGGGGAATCGCTTGAACCCAGGAGGTGGAGATTTCAATGAGCTGAGATCGCGCCCCTGCACTCCAGCCTAGCGAAAGAGCAAGACTCTGTCTCAAGAAAAAAAAAAAAAAAATCAGGAATAGGGATTACATGGCATAAAACAGTCCCATCTTCACTTTTGCAAGTTGGATTCCTACCTTAGAAATACAAATTGGGAAACCAATTTAGAGCATTATGTGTTGAGAGCTATATTCTGCCACCAGGATACACAATTGGCCCTGCCTTGCTATCCTTAGCTGCCCCAACACAGCTCCCAGAACCAAGGAAGGAGTGTAACATGGTATCACTTGATAACTCAGCGTGACCACTACTTAAAACAATAACCAATGATGCTCAGTTTCAGCCTTGATTATAGATGGTACCTCTACATGTTTAGGAAACAATGCTCAGCTAATCATGAACTATCGCCTTCTTTCCTTCCTTGGCTTTCTAGAAGATGTACACAACAATGAAGTGAGAACCACTTAGTTTCCTAGGAAATGGCCCAGTGAAATTTTTGCACATCAAAACTTGAATGACCCAAGCCACTGATTTCAGGTTTCCATTTTTGTTTTTGACGGAGAAAACTATTATGATAGTCTTAAGAGGGGCAGTATCTCTCATGAAGCTTCGTGTCCTCAAGATTTTTAATTATAAAAAGTAGTATATGGGAGATTAATATTTTAATATAAATTTCTTTATACCTATACCCACATATAGAAAAAAATACAAAAATGTGTTTCCTTTTCCCTGGCACTATGTTTTTGTTATTCTTTCTCTACTCAGCTTGTAAACTCACTTCACTCTCTGCTCTCTCACCTCACATCAGCCCAGCTCCCTACGGGGAAATAATGAATTACACAGGGCTAATTCTTTCATATATTCAAGCACATACATTCTTATACAATTGTAATCCTTTGATCCTCTATGGGTGGATGTAGATGGTGTATGTGATTGTGTGTGTGTGTGTGTGTGTGTGTATGTTTGTGAGTGATTACTTGTTTTCCAAAAATAGGCTGTATGCTTCCTATATAAGTGTCTTCCTACTGAGTAGTTCTTCATGGAGTTCTCTCTAAGTCAATTGATATGGCTCTAATTTATTCTTTTTAGTTATTGCATACTATTCCATGATATGAATGTATTATGCTTGATTTAGTTTTTCTTTCTTTGTACCCATGAAGAATGCTATATGCTATATATATATATGTTTGTTATATCACTCTTGACTATAGTATTTCAGGCTGAATAATACATACATACATAGATATATATTTTACACACACACACACACACACACATTCTGCACATTGCCTAAAAGAGGAAGGCTTTTACTTCTTGAGATGGATTGCTGGGAATGGAACTACTGAGTGGAAGAATACACACACACACATGTGTGTGTATAATATGCATGTGTAAGTATATATAATATTTGTGTGTATACAAATATATGTATACACACATATATTTTTAAAATTTACAATATGCTATCAGATTGCTTTTCCAAAATGCAAAAAAAGTCTTCACATTTTTACAAGTGATGTATGAATGTACCCTTTTCTGCACATTTCTGCCTGCAATTGGTGACTTTTTTTAAAAAAATTGCCAACTTGATGGATGTAAAGTGATACTTCACTATTTTGGTGCTTTCATTTTCCTGCCACCAAGTGAGCTTGACCATCTTATTTGCTTGTGGCCCATCTAAATTGGCATTTCTGTAGACTGTCTCCTCACAACCTGTGCTTATTCTTCTACTGGGCTGTTCATCTCCATCCTGGCATACATTAGCTATTAATCCTTTTTCTCTATTACTTTTATATTTTAAAAATCTTTGTTTTAGCAAAAAAGGCAGAAGATTAAAGGATCTGAAATTCATTCAACGATGAAAGTGCTTAAAACATTCTATCTTGGAGAGATTTACATTTTAATTGGTAGCAAGCTTGAAAAGAAAAGAATGAAGATCCTGGATACTTCTAATCATCAAGGAAAGGGTATAAATCAAACTGCTCTGATGGCTGATTTGCACTTCTTCTACAGGTATTGAATTTGCACACTATAGTGTTTGGTCATACAACAATGCAGAAAAGCTGAGTATGGTTCTGACTACTTTAAGTACTTCATATAAGTGGAATCATAACATATTTGTCTTTTTGTGACTAGGTTATTTTATTTAGCACAATGTCCTCAAGATTAGTTTGTGCTGTAGCATATGTTAGAATTTCCTTCCTTCTTCAGGCTAAATAACATTTCATTGTATGTTGCCATGGACTGAACAATTATGTCCACCGAACACTACTGTGTTGACACTCTTATCCCAATGTGATGGTTTGGAGGTAGGTTCATTGGGAAGTAACTAGATAATGAGGGTGGAGCCCTCATGAGTGGGATGGTGCCCTATAAAAGGCCAAAAAGATAGCTAACTCTCTTTCAACCAAGAGAGAACACAGCAAGAATTTGGCTGTCTACAATTCAGTAAAGGGCCCTCACCAGAATCTGATATGCTGGCAGCTTGATCTCTGACTTCCAGCCTCCAGAACTGTGAATGAATTTCTGTTGCTTATAAGCCACCAGTCTGTGATATTCTGTTTTAGCAACTAAAACTAACTAAGAAATATCCATGTAACACATTTTGCTTATCCATTTCTCCATCAATAGACCCCTGGGTTGCTACCACATTTTAGCTATTGTAAATTATGCTGCTGTGAACATTGATTTGAACATATTTTTTCAGGACCTTTTTTTTTTCAGTTCTTTGAAGTATATACCCAGATGTAGAATTGATGTAGAATTGATGGATGATATGATAATTCTATTTTTTATATATTGAGGAACCACCAAACTGTTTTTCACAGTGGCTGTATCATTTTACATTCCCACCAAGAATCTATAGAATTCCAGTTTCTCCACATATTCACCAATCCTTGTTATTTTCTGTGTTTTTCTTTTTGATATTAGCCATCCTGTGTGTGTGAGATCGTATCTCATCATTTGCTTACTTGCCATTTGTATATCTTCTTTCGAAGGACCTTTTGTTACAAGGTTACCAGAGGTTTGTCCCCACAAAAGGACCTGATATTCAGGGTTTTCTTTCTTTGTTTTTGTTTGTTTGTTTGTTTGTTTTTTCATGAGATGGGTTCTTGCCCTGTCATCCAGGCTGGAGTGCAGTGGTGCAAGCAGCCTCAAACTCCTGGATTCAGGGGATCCTCCCATCTCAACCTCCTGAGTAGCTGGGATTACAAGCACACATTACCATGCCTAGCTAATTTTCTTTTACTTTTATTTTTTTGTAGAGACAAGATCTCCTTTTGTTTCCCAGGCTTGTCTCAAACTCAAAAAGTCAGTGACAACAAGAGGTCTGTGGGTAAATACTTTTCTTAATCTCTATGTCATGTGGCCATTGGTGCCTAATTGGTTCAAATGTAGGCTCTATCACTACTTGTATAAACTTTGACAACTTAGATACGATACTCACCTTATAGGATGGACCTTGACTTGCTTTTCTGTAAGATTAGAAAAATACCTCCAGAAACTGTTAGTAGGATCAAGCATTAAATGTACATGAAATTATTTTGAAATGTCTTTAAAACATAGAAATGCTACTACTGTGACAACTTATCAGACAAGGCCGAATTTCATTCTGTGAGCTGTTCAGACCTGAAAAGTAATCATTCAACCCCTTGAGTTGAATGAATGAGAATAAGATAGCAATTTAAGTTCAGATCCTTAAATATGTTTACACATTATAGAAAGCTCTGCTTCAGTAAAGGTGTCAGAATTGGCTGTGCTAGGATGGTCCTACTCAAAGGGTACGATTCCTAAGATAAGGTTTTGAGCAATCAAATCTGCTCCCATTCCGCCATTCAAAATTTCCAAAAGCACAGATGAGCTACTGGCCAGTGAATGCATGAATGATCAGCCTTTTATAGATGAGAAGCAAGGTCCTCGTGGGGGTGACAGGCAGTCAGAGCTTTGGCCAGAACCCCTAAATATGGCCCGTGTTGTTCTCTGTACTTCCTCCTTATGGTAGACATGTGCTTTTTGTACGCAGAAATACTGTTTCTGCCATTTACATTATATTTTTTAAGGCTGGGATATAAGTAATAGAATTAAATCCGTTGGTAGGCAAAGTGTGTTATGAATTGTGGCAGTTTTCTGAAGAATTTAAGCCAAGAGGATATTTTTGGTTTGACTAAGTAACATAATTCAGGCCAAAATGGCTTCCAAATTTGAATTTCCAAAAACAGTGATAGTTCACCACTTCACTTGGCTGACAAAGAGAAGGCGATCCCAACTTCTAAGATGAAATGAAACTTCTAGGAAAAATCAAAATCAGCCACTACATTTTATCTCTGGAGGGCATGGGAGGAAGAGGCAAGATAGGAATCATTACAACGTTGTAATCTGTTAGTCATCCAAAAAAAAATAATAATAATAAAGCAAGAAAGAAAAGAAAGAAAACACTTTATGTTCTATAAATTCTATTCCAGCTGCATAAACTGCACTAGAACTGAACACAGCCTCCACTAAAATAAAATTTAAAAAACAACAACAACAAAAAACTCATAAATGAACTGGGGACCACTTTAACGGCAAAGTGGTCATAAACCAGTGTGTTGGAATTTCATCAATATGACATCATTCCCAATGTGACATGGGAGAGCCCACCCTCCATTTCCCTTCCAACTCTCCCTCTCACACGCCCCCTTTCCTCTTAAAGAGATGATGAAGCTGCCTGCGCAGCACAGAAGGATAATAAAAACCTGTATCCCTTAAGCTGAATTCAGCCCAATGAACTGCACAAACAGCAATAACCAAAACAAAGCTAGCAGGAAACGTTTGCACACAGCATCTGTTATGATCGCATAACCACGAGACAGCTGTTTAATCCCAACTGTTAACATAAGATCATTTGTGTGTTTGAAGAGCGATCCCATTTGGATTTTCCCCTTTATTTATTTATTTTCTAGCTTTTCCAAGAGTGAGGCTTTCTCAGCTGTAGGATGCAATTTGTGTTTCTGGTTTTTTCCACTTTCACCCTCAGCTTCCGAATGAGAGGGGTGGTGTGGTTCCTTAACTATAAATACTCAGAGGGGAAAGAGGACGGCTGTGTGGTCTCCTAACTGAGCAGGGCACGGCCCTTTCTCAGCCTCGGGGGCCGGCTTTCTGCTCCCCAGAACATTCATAAACCATTCTGGTCAGATTATGGGAAAAGGCCCTCACATGAAACGCATCTGGTGGTCTCGGCCAAATTCTAGTGAAGCTGAGTTTTCTCAGCACCACCCAGGATTGGAAGCAATCCTTGTAAAGTTCAGTTCCAAAACGCGAAAACAAAGTCATTAGGCTCACAATTGCTGTGAAAAGGTCAATGAAGGATGTCAGCAGTTTGGGTGGCCTGTGTGACTGCCCACATTGGAAGCCTGAGCAGGACACCTAGATAGCTTATGATGGTGAGGACTATGATCAGACTTTCTTTTTTTCCATTTACATCGCAACTCACTGCCTGCAGGCTCCCCAAATGTTCAGTAGAGAATATGCATGCTTTACTGTTGAATTGCAGCCAACGTGTCACACAAGTGGCTGATGACAGTGACAAGCAGTACAGAGCTGCCCATGTGGTCCTTGGGCGAGAGGAATTGGCCATGAAAATTTGGACAAGCATTAACCTTGAAAGCTGCCTGAAATTAGCATTACATAAATCTTTCTTCACATTCCCCGTCTTTTAATATTTCATCCCAGCGAATCCTCCATTTTGATCACAACAGGATGATAACATGTATAATACTAAGTTTATCTTTCTAGGAAAAATGAAGCTCAAGGCCTTCTAAAGCTTGAAAGTGGATGTCTTAAACCTGATTCTTAGGGCAAGTTCATTTCTGGGTCATATCAACCTTGGGAATAAAAGGGACTTTTTACTCCTCACTCATTTTCCTTTAAAACTTTTAAAAATTATAAATTGTTTAAGAGAAACTTACATCTCTTTGAAATGAGAAATATCATGATAATAGTTTCTGAATAACCTCTGAATTTCTCTTAAATATAAGAACTTATTTTGTTCTCTCTGGTGGTTCCATCTCCTCAAAATTATTGCTCTTTGCTCCATCCCTTTTCCCACTAAGCAAAATTATACACAATTTTTATATGATTCTGTTTTTTATTTTCTATGGATACTGTCATGGATATTAATGTCCTGAGATTTACTAAGAAAAACAAATCTATCAGTGGGGGCAATCATCAAAAAATTCAATGTTTAGGTCAGTCTATGGCGTGATTTCTTATCATACTGAGATAAAATGTTTTTTTACCTTTAGCCTGACATTCTTATCACATGCAGAACAGTTTGCATCCCATAGCAAGGAGAGCGAGTGACCGTGGTCCCTTTAGATTATGAACATCCACCTTAATGTTCAACTTCCCCTACACGGGACAAAATCACCAACATCTTTAATGAGAGAAAATCCTTTATCGACTGATTCATTTCCATGTTTTGTTTCTGCAGCTAGACGGGATATCCTGTAAGGTGGTGAAAAGGGGGGGAATTTAGTACTATCCGTTTGTAATTTGCCATCGTCATTACTGTTATTATTATTTCTACTCTCAAGTTAGTATTATGTTTATCTACTGATTTTCATATATAAAGTCTATTTTCGGTAAATTCTTTTTCCTTCTCTCCCTTCCCTTTCTATCTTACTTCAGAATTACTCTTGGCAGGATTTGGAGAAGAGTTTATCTTTGCTACCTAAAGAAGTCATATCTTTTAATATTTGCTACTTTTGTTAAAACTAAATAATCAAGTAGTTATTATGTACTCTGAGTTACTGAACGAAAACCGTAGTTAAATTTACGGGCTTTATTTAAGCATAGGGCCAGTTGGGAAAATAGTTTTGAATGATTTTAAAAGAAGAGGAACTACCTACCCAAGATGGAGAGAGAGAAATCCCAGAGTGTGAGTAAGCACAGAGAAGTTACAAGTGTCTCTTAGATACTCACTAATCAGCAAAAACCAGGAAATACATCTACTGTTTTGTGATCACCCCCAGTTACTGTCGTAACAGGAAGCATGAGTGAGAGGCAGATGATGTGAGAAGAACAGGAGTTTCAACCAAGCCTTCTTTCACATACCACACCCACAGTGATACTCATCTTGGCAAAAAGATCCCAATTAGTCTACCCCACTCATGCTTGAGACCAGCCACAGTTATTTATTTATTTATTTATTTATTTATTTATTTATTTATTTATTTTTGAGACAGAGTCTTGGTCTTGTCACCCAGGCTGGAGTGGTATGGCACAATCTCACCTCACTGCAACCTCTGCCTCCTGGGTTCAAGTGATTCTCCTGCCGCAGCGTCCTGAGTAGCTGGAATTACAGGCGCCTGCCGCCACACCTGGCTAATTTTTGCATTTTTAGTAGAGACGGGGTTTCGCCATGTTGGCCAGGCTGGCCTTGAGCTCCCGATCTCGAGATCCACCCGCCTCGACCTCCCAATGTGCTGGGATTACAGGTATGAGCCACTGTGCCCAGACTATTATTTTTAAATATCTTACACTTTTTATTGAGATAAAATATACAGATATAGTTTACCATCTCTACCATTTTTCAGTGTAGGGTTCAGTATTTATGTTCGGTTGCTTTTCCCATCATCCTTCCATCCCTCTTACCCTTCCAAGCCCCTGGTTACCTCCATTCTACTCTGTCTTCATGAGATGCACTTTTTTAGTTCCCACATATGAATGAGATCATGTGATATTTGCCTCTCTGTGTTTGGCTTATTTCATTTAACATCATGGCCTCCGGTTCCATCCAGGTTGCTGCAAATTACAAGATTTCATTATTTGTCTAGATTATGCAGATCTGTTGCATTTTTGTCAAATGCAAAATGCTACATGTCAAGGTAGCATATATCTTTGAAACGAAGCTTGAGGATTTTCCTATTATATACACTTTAGTGTTTCACAGACCCTAAGATAGGTCTTGGCAAACAACCACTCATCAACAAATTACGATCTTAAAAACAAGCATATTGGAAGTGAGGATAGATATAAAGAAAATTGTTTGACACCACCAGGGGGAGAAAAGCGCTGAGAAAATTAACCAACTCTGAATGAACCAAGGACTTTGTTTTGCAATGTAGATGGTCCCTGTGCTTCGATCCACTTACTTTTTGCATAATGTGACTCGTAGAATGGCAGTCTGCTCTCAAGTTGGTCATTTTGAATGTAAGAAACAAATACACGAGCAAACAATCAAACAAAAAACCCCTAAGTAAACAGACAATGGAAATGTGGGCTTAGGAATGTGGACAGTGTACCAGTAGGAAACCCTTAGTCCTGCTAGTCTGCAGAGCTAGGAAATGCCTCACTCTGCATTCCTTGGCAGTCCATCGTTTCCTGGCAAAAGTCTTTCTCTCCCTTCCTCACCAGATTACAGTTACTACGTCCAATCCACCTCCTGCCTGTCCCTGGGATCCCTGATTTTTCCATGTGGGTCCTATGTCCCATATTCTGTGTGGCTGTGACATTCAGGGTTTCAGCTTTGCTTTTTTCTAATCTGTATTTGCCTTCAAGATTGGACTAGAAGTCAAAGGGAGTTTTTGTTTACCTATTATCTACACCTCTGATGATTTCATAGTAAGTCAATTTTCCTTGTGACTCTTAATCATGAGTGCTACCTAAAAACTTATTCAACATCTTTTAATACAAGACACAGGAGGTAAAATTAGGAGCACCCCCAAAATTTGTTTTCCACACATCCTTGGGAAGGCTTGTATCTGACTTAAGTCTTGGAAAGAGAAAATATTTGCAATAGCTTCTAAATTATTGGAAAAAAATTAGAAAATATTTACAACCTCTCTTGTCTACCTCCCCTTCAAGCCATCTCCTCACCCTACACTCACCAACATGCATGCACCATGGGGGCAAATATAGTGCATATCCAAGACTGGCTCACCTCTATTTGCCGCCTATAAATTCAATTTGGAATAGCAGCATAATATGAACAGCATATTTAATTTCACTAATTAGAAAAATTCTGGCCGGGCGCGGTGGCTCACACCTGCAATCCCAGCACTTTGGGAGGCTGAGGCAGTGGATCACTTGAGGTCAGGAGTTTGAGACCAGCCTGGCCAACATGTTAAAACCCCATCTCTACTAAAAACACAAAAATTAGCTGGGCTTGGTGGCACGCACCTGTAATCTCAGCTACTCAGGAGGTTGAGGCAGGAGAATCACTTGAACCCAGGAGGCGGAGGTTGCAGTGAGCCAGGATCGTACCACTGCACTCCAGCCTGGGCAACACAGTGAAACTTCATTTCAGAAAAAAAAAAAAAAAAAAAGAAAAAGAAAAGAAAGAAAAAGAAAAATTCCAAGGAACATTTTTATACCTTGAAATATGTGTTTGAATTCGTTAATGACTGTGTTGGTTTTTTTGTTATTATTACTTTAAACTAAATTGATAGAATTGATTGGCAATTTGGGTATTGAAAACAGGAAGATACTTTGGACAACTGAGTCAAAGTATATTTAACTTTTTAAAAAATGCCTTTCATTGAGCACAAAAACCACTTTGAGGAAAATAGTCTGACTAAGCATTTTATATAATCAGAAAAGAAAATGTATGCCAGCCAATTCCTGATACCTCATTCCCTCAAACAACTACAGTGGTAAATGGAGGCAATTATCCTAAACACCTTTCCTTAATTACAGGGACTATGTAGGTCAGAAAGTTCTGGGCCTAAATTTTTGCAATAACTATTTTAATTTGCACTTTATTTTGCATGTGATGATGCAGCCTTGGCTTCGTGGTCACTTACAATTTTGTATCCAAACTGTGTAGCTAAAGCCATTTGAAAGTAGAAATTTATCAAAAAGATATCTTAATATCACTACTAACTTGATTTTTTTTATCTTAACTCTTTTTTATGGCATTTTCCAAATTTTCTATAATGAGCGTGCATAACATTTATAATTGGAAACAAATGAGCATATCAAAAATTGTATTAAAATAAAATACCTTGAATTAATTTACAGAGTTTCTCAGTGGGTGGTCTGGGATAGGAGTTTGTTGCAGCCATCTTTGGAAAATACAGTCTGTCACAGAGCCCTTCTGTTAATATGTGGTACCTGACCACTTCCTCTCTTTGAAAAACCACAGGCTGAATGTTAGGAGACTTTTCTAGTTGGAAGATCTCGCACAAATGTGTAGGGTTGATTTCCATGAACAGGTTGTTCCCTTAAAGGTGAACTCTCTTCCCTGGTCTGTTCCATAGGACTTGCTGCCTCCATGTGGGCAGCCCTTGCTTCCTTGACTTTGGCCTACCTCTCATCTCTGTAATGAGCAAGAACAAAAGCAAGGCGAACTGTTACTGTAAACTACTGGGATTTAGGCAGATCCTGAACACCATTTGGCTTTGTGTTAGGTACTGCTTTATTTATATTATTTATTGTTCAACAAAAAATCTGAAATACAGAAGCCATGATACCCATTTTACCAATGAGGAAATCTGAATCTTGGAAAGAATACCTTGTGCCCAAGGTCACAAATTCAAGAAGTAGAGACACACAATTTTCATCCAGGTCTGTCTGGTTGCCAAACCTGGAGTTTTTCTGCTTATCTCACCCAAAATTAACGATGCCATTGGAAATACTACAGAAAATTTTAAATGAGGACTAAAATCCTTTCTGCAGTCTGTCAAACCAAAAAGACAACTTCAGTTCAGTTCACCAAACTCTACCTGGCGCGCATATATCTATCTATCTATCTATCTATCTATCTATCTATCTATATATATATATATCTTGA